>NC_092125.1:39897535-40497535 GCF_043159975.1 Macaca nemestrina | reverse complement strand
CAAGCCCAGACCATCAAAATGTGACCTTATTTGGAAATAGTGTCTTTGAAGATGTAATTAGTTAAGATGAGGCCATACTGGAGTAGGCTGAGCTCTTAATCCATCTTTATAAACAGAGAGGACACATAGAGATGCAGGCAAGAAGGCCACATGATGACAGAGGCAGAGATGGGAGGGATATGCAGCTGCAAGCCAAGTAACCCCAAGGACTGCTGGGAGCCACCATATGCATAGAAAGAGCCAAGAGGTACATAGAAAGAGCCACCAGGCACAGGGAAAGAGCCAAGGAGAGATTTTTCTCCAGAGTCCTCAGGAGGGAGCTTGGCGGGCTGACACCTTGGTTGCAGGCTTCTGGTCTCCAGAATTGAGGGATAATACATTTCTGTTGTTCTGAGTCGCCCCTTTTTTTTTTTTTTTTTTTTGGTAATTTGCTATGGCAGCCCCGAGAAACTCATACAGAGCAATCTGTGAGGCAGCAATGGATAACAAATACAATTAGGTGACCAAATTACTCTTTTACAATATTCATTGACTTCTCAATGACTACACATGTGGAAAAAAAAAAAAAAAAACTTGTTTCTTCAGAACACTTTTTCTTTTTCCTCTTTTTTTTTTGGCAATTTTGCAAAATTTCCTCTGGAACTACCTTCTTCATCAGGACAAGAGGAATCAGATATGCTAAGATATAGTATGTCCCAAGTTGTGTAAAGCACACAGCTTCATACACAGAACCTGCGGTGCTACAGCTCTATGTCCTGAAACACAGTAATTCTGATATGTTTGATTTTGCTGATCTCCATCATAGAAGGGGAAAGAAGTACTGTGGTACTTTTATAATTGTGTGCACTGTGATAGGGAGTGTACATTTTGACTAGACAACAACGATAACAAATTATCTGCTAGGAATTGTACATATATGTGATTGGAAGAATTTTCCAAAGACTAGCTTCTGACTCTGTAGGCTTCAAACCTCATTTCTCCTCTGCTACACACACGCTTCCAGTGCTGCTCATTTTCATGTCATGATATGAACTCTGACCTTTCATCTTTGTGTTGTAAAGCTGAATGAGTCAGCACAGTGGGCGACAGTAGTGTTCCTGGAAGCCATCCCTACACCAGGATGGCTAAAAATGACTTAATATACGTAAAAGTGACCAATAGATACATAGAAAAGCTCAAAGTCAATATCCCTGGCTCCACGTACCCTTAGCAGATCCCTGAGATGCCCTTTCCCTGGGAAAGCAGCACTCTCTTTTCTTTGGCATTATTGGCTCTAAGATGATGGAAGCACACTGCTGCCAGTGGCCATTTCTGTCACACTGTGAAGAAATTTTGCCGAGAACAAAGCATACCCAAGAAAAGCAGAATTAAGATAAATATTTTGAGAGAGTGAGATTAATTTCTAATGACATCCTTAGATTGTTGTGACTGGCCAAATTTAGTTTTCCAGTGACATGAGCCAATACATTTCCCCTCTCCTGTTTTTGCTTAATTCACCTTGAATGGTCTGTCTGTTCTGCGTTTTTCACTGTGGCATCCCAATTCCTAGAACCTGGGACATGATAGGCACTAAATAAATATTTATCGAGTGAATGAATATATTGAGGGTCCTGTCATGTTAAAGCAAAGAAGACCTTTATCAGACTAAAAAAGACTAAATCAGGGAGATTAAAATCATATATATATATAAAATATACACACACATATGTATAATTATACACACACACACACGCACACATACACACACACATATATGTATAATTATAATCAAGAATTGAAGTGCTGCAGACCAAGTGCTGGAGGAAGGATATTGATGAGCACACATGGGTAAACAGAAAGGCGGGCATGCTGCGCACATTATAAGCAAAGCCCTAGAGGAAGGAATGCACTGGGCGTGCTCAGAACATGCACCTGCAGTGAATGGTGGGAGTGCATTTCTGAAGGAGGTTAATGGGATGATGCTGAGAAGGCAGAGTTGGCACATCTCTGAGAGCTTTGAATGACAAATTGAAGAACTTGGAATTTATTTGGTAGCCAGTGGGGAATGAATGGATTATTTTGAGCAGAGAAGTGAGATATTATCCCTTCCATAGATGGTTTCATTTTAACAGAAAATCCAAAGCTTCTACTTAAAAGGTTATACTCGTGCATAGTAGGCATCTGGGGTCATAAAACAGGGTTGGTGAAGATTTTTATGAGAGAACTTTTAAATGACACCATGTAGTCCACTGCTATCTTATGACTAGTCATTTTCTTATGAAAATCTGCAGTTAAATTCAATCATTTCTCAAAAACCTATTTGCAACTTTTGCTACTCAAAAATAGAACTGTAAGCTCTGAGGGAGGTAGAAGAAAGAAAAACAAAACAAAACAAACAAACAAACAAACAAGAAAAGACTTTAAAATCTTCAGGCCAATTTTATCTTTTGGAAAAATTCAAAATAATGAATAAAATACTTAAGTTTTCAGCAATTACGAAGTGATTGGATGATTTAGAAGAGAATCATCTAAACATATTTCTGAAGAAGCAGAAATTATGTGAATAACTCAGAAACGAAGGCCAATTAGGTAAACTGGTTGGAGGTTAGTGTAAGTAAAACTGATTAGATTAGAAGAAATAGGGTATGGACAAATCAGAGAGATTGGAGGAAAAAAATGATAATTTCGTAAGGAATCTGAGTTACAGTGTGTAACATATTTCGCCTTTAACTAACAAAAGTGACTATAAATGGTATAAACATACCACGTTTATTTTGGTTGCTCTGCAACAGTGTTTTTCTTTTCCTTTCTCCTCAGTCTATGTAAATGAAAAATAGTCAGGTGTGGTGGCTCATGCCTATAATCATAGCACTTTGGGAGGCCAAGGCAGGAGGTCATTGAGTCCAGGAGTTGGAGAACAGCCTGGGCAATATAGTGAGACCTCATCTCTATAGGAAGATAGGGGGAAGTGGGGTGCAGTGGTATGTGCCTGTAGTCTCAGCTACTCAGGAGGCTGAGGTATGAGGATCGCATGAACCTGGTAAGTCAAGATTGCACCACTGGGTGACAGAGAGAGACTCCGTCTTGAAAAAAAAAAAAAAGAAAGAAAGAAAAAGAAAAAGAAAAATAGAGTTTTCCTTTTGATTCTGAAAATTTTCAAACAAAATTCATGTTTCTACTCTTTACGCATCCTATTTTTCCTACATTTATATGAATTTTCTTCTTTTCTTTTGGTATCATTTGTAAAGGATACTTATACATTTTTGGAAAGAGTCTAATGTTTTTTCTCCTCTCACTTAAGACTGCTTTTCTGATTTTGTTTTCTGTGATAGAGGAAGAATGAGTGTGAGCATTAACACTCCCTTCCCAGAAGGAAGGCTGCTCTGTGCTGCGCAGCTCCTGGCCTTTGTGCATAGAGAAGACATGAGACTAGGCCTAATAGTGGGATACCTGGGACAGAACGGGAATGAGCTGTTGGGACAAGAAAGAAACCGGGGAAATATGGGAAGATTTCAGTCACTTGTGGGGGTAGTTGGGGGGTAAGCATGCCCTTCAAAAGCATTTTTTATAAACTGTTTATTTGGGAAAAAGGTGTCACATCAACCTCTGAATCCCTTCGACATTTCCATTAAAATGTCCCATTTCCATCTGATGCTATTACAGTGAGATTTGTGAATGTACATATGTTTGCCTAACTTGTCAATGTGTTGAGATTGGATTCAAGGTGAGAGGAGAAGCTCTTAAGATGACCCAGTTTTTTGGTTTTTTTTTTTTTCTGTAAAGCATGCCATATCGCAGCAATTAAAACTGTAAAAAGAAGAGGGTTAAGACAACAGTCAGAAAACAGTGTTCTGTTCTCTGGTCCCTCTTCCATTTTTCTCATACTGTTCTAGGGCTCTAGATTCCATGTTGCTTAACGTGTGCTTATTAACCTGTCCTCTCAGCTGTCATGTGGAGTCTGCCGATTTTCTGTTTTCGAGTCAGCTTAGATGATGTCACTGAGGTCACTGCAGTATCATGGCCCCCATCATGCCGGAGATGTCCACTCGAGGCTCCACTGCTGGCATCTGCCTGGCTGCTTCAGGAAGTGTGATGCCAGGTGTGGGTCTTGCTGCCACTGCCTTGTGTTTCTAATGCCTCTGAAAATACCATGGTGCCGTCCACATTTGACATCTTGGGGATTTCCCCTTCCAGATGTAGATGTAGGTTGTCTACTGCTCCAACTACTGAATCAATTCTGTTTCTTTTTGGGTTCTGCTTTAGTTCTGTCTCTCCAGGACTCAGATGTAAGTCTGTGGTTGCAGGATCTGCTGGAAGGCAGAGCCTGGCTTGCCTCAAAATATTCCTTCACACTGGCTTGTCTGGGACCCTTCCTAGATATTCCAGCTCTCTCTTACCTTTGGATATGCTCTGTCCCAGGACAGAGGTGCTTTGGCCCCACCATGTGAGGTCATCACACCCTTGGTCATGCTTCAACTTGTCTACATCTCAGCACAGACTTAGGTCCTCAAGGTAAGAGTCCGGCTACATGGACAACAGTTTTCATAGTCCTTTCATTTGGATTCTCTCCTTTGATGCAATATTAATGAGTATACCATTAAGATAATTGGGTCACTGTCTTATACTCCGTAAAAATTTCAGCTTGGAAAAAGAGATGAGCTTGTCTCTGTTATTTAAATATCCATTTATTTATTTCTTCATTCATTCAACATATTTAATTAGTAACTACTGTATGCCAAAGATGGTTCTAGGGATTGAGGACATACCAGTGACCAAGACAGACAAACTTCCTCTCTTCTTGGAGTTTACTTCTTATGGGAGAGGCAGACCATTAGCAAGTAAACTGACATTGTAATTTTAGAAGGTGTTAGGTTCCCTGAAGAAAACACAACAGGGGAGGGAACCAAGGTTGACAGTGGGCACAGGATGGGGGCACTCTTTCAGATAGGGACAACCACTAGGGCAGACCTTGCTGAGACTCTGAAACACCAGAATTTTAGTTATTTTAATTGCAGGTAAGTCCTTTCCAGAGTTTCATTGACGAAATGAGCTGAAATGATGACATAATGAAATCATCTGTGTGCTGCGGTTAGCTGTGTCATCGTATCTCAACAATTTCAGGTGAAAATCATTGGCATGTAAAAGGAAGGAGATACTCTGTTAGTTTCAGGAAGAAAAATGAGTCTGACTCTTTTCTGTTGGAAAGTGATTGATGGTTGCAGGAGCCTCTTTTTTCCCTCTTGTTCCTCCAGCCTCAGCCTCAGTTTTCTCCTTCTGTTGAGGTTGCAGATGAGGATGGTTTTCACTTTCTTATAACAGGAGGTAGTGTGGTTTTCATTTAACTGCATACACTTACAATGCAGCAGGTTATTTGCATAAAAATGTACCAGGCATTTCTCAGAGCTTGTTTAGACTTCCTAAGTATTCTGTAAAGCTCTAGTTTTACAGATGAGTGTCCAAGATCACAGAGCTGGTAATAGTAATGAGAGCCACTCATATTGACTGGCTACCATGTGCCAGGGATAGGGTAAAGTATTTTACCACATACTTCCCCCAAATTTCCTGTGATACAAGAATTAGTATGTTCATTATACCTTGGGGGAAGTTAAGATTGGACAGATGAAAAGACTTAGCCAAGTCATACAGCAGGAAGCCTGATTTTCTGCCTGATTCCAAAGTGCACTCACTTGCCATTAAATTGTGATCATTGTCAAGGTGAATCTAGGTGGTGGCATTTGTATTTGACCTTGGATGATGATCCGAGGCACAGAAAAGCGGCAGGGCCAGAATTCAACTCAGGTCCCCAAATTGCATCAGAGCTAAGAGTTTGGACTGTGAGAGTTACACAGATCGTGGTTTCAACCCAGGCTACAGAACTTACCAGCAGTATGACTATGGGCAATTTCTGTAGCTTTCTGATTCTCGATTTTCTGATCTGTAAATGGGCATAATAGATACCTACCTCAAAGAATCTAATTATCCATTAAATAAATGGATATTTAAATAACAGAGACAAGCTCATCTCTTTTTCCAAGCTGAAATTTTTACTGAGTATAAGACAGTGACCCAACTATCCTAATGGTATACTCATTAATATTTCATCGAAGGAGAGAATCCAAATGAAAGGACTATGAAAACTGTTGTCCATGTGGCTAGAATCTTACATTGAGGACATAAGTCCTCAAAGAATCATTTGAGTGATTTAAAAATGTATACACTTGGCCTTCCATGTCTGGGGGTTCCCATATTTGCAGATTCAACCAAGTGTGGATGAAAAATATTCAGAAACAAACAATAAAAAATAGCAATACAACAACAAAAATAATATAAATAAAAATACAGGCCAGGTGTGGTGGCTCACACCTGTAATTCTAGCACTTTGGGAGGCTGAGGTGGGCAGACTGGCTGAGCTTAGAAGTTTAAGACCAGCCTGGGCAACACAGTGAAACACTGTCTCTACTAAAATACAAAATATTAGCCGGGCGTGACAGCATGCACCTGTAGTCCCAGCTAATTGGGAGGCTGAGGCAGGAGAATCACTTAAACCCGGGAAGTGGAAGTTGCAGTGGAGCTGCGATCGAGCCACTGCACTCCAGCCTGGGCAACAAAGCGAGACTCTGTCTCTGAAAACGAAACAAAACAAAACAAAACAGTATAACTACTATTTTCATTCCATTTACATTATATTAGGTATTATAAGCAATCTAGAGATGATTTAAAGTACAGGGGAGGATGTGTGTAGGTTATATGCAAATACAATGCCATTTTATACAAGGGACTTGAGTATCCATGGATTTTGGTACGGTGGGAACCTATCCCCCTTGGATATGAAAGAACCTATCCTCCTTGGATATCAAGGATGACTATATTGTGTTTTTAGAGCAATTTTTGGTGCATACAAAGCTCTCAATACATTCCAGGTATTATTATTCTGTTTCACTGTGACAGACCCTAATATACTAGCCACACTGCTGTTCTTTGCTGAGTAAAACCACAATTCTGTATAGCTCTCGGGCATCCAAGACACCTGGCAGGCTTGGCTCCCTCCCCATTGCTGGCAGGTGGGTCATGATTGGTCTAAGTCAGATGTTCCAAAAATGTGTTCTCAAGACGAGCAGCATCAATATTATCTGGGAACTTATTCTAAATGCAAAATTTCAGGCCCCACTTGATTAAAGACTCTGGGGATAGAGCCCCACAATGTGGGTGATGCTGGGTCACTTCTAGGTGACTCTGACAAGGGCTAAAGTTAGGAAACTGCTGATCTAAACCAGTACTGATCATCTCATTCCCCTTTCCAATAACTGGGTGAAGCTTAGACACAGGGCCCAATCATGGCCTAGAGGACCTAAGAAGAAGCCAGATGGGGAGTATGGAGCATGCTCAGGTTTTTTGTGCCAATTTAAAGGGGTATGTGAGAGTAACTGCCTTCTTTGCAGGATGCTATTTGTTGTGTATGTGACACCTGGACTACTTCCGTCACTTTGAAACTGAGAGAAAGATGTTTTCTAAGAAAGACAGGGTCTAAAGTTAGAAAATACCCAGGTCTTTGTTGATGCTGCTGAGCTGCTGAATAAGCCAACCTCCAGACTTCCTCTTACATGTTATAATAAATATTATTGATGGGTAAGCCACTTTCAGTGGGTTTTCTTCTTTGTAGCTGAAAGCAAACTCACTGATGTTCCCATACAACAGTTGTCTCTTATGTAAATCAGTGCTCTTTGGAATGTATTATAGAAAGATTATGGCGCATTGAAAATGTGGACTTTAATCACACTAATTATTTATTTTCATTTTCTCTCTGTATTGATGGTGGAGGGGTAACGCATCCATTTCTTTCTTCCTTTGGACTGTGAATGAGCCAAGAAAATGCCAAACATTTGGATGAAGAGAGGCTCAGTTTTTCATATGGGTCCAAATGATCTGGATGTTTGGCTTCTGAAAATGAAACATCTGGAGCACAAAGCAATGTTTTTACTTTTCAGTTATATTTTGGTGTTATATAGAAACTGTTATTAAAACCAGGAAGAAAAGATTTATGTAAGAAATGGGATCACTTGAGCGCATCACTGGCAAGCTGCCCCGCCCATATAGCAATTCATTCATTCAATTTTTCTCATTCCAAAGAATTGAATATCTACCATGTGCAGGACATTGTGTGATGGGGATGTAATTATGAGTTCACATATAAATATGACTTTATAGACTTAAAGACAGTCTTTGTCTTCCAGGACCATATGGTTTAATGGTGAGCAATTGTTATAATAAAATAAGTTGACATGGTAGAGAGTGGTAAGGTGTTCGTGGAAGCTTGAAGAACAGTGTTTTCATTCATTTAGTTATTCAATGTATATTCATCATGTGTTTAAAGAACCAGATTCTATTTCAGGCTTTGGGTCTACAGTGATAAGCACGGCCAGCAATCATCTCTACTCTCATGGATCTTACAGCCTAATGGGAAAGAAAGACATTAATGCATAAATACACAAATAAATATATTTATAATGATAAATTCAGATAGTTTTATGAAAGAAAGAACGGTGTGCTATCCAAGAGAGTAACTGGGGTGATGTCATTTACTATGGGGGTCAGGAAAAAACTGTCTGAGGATATGACATTTAAGCTGAAACCTGTAGGGTGAGTGGGAGTGAGTGAGATTAAGTTTGGGGGCATGAGTAGGAGGAAAGGTTAGAAAAGTCTTCTTATAGGAAGTGGCATTTGAGATGAGTCTCAAAAGTCAAATTGGCATGGTAGAAAATGTCTATATATGTGCACATGAAGAGGATTGTGAGGAATATATCAAAATGCAAACAATTTTATCTTTGGTATCATGAAAATGTGTACTTCTACTTTTCTTGTTTCTGTTTGATGTGCTGTATTTTCTGTGTACTTCTTTTGCAATAAAAAATTACTTTAAAAAGTAACCATAAAAGAAAAGAGAGATAAATTGGTGTTTTTCAAACAAGAAACGATGGGGTCAGGAACGGGGTGTTTGTGTATCTGTGGGAGACATAGTATTTCCAGGCAAAGTAAATGGTTTTGGCAACAGCTTGAGCATTTAAATAACTACTAGTTACTAATAGCATCTCACAACTACAGCATGGCAGTGGAGACAGGGGAGAGAGGTGAAACAGGAAAGTGGTCCAGAGGTCAATTAAGGCCCTTGTGTCATCAGGAAGGACCTCAGGTTCATCCTGTGGTCAGTGGGGGTAAGGTGATTGAATTTGTATTTTAGAGGCATCCCCCGGTGCCAGTGCAGTCTATGGGACAACTGCAGTCATTTAAGAGAGGCCGGGCGCAGTGGCTCACGCCTGTAATCCCGGCACTTTGGGAGGCTGAGGCAGGCAGATCACTCGAGGTCAGGAGATCTAGAACAGCCTGGCTAACATGGCGAAAACCCGTCTACACTAAAAATACAAAAATTAGCTAGGTGTGGTGGCACGTGCCTGTAACCCAGCTACTTGGGAGGCTGAGGCAGGAGAATCGCTTGAACCTGGGGGAGCCAGAGGTTGCAGTAAGCCCAGATTGCGCCACTGCGCTCCAGCCTGGGTGACAGAGTGAGACTCTGTCTCAAAGAAAAAGAAAAAATAAAATAAAATAAACAGAGCATGTTGTTAACAGCAGGGAAATATTTCTTTTTTAAAACTGTAAGTATCTTCAAGTGAGCGACCCAAGACTTTTTCTTATTTGGTCGCCGTGGCTCAATTTGGGACAATGGCAACTTGGCCAGTTCTTATCTGTGTAGACCACTTTGGCTGACTTGATCGATTTAATTTTTTTTTTTTTTTTGAGACGGAGTCTCACGCTGTTGCCCAGGCTGGAGTGCAGTGGCGCGATCTCGGCTCACTGCAAGCTCCGCCTCCTGGGTTCACGCCATTCTCCTGCCTCAGCCTCCTGAGTAGCTGGGACTACAGGCGCCCGCCACCGCGCCCGGCTAATATTTTGTATTTTTAGTAGAGACGGGGTTTCACTGTGGTCTCGATCTCCTGACCTTGTGATCCGCCCACCTCGGCCTCCCAAAGTGCTGGGATTACAGGCTTGAGCCACCGCGCCCGGCCGATCGATTTAATTATTAAATTCAAATGATTAATTTGACCAGTCTGATGCCAAACAACTGAGTGGGTGAAATTCTTTTGTTTCAGCCATGTGTTTCAGTGTGCTGCAGCCCCAGTCTCCCCTTTACCTGGTCGTCACCATGAGTCCTTTATGGATCTTAAGAGGAAGGCAGCACTATCCTTTTCCCACCTGAGAGATCAGAATGAGGTCATGTCTGCAGAATGATTGATTTCCTCAGACAAAAATACCACTGAAATATAAACTGTCAATATTGTTTGCTCTGATACCAACTTTTTGTGCAGGTTTTAATTTTGTCTGTTTATTTCAACCAAATCTGAGGTCTCCATGACTACAATAGAAGAACAGAAGGAATAGAAGACTTCTGTGTTAGAACATCCTAAATGGTATTGTTTATAATAAAACGTGGGTATTTTGAAGGATGCCCATATTTTTAAAAGGTGTAAATACTGTTCATATGGTGTTCCAAGCCAGAGACATTTTTATGTTCTGGCCGTGGGTGACATGTGAGCACATTGGAAGGATATATCAATAAGGACTCTAGAAACAGACTAAAAAGATATCTGGATTTTATGGTCAAATTCAGATGGAACGAGATGTGTTTATTAGCCTCTAGGGCAGGGTCTGGGCTCCGTATGACCTGAGTCATCAGGTCAAATGTGGCCATGGATGACATCCAAGTAGTTGTATGAGTTTACATTCTGAATGCCTGAGAAGCTTTACTTCAGGAAACACTCACATTTTCATGGGTTCTTCATGGATGTGTGGCTAACCTGTTTGGCAGGATTGACACATGATGGTAAGTCCAGCATCCTTTCCCAAGAGGAAGTGAGTGTGTTTGAGGCTTTAGAGTTAGAGCTGAAGTCCAGCTCTTCTCCCTACTATCTGTGTGACTTAGAGTTCTTCATTTGTTAAATGGGGGTAACAAAGTTCACTTTGCAGGGTTATTGTAGGGGAATAAATAAGATATTTATAAGGTTCCTGGCATTTAATAAGCTCTGAAAAATTGTTGCCCCTACTGTTGTTATCATTCATACTCTGAAACACAACAGAGCTATGCAAGCAACTGCTCAAGAATTTTGATTTCTAAATTCTGCAAATTAGAAGCTCTAGGATGGTGGAAAGCAAAGGAGGAAAACAGAGATTAAAATGGTGGGAAGATCAGGTTAGGGTTTCCTGGTGTTCAAAGTGGTGACATCTCAGGCCCTGTGTAGCATCTGGAGATTTTTTGAACTTAGCCTGTATGTGGGGCCAACATATTCCTGGCTGTCAATGCAGATGCCAAGGCCTTGAGTTCCCGGTAGAAAAAGGTTAGGGTGATGCCAGGGTGCAGCCATATCACTTAGCTGAATGGTTCCACGGTTCAAATCAGGGGTAATGCTGGCTGACCCCAGCCCGCTGAGTATCTGTCTCAATATTTGTTGCTGGTATGTGTTCCCAGCCACTTATCAGTCCTCCTTTCCTTCCTCCTGGGTCTTGTCCTAGTCAGGTGCTCTGCTTCCAGTCAGGTACCCAGCTTGTGTCCTATTTTGCTTCCCAGCTTAAGGAGAGCAAATGTTGCAGGTAAAGTATTTGCTGACAAGGTGAAACCTGTGTCAATTTGAAAAGGACTCTTGGAAATCATAAGAATGACATTTTCATGGCAGAATGATAGACAATGGATCAGTATTTGGAGTCAGGAGGCTCTGTCTGGCACTTGTGATTGGGATACATCATGGTGCAGTGGCCACACTGTCTACTCTGAAGGCCACCCTTGCAAGAAATAGTGTTTTCAAGTGTTCCCTGAAAAAGGCAAATGATTAGGGGGGTGGTTCAATACAGAGTTACTGGCTCATCACCTGTTCACTTCCGGCCTGATGCATTTTTGGCTGACAGTGACTTCATTTGCAAAGCAAGGTCCTTGTGTGATCCACTCCTTGGGCCTCATTCACCTGCCCATCTCAGGAATCCCATGCAAACGGGTGTCCTCTGCCGGCATCTTTGTGCTTCTTGCATTGGGACTTACACCGGTGGTTGCCTTAAAAATGCCTTGGGTTTCTTAATGCTTGTTGCCCTGCACTGTTGTGTAGGTGCTGAGGAAAGGTTGCAGGGGGCAGGGACAAAAAGTACTCCATGAACATGAAAAATGCTGCAGTGACAGGTTTCTTTTTGGAGAGTCTTTTGAATTCCATAATAATATGAAACTAATATGACTACTACCTACATTTTCAGGTCCTTTTCTGTTTCTCAGGTACTGTGTTAAGCACTTTTCATGGTGTTTGAATGCCTGTTGTTTTGCTTGTCCTGCATCCCTCCTCCTCTTGTGGTAACAGCAGATTTAAACCAGAAAATCAACTCTTGATTTTCCTTTTGGAGCCCACCTATTCCGCATTACATGTAATCTTTGGGGGCCTCTTGTTTTGTTTGCCTTCTTTTCTCCCCATTTGTTAGGGAGGGATCTTTGCTGTAGGTTTATGCAGATGGCTGAATACACAGGACACCTGACCCTGGACAGATGAGGTTGCCAGCATTTTATTAGTTGCTTATACTCACAGTCTTGGGGAGGAGGACACCATAGGCCACACAGAGCCACAGGGGGTTGTGCTCAGTAATAGAGTGAACAAGCAGAGGCTGTGGGAGACAGACTTTGTAGTATCAAGAGGGTAGGGGTGTCCCCTGCTACCTTATAAAGATGTGATTGGGTCATTTAAATAATTCCACAGGCCAACAGGGAACTGAAACCCACTACTCAGGGATAGGCAGGAATTGCACTTTGTTCATTTGATAAGGAGAGATGTTTGGCTAGGGGACCTTATTTGTAGGAGCAGAAGAAGAGGGAAGTTGGCAGTTAGGTCATTTGAGGCCTCCCTTATTTTCCCCAGATGTCAAGGCCCACATAGTATTGGGCCATAACTTTAGGTCTCATACCATACCTGTGAGTCAAAGTCCTGTGTCCTTCACTGATAAAGAGGATGGGCATGTGGCCTGTGCTAGACCAATCAGGCTCTGTCTCTTGGAAATATGAAACCTTAGTGAAACAAGGATGGAAAAATGATTGGAGTTGACTAATTCTGACAGGGCTGTCCCAAATAAATTATTCACTCCTATAACCCAGAATCTAGAGTTGAATTCTGTTGCTTGCAGCCAAGAACAATAACTGTTTCACATTTATTTGATATAATGACCCTAAGGGATAGGTAATTTTTATTATCCCCATTTTACAGATGAAGAAACTGATGCAAAGAGATGCTAAGATTGTTCACATTCATAAAACAAGTAAGTGACAGCAGGGGGGGTTGAAAAAAGAAGATTAGATTGGCAGTAGTTTGCAACTCTGCACCTTTTCCTTAAAGACAGGGAATAGAAATAGTGTGTCAGAACATCAAATGCCACCCAGGCAAGGGAGTGCTGATGAGATATGGTATCACCCAGTGGCAATACCTGGTACACTCCTTGGTATGTGCAGTCTTTGGCCTTATGGGGTCACTTACATTTCACAAGAGCTAAGTAAACTCAGTCCCTGAGTTCTAAAGATGGCTGGATATGAGGTGTCACATTGATGTGCAGACCATAACCAGAGAAAGATCATTATCTTCAACTGGCTCTGATGAGGTTGAGCCAAGAGTATTCTGGTTTGAGTGGGTATGGAAAGGATGTGTGTGTGTGTGTTAGAGAGAGAGAGAGAATACGTGTGTGCATGCACTTCATAGTTCAGATTCTTGAATCTTTTCTGTCAGTAAGCACGTATGCCTGGACTTTGGTGAGCAAAGACAGGAGGGCTGAAAAGTGTAAAACTTTTCACTAAGAGTAGAAACTATGAGACCCAGTGTTTTCCCACTAAGAACCCACAACATTGGGAAAGTGAGAAAAAGGTGGACAATGCTCTAATGGGGATAAAACAAAAACAAAAACCCACACTTACTTAAAAGCACATCTACAGAAGTAGAAAGAAAGTCAGGAAAAGGAAGGAAGAACCACTAAAACCAAAGAGAGAAACGGAGAGAAGAAGGTGTGCAGGAAATGGGAAAAGGCGCTTTGGTAAGGCTGCTGTTCCTAGATGGAAGGACGTTCACCATCTCTGCAGGCCGCACAGGCCATCCTCTCCCTGCCCCTAGCTTCCGCCTGTCCAGAGCTGCTCGGGGAGCCATGCATCAGCGACCAGATGTTAGGAGCACCAGTGCCTCCTTGGACGTTCAGAGGTCTCGCCACCTCACAGCCATATTCAAAGAGAAAGTGGCTTCCTGCTGACACAACATTTCCCGAGCATGGGGCATGAGCCTTGAGCTCTGATCCCCCCATGAGGCCCAAACTTACTCTACAAACTTTGAAGTCTGTGGTTCTTGGCTGGGTCTGAGGGCCTCAGTGCAGAAAGACACAAGTGGTCTCTCTCTGGGAGCCAGCCTGGTGGCAGGAGAGATGGAGCCGTGCTAAGGTACACAGAGCTAAAATTATCCTGCCCTTATTTTTTCTGCTTAAAGACACATTCTGTGAAAGTGATGGGTATTATGCTGTCAGTCCATTGATGGCTTCAAACCCCTCATCTGAGCCATGATATCATCTCCGGGGTGTGGGCTGCCCAGGTGCGCCTCTGTAGAGACGCTGCTTCCCAGCGCAGGGACCTGCAGCGGCTGTGAGCCAGGTCTGCCTCACCTTCATCCATCTCCTTCAAGGACACTGCAGGCGCCAGGCCAGGGCTTCCTTTCCACCGCTTCCTGGGAGGCAGTGTGGGGGGAAGTTCTTTCCAGGTCACACTGTGAAGGAATGAGGCTTGAGTGGAAGACACACAGAGGGAAGCAGACCTTTTCTGGTGGACTCCTTGAGTGACTAGTACTTCTTCCCAAGGGGTGCTGCTGCTTAGCCTATTGATTAAGAGTTTGGGGTCAGACTGCCTTGGCTGAATTCCATCTGCACTACTGACAAGCCCTGTGACTGTGGCCTATTACTTAACCTTTCTAAGCTTTAGTTATATCATCTATACAATGACAGACTTATCTCATGGAGTTTTGTGATGATTGAAAGAAATAATCCCCATAAAAAGCTTAGCACCTCACGCCTGTAATCCCAGCACTTTGGGAGGCTGAGGCGGGCAGATCACAGGGTCAGGAGATTGAGACCATCCTGGCTAACATGGTGAAACCCCGTCTCTACTAAAAGTACAAAAAATTAGCCAGGCGTGGTGGTGGGCGCCTGTAGTCCCAGCTACTCGGGAGGCTGAGGCAGAAGAATGGTGTGAACCTGGGAGGCTGAGCTTCCCGTGAGCCGAGATCGCGCCACTACACTCCAGACTGGGCGACAGAGTGAGACTCTGTCTCAAAACAAACAAACACTTAGCACCTTGCTGGCATGCAGAAAATACCTAATGTTATTTATTGGTTATGATGATGACTACATAGTTGTCTTAGGTGCCTCTGCCCTTGGACTTTTCTTGGCCAAACCATAGAGATCATCTGGCCCCAAGTTAGGGGGTTGTTGGAATGATTCTTCTAGTGGTGGTGATAGTAGAGGCGGGGGCAGGAAAAGGAGCAGAACGGTTTGACAAATATTAAAATAAAATCTTGATACCTTTGCCACACCTTCCCCTGCATCACACTTGAATTTGGACTTCTAGGTTCAAAGTCAAACTCAAATGGCCGATGTTCTTAGAAAGCTGGCTCAAACCACTGTTGGCTGCAGTGTTCTCAGTGGGCAGAAGGCCATGTTCCTCAGCTGGACCAGCTCTGAGCACAGCAACATGCAAAAGGTTGTCTTTGCCTCTCCAGCCTCCTTCCTTCAGGCTACTATTACAGTAGTAGTGTCTTCTCAGGCACAATCTTGTTTTTGTTCCTGTCGAAACCTAGTTTTTTGTTGTTGGTTTTTTTGTTGTTGTTGTTGTGAGACGGAATCCCACTCTTGTTGCCCGGGCTGGAGTGCAGTGGTGGTGATCTCGGCTCACTGCAACCTCCACCTCCCAGTTCAAGTTATTCTCCTGCCTCAGCCTCCCGAGTAGCTGGGATTATAGGGACCTGCCACCACGCCCAGCTAATTTTTTGTATTTTTAGTAGAGACAGGATTTCACCATGTTGGGCAGGCTGGTCTTGAACTCCTGACTTCAGGTGATCTGCCTGCCTCGGCCTCCCAAGATACTTAGTTTTAGAAAAAATCTGAAATGAATTCATGCTGAGATATAAATGACTGACAGCCTGAAGTGTTACCACGCCAGGGGAATTTAGAGTTTGATATGAAATAATGTGCTCCCACGTTGATTTTAAGAGTCAGCCCATGGATGGCTGGACACAGTGGCTCACACCTGTAATCTCAGCACCTTGAGGGGCTGAGGCGGGTGGATATCTGAGGTCAGGAGTTTGAGACCAGCCTTGCCAAAATGGTGAAACCCTGTCTCTAATAAAAATACAAAAATTAGCCAGGCGTGGGGGCACGTGCCTGTAGTTCCAGCTACTTGGGAGGCTAAGGCACGAGAATCACTTGAACCCAGGAGGTGGAGGTTGCAGTGAGCCGAGACTGCACCACTGCACTCCAGCCTGGACAGCAAGAGTGAGACTCTGTCTCAAAAAAGAAAAAAACAAAACGAGTTAGCCCATGGATGCGGAAGGCATTCTGGGAGCATCAGGTCTTCCTACTTAGGTGGTTAATTACCTGCTCTGTCCTGGTATTCAAATCTCTTTTTAGCTCAGTTCTAGCAGGTGGCATGATCAGCAGCACCAGTTGAACAGGGGAGCCAAATTGTTGTCCTGACATATAAGACGTATCTCCAGGCCAGGTGTGGTGGTGCACAAGCACTGTGGGAGGCTGAAGTGAGCAGACAGATCACTTGAGCCCAGGAGTTTGAGACCAGCCTGGACAACATGGTAAAAACCCATCTCTACAAAAAATTACAAAAGTTAGCTGGGCGCAGTAGTGCATACCTGTAGTCCCAGCCACTTGGGAGGCTGAGGTGGGAGAGGTGGGAGGATTACTTGAGCCCAGGAGGCAGAGGTTGCAGGGTGCCGAGATGGTGACAGTGCACTTCAGCCTGAGTGACAGAGTGAGACCCTGTCTCAAAAAAAAAAAAAAAAAACAGTTGCATCTCCAAAACATTTCTCAGGGATACTGGGGGACAGAATCTGGCACTGAGGAGAGGGCCTGTTGCTCCAATGTCCTCCGCCCCACACCCACTTGCTCCTAAAATTCTTCATTTATAGAAGACGCTGTTGAACAGAGCTGCTGCTGATTCCCTTGCTGAGTCTGGGGCATGAATGCCATTTCTGGAAATATAAAATCCATGATAAGAATTGGAAGGAACTGGCAACTCTCTATACATAGTCTTGTTTAAAATGGAACTTCACCCTACACATTCCTTGTCTTTTTATTTATGTTGTCACTTGCTTGTAGATGATGCAGATATTTACTATTATCTTAGTGAGTATTACTTAGTAATACTTAGTGAGTATTATTACTATTATCTTAGTGAGTATTATTCAGTGAGTATTATGGAATCATTCCTAAGGCCTTCTTCATGCTCACCCACATCAATGCTGCATGTTCTAGATAAAGTAGCTATAAAAAAAATCTTGGAATTATTTTTATGCTTCAACTTGACTGGACTAAGGGATGCCCAGATAGCTGGTAAAGCATTACTTCTAGGTGTGACTGTGAGGGGTGTTCTGGACGAGATTAGCATGAATCTGTAGATGGAATAAAGAGTTCTCTCACCCATGTTGGTGGACAGCATCCGCTGCATTGAGGGCCTGAAGAGAGTAAAAAGGCAGAGGAAGGGTAAATTTGCTTTCTCTGCTTGAGCTGAGGCGTCCGTCTTCTCCTGCTGTCAGGCATGGATGCTCTTGGTTCTCAGGCCTTCATACTTGAACTGGGGTTTATACCACTGGTCGTGGGCCTGTTCCCACCTCCTGCTTCCAGACAGCAGACTGTGGGACATCTCAGCCTTCATAATCACATGAGCCAATCTCTCATAATACATTTATTTGTATGTATCTGTATGTATGGTGTTGCTTCGGTTTCTCTGGAGAATCCTAATAAAACTGTGATACAGAGTAAGAATAGACATAATGATATGTTGTTTTGCATAACAATACTTACCCTTACTATATATCAAATACATTGTTTGACCTCTGAAAATGATTTCATAGGTCACAACCTGCAGTAGGAGGCCAGGACCCATGTTCACACCTGACTTGCCTGTGCATAGATGGGCATGTGCAGTGTGAGTGCCTCTGATGATGGTGCTGATAGTGACAATGTTGGCCCTGAGTAACCCTGGCTGGAGGTGTCTTGTGTGAATTCTTCACTCATCCCTAGCATAAGGCCACCTCCCTGCAATATATCAAGGACAACTTGGGTCCAACGTGGTCTTGCCAGGAGTGGGGGCAGTGAGGGTGAGTCTGCGGTTCACACCCAGCAAGTGACACACACATAATCTGCATCACCGATTCCTCTTTCCACAGTGGAAATGGCCTCAGGGGAGTGGAAAGGAACCAGTTTTAGAGGGAGAGGCTGGGGGGAGGGTTAGTACTGTGGAGTCACACCTTTGTCCCATTCTGCATATGGGTCCAAGATGGCCCCACTTACCTGCTTTTTTCCAACCTGGCACACTCTTCTTCTGTGGAGGACTGAATTTGGGAGGGCTCCTGGCCTGTTGGGGGTAGCATAATGCAGATTCCAGGAATAGAGATAAACCAAAAGAAGGGCTCATGACAGGGCTTGCCAGAGAATGGTTTAACTGAGGACAGTGAGAGACACTGAGTATTTGCTTCTTCAGTGATGAACTCCTCAACACCTGCAGATGTGCAGTTTCAAGGAGAAACCTCTCCACCCCATTGTCCCGAGAGCTCTAGTACCCAGGGAGGTGATTCTGTGGCTATTTCATGCAAGCTGAGGGACTTGTATTTTGTACAAGTGGAGAAACACAGAAAATTTCAGTTGTGGTTATTGGAGGAATCACTATTTGTCTGAATTCCATTCAATCAAAAGCCACCTGGGCCCTGCAGATATCTGGAGTAAAAACAGTCCTATTTAGGCTTATAGTTAGAGCTATAGTGAAATCTCTATTGCATAAATGTAAAGTCTTTATATATTGCCTCTCTAAGAAGTCAGATTTCTTCAGGTCAGAAACTATTTCATTTCAACTTTATATTTCCTGCAAAACCAAGTGCCGTGCCATACCATTTGTTAATGTTCAATAAATATTTGTTAAATGAATAATAAAATGTGTGGTTTAACTCCTACAAATTTTTATCTTTAATCAGTTTTTCTCAACACTCAGCCTACTCTGCATCACCCCTCCCTGACTTCCCAGTCAATGTGTGCTGAGGAAATGCAAACAAAATGTAATTAGGAAGGCGAATCTACTTTGAAATGCACTTGTGTAAACAAATGTAGGCCAAAGGCAAATTTAAATGATTTTCAAAATTGTCTGTGGTTATTATCCATGACCCTGTGCTGGCCCAATTTTTACAGATAATCAGGTTATAGCTGATATTGGTTCTGTATTTTCACTTTAGAATAGAGGTAGAAGGTGGAAGGATGCTGTGAGCACGGATTAGGACAAAATAAAGTCACAAAACCCCTGAAGTTGTGGTGAATTGAAGACACAAAAACAAAAGGATTTTTCTTAGCCGAGGTCTATGAAAATATACCTTTCGGCCACCCCTCCACAAGCTCCAATTCTATTTGCTATCTCATCAGGTTAGTTCAGGGTTTGGGGTTGGTAGGTAGGATTTGTGAGTCAGAGCAGTTTGTTATTCAGATTAGTGTAATCTCCTCTTGAGATAACACAATTTTCCTAGCCTCCAGGGAAGGCTCTGGTTTGCAGCTTTTGCTGCCACATAATCATCTCTCTGAGAAATTTGGGTTGCAGGAGAAAATGCCCCTTTCCATTCAGAAGGCAGGGAATTTGTAGAGGGTAAGGAATCTTTGCAAAACTTAGGTCGAAGCACTGGTTTGGGATTATTTACTCAGATAGGACTGTCTAGGCCTCTATCTTGTCCAGCATTGCAAAGTGCATGGTACGTAATAGGTACTCAAAAAGGATAACTTCCTGGGTAAATAAATGAGAGGGCGAATGTTCGAATGAACTTACTGGAAACAATCCAAGTGTTCCTTTTCTGCCGCTTTATCATTGCTTATACATTGTAATGACCCACTGCACTCTCCTTTAGAGAGGTGACTTACTGTCCATATATTTGCAGTTAGATGGGCTGTGAATGTACATATGGTAGGTGAACACCTATTTGGTCTAAATAAAGAATAAAACTTTTTATCTCTTTCAAAATATTGAGTCATCTCTCAGTGATCTGTGCATGTGACCTGGCCTGAAATTCCCATTATTATTATCACTTAGGGCTTAGATAATAATATTGAAGAATTGAATTTCTTTAGGAAGTCATGGATACATGTAATATCTAATTAGGAAATCACTGATGATATAAATATTTTATTTAGGATTGGATCTTTAGCCTTATTAGTTTATTGTTTAACCAACTGATCCCTTTGTCAACAAGTGTACGACACAACAAGTTTTTTTTTTAAAGTTATAATTTCAAGTTTTATTTTAGATTCAGGGGTACATGTGCAGATTTGTTACCTGGGTATATTGCATGATGCTGGGTTTTGGGGTATGACTGATCCCATCACCCAGGTACTGAGCATAGTATCCAATAGTTTTTCAACCGTTGCCCCCCGTACTTCCTCCCTACTCTAGTCATCTTTCTGATTCTTGCCATCTTTATTTCCGTGAGTACCCAATGTTTATGTGATATTTGGTTTCCTGTTCCTGGGTTAATTCGCTTAGGATTATGGCCTCCAGCTGCATCCATGTTGCTGCAAAGGACATGATTTTGTTCTTTTTATGGCTATGTAGTATTCCACGGTGTATATGTACCACATTTTCTTTATCCAACCCAACATTGATGGGCACCTGGGTTGATTCCATGTCTTTGCTACTGTGAATAGCACAACGTCTTTTTAGTAGAATGATTTATTTTCCTTTAGGTATATACCCAGTAATGGGATTGCTGGGTCAGATAGCAGCTCTGTTTTAAGTTCTTTGAGAAATCTCCAAACTACTTTCCACAGTGGCTGAACTAATTTACATTCCCACTAATAGTGTGTAAGTGTTACTTTTTCCTCTGCAGCCTCACCAGCATCTGTTGTTTTTTAACTTTTTAATAGTAGCCATTCTGACTGGTGTGAGCTGATATTTCATTTGGTTTTTATTTACATTTATCTGACGGTTAGTGATAAGGAGCATTTTTTTCATATAAAACGAATAGTTTAAAAGTAGAGAACCCCAGCAGTGAAGAAGGGAAGATCCGAGGGTAGATGGCAGCTCAATAATTTCAGCTCTCCCTGTGCTGTGGCTCCCCAAAGCCTGCTTCATTGCTGCAGGGACCTTAAGAATCCGAGGGGATTCACAGAGCTCTGGGGATTGCAACGGGATTACCGGGGAGGGATGCAGGGAAAATCCCCGGAGAGGCCTGCAATGTGCTGCAGGCCTGGGGCCTTCCTGGCAGGACGGATATCTCTATTCCTGGAGCCAAAAGTTCTGGGATCTGCAGAAAGGGATCCCTCGGGGACTATAATGAATGCGGTGCTCCAGCAGTGCCAGCTCGGTTCAGCTGCTTGATTAACTGGGCCACTAAGGAGGATTCCTTTGCCTCTGCCTACTTAGCTGGGGGTCCTGCTTCCTGAATAGCATTCAGTTTTCCAGGCTGCTAGATACAGGGCTGCATCTAAAGAGTAACGTGGAGACCAATCCTATAATCTTAACTTCTCCCAGTAGTGCCTACCTCTGATGTAAGTGCTGTAAGAACCTCCTCTATGGTACTCCTTAAGAGACAAAAAGTTGCATTTAAGGGACAAAAAGTTACATTTGTCTCAAAGGAAAGCTAGACATGGATATGATTTAAGGGACCTGATAACTCTGCCCTGCCTTTTCCTCGGAGTCATCTCTCAGTGACCTGTGCCTTTGACCTGGCCTGAAATTCCTATTGTTATTATCACTTAGGGATCAGATAACAATATGGAAGAATAGAATTTCTTTAGGAAGTCATGGATAAATGTAATATCTACTTAGGAAGTCACAGAAGTAATCTGACACTTGCTGCTCAATGAGGTTTCCTAAAATGCTGATTTATGATGTCACAATTCTGCTCAAAGAAATGCAATGGTTGCCTATTGTCCATCAACTCAAAACCCCACTATTCCGCCCCATGCCATTAATTTCACTTATTTGCCTCATTTGGGATGGAGCTACAAGTAGGTGAAGAAGAAGGCCTAAATGTCACATTTGACACATTTAACACCTTCTCAAGAAACCATGACAACATGTTGGGTAAATTTATATGATGAATTTGTTACAATGATTCATAATATATGTATTCATTACAATGGGGAAGCTTAGAATATTGGACTGGGATTTGGAAAACTTGCCCTTGATTCCCAGTTCTGCTATGTTACACATGATAAATCCTTAAATAACTATGTTTTGCTGGTGTCTCAATTTCCTCCAATGTAAGTAATCCACTGGACTATCATGATGATCAAATTAGATGATTGTGAGAGTCCTTTTGAATACAAAGCTTCCAATTCAAAGCACTTTGAAATATAAAATTTCATCATTTAACAAAAATTAGACATTACATTAATTTTTAAATGCTGTTCGGTTTTGTGTACTTAGTAGAATGAGAACTCTAACAAAAAGCATTTGGTCTTTCTAAGACCCACATGACTTCCAGCAATTCTGCTATCTCCTGAAAGCTATGGGAATTTGAAGACGGAAGATGCACCCTGTGTCTTCTGCCGCCAGAGGCAGCCCGAGGCTGAACCTGGGGTGTCTCTTGGAATACCACCCTGGATTGGCACCTCCTTTCTCTTGAAAGAGAAACCAGGCAGAATAATCCTCATGGTTACATTTTCGGGGAGGAATGCTGAGGTGTCAGATTGGTGCGCTTATTGAAATATACAGGGACAAAGTAACACACTGTAGACTAGCGTGTGTGTCGGGGGGAATGTTTGGGGGTCATGTTGGGGTGAATAGTTACACCTGCTTCCTTCCATTTTCTAGGGCAAATGGCTTTAGCTGCTGCCCGGCAACAGCATTTTCATAAAAGCCTTTGAGAGTAGCTTTGAAAATGTGTCAGCCAATAACCGAGCAGGACCCGGCCTAACCGCTGAGGGATCCCCCTCCCCCTCCCCGCAGCCGAGAATTGGGAAGGAGCAGATGGAGCCAGTCCTCCCCTCGGCGGGCTCTGGGGCGCATTGTTATGCACTCCGGACTCAGAACCTGAGACGCAGGCGGGCTCTTCACGGGCTTCGCTCTGGATACAGAGCTGGGGAAGGAGTCATGTGAGCCCCTCTGCAGTCTCCTGTAGGGTGTGAGGTGCCGGATCTTATCCAGGGCAGGCACTGTGTGAGGGTGCGCCCTCCTGTTAAATTTGCCGTGAGCCCTCATATGTCATTAATCAAGCAGCTGAACCGAGCTGGCACTGCTGGAGCACCGCATTCATTATAGTCCCCGAGGGATCCCTTTCTGCAGATCCCAGAACTTTTGGCTCCAGGAATAGAGATATCCGTCCTGCCAGGAAGGCCCCAGGCCTGCAGCACATTGCAGGCCTCTCCGGGGATTTTCCCTGCATCCCTCCCCGGTAATCCCGTTGCAATCCCCAGAGCTCTGTGAATCCCCTCGGATTCTTAAGGTCCCTGCAGCAATGAAGCAGGCTTTGGGGAGCCACAGCACAGGGAGAAGAGCCTCCAAAAGGGATCTGTGTGGAAGTTTCTAAGGACACAGTCATGTGGCACGTGTCTAGTCTGTTTTGTAAAATGTTTTTCACTTTCCCTGTGGCATGTGCCCATCCCTGGGGGCTAAGAGTTAGGAAAGGCCTTGGGCCTGCTTTCCTTGACCCCCTGCCACTGAGACCTGGGCCCTGGGAACTAATCTTTGCTCCTGGGAAGATGGGAAGACCTGCCTGTCTGCTGAAACCACCTCCTCCTCTCTACACTCCATCCCCTTCCACATACACCATGAAGCTACTTCTCTGATTTCTAAATACCGAGCAAGCCAGGCGAGAAACACCCATTCAGCCATGGCCCCCTTTCAATGTATTTAATCCCAAATGGAATAAATCAAATGAAGGAAGGCCTGCCTCTGTGGTGATGTGAAAACCCCTCTGGCCCGGGGATGGAGGCATGCAGGGTGATGAAAGTGCAGCAGCCGGAGAGGCGGCTTTTAATAAGAAAAGATGAATCAAAATGCGCAAGTCATAACTCCCTCTACGCAGTCACCTATCTTCTGCCTTAACCTTTTCAGAATCATAAAAACAGTCTAATTTCTTCCAAATAAATAGCTTTGTGCTTCTCTGGGCTCTATTTTTCAGACATACAATAAGTCTCTGGGCGCTTACACAGACGTGCTGAATATATGTAACTCCACATTCATTACAGAGACATGTGTGCACAGGGTTACACACACATTGTTCTAATTCCCCTTGGTCTAATTTATGCAGTGAATTCTGTGCTTACGAAGTAAGAATTATTTCAAGGTTAAACAAAATGATGATAAGCACCTGACTCTAGCTGAGGCGACTCTGCCCTTTTCTTAGCACTGGTGGAGTTTTGAACACCAAAAAGGGAATATGTTCAATAGCAAATTCACTCTCATCATAATAATATTGCTGATTTTTTTCACCCACAAAAAAGCAAGCATCTTGGGGAAAGGACTATGTGGCTTTAATCTTAGGGGGAAAATAAGCATCAGGGAGGGACTAAAGGTTGCCTCTAGGACTTTAAGGAATTATATTTGGCTTTCCAGAGAAAGGAGATTCTTCTTCTCCAAGGGAATTTCAAGTAGAAGGCAATAATAACAAATTATTTCATGTTTCTATGTGGCAGATATTATTGTAAGTGTACAAATATCAAGTAATTTTTGACCCCTGTTTTATAGATGCAGAAACTGAGGCATAGCAGGGTTATTAGTTGCCTAAAGTCACACCACTTTAAAATAGCTGGGATTTAAACCAATGCAGTCTGACTCTAGAGCCTGCCTGCTTAACTGCTATGAGGGACACAATAAAAGAAACCAACCCAATGAAACAAATCAAGCAATGACCAGATTATACCAGCTCCTTACAGAAAGACCACCAACCGGTTTGTGAATTTTACGTGGCTTTGGCTTCTTTCTTCTCCTTGATTTTACCTTTCTCTCCATTCTAGTGGCCAGCAGCCACTGTGCCAGAGGGTAGCAGGGGAAGAGAGAAACAGGGGAACTCACATCTGTTCTCTTTCAATAATCATCATTCTAGAAAAAGTCAAGGGAGGACGACAATCACCTGTTTGTGTTGTCCTGCCTGGTATTGCTAGTATTCCCTCTAAGTCCCTGAATTGGAGACATGAACACACAGAAGCTTTTGGAAGCCCTACCAGTTCTCATGGCCTTACTTTTCTCCTGCTTTCGTTTAAATCATTCTAGTAAGCACTCAATTGGCATTTGCAATGAAGAGTGCTGGCCCACCACAGTTACAAGATTCTATCAATTGAAAGATGAATTATGTTTTTAATTCAGCTGTGTATTTTTTCAGGAGGATTGGTTGGGGTGAGGGATAATCACCAACTTTATCACATTATAGATACACACTGATTATAAGACATCTCAGCTTTAGAAATGTGAAAATGTGAAAAAAAAAAGTGTTTTAGAATTGAGAAAATACAGTATTTTATTTCTGTCTTTCAATAAGGATTCAGCCTTGTTAAGGTAGCATCTTGTAAGGGTTCTTCTTCTGTGGTCTGCCCTCTCTGGGTATCAGAATTTTGATTACAGTTGTCAGCCGGAGTTCAGCCTGGTTCAGATATCTATTTTTAACAATAGCTAAAGGGGTTCTTTTTTTCAAGACAAGATTACTTAAGAATAACGGAACTGATTCATGGATGGGGTCTGAGTTTCCTTCTTGTTAGCAGGGGGCTGGCTTCAGAGGGTGCCCCCTAAGGGGTGAAAAGTGAGTGGAAATTCTTACCTGAGGTAGCAGGGTTGGAAAAGTCAGAGACACGAGCCAGGTCTGATATCAACAGGAAGAGTCAAGAGTTTAAACTCCAGAAATAAATTCAACTACCAAGATTGTGTTAGATTCGGCATTGAAATGGCCCCAATTCTCTACCTCTCCCCATATCCATGCCTTTATAACATGACTGCAGCTTTTCTCATCAAGATGTGGAGTTTCTTTGCCTCTTGAGTCTGCGCTGGCTTTATGGCTTGGGTTGGCCAGTAAAATGTGGCAGAATGAGGTTGCAGTAGATCCAAACCTGGGCTTGAAAATGTCTTTGCACTTTTGCTGTTTCTCTTGGGACTCCTACTTCTGCCATACAAATGGAAAAGCTTGCTTAGCCAGACAGATGATGAGAAACATGTGGCCCAGCCACCCCTAGCACCCTAGCCAGCAGACAGCCAAATGTCAGGCATATGAGTGAGAGCATTCTAGGGCAACTAGTCTCAGCTGATCCACCAACTCCCTTCAGGTTCATAAACCAGCCCAGCGAAGATCAACCAAGCCTGCCCCAGATAAGCTGAATCAGCGAAATGACTCAGAGATTCATGATCAATAACAAATAGTGATTATTTGAAGCCAAACAGCTTTTGAGTAGTTACACAGCAATAGCTACAAGGCACAAAGACAGAATTGAAATCAGGGCACCAGATCCAAGTTTTAAAGTTAGACAGAGGCTGGACATGGTGGCTCATGCCTGTAATCTCAGCACTTTGAGAGGCTAGGGCAGGATAGGTCACTTGAGGTCAGGAGTTCGAGACCAGCCTGGCCAACATGGTGAAATCCCATCTCTACTAAAAATACGAAAATTAGCCAGGTGTGGTGGTGCACGTCTGTAATTCCAGCTACTCAGGAGGCTGGGACATGAGAATCACTTGAACCCAGGAGGCAGAGGTTGCAGTGAGCCAAGATCACGACACTACATTCCAGCCTGAGTGACAGAGTCAGACATACAATAAGTCTCCCAGCACTTATTGAGCCAGACTCCATCTCAAAAATAAAATAAAATAAAATAAAAAATAAAAAATAAAGCTAGACACAGACTAGGTTTGGAGCAATAGCAGTTCAGAAACAAAAGACAGGCTTGGAGGGCTATTGTTGAGAATGGCTTTGGGATGTCTAAAAGTTGAGTAGTTGGTGAATTCCCAAATTGGATAGGTTCTTACGGAGGAACAGAGGCAGGGTAGGGAGAATGAGAACTAGAGAAGAAACCAAGATTGTTTCTTTTATGGGAGTAGCCCTAGTAAATGTATCCTTAGCACAATGTCTGGCCTATAAAAGGTACAAAATAAATATGTTAATTAAATTAATAAATCCTCTTCCCAGCAGAAGATTTAGTTATTCATTCATCCTTTAAACAAAATTTATATTGAGCACTATATATGGGTGCAGGAGCTTGTAAATGGGCAGGTGTAGGTGCACGATTCTGTGGAAGTTTTGAAATTCCACATCTACCAGATACAGAATGTATATAACCCAATATTTATCTTAAGCGTATGCACATGTACATTAAGCTGTAGTGTATTGACCTCCAATCTCTCCTCTTTAAAGACTGAGTAAATGATGCAGTTGGTATGCCCTAGGAAATGGCTGTTCTGTTTTATCTTGCTTCTGCATTGTCTATCGACCACTTCTGTATCCCTTGCTGTTCATATCGGGTATTAGCCTGGGTTAGAGAAAATGCTTTCTTAAATGGCTAAGAGCAATTGTAGAGCCGGGTGCATCAGCATGTGCCTGCAGTCCCAGCTAGTCAGAAGGCTCAGGTGAGAGATTTGCTTGAGCCTGGGGATTTGAATCCAGCCTAGGCAACATAGTAAGGCCCTATCTCTTAATTTTTTTTTTAAGTGATTGCGGTAGTTTTACAGTGGCTCAAAATTCAGATTTGGCCTGCAGAGTCCCCTTCAATAGGATTCCTGAGCTCCAGTAGCTCTGAGTGTGCTAAAATGGAGGAAGGTTTGTTTTTCTTCAAAGTGTTCTGGAAAATGTTAGCTGTGGCTATTTATTACATGTCCATTTCTTGTGGTGCTGAAAACTTGTCTTACTCGGATCTGCTACAGTGGTAGGAGGGGCCAAAGCCTGTTCCAGTGTAGGTTTCCAGAGTCAATATGAAAAAAGACTAACCGCTTTAGCAGCAGTTATGAATGCTAAGATATTTCTTAGCTGTTCCTGCCAAATGCCTTTTCTGATTGTGGTGTTTTGGTATTCTCAGTTATTGTTTCATGTATGCAATGAGGTAGGCCAGTGATTCCCAAATACAGTCTATCTATAGGTAGTAGTCAAAGAAAAAGTCATCACTGAACACAGAAAAATGAGACAAAAAAAAACCCCAATGTAGTGTAGTGTGTATGTTTCTTCATATCAATTTCTGTGTACCTATATGTGGGTGCAAGTTCACCAGTTGTGCTTTTGTGGGAAGTCTTATCCATCATTCTGCAATTATGTGTTTCATACTTTTCTGACATTAAGATTTTCTTGATTTTATAAAGTGATGGCAATAGTAGATAACTTTTTTTTTTTTTTTTTTTTTTTTTGAGTAGGAGTCTTTCTCCAAAACCCAGGCTGGAGTGCAGTGGCTTAATCTTGGTTCAGTGCAACCTCTGTCTCATAGGTTCAAGTGATTCTGATGCCTCCTCCCAAGTAGATGGGATAACAAGTGTGTGCCACCACACCCGGCTAATTTTTTTCATTTTTAGTAGAGATGGGGTTTCACCTGTTGGCCAGGCTGGTCCCGAACTCCTGACCTCAAGTGATCCGCCCACCTTGGCCTCCCAAAGTGCTGGGATTACAGACGTGAGCCACCATGCCCAGCCGCAGATAACCACTTTTTAATGTTCTTACTTTGAAAAATAAACAGTTGATGATCCTGTGGATGCTGCATGGGAATTTTTAAAAAATTGACTAGGCTAAGCTTTACAAGTCTGGAAATCACAGAAAGGCCACAGTGGGCACCGTGAAGGACAAAGAGCACAGCTCCTTCTCTCCAAGACTACTGTCTTCCTTTGGGAAGATTAGACATTTGGGCAAAATAGCTGGCATGGAGTTAGCTCGCAAAGCTGTATTAGGTAAGTGGGAGATGTCATGATAGGTGTAATTTAATAAACATATTCAAAAAAATTAACCATCCTGAGGTAAAGAAAGGTTGACCAAGATTTCAGAAGAAACAAATACAAGTAAACTTTCTTTTTTTTTTTTTTGTTTCCACCTTTTATTTTAGGTTCAGAGGTACATGTGAAGGTTTATTATATAGGTAAACTGTGTGTCATGGGGGTTTGGTGTACAGATAATTTTGTCACCCATGTAATAAGCACAGTACCCAGTAGGGTACTGGATACTATCCTCACTCTCCTCCTACCCTCCACTCTCAAATACGGCCCTGTGTCTTTGTTATTCTCTTTATGTCCATGTGTACTCAATATTTAGCACCTACTTATAATTGAGAACATGTGGCACTTGCTTTTTTTGTTCCTGCATTAATTTGCTTAGGATAATGACCTCCAGCACCACCCATGTTGCTGCAGAGGCCATGATCTCATTTTTTAATAGCTGTGTGATATTCCATGGTGTATATGTACCACATTTTCTTTATCCAGTCCACCAATTGATGGATGCCTAGGTTAATTCCATGTCTTTGCTATTGTGAATAGTGCTGCAATAAACACACATGTGCATGTATCTTTATGGTAGAATGATTTATATTCATTTGAGTATATACCAAACAATGAAAATGCCGGGTCAAATGGTAATTCTGTCTTAAGTTCTTTGAGAAATCTCCAGATGGCTTTCCACAGTGGCTGAACTAATTTACATTCCCACCAATTGTGTGTAAGTGTTCCCTTTTCTCCACAATGTTGCTAACATCTATTTTTTTTTTTTTTTTTTTGATTTCTTAGTAATAGCCGACTGGAGATGGTATCTCATTGTGGTTTTGGCTTGTATTTCTCTAATGATTAGTGATGTTGAGCATTTTCTCGTATGCTTGTCAGCCATGTATATGTCTTCTTTTGAAAAGTGTCTGTTTATGTCCTTTGCCCATTTTTTAATAGGATTGTTTTTTCTTGTAAATTTGTTTATGTTCCTTATAGGTTCTGGATATTAAACCTTTGTTGGATGCATAGTTTGCAAATATTTTCTCCCCTTCTTTAGGTTGTCTGTTTATCCTGTTGATAGTTGCTTTTGCTGTGTAGAAGCTCTTTAATTAGGCCCCACTTATCTATTTTTGTTTTTGTTGTAATTGCTTTTGGAGTCTTCCCCATAAAGTATTTGCCTTGGCCAATGCCAAGAATGATATTTCCTAGATTTTCTTCAAGGGTGTTTATAGTTTTAGGTTTTATATGTAAGTCTTTAATCCATGTTGGTTGATTTGTGTATACGGTGTAAGGAAGGGGTCTGGTTTCAATCTTCTGTATATAGCTAGTCAATTATTCCAGCAGAATTTACTGAATAGGGAATCCTTTTCCCATTGCTTGTTTTTGTGGGCTTTGTCAAAGATCAGAAGGTTGTGGGTGTGCAGCTTTATTTCTGGGTTCTCTAATCTGTTCTGTTGGTCTATGTGCCTATTTTTGTACCAGGACCATGCTGTTTTATTTACTGTGGCCTTGTATAGTTTGAAGTTGGGTAGTGTGATACCTCCAGCTTTTTTTTTTTTTCCAGTCAAATTGCTTTGACTATTTGGTTTTCTTTTGGTTCCAAATAAATTTTAGAATGTTTTTTAGTTCTGTGAAAAATATAATTGGTAGTTTGACAGGTATAGCGCTGAATCTGTAAATAGCTTTCAGCAGTATGGCTATTTGAACAATATTGATTCTTCCTATCCGTGAGCATGGAATGTTTTTCCATTTGTTTGTGTCATCTATGATTTCTTTCAGCAGTGTTTTGTAATTCCTATTGTAGAAATCTTTCACCTCCCTGGTTAGTTATATTCCTAGATATTTTATTCTTTTTGGGGCTATTGTAAATGGGATTGCATTGTTGATTTGGTTCTCAGCTTGGACATTATTGGTGTATGGAAATGCTACTAATTGCTGGGTGTGATGACTCATGCCTGTAATCCCAGCACTTTGGGAGGCTGAGGTGGGCATGAGGTCAGGGATTCTAGACCAGCCTGACCAACATGATGAAAGCCCATCTCTTCTAAAAATACAAAAATTAGCTGGCATGGTGGCATGTGCCTGTAATCCCAGCTACTCAGGAGGCTGAGGCAGGAGAATCGCTTGAACCCAGGAGACGGAGGTTGCAGTGAGTTGAGATTGTGCCACTGCACTCCAGCCTGGGCGACAGAGTAAGATTCCATCTCAAAAAAACAAACCAACAAACAAACAAAAAAGTAAAAGAAAAAAAAAAGAAATGCTAACTACTAATTTTCATATATTGGTTTTGTATCCTGAAACTTTGCTGAAGTTGTTTATTGATTTAGGAGCCTTTGGGCAGAGACTGGAATTTTCTAGCTATAGTATTCTATTGTCTGTGAAGAGAGATATCCTCTATTCCTATTTGGATGCCTTTTATTTCTTTCTCTTGCCCTGATTGCTCTGGCTAGGACTTCCAGTACTGTGTTGGATAGGAGTGGTGAGAGTGGGCATCATTGTCTTGTTCCAGCTTTCAAGGGGAATGCTTCCAACTTTTGCCCATCCAGTATGATGTTGGCTGTGGGTTTGATATAGATAGCTCTTATTATTTTGAGGTATGTGCTTATGATGCCTGGTTTGTTGAGGTTTTTTTTTTTTTTTTTTTTTTTAATATGAAGGGATGTTGAATTTTATTGAAAGCCTTTTCTGCATCTGTTGAGATGATCATGTGGTTTTTGTTTTTAGTCCTCGTTATGTGATGGATCATATTTATTGACTCGCATATGTTACACCAAACTTGCATCCCAAGAATAAAGCCTATTTAATCATGGTGGATTAGCTTTTTTGACATGCTGCTGGATTCAGATTCTCAGAAGTAAACTTTCTAATAGAGTCCAGATTTCATTTAGTTGCCTTTGCCGGTTTTGCTTTTTGATGCTAGAAATGAAGTTGGGAGGGGTAAATTAAAAATAGTTGGTGTTCAAGGAAGAGAGCTAAAATTTGGGCTACTCCATGATGTATCAGTGAGCTTTTGCAGTGTAACAAAACATCCTAAAACTTAGTGGTTTAAAACAACAACCATTTATTAGGTCATAATTCTGTGAGTCAGTTGGGCAATTCTTCTAGTTTGGAGCTGGTTTAGCTAATCTTGGCTGGGCTCACTCTTATATCAACAGTCAGCTGGTGGATTGGCTGGTGGCTAGATTAATCTAATATGACCTCATTCATATGTCTGGCAGCAGACTGGCTGTGGGTTGGTACAAAAGAGGGGACTGGATCAAATGTTTTCATTCATGCAGTAAGTTAGTGCAGGGTTCCTCATGAGGAAACTATAGTATTCCACGAGTGGCAAGAGAAAGCAAGTCCCCATTCGTAAGTGCTTTTCAAGTCTCCTTGCATCCTGTTTGCTATTGTCCTGTAGGCCAAAGCAAGTTACGTAGATAAACCTAGAATCAGGGTGGGAGAGAGTACCATGGAATGGATAGAGAGGTCATGGATAGAGAGAGCTGTGAACAAATGAAGGGCCATCACTTCAACAATCTGCCACAACTGTTGATAATACCCTAGTAATGGTTTTATCAAATCATGAGGTGTTTTTTTGTTCAAACTGCTTAACAATTTATTTCAGATGAGACAAGAAGTATAAATGAAGTACAGAATTATAGAATTGTAGAGTTGGAAATTAATTTACAGATGACCTAGTGTAGCCCTGTCATTTAAAAGAAAAGAAAATGGGGACCTAAAGAATTTAAATGACTCGCCCAAAGGGACAGAGCTGAGTACTGATAAATATTTTAAACATCCATGTCTATGTGCTAATAATTTAATAACCTAGGGTGAGAGGTACAACTCCATCATTGATATTTGAGTACCTGGGATAAGGTGAGTATAGCAGAGTGAAACAAGACGGATTCTGTCCCTGCCTTCATAGAGCTTATGGTTTAGCCAGGTGACACAGACAAGAAAACGAGTAATTAAAAAGTAGTGTGCTATTGTTGTACCAGAGAAGTACAGGATATTATGAGATGTCAGGGGGGCATGAATTATGAAGGAGCAGAGGGGCTATCCATTAGTTGTTAAGGCTTTTCACACATAAACTTACTAATTCTCTTTACAACCCTATGAGACAGGTACGATGAGTATCCCTCTTTTCTAGGAAAAGACCCTGTGGCATAGAGAGGTTAAGTGACTTACTCAAGGTCACAGAACTGGTAAGTGGCTGAGCTGGGATTTGTCCTCAGAGTACCTCTCTGACCCTAGAGCCCACTTTCTGCCTATGGAAATGGAATAAGAAAAATGAACGGAGTTCAAGGATTATTCAGACAGGATGATCAGGCCAAGCACAGGATCTCCAGATAGATATTTTAAATTCTATTCCCTAGAAGTGACCTTGAGATATCACAAGGTTTAAACTCTGTGAGTGATGAGTGTCAGTGTGTATGTGCATGTGCTCACAGGCTGGCCTGTGCCCATCTGCGCCCAAGTCTAGGGAGAGTTGAACTTTCATGGCTCTCTATATAAATTGTTCCATATGGTGGAGTCCAGCAGCTTTCTTTGTTCCTTTGACTATTAACTGTATCTATATCCATATCCATATCCATATCCATCCATCCATCCATCCATCCATCCATCCATCCATCCATCCTATTTTCTGTCTACCTGGAATCTTCTGACTCCTTCTTATCCAAGGACTGGGTGATTTTGATTGTATTTCTGCTGTCTGTTTACTTTCTTTCCTTCTGTTAGTGGGCTCTGCATTCTCATCTCCAGAGGCTCTCTTCTCTTGCCAGGGGAGGTGGCCCGTCTCTACTTTTCTCCTCCTATACCTTAGGCATTTGTTGTGTTCCCTGTGACAGATCATACTCTATGGAAGAGCAAAGAAAGACTTCCTCAACAGTAGCTAATCAATCAGAGGGATAAAGCTATTTTTGCTGGAAGTAAGATATGCCAGGGAAGGAAAGGGATCCTGATGAATTATTTAAGATTGAGCTCAGATATTCACTTGTAGGGGGTGTGTGTGTGTGTGTGTGTGTCTGTGTGTGTGTGTGTGTGCATGCTCGCGCACGCACGCACAGGAGAGAGAGTGACGGAGGGGGAGAGAGAGAGAGAGAGATGCTGTTAGGGAGAGATTTAGATCTCACATTTCACTAAAAGGCAAAGGCCATCTAATTTCTGATTTTGGTTTTTCAACAGTCTTCTATATCTCTATATTGTTTTTTGCTTTTGGCTTCTGTTGAAATGCAAGACATGTCTTTACTACAACCAAGAACAGCCCCTCTGTGTTAATTTTCGGTTACTACACAACAAATTACCACGGACACAGTGACTTAAACAGCACAGATTTATTATCTTACAGTTCTGTAGGTTGAAATTCACAGAGGGGGCTCATTGCGCTAAAATCAGTGTTACTGGGTCTGCATTCCCTTCTGGAGGCTAGAGGGGAGGTTCTGTTTCCCTGCATTCAATCCTTTGTGATTACAGAACTGCTATCCTGTGTCCTTGATGAACTCCAGCTGGGGTGGTCTCTAGCTTCTAGTGGCAACTGTATTCCTGGGCTGCTGGCCTTCTTCCTCCATTTCAAAGCTAGCAAACATGGGTTGAATCCCTCTCCTACTTTGAATCTCTCCTTCTTTGGCTTTATCTCTGACTCACTCTTCTGTCTTCCTCTTCCATGTTTAAGGACTCATATGATTTGATTGAGTCTGCCTAGATAACCCAGGATAATATTTTCATCTCAAAGTCTTTAACCTTAACCATATCTGCAAAGTCCCTTTGCCAAGTAAGACAACATAGTCACAGGTTCCAAGGATTAGGGTCTGGACATTTTCTGGGACCATTACATGTAACACTTTGCCTCTTTTTCTTCTTTTCTCTCTCTTTCTTCCTCCTCATCTTTCTTCTCCCTTTCATTTGTTCCTTCTTTCTTAAAAACGAAGATGAGAGAGAGAAAGAGAGAAAGTGTGTGTGTGTACTATCTACTAAGTAATAGGTACTGCACAGGCACTGGCTAAAAAAGATGAATTAGTTATAGCCTCTGCTCTCAGAGAGCTTACAATTTATTGGGAGAATTCATTTCAATAAAAGATAAAAATCAAGACAAGGTGTTAGGTGGTATAAATTTCTTATACATTTAATCTCTTTAATCTCTTCCTCTGAATATTCAGATCTTCTTATCCTAAGAATAAACACTCTAACTAAATACTGGCAAGTGAATGAATAAAGAGATTTGCACAGTAGCAGAAGGTTTCTAAAGCCTTACCTCTACCAGACAATGGGACATATGCAGTTTAAAGGCTATGCAGTTTATCACAAGTCAGTGTAAATGTACCATAAATCCGTGTAGTCTGAGATGCCTTCCAATCCCTCTTCACTAAGGAAATGGTGGAGTTCCTTGGCCAGGGATGGGTAAAGAAATGTTTCTGCCTTCTTAAACCTGGGTTTCTTTCTTCTTTATTTCTGTATTTTCTGTATTGGTTCAGTTGGTTCTGTATTTTCTGCAGGCAACAACTTCTCCTTTTTTCCTTCTCAGCCAAACTTCTTAATTCAATTTATTCTAACAAATATAGAGTCCTCATATGTGCTCGATAGTTACTTGGTGCTGGAGGTACAAAGATGAAAGAGAGTCCCTGTTCTTGAAAGCAAAATCCATTTCTGTTGCTTTGACAGCCTAGTGATCCACTCATATTTTGGTATTTGACCTTTTCCCCTTTTATCCTTCTCAGCCAAACCTCCCCAACCTGTCTGCTTAGTGTACACTGCCATGTGCTGAGATATTTCTTCCCTCAGCCCTTGGGCAGTCTGGCAGAGCCCTGTGTTCCATTTACTCTGGTGTTCCATACAAAAATTATTTTCTGTGTGTGCCATAATTTGAAAATCTGAGAAGCAATACTCTAAGCCAATAGTTGTCAAGTGTAGTACCCAGACCAGCAACATTAGCATCTTTGGAAAGTTGTTAGAAATCCAAATTGCTGGAGCCCTCATGCCTGTAGTCCCACCTTCTTCAGAGGTTGAGGCCCAAGGATCCCTTGAGGGGCTAGGAGTTTAAGTCCAGCCTGGGCAACATAGTGAGACCCCATCTTTTTGGGGAAAAAATAGGAAAAAAATAAATGCAAATTCCTAGACCCCACCCTAGACCTGTTGTACTGGAAACTCTGGGAGTGGGAGCTAGAAATCTGTATTTTAATAAGTGTGCTAGAGGATTCTCATGCTCCTTAAAGTCTGAGGCCCACTGCACTAAGCCACATTCCCAGTGGTCACCTATGACTAAAATTCATTTTGCCATTTTCATCTCAGTTCTCACCCACATTAACTTCTCTGCAGTATTTGACTCTTCTCAAAAGCTCATCTTTCCCGGCTCCTGTGACACTTCATTCCTCTGGTCCTCCTACTCTCTTTCTCTCCGATGATTTTTCTCAGTATCTTTGGTCGGCTCCCCTTTCTCTGCTCCTCATGTAAATGTAGTCACTTCTCAAAGTCCTGCCCTCGGCCCCTCTTCTCTTGCTGTCCTTGGGTGATTCCATTTACTCCCCTCATCTGTTTTCTTCAGGTGGAGAGCTCCCAACTCCTACCTCTCTGCTAAGATCCAATGCTGTATTTCCATCTCCTCTTCATCTTCTGCCCTGGCCTATCTGCAGAGCTCAGCCAAACACACAGTAAGTTTTCATTTACAGGTCAAAGTCTGCTCTTCCTCTTAGGTCTCTCAGCCTTAAAAACTAGTTCTCAAATGGGATTGTAGAATCATTCTCAACTCCTTCCCATCCGCAAGCCCTCCATTCTGAGCTCACCCTATCCTTCAGAGAGGATCACGTCATGCTAATTCAGTCTCCCCAAATCTCTGTATCTTGTCCTTTCCTCTCAAGCCCATTGTCTTTTTTTTGGCTCTCATCTTCTTTCACCTAGGAATTTATAATAAGTTTTGATGGGCTTCACTTGCCTACAATCCTTCTCCACTTAGAATCTTCTCAAAACACAGATCTGATTATACAAAAAAATACATTTGATCAACACTTGTTTGTTTAAAGTTTTTACCCTCTGGTCCCAATGGACCCTTTACATTGCATTCACCACTATGGCATCCTATCACACTCTACTTTTTTCTCCTGCCTCCCTAGAAAGAACACTCACTGTTTCCCAAACATACCAGGTACCTCTAGACTCCATGCCATTGCCCAGGCTGTTCCTTAGCCTTGCATTCTCTAGCTCAGTCAACCCTGCTTGTCGAAATCCACATGTAACTGTCAGGGTGCAGGTTGTGTCCAGAGGATGCCTCCTCTGAGGGGATTTCCCCGACTTCCCAGTTGGACTTAATCCCTCTTCCTTTGTGCTCCCCCAGCATTTCCGCAGAGCTCTGTGAGTACTTAACTCACTTCTCCATGCATTGGAGTCAGCTATTTAAATCTCTCTGTCCTCCACTAGGTCACCTAAGACATGACAAGGAGGTCTTAGTCGTCACGGCATCCCCCACAGCACATACTAGGTTCCCAAGAGTTGTCTGCTGAATCGGTCTGATTTTGTTGAAATGGTGCAACAGTGAAACGATGACCTGTCCCCTGAGGGGTCATCTCGTGGGTCAGCACTTGTTAGGACCTCTGGAGTTAGGCTTGACTGAGAACACCCAGAGTGCAGCAGGGAAGGATGGTTCCCTGGAGACCTGTGGCAGTCTTGTTCTGTGCTCCCTCTGCCTCCTGTTCCCTCCCTCCAGAGAAGACCCTTGCTCGAGATCACTCTTCCCCTCATTAGCTGTGCTTGTGGAGAGTTCCCCAGCTGCAGCTTCCTTTGGTCTTCTCTGTCTTCCATGGTTTGTTGATTTACTTCCCTGTCATCCTCTTTCTCTGGCTGTGGTTGTAAATAGAGTTGGTGACTGTAAGCCCCGGGCCTGTGCAGTGAACCTGTCTCATATGCATGGCAGGTCCAGGAGACCGTGGGATCCATGGGAAGGGTCACCTCTCCATTCCAAAGCTGCTCTGGGCTCTGGCCCAAGCTGTCCTGGAGGTTTTGTCCTGACTCTCCAAATGGACCTTTACAGATAGAAGCATCACATTCTCTCCATTTCTCCACGATGCTCCCTCTTGCTCCTGTTCTTGACACCATGACCCCCTGGCCACAGGATGAGCAGGTGGTCGAGGGGACAGTCAGGCTTGTTTGCAGCAGAAGGTGACAAATGACACAGAACATTTCATGCATTACACTTTTTCATGTCTCTTTTTTTTTTTTTTTTTGCCTCTTTGAGAAAGTTGGAGCTGTGCGTGATATAAATTGCCTTAGCCATTGATGAAATCCTAATCAAAAGTGGCCTTGTTGGTTATGAAAGGAGAGCAACAACCTTGAAGCCAGACCAGGAATATGGGGCTTTATCTTTCCGCCTTCACCATCTCTCATAAAGCAACCACTTTCACCCTGGAATGTTTTTGAGCAAAAGCAGGTTATCTTTTCTCCCACAAGCCAGTTACCCTGCTTCACTTCCTTGTGTCCCAGGTGATCTTCTCCCTCCTTCACCTCCCCCTCTGCCATCCCCTCTGAGCTCTGCCTCTCCCTGAATTCTGGAGAGCCACCAGCCCCTCGGAGGCAGCTGCCCGTGAGTGAGCTGGGAGCGGGAGAGCCACACAGGCAGTGCCATCCTGCTGGAGTCTGTGGTCCTCCCCCGACTCTGCGTGGCAGTGCGCATCATCTGTCAGAGTGCCCCTCTCCCCTCCCTCTACTTCCCCACCCCCTCCCCTGCCGCTCACTCGCTCTTTCCCTTTTCATGAGATGCAGAGCCTGGAGAGGAGCGGAGCCGGCGGGAGCAGCATGTTGCAGCCGCTATTCTAGGGGTGCTGGGTGAAGTGGGCCGCCCTCTGCCACCCTCTCCCAGGTGCCAGGAGGAGGTGGCTGACTGTCACTCAGGGCCTCACCGAACCATGCCCAGCTGGGGACCGCACCAGCCACACCTTCCCAGCTGCGCTGCCCACCGCCAGGCAGGTAAGAGAGAGCAGCTGCTTCCAGCAGGGCCTGAGTGGGTCCCTGGGCAGGTCAGCCCGGGCTATAAGTCTTGCTGAGAGGTGCAGGACATTGCAGGGCAGAAAAGGTTCTGGCCTCCTGTCGTTGTCCCCATTTACTCTCTGACTCCTCAGAGCTATTAAGCCCGCCACCCCTGCCAGGAGCAAGGGTGTAGAAATATGTGTTCTTCCCAGTTAGCAGGTGCTAAGCCTCAAATGTCCTTTTTGTTCTCCATCCTCCTTCCTCAACCCCAACTCCTCAGGTCCCCTAAAACCTACTTTCTGTTCAAAGGTGATCCTGTTTCTTCTCTCAGCTCCCTTAGGGGGCTCTGAAAATATTGTAGGTTGATATCTGGACGATAACACTGTCTCTTTATTTTTAGTTTCATTCATGTCTTTTTCTGCTGTTGTCTTAAATGGGTTGCTTGCACAGCAGTCTGGCTGCACGCAGAATCTGTTTTGTTTCCAGTACATGTGCAGGTCTTTCGTGTTGCTGGTGACTAGTGTTGGTGACACATTCCGATGCAGAAGAACTCACAATCACAGTGAGTTGGAGGGAGATTAAAATTGGAGGTCACCAATTTCTAAGCAGTGAGTTGAGGGCACAGTTACCTGCTACAGGGACTGAAGGGTCCATGGCATCAGATAAATGGGTCCTTCTCAGCACTGTCTAGTTAGTGATTTTTTTTGTTTGTTTGATCACTGGGAGGAGGGTTCCTCTTCTCTTTCTGTGATAGAGTGGTGACTCAATATCAACCTATTGTTGAACTACATACTGAGAACCTGGCTTGCAAGTGTTTGTAGGTCCTGACCTTGGGGTGCTTACAATCTAATGAAATAATGAAGGCAAGCTTACCCCATCCTGAAGTCTGGGTTAATTCTGGATTATATGTTCCTATAGAGTTGAAGAACTTTAGAGTTTTCCTGGAAAATGGAGGAGGTGCTGGCAAGTGGGAGTGAGATAACTGTATTCATGAGATCATAGTAGTGCTTGTTTACAGTTAAAAGCTCTGAACATGCAACATGGTATTATGCTGATGATGGCTATTATTATTTTGAGAATGAGAGTCCGGTGAGCATTCACTCCTGTAAACTAGTCTTTATTAACTGTTTGCTCTCCCCCCATTCTTAGAGCAGGTTTCCTGAAAGAAGTGTGTGTTAGATTGGAAAGTTGATGAGTGAGTGGGGAGTAGAGCGTGTAGTGTGGCTCACATCTCACCATGGCCAGGCTAAGGTAAGCCTCCCTTGGGTATCACCTCCTTTTAGCTTCTTCTTTGTTTAAAAATTTTTTCCACATAGTTTCTAACACACAAGGGGATCTGAAAACTTGCTTTTATTCTTTGTCCAGGTGAATGAAACATGCCAGTTAGGTGAAGGTCTTTCTCCCATGGATCAGTGAACTCTGACCTGGAGAACACGGTTCCTTAGTCACAACAGCCATGCCACTACTGCTAGGGGCTCTTAGAGGACAGGGCAAGAGTGTGGATAGACAGCTGAGCCAAACCCTCATCTTTCTGTTAAGAAAACCCCTCCAAGTGTGGATCTCAGCCATGGGTCAGCAGCAGCATGAGCTGAATAGGCAGAGTTGGGGTGGAAAAAATACTGGAGGTCCTGGGTTTAAGTCTTCCTAGGACCATTAAGTGAATTACCCTAGGCCCTCCACTCAGGGCCACTGAGCAGCTTCATCTGTAAAATGAGAGCGATAACAAGTGCCTGGCTCACTTTCAAAGGAGCTTGTGAGGATCGGCTGAAAGGAATGATAGCTCGCAGTGGTCAAGATGTGCTGAACAACTTTACTAGGTGCTTGCCCTACATGATGCTGTTTAATTCTCCCAACTTCCTAGAACAAATTGAGGCTCAAGGGGGGTAAAAAAAAAACTCGATGAAGTTTAGCCAAAGAAGTGAAAGCACCTGTCCTTGTATCATCATCCCCATTTACTCTCTAACAGATTCTTCAGAACCTTTAAACCCGCCACTCTTGCCAGGAGCAAGGGTGCAGAAATTTGCCTGTTCTTCCTAGTTAGCAGGTGCTAAGCCTCAAATGTCCTTTTTGTTCTCCATCTTCCTTTCTCAATCCCAACTCCAACTTGTGACTTGTGATTATAAGTAACAAAACTCACATTTGTATAGCACAACACCAACTTGTGACTGTGCTATACAAATGTAAGTTTTGTTACATATAATGACTTTATGGCTTAGAAAAATTTTCCTGTCCATTCTATTCCAGGCTGTCTGTGCTTTCTGGTTTCTTCTTTGTCCAAACACTACATTTCTAGAGATGTCAGAAATGCTTCCTTGCTTCCCCTCTGTGCCTGGAGGTATTTTTTACTGTCCAAGAAACATCAGCATCATCATCAGAACCTTTGCCAGTGTTCTCTGCATGGAATTTGTCAATGTTCTCTGTATGGAATTTCCCAAAGGCTTTTGAATTCATCTGTAAAAGGTTCTAGAAGGAAGAGGGTCTTGGAAAAGCTAAGTGACTTAAGGTAGATTCCTCCCAGGGCCTTGTCTCTCAAGGAAAAGTGTCAGGGGGAATTTGCTCAGCATCTCTGTGCATCACAGTGCACCCACCCACACAGCCCTCGTCCCTCCTCCCGCCCCCAGCACAGACATTAACGTGCACCAGCACATGCCCGCAAGCAAGGCATCTCACTGAGTGCTCTCAGTTCTCAGTTCTCTGAATTTCGGAGCAGATACCAGTGGGAGAACTGTTCCCAGAGTCCCAGGCTCCACTCCACTATTCCCTGCTGCTGTTGCTGTGGCTGAACCCCACTCCTGGGTCTGATGGCTGTGGATTCTCCTTGCTGTGTGATTCTAGGTGTCTGGCTAGAATGGAGCTGGGAGGGAGGACATGAAAGCCATTGCCTGAAGTCATTAAAAATGGAGGATTAGAAAGAGCTTATTTTATATTCAGAGGAGGGGGAGAGTGCTGAAGCTGCTCTCTGCCCACAGCTGTAGACTCTGATGGCAAACGGTAAAGCTTTTGTTACTATCGGAGAAGGGGAAGAGATTGATAACCAGCACCCTGGCACTGAGAGATAGGAGGGAAAGCCACATTTCAGCTGTGGCAGGGCTTCATGCTTGCCTCTCAGCTCCATGGCTTTGAAAACTACATCCCTCTGCTTCTCCACCTTTGGCCCTGCTGTCCCGTCCATGCAGCTTCCACACCTCTCCCCACTGGGTGTGGGGCTTCTGCCTTCTCTAACTCTGATGTTCTCCCTGTGACTTAATGTTTTTGTAAGCCTAAGTGATTTACATCCAATGTTTACTTATATATTTCACTGAATTCTTGCAGTAACACAGGAAGTGGGCATTGCCTTAGTAATTCTGATTTCAGAGATGAGAAGGCAAGGTCCTAAGCCAAAGAGAACCTGCCATACAGGGCAGAGTTGGAGCTTGAACCCTTGTTGCTGACCCTGGAGCCTGTGCCACACTGTGACTCCACACTGTCTCTGTTGGCCAGCATCCTACACCAAACATAGTTTCATCACCTACCTGCTGGGGGGCTTATGTCAGCTCAACATACATTAACTGAGCCTTTTCCTGTTGCCAGGGACTGTGCTACATTTTGGAGGTGTAGAGATGAAAAATACATTTTTTACCTAGGCAATGTACATAGGGAATATAATGTACCCATGCCTGGGACCTTGCTTGGCACATAGGAGACACTTAAATGTTAGTCAGATGACTAAATGAGTGAATGAATGAATGAACCCATGCTCCCTGCCCTTGATGAACTTAGGGTCTGGTTAGGGGAAGACAGTTGCAGGTACCTAGCTATGCCAGGTGCTGACATAGAGAAGTGTGCCTGGAAGCCATAGGAGCACAGAGGGCACTTCCTGAACTTAGGTGTTCAGGTGAGGCTTTTGGAGGAGTCATCCTGAAGTGCAGCTTAAGGATGAGCAGGACTCACTCAGATCAAGGACATTCTGGGCAGAGGAAATGAAACAAAGGAGGACCAAAGCCATGGAACCCTGTGATGTGTGCTCATGATTGCGGAAAGTGTAGAGTTGTTGGGGCCTGAAGGACAAGCCAGGCGAGTGGTAGGTGACTCTCAAGGTAGCCAGACCTTGGGGAGTTTGTTTGTCAGGATCCTTCTTAAGCTGGAACTTTACCCCTAGAGTAGAAGGGCTTAAAGATTTTGAGGAGAAGGAAATGCAGTCATGTTTGTGACTAACCAGGTGATTATGGCTGCAGATTGGAGCTGAATTTAAGAAAATAGGCTGTCTCATGGAGACCAGAGACTGTGAGGACACGAACCAGGACCATGAGGACATGAGCCAGAGCAGTGGTAGCGGGGATGGAGGGAAGGAGACAGATTTGAAAACTATGAAAGATTTAATCAGTATGATTTGGTAATTGGTTGTCGACAGGAGATGAGAGAAAGGGAGTTGCCTGTAATTACTTTCCTATTTCTGGCTTGAGTTACTCAGTAGATGGTGGTGCCAGAAACTGAGATCAGCAATTCCAGAGGAAGCCAAGGTTTGTATGTGTGTGTAGGGGGTGCGGGTGGGGTGGGAGGTGGGTGTGGTGAGGGTGGCAGATAAAATGGGCCAAGAAAAGATGGAAATATGATGTGTCCATTATTTAGATATACTTGCAGTTGTTGGGCCTGTAGAATATCTGAGGGGTACGTTCAGCAACCCAAGGGCTATCTGAGTCTACATGACTGGGAGCTATTGGTGTCTACATGTTGGGAGAGGGGCTAGAGTTGGAGAAAAATATTTAGAAATGGTCAATATACCCAATGTAGTTAGGACTATGGGCAAGGATGAGATTGCCCAAGTAGCAGGCAAAGTGAGAGGAGCAGGAAGCTAAGATTAGAGAGGAAGGAAAATAACGGTGTTTATGGAGTGGACAGAGGAGGAGTAGGAGAAGCCAGCAAAGGAGACCAAGGGGACGGGCAGCCAGGGGAGTGTAATGTTGGGAAGTCAAAGGAGAGGGTACAAAAAATGAATGGCCACCATGGCAAAGGCAGCAAAGAGGTTCATAAAGACAAGTACTGGAACATTTCCACTGGACCTCACAGTATGGAAGCTGTGTTTTAGGGCAATGGTGGGAATGGAAGCCAAATGGCAAAAGGAGCTAGGAGGGATAGGAAGTGAGGAAGCAGAGGAGACTCTTTCAAGCAGTTTTGCTGATAAAAGGAGAAACGTCCAACGTGTTTCCCAAAGGGAATTTTTTTTTAATAGAAGAGATGAACATTGTTATTGTTAAGTGCAGAATAACATGTGAGAAAGAGAAAAATAAAGATAGAGAGTTCATAAAGCAGGGTCCATGGGAAAGGATAAGCAGAAGGCCACAGGAGGAAGGATTCTCCTTAAATAGACATATTTGAGAGCAGCTGGAAGTGGGTCAGAGTGTGTGTAACATGGATAGATTAGTAAGGGTTAGGAAGCAAAACGAGGTCCAGGTATTTCATACCCGAGGCCTTGATTATCTTGATGGGACAAGGAGATCAGGTCGTGAGGGTGTGAAGAGTTGTGTGTGTTGCATGAGCTCTCTCTCTCCACTCTACCTTCTTGCCCTTCAGCTGCCCTCACAGAAACTAGTTGTTCACTATAAAGGTCATTTGTAAAACCTGAGTTCAGTGTTTAAGGTTGCTATCATAGTAGGAACAGAGAAAGGCTGGGGAGGTGAGCAAAGAGGCCATCATTTGTCTCCTTGTCCAGTGTTAACATATGGCCCTGGATTCTGCATGTGTAGATAGGCAGCTCAGCAGTGGGAATAAAGGATGTGGCTGGATTCCACCCAGGAACTCTGAGTCGGAGTCCTGGCCATGCCTCTAAGAAATGAGACATTGGACAAAGTCTTCAAAGTTTAGTTTCTGTAGGTGATGTCTAGGAGCTATACCCACTCTAAACCTCTGTGAATTTTAGTGCCTGCTCCTTAGGCATAAAATAATAGATTTTGCTTAAAATGGATTTATTCAAGGTGAGAAAAACTTACAGTGGAAAATGTACAGAAAATCAAGTTCCATTCAAATAGTCTCCTCCTTCTGTATTTCAGTATTGTTGCACTTTACTGGCTTATTTTACCGAAGCTACACATTCTAGGCACAATTTCAAATATACACAAGTCAGGAGAACAGAACAGTGAGTGTCTGGGTGGTAGTACCTACCACCCAGCCTCCCACCCAAGATGATGTTGAAGTAGTTCACTGATAGCATATCATTTCAGCTATAATATTTCAGAGTATACCTCTAAAAGATAAGGTCTCTTAAAAAAACCTCAATATCAAAATTGCACTAAAAATTAACAATAATATCTTAATACCATTAAATATCCAATCAGTGTTTAGATTTTCTCAACTGCACTGAATTATTTTTAAAATTTTACATTTGAATCAGGGTTCAACACAAAGTCCATGTATTATATTTCGCTGAGGTGTTTCTTAAGCTTTATTTTTAACCCTGATGGCCATTGTCTGCGAGGGAGCACTGTGTAATCCTCTAACGTCTCCTGATTTTGTTTCATTTTCCTTGCTGTTGCTATACCATTTCATTTTAGGAGATATAAGGAAGAATTGCAGGGTTAAATACCAAAGCCTCCAAAATTTAACTTTGAAATTTCTTTCTAGACACACTTAGAAGGGGGAGTATAAAGATAGTGAATAAAGAAAAGAGGCTGGCAAGAGGAAAACCCTGCAGTGAGCAGTGAGGAGACAATGAATGCTCAAGAGGAACAAAAGGAAATGAGAAAGGTAACAGAGACTTACGTAACCCCCAGCCACTGAGCAGCTCGAGAACCATTACAGATGTGCTATCTTATACATTTTTGTCTCACCTTGGTGAGCAGGTGGCAAAAAATGAATCTTTAAATAATGACATTCTATTTATATAGCACCTTTCCCCAAACAGCTTATTAAATAGCTGAACAGACATCTAAGTAATCCTCTACGTAAAATGAAGAAGTACCAGGAAATTTAATTCCCATTTTACAGATGATAAAATATAGCTGAAAAGACTACGAATAATGATAAAAGTGGCTCACACAGAACAGCTATTTGACATTTGTCAAGAACTGTGGTGAAGACTCCATTACATTATTTAATTCAATCCTTATAACAAGACTATGACATTGCTATTGTTGTTATCTTCATTTTACCCACGATAAAAATGATACTCAGAGAGGGCGAGTAGTTTGCCCACAATTCTGGATCTAAGTAGTTTGCCCCTTAATCTGGAAAATTATGGAGTTGAGATTGAAGCTCAGGGCTGTCAAATCCACCACACTTTCTTTTCCAGTCAGTCTACTCTGCAGTAAATCAGGAATCTTTTTTTTTTTTTTTTTTTTTTCATCTCCTTGCTCACTGGCAAAATCCCATTTAAAGGGAAACCAAAATCATCTTCAAATATAATAATAGGGTGTGATGTACTGGAATTTACGGAGCATTTCCCCCACACACTTTCTCATTTCTTTGCATATAATCACCCTGAAAAATAGACTGGGCAGGTGTGTTAATTTGTGTTTTACAGATGAGGAAATTGAAGTTGAAATGTCTTGGTGATGTTAGTTGGTGATCACAGAGCTAGTAGAAGTAGTTAGTGTCATGGAGCTAGTTAATAGCAGAGTTAGTACCAAAGGCCCTTTCTTCTGATTCCAAATCCTGTACTTCTTGGTTTTCTTTGCAAACCTCATGGGCACACAGCTTTAACTGCTGACTTTTCTCCATGTCCCCTCTGATGTTCCTTATGAGGAGCTGAGCAGCATTATTACAAATTAAATATGTGGATGCTTGAACTGATGAACAGGAAATGAGGCTGCTAATGCTCAGAGGAATGAGATCGAGATGCATTTTTTAAAGTAGAATTTTGGGCCAAGTGGCCTCCTTCTGTCCTGCCCTTCCCTGTGTCCTTCCGGTATCCATGGAAACCCTAAATCAATGCAGCATATGTTGATTCATGTTTCTACTGTTACTAGGAAGCTACGAGGTGGAAATTGCTTTTAAAAGATTTACGGAAGAGCTTTAGCATGCTGACCAGAATTCAAATCTAATATCCAAATGACTGTTTTATTAAAAGCTTTAAATGTGGTATTATCCTAGGTGGTATGTTGGTTAGATAAACACACAGGGGCATTTGGCAATAAACCTCCTCTTCCACTCTCGTGGCTTTTTAAAATATTATATTGCAGATTTAAGCTCCCTTTATCTTCAATTTAATTACATTCTCATGGCCTGTGTGACAATGCCAGGTGCTCCTTCTGCTCTTGATGAATTCCACCCTGCTCTGACCCGGCTATTGTGTTAGTTTGCAAATGCCTTACGTACCTGTGCAGCTGACCCTGAGTGTTATTAGCATTCTGTTGACTTCAGTCTTGACCAGAAGGCTGCAGAAGTCTAACGTGTTTCTGCCATAAAGAATCCTTGTGATTTTTCAGATTTTTTTCATGAACTCGAAATCAAATTTAGCCGACATTTACTCAACACCTGCTCTCTGCAAGGCAATGAGAATTAATAGTAAGGGCAGTAAGTAAAAGAGTCTTTTTGGAGCACACAGTCAATTGAGAAGATCATAAAACATAAATCTCAAGAATAAACTATGCCTGTGATGTGGGCTGTCAGAGAGCCTTACAGCAAGGTGGTGCTATTGGGATGGAGGGAGTTCCTTCTGATTGGGAGAATTCTGAAAAAGGTTTGGAAAGGAGAATTTTTGCTTGAGGTAATAGGTTTAGGGAAGAAGCTGAGAGTTAACAGGCAGATCAAGGGTGGGGACATTCTGGGCAGAAGGGACAGCAGAGGAATCATGCGTATGTGTGGGATAGAAAACTGGGATAGGCAAATGGGACAAACTCATTGTCAGGCAGGACAAGGAGTCATTTGGATATTAGATTTGGGGCCCATCAAAGATGATTGCACAGATGATCCACTTTATGGTATCTGTTCAGTGGTACTCCAGCAGTAGTGTAGTGGGCAAGGTTTGTGGGCAGACAGAGAAAGAAACAACAGCAGGGAGATCAGTTATTTAAGAGAGGGCAGGGGTTGTGCAGGTGCTGGGGGTTGAATAACCTCTCATATGTCAACATCAATGGATGGGAGGGAATGAAGTTGAGAAATATTTCAAAAATATGACAAGATTTAAAAACCAATTTAGGAAGGGGAATGGAGAAAAAGAAGCCAGAAATGTCTGTACTTGTTGGGGTTAGGGTTACAGTTAGGGTCCCTTGTGGGACTTGGGCAGAGTAATGCCACAAGCAAACACAGGGAGCCCAGCAGGAAAGGAGGATGTGGGAAGGTAGTTGTTTAGAGACAGTACGGCATGCAGGGTCTATTTAGAGCCAGTATAGCGTGCAGGGTCTGAGATGTGAGGAGCTGTCCAGCAAACCTCTGGAAAAGCAGCCTAGATCTGAAGAGGCAAGATTGAAGCACTGATTCTGGAGAGGAGTGGTGGGTGCCTGGAGAGGGCAGGGCTTCCCAAGGCAAGTGAGTATAGACTGGGAAGTGCAGAGGGGGGCAGGACAGCCCAGAGGCAGGAGCGGGGCTTGCAATCACTGTGTTCCTGTAAGAGACGTGAGTTGTGGCCAGTTGAGATGTCCTGTGCCAACTCCACCTAGCAAGTCAGGAGCAGTAGCCAGAAAAGAACCCAGAGCTCTACATTCCTGGGGCAGAGCTCTAAGCCTGGGGACTACAGAGTCCAAGGTGATGAATTCCTTTCTCACGAGCACTTAACCCTGCTTGCCTTTTCTGTTTGTTTATTTCAGGAAAGAAGACAATGCTAGAATGCTTAACTTTAGGTTCAGCTTAATTCTCCTTGAAATTATGCACTGGCCTCTTTGGAAGATTATGCTGGTGTCCTCTTGGGAGAGGGGCCTGCCCTAGGTCTGTGCTTCTCAAACTGTGGTCCTCTGTGATTACTCCTTGGCATTTAGGAGTGTTTTGGTTAGAAAAAAAAAGAAAGTTTGGACTAGTTTTAATGTTCTGTTTCCTTGTATTATTCATGTCCACACACTTTTTTTCCTTCTGCTCTTTATATTCCTGTTACTTCTTTTACATTTTTCTTGTTTACTATAGCTCTTTTTAAACATTGGACTTATTGACTTCCTATGACTATATTATTTCTCCAAAGGCTAATTGAAGATTCTGATGCCTGGTTAATATTGATTAGCTTCCACTTGTGACTCAGGCCCATTTGCAGCCCTGCTCTCTTTCCTCGGGGCCTTTACCCCCTGGATAGTGGCCTGGGCAGTAAGAGATTTGGAGGAGACCTTTGTTCTACTGTTTTAGTGCTGGTAGGAAGTGTCCTATGATGGCACTACGTTTGTGTTAAAGTGAGGAGCAGAGCAGAGGCTGGAAGCATCAGGTTTGGTGCTAGATACTAGCTCTGCCACTTTTAAATGACATGTCTCTGTTTCTCCATCTGTAAAAGAGGGGTGATAAAAGTGTTGGCTTTGTAAATTTGTTCTGAAAATTAAATCGATAACTCAAAGCAATGTTTGGCATAGTGTCTGGCACATACTAACTGCTCATTAAACATTAGCTATGTGGATTCACATATCCACATAGATATGTTTTATTCTAGAAACATATCTTGAATTAGGGGAGTGCTTATCAATGGGCTTTTATTCATCAGTTTATCTGTGTACCAGTTTCTTATGGTGCAGTGTACCAAGAAAATGTCCAGAAATGAAGGGTTCTCTTTCTGCTGAAGTTCTAAACCCCAATTAGCAACAGGGTTCAAGAAAGGGGTAATAAGAAATGAGAAACTTTTCTTTTGCCTCTCATTTTATAACACAAAGTTCCCTTTCTTTAATAGAGGGGCACTGTGGACGATATCAGAAAGAGACAATGAGTCACTGTGGAGGCAGCATCAGAATTTTTATTTCATCTTATCATCAGGCAGTGAGTAGTTGCGGCAGAATCATTTCACTGAGAGAATTCAGGTTATGCACCAATAGATCTGCCCAGAAAGACTGGGTCCTGGTATGATATAGTAGAAAGAGCTCTGCTGTTAGAGTCATAAAGCTTAATTTCTGGTTCTTGTGCCTCCTCTGGCACGTTGCGTCACTTTGATAAAGGTACATCACCTTTTCTGGCCTCGGTTTTTTCATCTGTAACATGGGAATAATAATACTACCCTCTGTTACGATGGCATAGGATTGTTGAGTGACAATACATGAAAATGCTTTATACATTTAAAAAGGATGAAAAAATGGAATTCATTTCCATTATTATAAAGCCATCACTTTCTGTTGAGATTTCTGCTGCCTTCTGGGTTTCAGAAATGGTTTGCAGCTAAGGCTATGTGTCTTTAGAGCTAGTTCCTGAAAGGGAGTATAGACTCAGCCTTAGGGACCTAGAGCATAATGAGAAGACAAGCTTTCTCCCAGGGCAGCGGTTTGCAAACTTTAGCATGTATCAGAGTCACCTGGAAGGCTGATTACTGTCCCCAGAGTTTCTGATTCTCTAGGTCTAGGGGTGGGGCCTGAACATTTGCATTTCTGATACTTCTCAGGTGATGCTGACGCTGCTGGTCCAGGGACCATGCTTGGAGACCCACTACACTAGGGCAAGCAGGAAGAGAGTCCTCCTTCTGGAACTGAAGAAGGCAGTGTGAAGACCCATGTGGGTAAGGAGGTTTGGAAGAAAAAAAAAATGGAAAAGACAGAAAAATAGGGATCATGTGCAGATCGGGCAGAACAAAGGAAAAAGTCTCACTCCATAACAAATGCAAGTAGGGGGAAGTTGCTAGGTGATGGATGAGGGAGAGAGGTGAGTTTCTACTGTAGGAAAAACCAGGTGAGAGGCAGGAGCATAGAGTTGGAAATATGCATGTTTGGGAAGGCAGAGGAGGTGGAAATTTCTCATTAAGAAGTGGGGAGTGGTGTGGTTGGTGCTGGTTAGGGTGGGAGTGGAGATGAGCTGGGGGAGAAATGCCTCTGTAGAGTAAGGGGCACAGCTGAGATGTGGCAGAGAGGGCGATTTCAGGGCTGTGTGGTTTGGCTTGGTAGTGCAGCACAATAGAAATTTGGAGAAAGGGGGTGGAATTTAGATGTGTGACCTGCCCTGTAGCTTTCTTGCTCTCTGCATTTATCACATCACATCACACCCAGCAAGACAGCCCCCCTCCTCCTGACTCATTAGGAGATTTGATTTGGAGTGGCTCCTGCTGTCAGCAGCTGTCTGGGGCAAGATCTTTACGCTCTCCACTGCCAGTGCAGCAGCCAACCTTCAGCCAGCAGCAGGGCTCATTAGAAGAGGGCCCCCTGGACACTTGATTTTCAGCTCACTGGTGACTGGAAAGAGTTAATACCTATTCTTTGCTGCCCCCCGCACAGCCTCTGGGTGCAGAGGGAGGCAGCTGTGGGCTGTGGGGACTTCTCCCTGAGCTGCAACCAGAGGAGCTTCAGGTTAGTGAGGCTGAGCTCGGCTCAGGGGCACCTTCTGCATCCTGCCAATGAGGATGGGCGTGCAGACCGTGCCCGGGAGCTGAGCCACCGCCCGCTGGGTGTAGGCTGCTTCAGTATTTACTGGATGTGACAAGCAGAGAGAAGAGCTTTCAGCGGGGCCGCTTGCTGCCTGGCTCAAGTGGTGGGAGGTGTGTTGTGCATGCCTGTGTGTGTATATGTGTGTGTGCGCGCCTATGTGTTCATGCACACATGCCCTTCACTCGCCGAGGATTTGACTGCTAAAAGAAAGATCTACTTTTTCCCCAGAGCGCCTTAACCCGCAGCCTCTCTGACCACCCAGTTGGCAAAGACCCTCAGGCCATGAGGACTGGCCAAAGACAGTGAGTATTGCCTTTGCTTTTCTCTTTCTTCTCCGGGATGTCTGTGTGCACCGATTGCATTATCCATATTTAATTAACTTGCCTCTTCATGCATATTGATTGCTTTCTTCCCGCAGAGGCTCTAGTTTCTCTCCCCCTCTTTATAAATCTTTGCTCTTTGCTTTTAACCTTTGTTTTTTCTTGAGTATCCCCTCTTCCCATTATGTCTCGTCCTGTCTGCCCCAGACGCACCTGTGACTTGATGCCCATCTATGAGGGCACATGCACTGTGCGGGCAATCACACCATTGAACTTCCTGGGCTTTGGGTAACTTCTAACTCTCAGAAGTCCAGGGCCAAATGGGATAAAAGCCCTGAGGTGCTGGGATGGGCAAGGCAGCTGGGTCAGAGTGTCCTGCTGATTCTTATTTACTGGCATCTGTGGCTGAGCGCATCAAATGGGTAGTGGAGGGTCTGAGCAGCAATTCGGGCAGTGCTGGATTTGAAGGATTTGAAGGAGAGAGACAGGCATCTGAACAGCATGGGCAAGCTAGTGTGGGCTGGCAGTGGGATGGGAAGAGAGACAAGGTGGGGACAGAAGGCTGGGTGAACCCCTGCCCCAAATGACCTTGCCTGCAATGTAGGTGGGTAGTCGTCTCTGGTTCCACTTGGCTCTAGGATAATAAAGGTCCCTGCATGGATTTCCCCTTCCCCTGAGGCCATATCCCACAGCAAGAGGCCTAGGTGCCCCAAACATGACTTCTAGGGACCGTCACAGCTGCAAAAGCTTTGACTTCATGACTCCTGGGGTCTAGGTGTAAGCCTGGTTAGGAGAGAGATTAAGGAAATGTCCCTGCAGCCAGGTAACACAATCCATGACGATGGGCCCTCATACACAGTCTAACTAATTATTTTTTCTAGTTTTCACAAAGCAATCTTTTAATTTTATTAATTGTAGTATTATTAAAGAAGCTATTTTTTAAAAGTGCTTGTGAAATAGTCACGGTAATATAAAAATAATTTAAATGGTGTAGCTGACATAGGAGTCTTATCTATCTAAATTAGGTTTCTTTTAAAATGGGTTCTATGTTTGGTGTCAGAGTTCCCCAGGGGAGCCCTTTATGGATAGGCTGCTCTCCTCACGTGTTTCTTCCTATCAGAGGTCTTCTGCAGGAACAAAGGGTTTGAAGCACTGAGAATGGGACCCTCAGGAGAGGAAGACTGTGAGTCAATCAGCTTTCAACCTCAATGACCCCTGTCTCCCCACACTCATGTCCTTCCTGCTTTGTGTCAAGAATAGGCCAGTCCCCAGACTGAGGAAGGTCATGTAGGCTCCATATGGGCGAGAAAGGGTGACTTGCATATTCATTTCTTCAGCCTGCACCTGTGATCCCTGCAGAGGAGCAAGCCTGTGTGGCGACGGTGCCTGACAAGCCTCTTTTGGAGTTCCTCCAACCTCCCTCCCACTCCCACTTTCCCGAGTCTCCACGCACTCCCACCTGGGACAGGTGCCCTTGGAGGGAGGCGAGAATCAGAGCAGCATCCAATCAGATTATTTTGGAGCAAGTACTGACCCCCTCCTCCAACCCTGCTGGCTGGTCACTTGGGCCCCACTTTAGTAAGAGAAAGAGAACAGTAATTTTTGGTTTGCGAGGCCCACGCCTCCCCTGAGGCACACGTCCCACTTTATTTTTGATGGCCAGTGGTTGGGGAATCAGGAACTCCTAACCAATAATCAACAACATGAAGCCACCAACAATTTGTTCTTGTCCATCCTTGGTTTGTCGCCCCCGCTAAGGACAAGTGGACATTTGTGGGGCCTGGGGGGATGTGTGTGGGGAGGTGTTCCGCTGGCGGAAACCTGTCTGAGAGGAAATGTAGCGCAGTCAGATGAGAGAGGGTGGCCCCTCTTACAGCAGATTCTTTGATTTTAGGTGAGAGGACGTGCAAGGGTAAATTCCTGAGCCACGCAGTCTTATTTGCTGCCCTGACGTCCCTGCAAACCAGTCCAAAGGTTAACCGTAAGCGGATGCCTGTATGGCGGCCTTACTGATGCCACGCAGGTAATGAATCAATGGCCTGTTTTCTTGCCCCTGACCCTTTCCTCTTTTCTCCACCTTGTCACCCCCTCTGCTATTTGAGCCTGGCCCAAGCCTCCTTAGCCCATGCGTGGTCTAATTGCATCTGTCCCCATAGGCCTCCTGTGTGAATTGCACGGTTTTTGTCTGTATGCCTCTTGCAATGTTGTGGCCTTGCAAGCAGGAACTGCCTTAGCTGAAGCCCTCCCATTGACTGGTGAGACAGCTTGGCAGTGACTTATGGGGTGGGATGAGGGACTGTGCATGAGCTTGTATGGAACCATTTAGGGATCTCTGTGAGTTACTTGGATAGGGGCTGTAGAAAAGAGACAGACAAGGGAAAGCCTCGTTATTTTTTAAAAAGTATCCTTAACCTTTGACTTCTACTTCTAACCTTATTATTTCAGACCTAGCTAAGAAGATTATAATTGAGGTCTGAGCTGGAAAGATGAAAAATAAAACCATTTTGTCCCAAAGAATATTTTGTTGAAGATTTTTGCAAACTATTTGGGAGAATCACAGTTGTCTTGGTAACAAGTAGCATCCTTTACACTGGCCCCTGCTAAACCTTGTTAAATGGCTTGCGTGGATTTGCCATTTTTCAAAAGTCCTCTTGATTGCTCTTTGAGGGCAGTGACCTGAGTGTTTTATGACTGATGATCCTGAGGCACGAGGAATGAACCAACTCACTGAAAGTTGGGCTTTGGCCTATGGGGCAGCCTGAGCAGGACCTTTACTTGAATTCATGGAATGTGATGACTCGAGGGCCCTTAATCAGCTGCTCGCATGGCGTGCTGTCAGACACCCTGCAATTTGCAAGCAGGAGTGGACACATAAGATGCCCGCTGTTGCAGGAGAGAGAATAGCAGTAGCCAATGTTTGGAAATGCCATGAAATGGATGGCTTTACAACGCAGCCTGGCTGAGATTCAAGGTGGGAGCAGGGGACGTGCAGGCCCAATTTTTTGCAGGAGAGAGGATATTTCTGGGAACTTGGATGTTCCAGCCCTAGGAGGCTCTTCAGAGACGTGCTGTGGAATACAAATGCTGTCCATCCCTGCCAAATATAATACCATCCCAGCAGACATTTCTTGGATAAAATTTCTGTGAACGAAGACAATTACCAGGGATGAAAATCCATTTGAAGTACAAGAGATTGAATTGGATGACCTCTAAGGTCTCTTCCCACCCCTAGGAAAAAGAGGAAAGAAAGCTAGGCCAGAATGACTCCTTTTCAACATACAGAATGGCATCTTCTAGGACTATTTCTGTGGCAAATTGTTGCGAACGTGCAAGCGGCAGTTCCTTTTTCTAAGTCACTCTTAAGTCCTGATTTGATTATACTAAACCCATCCCACTTACCTTTGCCCTCAACACAAGGAGTTGTCATAGTGAAAGATCAGGGGTCAGCAAACTTATTCTGTCAAGGGCTAGAGAGTAAATATTTTCGGGTTTGTGGGCCGTATGGTCTGTGTTGCAATAACTCAGCTCTGCCCTTGTAGTTGAAAGCAGCTTTAGACAATTTGTAAACAAATGGCGTTGTCATGTTCCAATAAAGTTTTATTTACATAGACAGGCATCTTTTCAGGGCTACAGTTTGTCAACCTCTGATTAAAGGTTAACAGAGGCTAGTTGGGCATGGTGGCTTGGGCTACTCAGGAGGCTGAGGCAGGAAGATCACTTGAGGTCAGGAGCTTGAGACCAGCCTGGGTAATATAGCACGACCTTGTCTCTAAAAAAAAAATTAAACATATAAAAAAAGTAAACTGGTAAACGGAGGCTAATGTTGGGAGTCAGAAAGAGACATTAGAGTAACTTCTCACTGGATCTGTTATAAGAGATAACTATTTGAGTGCCCGATGTCATTATATGGGTCCTTTGGGAAATAAAACATATGAGAAATGTAAACATACATGTTAAAAATTTAATTATGCTTATTGAGATAAGCCTAAATGTAAATAGGAATACATGAGCTTAGTTAGGCAAGCATAAGAACTGACAAAGGGGACATTGGTTCTTAATTGCTGATTGTACCAATTACTCTTCTCCCCCTGCAAGCATCAATCCTATGGGTTGACTATAGCTAGATTTGTGGGATGAGTGGGGAGAACTTGAGTTGGAACTGACCTGCCTTGAGGCCCCCTACTTTGTGCTTAAGACTCTGATATGCACCCTGCACCTTGCAAACATTCCTCTGCTCCTGGTGTGGGTACTCCTTCTGGGTCTTTGCAATCAGGAGCTGCTGCTGCTGCTGCTGTTACTTTGCCCTCCTTGTGGAAAAGCAAAATGTGGATTGTTATTTTGTTATCACTGTATTTTCTTTCCCTACAGAGAATCCTAATTTAGAAATTCTTCCAAGCTAATGACCTTCATTGACTTACCATCAACTTGCCATGTCAGCTTTAAAAAGCATTAAGCCTCTAGGGGGCCACGTAGGGTACCTATGACTGTTCAGGTAGTTATTGATTCTCTAGGTGTTCTCTTCCTGTTCATGAAGTCTTCAGAGACCACCTGGGGAAGGGTGGGGGCAGTGCTAGCTCCCGTAGCAGCAGCTCCAGGGGCCCTGTATAGAGCTGACAGCTGTGATCATGAGAGTTTCCCCGTCCTTCTGCCCCTGTGCTTGTTGCAGGAACAAAGGGATGAGGACTCGACTGGGATGCCTGTCTCACAAGTCAGACTCGTGTAGTGATTTCACAGCTATTCTTCCAGACAAACCCAACCGCGCTCTCAAGTGAGTAGTACGGCCACGTGCCATTCCCTGGGTAATACAGCGAGTAATATAGCTCACTTCTTTAGTGAGTTGCTGACCAGAGGAGCCACAGGAAAAATCCTGTCTCTTGGCAGCTCCTTTTATATCACTGGATATGAGTGAAAGGATTGTTTATTTTCCTTTTCAAAATGTATAGCTTAGTGATCTCAGAATGGGAATCCTCTTTTTTTTTCCTAGGAAAGCCGTATCATCCATCACTCTTAAAATTGTGGGTGGCAAAGGATACTTCTGGGTTCTACTTAGTTGTCAATCTGAGTTCTCAATTTGGAAATAAATGTTCAAACTTACTCTAAAAATATGCTTAGATTCAAGTAACCTGAATTCAGCACCTCTTCTGTGCTGGTGCTGTATTAAATGTCATGGATGTTACCTTGTGTAACCCTCACACAACTAGGTAATGGGCATCATTATCCCCATTTCAGGAGTGCAGAAATTTAGGTGACAGTAAGAATGGAGTCGGGAGCTGAGTCTAACTTTTCTGACTCTAAGACCAGTTTCTTTCCATTGTTACCTCGACACCTTTAAATCATGGACTTACTTAGCTTTGTTCTTTAGACTAAAAGTCAACAGGCAAAATTCACTGGATTCCAGTCTTGAGGTTTTTTTTTTTCATCAGTTACTTAAGAATGTACAAATTTACAGCGACAGAATTGCAGGAATCCAGGTATAGTCTTCATTTCATTTGCTACCCGCCACCCCCCATCCACTCCCCACATTTTTCCAATTTGTTTTTTTGAGAAAATCTTAGTGGTTGTTGAGGGCAAGGAGGTTATTTCAGAAACATTCAAGACAGATGTTTCTTTTTTTCTAGGAGATTATCCACAGAAGAAGCTACGAGGTGGGCAGATTCGTTTGATGTGCTTCTCTCTCATAAGTGTAAGTAGAATTCAGGTCATATCATGACATGGCAAATCATCCATTTAGTGAGAGATGTACCAAAGGCCTGTGATGATCCAGGTATGTGCTAGGTGTTCCAGACCTCTGTGGGCCATGCTGTCTGTCACAGAGCCCCCTGCCTAGAGGAGCATATAGAAAAGAAAATGAATGATGTAAATGCAGTGAGATGAGGGCCTTCTTTTCTGTTTTCTGGGTTCAAAGTATGATCCCAAGAAGCCTTTGTATTCTCAGCAGTTTTAGCAAGAGAGAGTTTAGCTTAGAGGTTTGGAATGATGGGCTCATTTGGGAATGAGAGAAGCTAGGTTCCAGCCAGATCTCATTTGTAGAATTGAATGGCCTCCCCCCAAATTATGGGAGAGTCTTGGGCTATGCATCAGTCAAATGAATATTTTGTGCATTTTATTATTCACTTGAGTTGACAGTTTTTGAGTTTTATTGCTGCTTTTTGTTTTGAGGGTTTGCTATCCCAGCTGCATTTTACCCCTCAATTTCTTACTGAGTATACATTTTACTGGAATACAATTTCTGCTATACTTCCTCCTCCATTTTTCCCTTCCTCGTCTGTAATGCCTTTTGTTTCCCATGAAGGCAGAAATAGTTGTTCATATTGTAGTGTGGAGAGGGCAATTTGATGTCAGCCAAACTTTTCATCTCTTGCTTTTTCTCATTATGTGCAAGTTCACATTCAATGGCCTTTGAAACTAGTGGCATTTAATACCTGGAGATGGCAGAGGAGGGGTGAGGAAGAGGGAGGGGTTTTGCGAAGAGAAAGAAGGCTTCAAACAGACATTTCCTGTTCCTCTTAAATATGTCGCAGTGACACTAGAAGCCCTAAGTGATCTGGGAACAGAGGGCTGCTTTTAGTTTGGAGTAGTGTTTCCACTTACTTGGAGAAAATGGTTTGGTACAATTAAGTGAAAGGCACTGGGTGGGGGTCAGACCTGCATTCTTGATTTTGACTCAGCGTTGTTACTAAGTAGTTGGGTGGTCTTGACAGAAACTCTCAGTCTTCAGATGTCTTTAGAAGTGATTTTGCTTTCAATTTGATGAGCAGTTCCCTCCAACCATGCTGCTGATCTGGATACACTGATTAATAAATACGTTTGAATAGATTTTAAAATGAAATGCAAAATCTAAGAATAAGTACATATTGTAGCAAGCAGTTTTGTGAGACAAATAGTCACTTTAGTATTCTGTGGATTGCACTTAGGAAGGAAAATAAGACAGCATAGATATAGCATATGTAACATATGGCTACACCCCAAACAGCAAGCTTATGTGATGAATTTGCCAAGGTAATGGCAAATGTATAATAATATTTAGGATTTGCAGTAATGCTATTTTTTTTTATGAGGCTATTCTGACTTTTTTTCTGGAGTCACATTAGGCTAAACAAGTGTCACTACCAATTTTCGCCTTCTTTTCTGGCTGGATTTCATTCAAGGTCATCCTGAAGTTTGGTTTCTATTTTAGCCTCACAACTGACTCACTTAGTTCAAGTCCCTGAGGCTGTTTCCTCATTCTAAAATGGGGATGGAGATGCTTGCTACCTGTCACTGAATATGAGAAATTTAATAAGAGGACACCTTTAGTTGATTTTGGGTTCTCTACTTAAAGATTCTCTACTTAAGAATCTTTTGTAAGGATATGGTGGGGTTTTTTAAAATGATACTTTTATTTATCAAATGCAAAATAAATGTGCCTTGATAATAAGATTACAAATTTTGCTGCCAGTTATTAATATTAAGCCATTATGGTCAGAGTTTATGGTGTTGAAATTAGTGATAGGAAGCTTAGGGTATATTTAGATTGCTGCAGTAGCAAGACCTAGAAATGTAAGAAGTTTAATTTTATTTGTCTGATTTGATGACTTTTAAATCTGAAGATACTTGGTTCTGCTTCTGTCAGGGATGCTTTTGGTTTTCAGGAATGCAATGACACTTTTCTGAGATGGGGACTCTGATAAGGAGTTACAAGCTGACAGGTACAGTTGCTCAGACCTACAATTCCAACATTTTAGAGGCTGAAGTAGGAGGATCACTTGAAGCCAGGGGTTCAAGGCCAGCCTGGGCAACATGGCAACACCCCATCTCTAAAAAAGTAATAATCATAACAAATTATCTGGATGTGGTGGCAGGTGCCTATAGTCCCAGCTACCTAGGAGGCTGAGGTGGCAGGATCACTTGAGCTTAGGAGTTCAGGGCCAGCTTGGGAAACATAGTGACCCTATCTCTACTAAAATAAAAAATTAGTGGAGTGTGATGGTGAATGCCTGCAGTCCTAGCTACTCGGGAGGCTGAGGCAGGAGGATTGCTAAAGCCCAGGAGGTCGAGGCTGCAGTGATCTATGATCACACCACTGTACTCCAGCCTGGGTGACAGAGTGAGACCTTGTTTCTTAAAAAACAAAGCAACAAGCTGACACCAGATTGCTTCTTTGTAAAACTACTGCAGAAATATGCTTTTTGAGCTTTGAAGTTTTGTGATCCTTCTCAGAGTCTGATGTTCTGTTTATATTTCTGTTTAGTATAGAAGTAAAAAGCCAGGGGAGTGAATGTCTTTGAAAAGAAAGGGGTCTTTATTCAGGAGTCACTGGTAGAATTTCAAGCTTTTAGAATTTGAGCATGTACTCCCCTGTGAAGGCTATGGAGTAGTCAGCCCAGGTTATCTTGAAGGATGTTGACAACTTTCTGAAAGTCTAATTAATTTGGGTTGGTATTGTGACTCAATTAGGGCTGATTGAGCTTTTCCAAAGGGATTGCACGTGTGCAGGTCTCTTAGGAGAGACTGTTGATCAGAGGTTTGTGGAGCTTGCAATTAAGACAGTAACATGTCCTAAGAAGTGAAGAGTGAAGAATCCCTGAATGACTGGGCTCCAAAAAAAAAGTACATGAGTCTAGAACCCACTCCCTGGCAATTCTATACTTGTAGGCAGCTGTTCCCCTTAAGGTTTCTATTTCAGAAAATACAGATGATTATTTTACCCCCTCATTCTCAATCTATAGGACATCTTTGCCATCTCTGTTCTGTTGGGTGTTTTAGGCACTCATTTATGTTTAAAAAGATGTACCGAGTGCTCATTATGTGCAAAATCTATGGTAAGCAGCTGGAGGAGGGGAAGCACAATAATGAACAAGGCACGGTCCATCTCTGGTGAAGAACGCAGCCTCTGAGCGAACAGGCGTGCATACCAATAACATAGGAAACAATGCAGTGTGCTGACTGCACGCTGGGTGGCCTCAAGATGCCAAATAGAATCCTGACATCAGTGCTCCTCTTCAATTCCGTCTTGTCAATATTAGAAGACCTAACTGATCTGGGGGTAGAGGCTGCTTTTGGTTTACAGCATGGTTTCCGCTTAATTGGGGAACATGCTTTTGGACAATTAAGTGAAGAGCATTGTCTGGTAGTCAGATCTGTGTTCTCGATTTTGACCCAGCTGTTACTGGATATCTGGATGATCGGGATGGAGTCTCTCAGTCTCTTAGAAATTCTGTTTCCTCATCTACATAATGAAGGATCTGGAGTAGGAGGAGGTGTCAGAAGCTGGATCCAGGATGCTCTCTGTAGCAAACAGAGAGGCTGGGCAATAACCAATCACCTTTGGCAGGTAGTTTGACTCAGCGCTGCCTGCAGGGTTATGTAAAATACTGCTTCAGAGCTGAAATGGCTCCAGCACCAGAAGAGGGGCTATGGTGCCTGTGTTAAAACGCTGCTCCTCTCCTTGACTGAGCACCTCATAGGCTGAAATCTCAAGCAAAAGAAAGCAACTTTGCTATTTTTTAAACCTTAGAATTTAAAAAAATCTGGAGGGCAAATGTTTGGAGCCATTTTATTTCCAATTATATTTGCTTACAAACACCATACAAAGTGGAAGAAGTACCCATGGAGGTCCGGGAAGTAACCACTAGCTAAGTGCTCTTAAAAACAGACAAACACTAACAAACGAACAATGAAATTGAAATTGCTGATGGCTTCATTAAGTAGGGAAGGATTTCTAATGTGCATTAATTTGGCATCTTTTTCCTGTCCACCAGTAACAATTAGTCTCCATGTCTATGAGTTGTGCATGTAGTCTGGCCCCAAGAGTGTGTGTGTGTGTGTGTGTGTGTGTGAGAGAGAGAGAGAGAGAGAGAGAGAGACAGAGAGAGAGAGAGAGAATGTGTATACACTCAGGAGACTTTCTGCTCTGCAGCTCATACCCAAGAGAGAAAAGATTCCTCGTTTGTGGAAGATCTTTTCTGACAGATCGCTGGGAAACAGGCACAAAATGCTGTGTATTCTTCTTTATTCCTCATGAGGTTCATGCAAATGTTTTTTATTTGTTTAGCTTTTAGTGGGACATTAAGTCCTGAACTCTGAGTTGGTGCTCCCTTCCTTGCCTTCACTCTCTCTCTTTCTTTCCTTCCTCCCTTCCTCCCTGCCTTCCTTCCCTTCTTTCTCCCTTCCTTCTTGCATCTCTCTGTCCTTTGATACTTTTTGGACATAAAAAGTTAGGCTTATTCCAGTTTTAAGGTGAAGGTGAAGGCAGAGTTCCCTCCCCTTCCCTCTCACTTCTTATGTGTGACCACACACCTGAGTGAATGAGCACCTCACCCCAGTCATTTACTTGGTATTTAGCCTTTTTTCACTGTTTCAACAGAGCATAGAGGCTCTCCCTGACCCATCCCACCAGGCTCAGCGAATGCTGGGTTAATGGATAGTACAGTTAAAAGCTCTTCTGCATTTGCAGAGCTGTTATCCACCTCTGAGAACAGGAGACCCACAGAGAAAGTTTTAGTTTTTAAAAACTAGCCCCTTTTGAGATAATGGTTGAGATGTAAAAATATAATGACTGGAGCTGGTCACACAGCAACCAAGCAGAAGACCCCAAACAATCAAATAAACAAACATTAAAATGATCAATTCATGAAATTTCTTAAATTATTCGTCTAAATGGCCTGTAGCTCTAGAATGTACAGTTGAACAGTCAGGCTTCCGTTCACTGCACAGCCCTCCCCACATCCCTCTCCAAGCCAAAACGTTCTAGAACAGTGTTACTCCAAGTGGTATCCAAGGGAGGCGGCACCAACATCTGCTGGGAGCTTGTGAGAAATAAAAATTTGGGGATCCTCTCAGACCTACTGAATCGGGATCCCTGGGGCTGGGGCCTGGGGATCTTTTTCCCCTAAGCCCTCCAGGAAGGTTTATGCACATCTCAGCTTGAGAAGCCCTGTTCTCAAAGGCACATAAGTAAAACCAGGAATCTGGAGCATCCTGGCAGGGCAGGTGGCCTGTGCTTTCCAAGAAACACACTAAAGACTGTATCTCGTATGGAAGCTTTCCAAAGTGCTCAGGCAGCGCGTCCCTAGCGGTGCATTGTGTATCCCAGTTTCCACATATGTAGGGAGGAGGGTTCCACAGTAAACAAACAAATATGGCAGGTGTGCTTTCTGGATAGATTGAGGATAAGAGCTAGAAAAAGATGTGCGAAGTAGAGATGGGTGGAAAATAAACGTCTTTGCTTCCTTGCCATCATCTTCACATTGTTGTAGTTAGCACTTGGACCCAGAAATGTGGGTGCATTTGGTCTTTATTGAAGGAATGCCTGGAATATATTAGGCAACTATTAAAAGTCTGTTGAGAAAAGTCTGAATGAAAGCAACTGGACAGGCTTCTAACCCATTCTGTCACTTACCAGCGATGTGACCATATTCAGATTACTTAACCTCTGTGAACCTCACTTACCTCATCTGTAGAAGGGGAATGATGAGACTTTCCTTGTACAGTTGTGAGAGTTCAGTGTGATCATGGTTCTGAAATGTTAAGCATGATGACTTCTCCATAGAGGCAGTCAATAAAAAATAGCTATTCTAATTATTTTTGCTCTAACATAATATTAAATTCATTGAGAAAACATGCATTTCATGCCTGTTATGTGCCAGAGATGGTGTCAGCTTCTTGATCCCACGGGCAGCTTGAGTTTGTGGATTGGAGGTAGAATTAGAATTGCCAGTAGGGCTTCTTTGAATCCCATAATACTCGTCCCCTTTGCCTCATGAGCTTTTGGCAGCCCCCTTCAAACCTCCCCATGCATGTGCGGGAATTCCATTGAGGATGTAGTTTTTAAAAGCCCAGAAGGTAAATTTGATATATTCCCTTTTGTGTGTGTGTAAGTCCCTGCAATATTTCTTTTTTTTTTTTTTGGAGACGGAGTCTCGCTCTGCCGCCCAGGCTGGAGTGCAGTGGCCGGATCTCAGCTCACTGCAAGCTCCGCCTCCCGGGTTTACGCCATTCTCCTGCCTCAGCCTCCCCAGTAGCTGGGACTACAGGCGCCCACCACCTCGCCCGGCTAGGTTTTTTTTGTATTTTTTAGTAGAGACGGGGTTTCACCATGTTAGCCAGGATGGTCTCGATCTCCTGACCTCGTGATCCGCCCGTCTCGGCCTCCCAAAGTGCTGGGATTACAGGCTTGAGCCACCGCGCCCGGCCGTCCCTGCAATATTTCTATACCAAACTAACTAGACCAATATTTCTGGATACTTGATTTTCAAAATCTTTTAGACTATGGACTGGTGTTCATGGGGGTTTTTTGGGGGATGGGATACGGAGTCTCACTCTGTCGCCCAAGCTGGAGTGCAGTGGCATGATCTTGGCTCACTGCAACCTCCACCTCACAGGTTCAAGCGATTCTCCGGCTTCAGCCTCCTGAGTAGCTGGGATTACAGGCGCCCACCACCACACCTGGCTAATTTTTGCATTTTTAGTAGAGACGGGGTTTCACCATGTTGGTCAGGCTCAACTCCTGACCTCGCGATTTGCCCGCCTCTGCCTCCCAAAGTGCCAAGATTATAAGCATGAGCCACTGTGCCCGGCTACATGAGGTTTTATAATACTTCTCCTGTATTAAAGGATTCCTTTGTGAATGCTAAACCTTCATCCTGTTAGGGGCACACTTCTTTTGTCTACCCCTTAATGGAAATTTCTTGCTGATTTCTTATAATAGTTGCAGATACAGGCTCCACCTTGATTTTCTGTTTACTTAATTCAGCTTCTCCTTGATAAAATAGGAAAGAACGTTGGAATAGGAGTTGTAAACCCAGGCTCTCCTTACTCTTCTGCTATCACATCCTAGGAATAAGAAGTCATGCAATCTCAGAGCTCACCATTTTTATGTCTGGTGTAGGGTTTGATCATAGGCTCTCTCATGTCCTTTCTGGTGCAAAGACTTTAAGAATCTTCAAGTCCTAATACAACTATAATATATCACCTTGCTATGTATATACTAATGAAGTAGAGATCATTGAAGAATATTACGTTAATCACACTACTGAAGTATAATTAGCATATCAAATGGTTGCCAATAAAATGTCACAACTGGAAATAGTTTGTTCTCTACGTAATTTCTCTACATAAATCTTACTTAGCCTCAGTTATTTTTAGAATTTTTTAGAGACATGGTCTTGCTCTGTTGCCCAGGTTAGAGTGCAGTGCAGTAGCATGATCATAGCTCACTGCAGCCCTGAACTCCTGGGCTCAAGAGATCCTCCTGCCTTGGCCTCCTGAATATTTGGAATTACAGGTACAAACCACTGTGGCCACCTCCAGTTATTTGTTTAAAAGCATTTATTTCACAGATTTTGCAAAAGAAAAGCTCTGATCCTGATGCTATTCTCATCACGAATTTCAAAGCAGTGATTTGTTTCTGGATCAAAGAAGTTTTGGCATCACTATTAGTATATGTATCCTGGAGTTTAGGAATGTAATTTCCATTCTTCTCCTCTATCTGGTCTTGGAACACATTCACCAGCTTATTTTCTCCAGTTGTTCGGGGATACAAGAGGACTCTGGTTTTTGGGACAGCATTTTTCATAAATAGAGAACTTAAAATAAATTGTTGTTGTGCTCTTGTATTTTTCCAAGCCTGGGAACTGAGCTAGGTTCAAGCCCACCCTGATGCCAGCTACATCAGGGCTCCTGGGCCTTGAACTGTCACCTACGCTCCACTCCCTGCTGTACCAGCTGCACTGCTCATTCATAGTGACCCAGATTCCTTTCTTATGTAAGCATCCTCCATCAAATAACTAGAGGGAGAAAGTCAGCCGCAGGCAGCATGTACAGCTGCGGCGTGTTCTTGGAGGTTCTGTGGATGCTCAGGTGGATGCCAATATTCTGCTCACTCTTCCAAGAATTCTAGACACAGGTCTTTCCCTTTCTGTCATTAGATGTGTATCAATCTCAAAAAATTACAATTTTCTTAGCACCCTTGACTTCTTGAAGGGTCATACAAAGAAAACCAAAGTGAAATAAAAATGAAATGACAAAACAGCAGGTCCTTCTGTCATTTCTCTTCCCATTTTCCCAAACTGTTCGCCACCTCCTTGCCTTTCAGTTACTCAGGATTGTTTTGTATTGGATATATTATGTTCTGTATGATGACTCCTTAAGCCACTGAAGTACAGGAATAATAGTCACTAACCTGGATTGAGCAATCACTGTCTATGTGTCAGGCCTGCATGTTGTTTACACGTATGAACTTACCGCATCCCATAACCCTATGGAGCAGATGCTGTTAGGACCTGCATCTTACAAGTGAGAGAACTGAGGCACAGAGAGGTTAAGTCTCTTGCCCAAGCTCACACTTAGCTGGTATGGATTAGAGCCAGGACAGAATCCCAGAATTCAGGGGTCAAAGAGTAGTCACTCTTTCCAACTACCTGAGGTCTGTTGGGGGAAACTGGGGGGGCACTCCAGTTGCCTGGGCTTGGGGAGGGAGCAGGGTCTGGGGTACATGGGGCCCCGGCAGAGGAAACACAGCTAATGCAAAGCATGTCACCCTGAGAGATGCTGGGAGACACAAATGAGCCTTTCAGAAATAAACCAGCATCCTGTGTTTGGAACCAACTGCAGTTCATGGACAAGTAGGAGGGTCCTGGTGGAGGGAAAGGGGAAAGATGGAGGAAGAGGACAAAAAGGAAAGAGAACAGGAGAACAGGGAGAGGGGGCAGGGAAAGATGCTGAGGAGTCAGGGAAAGGAGCAGATGAAAAGCTTGCTGGGAGGAGGTGGGAGGTAGATGGAAGGGGAGAAACAGTGTGGAGCTGGCTCTATTCTATGCAATAGGCTAGGATTTTACAGTTGTGCTTGGATTTGTTTGCTTGGTCACATAAGCAGGAAAGGTGGGCCAGGTGGGTGGGTGGGGAAACAAGTGGTCTGTCTACAGAAGCCCGCTGCTACCATCTGCTCCAGGCAAGAGGAGGGGCTCCTGCAGCAGTGCCCTCTACCACCTTCTCCCTTCCATTGTTCAGACTAAAGTATCTCTTCGTTCAGTGCAGGCTCTGGGAATATAAAAAGGGTTGGGGGAGATTGGGGCTGAGAGGGGTGGGCATACAAAGTGGGTGAGCAGAGGAGGAGGGGTGAGGGCAGGTGCAGTCTGCACAAGCCTTTGTGATCTGTGTCTATTGGGGCGTCTTTCCACAATCTGTTCTCTGTTGCATCTCAGGTCCAGACCCTCCCAGGAAGGGCCCATGAGGGCAGGGCCATTCTCCCTTCCTTTCCCATCTCTCAAGCACTTCCCTTGAAATTCCAGGCAACTTTCAAGTTTCTTTCGGTTTTCCTCTCACTTTTTCTGAGCCTGCCCTGAAAATGCAGGCCACCACATTTTGGGCTGAGGCTGCCTGAGAGAACATAGCATCTTTGCAAGGCCACTCAGCTGTTCTTCATTACAGCATCCCCTGGACATGGTTGGAAAGGATGCCTTTCTGCTCACACTTCAGCTCTTTTTACATGAAAAAGCCACTCCACTGGGCCATCAGTGCTGTGGGAGAGGAGAGACTTTAGGCAGGTTCCAAGTTATTGGTGGCACATAATGGCCTCAGTTCTCGCCACAGAAAACGTGACAGCAGGTGTCCTTTTGCTGGAGAATCTCTAGGTCTGTGAGCCAAATGGTACACTTGCTGGGCCATGGTATGTGTGTGATGTGTTTGCCTGATTTGGGCTTACTGTCTATCTCTCCTTTGGAGGCCTGCCAGCCATCACCAGAGGAGAGAGGAGGGTGGCTATGAAGTCACGCACATGTGTGTGCAAATCCACTTCTCACCTTTTACTGGTCAAGTGACTACAGACTAACTCTCCATGTCTCACTTTCCTTATTTATAAAACACACTTTGCTAAGAGCTAACACTTATTGACTGCTTATAATGAACTACTAGGCACTTTTACATGGCTTGCCTCATTTAATCCTTATAACAGCCCAATTCAGTAGATTCTGACATTGTTCATTATTCCCAGTTTAGAGATGAGAACACAAGGGCTTGGAGATGTTAAGGCACTTTTCCAAGGTCATGCAGAATTCAAACCCAGGCTGTATGACTCCAGAGCCTCTGTCTGCTTAGGAGCCATGATGTAAGGATTGAGTTAATGTATATAAACTGGGCAGCACAGAACTCAGTGATGACATTGACATTGACATTGACGAGGAGAAGGATGGAATCGTGGAACTGTGAAAATCAATCCGCTAAGAGCTATGTCTGATACAGGCTAATCTAAGTTGCCATGAAGACATGGAACGGAGTGCTAACTCTACCTGGGAAAGCTCATCATATTCAACCCCTTCAGTTTACAGATGAGGATACTGGGGCCTAGTGAAGTTGAGTGTGTTGTCCAAAGTCACACAGTTAATGATGGGGTTGATTTTGGTCAGAACTGGTGCTGCCAGCTGAGACCCGTGGTGCTTCTGCCTCAGCAGGCTGCCAGGTAATGAGAGCTGGCTATGAGTTCACCACACATCTCCAACTCCAAATCTCCATCCCCCGCTGAGTCAGCCTTAACTGCTTACGGTGTAACTTGGTTGAACTCTCCTGCCCATGTACACCCTGTTTCTATGTTGACATATGCTCAGATACCCCTCCGCCTTCCACCGTGACTTTTCTCAGTTTCTCTCCACCCCACCTGGAAATGTCACCATCTATGGTGTCACTTGTGACCTCTTTGTCTTGCCCTACAGTGGGGATCCTCTCCCTCCACTTCAGTGGTCACTGGCACAGGCATCCCTCAGGCTACTGTCACACAGAGCTAGAGGCTAGACCTTCTACATGCATGAGAATGCTGGCTTTGCAGTTTAGCATCCTTGCCACTTACTGACTGTGTGACCTTGGGGAAGTTATTTAGCTTCTCTAAGCTTTGTTCTTTTCTCCTAAAAAGTGGTGAAAATGTCAGGACCTAAGCTATAGATGTGCTATGAGAAGCCAGTACTGTAAGATTCATAAACCACTAGGTGTGGTGCCGGGCCCAAAGTAAGTGTGCTATCAATGCTTGCTGATGTTACTTTAGAATTCTTTCTCTGGGTTCAACTTTTTTTTTTAACTTTCTTCTTATCATTCTCGCCTTCCTCTATGTCCCAATTGCTACTTGCTAAATCCTTGCTATTCTCCAGCTTCAAGGACCATCTGCCGGCCTGGAACTGATGGGTCCTCTCTTTGAATGATTGATGCACCATCAAATTAAAAGTTCTTGCTCCCTTTTTGATGCACTGTAACTCCTCCAGGAATCTAAGTCTAAGCCTTTACAATTGTTTGACTGTTTTTTTTTTTTTAATCACATTCTTATTTACTTTTCCAAGGTCGCTGTTCCAAACCCTTCCCACTCTCTTAGACTTCCCCACTATAGTCCACTCTGCATTTATAATTACTCAATTGATTATTTTAAATTATCACTTAATGTTGGTTACACTAGACTCGCCTCTAAATTCAATGAGGTGGTGACTTTATCTCATTTGTTTGTGCCATAGCCCCAAAACCTAGCACATGGGTGCAGCCCACATTCACAGTGACCTTATCCCAAATTAATAACAAAGATTAAGGCTATCCCACTTGACATATCTCATATATGTCCCTTTTCTGGCTGTTTTTCTCTATCTTCCTCTACCTCTCTCTTTTTTTCTTTGCCTTTGTCCTTAAGGAAAAGAAGTTCTTTCACTTTTTCTTGGTCCCTCTCCTCTAAAATTTCTCTTCAGCAAATACTATTCTTTTGCTTCTTTTAATCTCCCATTTTCAATGCCCTTTCCTTTCTGTCTGCACACACATCAGGAGAGATCTTGCTTTGGAGTCACACGGACCTGGCTGGGAATCTTGGCCTTGCTCTTGCTGGTTGTGTAATTGGGCCATGTATTCCACTTCTCTAAGCTTTAATTTCTTCCTGCGGAAAGTGGAGTGATATTATCTGTGGATCAGCGTTGTGAAAATAAATTGGGCTAATGTTTTGTAAAGTCCTGAGCAAAGAGCATGGTGTATAGTAAATAAGTAAAATTCCTTGCCCCAAATCCTAACTAAATAAGTAAAAACAACACCTACCTCTCCTAGGCCCTACCATCTTCTCCAGCTAACGTCAGACAGACTTTCAGGTTCCTGCCTGAAATGAGAAACTTCCCTGCTTTCACACATAGTCCTTCTTTTTGCTCCTCATCATATTTCTTCTACCTTCCTGGGTGCAACATTTTGTCAATTAGATTCTTTTCTCGAACTTCAATTCCTGCTGCTCAACTGGTCTTTTCTGATCAGATCAACATTTACACATACCCAAGTCTATCTTTTTTGTTTGTTTGCTTGAGACAGATTCTCACTCTGTTGCCCAGGCTGGAGTGCAGTGGTGCGATCTTGGCTCACTGCGACCTCCACCTCCCAGGTTCAAGTGGTTTTCCTGTCTCAGCCTCCTGAGTAGCTGGGATTATAGGCACATGCCACTGCACCCAGCTAATTTTTGTATTTTTAGTAGAGATGGGGTTTCACCATGTTGGTCAGGCTGGTCTCAAACTCCTGACCTCGTGATCCACTCTCCTCAGCCTCCCAAAGTGCTGGGATTACAGGTGTGAGCCACTGCGCCCGGCCCTACCCAAGTCTATCTTAAAAAAAAACAAAAATCTCTTTCCTGACCTCATGTTTCCTTCCAGCTATGCTGTCTTATTTCTCTACCTTTTTATCTACGAAATTTGTTGCAAGCGTCATCTGAATGACTGTTTCCACTTCCTTCAGTCTCATTCACCACCGTACATACCATGGGACAGCTAGTGCCCCATTACACCATGAAAACTCTTCCTGCCAACGCTTGCTGAATCTAGTGACTGTTTCTCAGACTGTACCTAGCTTGACCTCTGGGCAGCACTAGACACAGTGACCACTTCCTTCTTGAAATGTTCTCTTCCTGGCCTTTTGTAGTCCTGCAAAATTCTTCTGTTTCTCTGGCTCTTTCACAGGCCTCTTGGTATATGCTATCCTATAAGCAGGCCTGGTCATTTTCAGCTGTATTATTATTAAATGCTAGTCTTAGTGAACTACTTCCAGTTACCCAAGTAAACTTTCTTAATTCTAGGCCTTCATTCCTGTGGTTCCCTCTCGCTGAAATTCTCTTCTCCTTCCTCTCCTTCCTTCCCTTGCTTAGCTTCCCTCTCCTCTACTTCCCATGTCAGCTTAGAAGCCTCTTCCTCCCACAGGTCTTCCCTTTGCTCCTCAGGGCTGGCAAAGGCACCCCTTCTGGGTCCTTCATGACCCCTCTGCTTTCTCTATCCTGTAACTTATCACACTACAGCATAATCATCATAATTATGTTTTCTTGGCTCAAGCTTGCCCTTGATGGCAAATTCTGTGAAGCCACGATTATATCTGCTTTTAGCGCATAGCGTAGCCTGAGTCACATAACAAGTGAATGAATGAATGAAGATTCATTCATTATTGCTATGTTGGATTGAAAGTGAGTGTACCTTATATGAAGTTTTCAATGCTACATATTGTTACCTGTTAAAACTGGGCAAGTCCCTTTTCTTAGCATCGGTTTCCTCATCTGTAAGATGAGATGTAAAGCAAGCCTCCTGAGAGCACTTCGCAGAAGTTATCTCTACTCATCCACACAAAGACCCAACAGAGTTGAAACCTGGATTTAAGGAGGTGATGCCTGTACCTCATCTAGCACAGGGCCAGACAGTTTCCTTAGCAAGGCTATCTTTACCAGTACCATGAAAGAAGGCAGAAAGGTAATATTCTTTCCTTGTCTATAACTACATTCACCTTGCTCATAAGCACCTGTTTCTGTTCGGTTAGAAATTAAAATCTGACACAAACAACCTTAAACTCTCCCATTCGAAGAATGTAGTCTCTTCTGGTTTAAAACCAACCACAGGCTCTTCTGAGTTGCTTTTCCAAGTCACTTTCCAGTTACTCTTTTAGATAAACACACAGTCTTTTAGGGCTCCCTCATTCCCCTCCTCATTCACTGAATACAGTGGAAAGTGTGTTAAGATGGAGGCGGAGAGGGAACCTCTGGCCTACGGTCCCTCGGGTCCTCACTGTGTCCATTGATAGTGAAATCGTGGACTGGTCACTGCTCAGAGTCCCCCCTTGCTAAACCAGCCCTTCACTGAGTTCTCAAGGGCACTGGGTCTTCTGCAAGGAGAAAACCTCCTCCAAGAGCACTGAGGCTTCTACAGCTCCAGCTATTTTTCCCTTCGACCTCTGCCAATAGCCTCTGCCTCAGGGGACCCTCCTGCAAGCAGTGGGGATCTCCTGGCAGGGAGGCTGGTTCTCTAATCCAAGTTCCCTCTAGAGCCTGTGGAGACTTCTGGATCTTCTCCATGGAGGGGACAGAGTGAGGGAGGGGTGACAAAGAGAGTTTCCTTGAGAGATTTCATGGGCAAGGATTTTAAGATTTTGTTCTCTTACAGTACCAATGGTCCCCGACTTACTATGGTTCGACTTACGATTTTTCAGCTTTATGATGGTGTGAAAGTGATACATATTCAGTGGAAACCATACTTCAAATTTTGCATTTGGATCTTTTCCCAGGCTAGCAATATGTGATGTGATACTCTCTTGCAATGCTGGGCCAAATAATCTAACACAATGTCTGTTTTATAATAAAGTGCTGAATAGCTCATGTAATTTACTAAATACTGTACCAAAAGTGTTCTGAGCACATTTAGGGTAGGCTCAGCTGAACTGTGATGTTCAGTAGGTTAGGTTTATTAAGTGCATTTTTGACTCTTGGTATTTTCAATCTGTGATGGATTTTTCAGGACATACCCCCATCATAAGTTGAGAAGCATCTGTGCTTTGTTACATTAGTAGATGCTTTAAAAGACATTACTGAATTGAATGAATGATTCTCAGTCCATCTCTGCCTAAACATTGCTGTGTCATTGTTTCATTTTGATTTTCAGTTTATCTCAGGTTTCTAATCCCTTCTTCCAGAGTTTTGAATCCAGTGTAGTAATGGGAGCAGGAGGTGCCCTGAGCAGACCTCTCATATGAGTCTAAACTACGTTACTCTCCTCTTCTCTTTCAGTACGGAACAATTTTATTTTCCACCTGCCTGACAGGAAGTAACTTTACATTATATTCTACTTTCTCTATACTTTATGGTTTAGAGTTAAGGTGATCATGTGTTCGGGTTTTGCCTGTGGTGGTCATGGTTTATAACTATTGTCTGCATGTAATTAACAGTAATGCAGGCTTCACTCTCAAAATGACCTGGTTTGGATAGTAAATTACATGGTCATCTTTCTTTTCTTTTTCTTTTTTTAAAGATAGGGTATCACTCTGTCACCTGGGCTGGAGTGCAGTGGTGTGATCACAGCTCGCTAAAATCTCAACCTCTGGGGTTCAGGTGATCCTCCCACCTCAACTTCCCGAATAGCTGGGCACACGCCACCACACCTGGCTAATTTTTGTATTTTTGGAGAGATAGGGTTTTGCCATGTTGCCCAGGCTGGTCTCAAACTCCTGGGCTCAAGCAGGCTGTTCACCTCAGCCTCCCAAATGTTGAGACTACAGGTGTGAGCAACTGTGCCCGACCATTCCTACTTTTCAAAATGAGTTTAAGCTCAGGCTTCCAAACTTAAATCTCCTTGTGACTTAAAGCTCAGTGTTGGGAGCCACCCAAAAACCTTTCTCTTAAGTTCCTGGCTCTTGCAAGTAAAGGTCTTGGCTTTTATGATACTGTTCTAGTATAGACATTAAAATATCTATTTTGAAAGACAAAGATATACAATGACTTTTTTATTCAGAGAAATGAAAACATTTCAAGAAAGTAAAAGTAAGCATTTGAATGTATCAACAGCCTAGCACCAGCAATCCATCGAATGACCCTGGCCAGTGCACAGTCCTGGTGGATAGTGGTGGACGTCAGAGGCCCAGGTCATCCTGTCATCTAGGATTAAGAGTTGTTAACATTTTGTTCTTCTAGGAAATTTTAGAAAAGAAATAAAAGATTATTGCCAGCATCTTTTATAACCAGCAGAACACTTCTTTATTCTAGGTTGTATGTGCCCTTCGCCTGAGGACAGTTTATAGAAAACTATAGCTGTTATTTGATTAGAGGGGAGTGTGTTGAGGTTGAAATAACTTATAAAAAATATTTTTAAATAAAAACATTAACTGGATGCATAAGCTATCAATAAATGTGATTTCCCTTTCTAACTCGACATGGTAACCCTGCTCATCTTGTGTTGGTTGGAAGCACTGCTTGACAATATGTATGATATTGATTAACAAAAATGAAAAGGCATATTAATTTGTTAAATCACTTGGCAGAAAAATTATGATCAATCTTAACTAAAACATAATTTGATAGGCAATGTCTTTTAAAATAAAGTATATATGGAAGAAAAACGTCAAAATACAGCACCTCAAATGTTTTTTTAAAAAGAGGCTTGCAACCCCATCCAGGTAACAGAATGACACTGCTGACTACATTTCAGTAGGTAGTTTACTTTCAGATTTTTTTGGTAGTAGCAAAGAATGAGACATTCACATTCCCTCTAGCTCATCTTGTAACAAGTTTTGTGTTTCCTCAGGATGGTTGACTTGGATTAGGTTAGAGAACAAATAATTTGACCTAATTATTAAATAGCAACATAGCTCACCAATAGACCTAGGGAACAGACACCTGTGCCCCAAACATATTACTACACCTTCCTAAATGTGGCTTTGTAATATCATTATGACTCTTTATTTTATTTTATTTTATTTTTATTATTATTATTTTTAATGAGACATATTTTTGCTCTTGTCGCCCAGGCTGGAGTGTAATAGTGTGATCTCGGCTCACTGCAACCTCTGACTCCTGGGTTCAAGCGATTCTCCCACCTCAGCCTCCCAAGTAGCTGGAATTACAAGCATGCACCACCACACCCAACTAATATTTTGTATTTAGTAGAGATGAGGTTGTATCATGTTGGCCAGGCTGGTCTCGAACTCCTGACCTCAGATGGTCCACCTGCTTTTGCCTTCCCAGGTGCTGGGATTACAGGTGTGAGACACCGTGCCTGGCCCCATGACTTGAATAAGAAGCATGACTTGCCTCTGAGGACACTCGTGTGTCTAGGATAATGAAGTCTTTTTTTTTTTTTTGAGATGGAGTCTCACTCTGTCGCCCAGGCTGGAGTGCAGTGGCATGATCTCAGCTCACTGCAACCTCCGCCTCCCAAGTTTAAGTGATTCTCCTGCCTCTCTGCCAAGTAGCTGGAATTACAGAAATGTGCCACCACGCCCAGCTAATTTTTTTTGTATTTTTAGTAGAGATGGGGTTTCGCCATGTTGGCCAGGCTGGTCTCGAACTCCTGACCTCAGGTGATCCACCTGCCTCGGCCTCCCAAAGCGCTGGGATTACAGACGTGAACCACTGCACCCAGATGAGAATGGGGTCTTCAAGAGGGTGTGGAGGAGCAGTGAGCTTGGACAATTAGGGGCACCTTCACACTATTACTTCCTTTCTTTCTTCTACAGTTCTTAAACTTAAGCTGCTTCCTATCTCTCTTCTTTTCTTCCTCCCACATCCACAGATGGGGTGGCTGCATTCCGTGCCTTCTTGAAGACGGAGTTCAGTGAGGAGAACCTGGAGTTCTGGTTGGCCTGTGAGGAGTTCAAGAAGACCAGGTCAACAGCAAAACTGGTCTCTAAGGCCCATAGGATCTTTGAGGAGTTTGTGGATGTGCAGGCTCCACGAGAGGTGTGTTGGCAGCAGCGACCATCCTGTCTGTCCATGGCTTCTGGCCTGCATTTCTCTCTCAGAGAGGATCTGAGCCAGGCTTGATGAGGACTTTCTTATACAAAACTGAACCTCATCGCTCTGGTGGCCCTTGATGGAAAAAAAAAAAAAAAAAAGGATCATTTTTAAGAAACAGAAACCCAGGGCTTCCATCAGAGGAGCTCCATTAGGAGTGTTTTAGTTGTCTGTCAGTTAAGCATGCGCTAGCAGGAACTGTGCTGCTACAGAGATTCTGCAAGAATAAATGCTACCGAGTCTATGTTCGTTTTCCTGGTGGAAGGCAGCATAGCTTAATGAAATGTGGATCTGCTTTGAAATCTTGTTTCAATTTTAGCTCCACCACTTACTAGCTAGGAGCTCTTGGTCAAGTTACTAAACCTCTCTGGGTCTCAATTTCCCCAATGTAAAAGGGTACCTACCTTTCAGAGGATGAGAGATGAAGCACCTATTCAGTATTTGCCACTGCTCATTAATGAGTAATTATAATTATTTATATTATTTAATTATAATGATTTATAGTAATAGGATGAATTTCTATTTTATTGCTGTTCTGAGTTATAATACAGAATTTTACTTGGGAGGGGAGGGTTTACATGAAGAAAAATGTTTGCTACCAGTTTAGGTGCAGTGCATTTTTAGATTCCTTCAACTATGCTTTGACTTGGGATACAAGAAGTCTTTACCAGTTGTCTAGGATGCTACAGGCCCTTTATAATGCTGGTTGGAACAGAGATGTACATTCTAACCAGGGCCTCCCTCCACAAGGCATTTGTTTCCTTAGTAGACAAGAAAAGACAGGAGAAAAAGCTTACTTCAGGGGACTTGCATTAACAACTGGCTTGGATCTATCCCTTTGCCTGCCAGGGTGAAGGTCCCTGGATTAGGGATTCAAGTAATTTGGGATTTTGCCTTGGCTCTGTTGCTAACTTTCCATACTACTTTAAACAAGCTTTGTAGTCTCTTATTTTCAGTACTGTTGTCTATAAATTGGGACTGAGAATATCTGGTTTGCAGACCCCGCAGGATTCTTGCTGTGATCAAAAGGGATGACCTCCATGGAAGCAATTTGAAAAGCCAAAATCGCCTTAAACATGTAGATGCTGTCATTAATAATTATTGCATAGTTAGGGCCAGCTGCCAGAAACCTTGGCCGTTGAGGGCCTGTGACCTTGCTCTCTGTTTGTATCTCTAGGTAAACATTGACTTCCAGACCCGAGAAGCCACGAGGAAGAACATGCAGGAGCCGTCCCTGACTTGCTTTGACCAAGCCCAAGGAAAAGTACACAGCCTCATGGAGAAAGACTCTTACCCCAGGTTCCTGAGGTCCAAAATGTACTTAGATCTGCTGTCCCAAAGCCAGAGGAGGCTCAGTTAGACCTCAGAAGTGGACTCCCGGAAATCACCGGCTTTCCCCTCCTCTTGCTGCCAAGATCATATTCTAATGTGAAATGTCATAGGTGTTCAAAAGTGGTGGCATTGGGGGTGAGAGGCTGGGGGTGAGGAGGGAATGAAGGGCCATTCCAAAGTATGACCCAGCTGCTGGAGCTTGGACTCTATTCCATTTACCCATGTTTGTGTTTTGGTTAGTGGTAGCGCCTTGCCGCTGTCACCCTTTTCTGGGTCAGCAACTTGCCCTTCATAATGCCTTGGGTCACCTCTGCTGAGAGGGCAGATTTGCTGTGCTAGGCTAATCTGTAAATAATGCAAATGCAATTCCCACCACCTCCACACCCTCCTCAGTTAGGATTCCTGACTCCACTTGTTGTAAATCCCTGGGAGGAGTAGCTGAAAGACTTGGGCTCCACTCTGTGATTTGTAGTGGCCAGCTCTGCTCACTGGGACCTCACAGCTTAGGAGAGAGGTTTCTGTGGAATTCCAAGTTTCTAGTGCTGTCATTGACAGGTGACCTCTTGGAGAAGGAGTGAAATCCATGGAGTTGTTTGTTTCTTCCATTTCCATTGGACCAGTGTGAAAAACTGTGATTACTTTCCATCTTGGCCTAGGAAATTCACAAGACTACCCTACCCTTACATTTCCAGAAAGAGTCTTGGGACATGTCCTTCATGACTTCTGAAGTGGAATTGCCATGAAGAAAGATACAGCTTACAAATCTTCCTCAATTCTACGAAGAACTTTTCCAGAAGTCAGGAGACGAGGGAATGTAGCACCAGTAGACTTCTATTCAAAGGGGTACCATATAACCTGTCTGTTGCTCTGTGTCTTCTCTGCCCTCACCTCTCTGCAGCATCATACATCACTGATCTCTTAGGATGACAACTTGGCAAAGGGAGGTGAATTCCTGTAGCATGGAGTGCTCCCACGGTGCCTAGTACTTTCCCTGTATCTCCACCTCCCCCCTTCCATGCCGGTCATGTAATTATGATGGGGGAGAACGGGAATTTAGGCTGAAACTCTTTCCAGCATACTTCCTGGGAACATGCTTACTTAGAAAGATCTCTCTCTTGGATACCATGAAGCAGCTTCTTTCTTGATCTTTGACCTTTTGGAATTGAGCATGAAATAGGAGGTGTGGCTAAGAAGATCACTGTGAGCATCTGGATGTGGAGAACCTTCCTAAAATGCTTTCATGGTATCCTACAGCTGCTCTTGGAAGTGTGTCAGGCAACTCTTCCTTGGAGGATGAGTGAGCAGCCTGGAACCTACTCTAGCTACCCAGGAAAAAGCTGACTTTGGCACAAGAGTAGTGCCAAGGAGATGAACCTTTAGCAGAGAGACCAGAAAGTGAAAGTGGGGCATGCAAGAGGCTGGTTTCCAGGTGGAGAGGCTAACAGAGTGGAGTTACTGTTGGAATAATTCACAACCAATGGATTTGGATTCACTGCAGATCTACAAAACTTTCAGCTTGACTAAGTGGAACAGCACATGATTAAGCATAAGCTCTGTGCAGGCGATTGCAAACTGAGCTGAACCATTCTCGTTTTAAGGGGTGAGGGGCCTTTTAAGGTTATGCTGGTGGTGTTCCAGTGCTTGTGTTCCTCTCCGTTAACTTTGAGAATCTCTTCCTTTTTTAGCTATAGCTAGACCAGGCCAAGAAGGCCCTTGAGTCCCACTAGTGCTAGGGCCCACTGCACTGCCACGGCACATTGTTATCTGTGAGTGAGGGTGGGTGTGACTGTGTGAACCTCAAGGGGAGAGAAGAACACACGTCTCCTAGCCCTCTTCGGTCTCACACCGAAGAGACCTGTGGAATTTCGTGTTCGAGAACTCCAAAGCCTCAAATGGGTGATCCTAGTTAGATCAGGTAGTATCCTCCCAACCGTGGTTAAAAAAACAAATCATTCTTTTTTAGATAAAGCTGCCAGAATTAATTTAATGATTAAATTCTCTAACAGGGTATTTTAAACATTGTTTACATATGAAATGTGCATCTGCTGCCAACTCTACTGTCGAATATGAGGTGCATATAAATTGGAATTGCACAGAGTTATAGAAATGTGAAACATTCTAAAAGGGGCCTTTTTCACCACTTCCACTATCCCAAGGAGAAAAGCCTGAACGAGAGTGTCGTGCTATGGCCTCATAGAGGGACCTAGAGTTCTTGCCAACTATTGAGGAAACAAAGGCTGCAGGTGATGGTATCACGGTGCCCTGGTGACTTCCTCCCACAATGGGGAGGTGTGAAAGACCCCAGCTTGGGGATCCTGAATTTTGCAGCTAAGCAAGGGTATGTGGGCGTGTGTCCGTGTATAGAGGAACGTGATAGCTAAATTTATGGTACTCCTGTGGAGCGTCTCTGTGTGTTTGTGTGTGTGTGACAATTGTGAGCATTAGACTAGTACATGGCAGACATGATCTTCCCATGGGGTGGAGCTTTCCTCATACCCTGTATGCCCTGCTTCCCACAAGAGGCGCAGAGCTCTTGACTCTGATGCCTAGTTTTAGGCACTCTGGTTGTGCCAACCCAGATTTTGGTCTGTGATAAAACAAAGAGAAATGTTTACAACATCTAGAGCAATATCCAAGCATACCTCATCCCTGAGCTTCCATGTTTCCCAGTCCTGCCCTCCCTCCCATTGCCTCTTCCACAAGCTCATGTCCTTGGGTATCACTTCCATTTATTTCCTGTCTTCCTTTGCTCCTCAAGCCGGGCCTGTGCTGTGGACTTGCTCTCTGGACTCAAGGCTTGCTGGGTCCTGGGCCTGTGCAGGCTCCAGGCAAGCCAGGGCAGGAGTCCAGGCAGAGCTGTGACTTCCAGAATTGCTCTCCATCCCTGAGTGACCTTGCCCCACTGGAGGGCTAACTTGTTTGGGGGCTGGTGTGAGATTCATCATTGCCCTTGGCAAACTAAATAGAATACTGTCAGTATCAACCATTCATGGCCTTGGGCACCTCTGGGGTGAGGAAGAATCCTCTGAGGCAGTCCTTCTCATTAAACTTGAGCACGCACCGGAATCACCTGGAAAGCCTGTGACAAGTGCTAATTCCCAGGTGCACACCCAGAGATGCTGATCTGATAGACCTGAGATGGGGCCCAGAAATCAATATATTTAATAAGTTCCTAGGTGGCTAGTGGCCTGTGGATTTGGAAAAAGGATGGTCTTAGACAGTGGCTCATGACCTTGGCTGCTCCTTAGAATCACCTAGGGAGTTTTTAAAACCCAGATGTCCAGGTCCCACCCCAGAACAGCCAAATCAGAAGCTTTTGGTAGAGACCCAGGCATCAGTCACTTTAAAGCTCCACAGGTGACTCCAATGTGCAGCTGAACTTAGGAAGCATTGGTCTAAGGAGTGAGGAGGAACGCGGTGTGGGGGAGGGGAAAGGGGGGAACACAGCTGTGTGGACCAAGGGGGCTGGCGCATTTCCAGATGCAAGCACGTAGATACTGAGGAACCTGGCCGGTCCTGGAACCTGACTCGGGATGCTGCCTTGATGCCCTCAGGGTCTGACTTGCTCTTTTGAGATAAAGGTGATTTGGCCCAAGCTGTGTGCATTGCTGGGCAGCGGCCATGCCGAAGGTGGTAGCTGAAGGGATCCTTGATTGAAAGACGCTCTGCCGTGCTTTCCGAGTCCTGTCTCCTCCAAGCTTGTCTCCTAGGCTGTTTCCCCTGTCTGTTTTCCTGCGCCCTTGTGTTTGGCCATTTTTGCATTAGGGTGTGTCTCTGTACCCAAGGCCACACGACAAGGTAGTTGGAACCCCCACTCACGTGGTGAGTGAAGAGCGTCGTGGTAATAATAATAGTAGTAACACAACTTCCAAATTTATCAATGGAGAGTGTCACATCCTGGGGATATCAAGATCTGTGAGGTCTTTTCAAGCCCTCACCATTCCTCTTTGGTCCCAGGTTGGGTGGGCAGCTGGGAAGGTCCTAGTTGATTTTAATCTCCGGTGCTCTCCCCAGAACTGCTGCTCTGAATAAACCAAAGCTGTGAAAGAGCGTTCTGCGCAGGCTGTGGGCCCAGCCTCTGGGTGCAGGCCCTGGGCGCTTGAGCTGGGCAGCTCAGCTGGCTCTGCTGTGAGGGCAAGCTGTGAACTTAACTGTGCTGAAAGCTGGGGAGGGTAGAATGGGGAAGACTGAAGAGGAAGGAGCGGGTGGGAGAGACCAGCCGCTAACATGGTGTCTGCTTCTCCATGGACCAGAGGAGAAGGGATGAGTAGAAAATGCAGAGGCAGGATGGTCTCCCAGCAACAAGAGTGTCCAGAGTTCTCCTGACCCTGTCTGTGCCCAGTTCCACAGAAGGCAGAGGCATCACGGTTTTCCATCCCAGGCCACCCTGCCAAGTGTCAGGCCTCTTTAAATCTGCATCCCTCTGGGTTAGAAGCAAGAGAGGTGGCAAAGCCTCCCTGGCACTGAGAGCCTGTTCCAACGTGCCACTCGGCATGAGATGGTGGAGGAAGAAGCCAAGAGCAGAGATGCCTTCCTGTTCCCGCGGCCTCTCAGGACTCCACAAGATGCTGTGGACCAAGACGGGAGATCTCAGGATGGGGCCACTGGCCTTCCTAGGTTGGGCTCTGGGTCCTTTTAATAAACTGTTCCTTTCCTGGTTCTTACTCCCTTTTGGTCCTTCCGCTCCCTTCCCTCTGCCAGGTAAGGAAAAGGTGGCTGGGCTGGGTGTGCGCTCCAACCCCGGTAGCATTAGCTGAGTCACGCGGCGAGCACACAACAGATTTGTAGCAGCTCATCTGCCATATAAACCGCTTGGCTGATGGTGTCCTCATTGAGTTGTTTCATTACCATGTAAAGTGGAATCATGTCTTTCACCTTTACTATAAACAAGGCTGTGAGAACATAATAAACAGAACCTGAACAAGCTGCCCTCTGGTCTCTGCCCACATTTCTGCCCAGCTGACTCTTTATGAGGAAACTCTCCACATCACACATGGACTTGCTGGAGGGAGGGCACGTGGCCCCATCTGGCAGCAGCTGGCACGGGGCTGGCCATCAGGAGAAGCAGGGGTGTGGGTGGAAATGGATGGGCCTGGCTTGGGGATGAGCGTGGGGTGGAGAGTGACTTTGGGTTATGAAAGTTGCTTTGAAACTGTAAAGTGCTGTCCCAATTCAAGGTGGTGTTTTTATTACTACCACCTACTGCTTGAAAATGCAGAGAGCAAAAAAAGGGTGAGGATGGTTTGTGTATTTGTTCAGCTGGAGCAATCTGGAAATGCAGTGGGTTGATCTTGCTTAGGGCTGTACCTCACTTTATACAATCAACGTGTCCCCGAAAAGTGTGTATTAGTCATCAGATCTTTAAGTGCTTCTGGTGATCAGGTCCTGTGGAGGGGAGGAAGGAGAATAAGGCACTGTATCTGCTCACAAAAGCTCATTCTTCAAGTGGGGTGATAAGACAGAGATATGCAAAACCTTAACCATCCAAATAATTGAAAATGTTCTGGAAAAGGTCTGTCTTTAAAGGAAAGCTGATGCTTCTTCAAAGGTGAATCCTTTGGGTTAAAAGAAAAGTCCTTTTGTAAAGCAAATGATCACCCTCAATTCCAATTGGGCAAGGAGTAGTGGCAGGTTGGGCTGCTGCAGACAGGAGTCCACCACTGGGGACGGGGTGTGGCTGGTTTCTGTCTTTCTGGCTTTGCTCTTCTACTCCTTCTACCCCTCTTCCCACCTGGGGCTCCTGACCCCTGCAGGAGAGAGTGGAAGGGGAAAGATAAGAGGCCAGGGATGAGGGGTGTGGGCGGGGGGTCAGGCCTGATGTAGATGCCATCTGAGATAGGCTGTGGGCTCTCCAGCCTTGGAGGACTCTATGGAGGGGAAAGGGGAGTCCTTTCTGGTTCATTGGAGACCCTGTGTCTTGGGAATCTGTTCCCTGCAAGTCTCCTGGTGAGGGTGAATGATTTCCTCTGGCGGGTGGACTGGTCCTTCCTGACAGTGCCCCAGCTTCTCTCTGCTGCTGTCCACTTGCCCACTTGGACAGGTCCTAGGTTGAACTCATGGTAGTCTCCTCTCCAGAGGCCCATAGCGGGCCCATTGGCACCACTTGGATCTTATTTTTCCCTAGAATTAGAAGAAAGCAGCTGCTCTTCTTGCTCTGCAGCCTGAGCCACCAGCCAGCCCACTGCTCACATTTTTTATTTTCCAGGCTGGAATAGACACCAGTCTCCTGGGTCCTCAAGCATCAGGGGGGCACATGTCAGGCTCCAAGGACCCACAGAGCCCACACTCCCTTGGAATGAGGTGAGAAGTAGGCACCCTGCCCGTCCTTCCAGGGGGCTGGGACTCACAGCACACAAACAGCTTTCTCCGAAAACCTTCACAAGTTCTCTCCAGCCCCTGATCTTTTGCTGAGGGACAGGTTCTCAGTGCCACTCACTGGCTCTCCACTCCCTCCCTGCAGTGTAGGCTTGGTCTGGAACCTACTTTGGTATCTGAGATCACTCTCCTAGACCTTGACAGAGGGTCTTACACATGTAAAACACTTAGCACTATGCCTGGCATCTCGCTAACATGCAGCACATGTAGAGAAACACAAGCCAAGTCCCTTCTGATCCTAGGATCTACAAACAAAGCCATGGAGAGAGAGAGACAGAAGAGGTCACTGAGATAACTCCCTCTGGAGGATGTGCTTCTTAGTCTGGGCCTGTCTTAGTCTGTTTGGACTGCTGTAACAAAGTGCCATAGACTGGTGGTTTATAAACAGCAGACATTGTTCCTCACAGTTCTGGAGCCCAGAAGTCTGAGATCAGAGTGCCAGCACGGTTGTGCTCTGGGGAGGGCTGTCTTCCGGGTTGTGGACTGTTGATTTCTTGTTGTATCCCCACATGGTGGAAAGAATGCTACCTAGCTCTCTGGTTTCTTATAAAAGTCACTAATCCCATTCACAAGGGTTCCACCCTCATGGCCTAATCACCTCCCAGAGGCTCCACTTTTAAATACCATCCCATTGGGTTCATGGTTTCAGTATATAAGTTTTGGGGTCTGGGCACAAATATTCAGTCCATTTTAGAGTCTATCCTGGTCCCCTATCCAGAAAGGAGAATAAAGTTGGAGGGAAAGGGTGGAGACATGCCTCCCCTGTTCTTGCCTCATTCCACAGAACAGAGGGACATCCCAGTCCACACCCCAGGTCACTGGCTGGATGCCCAGCCATGGAAACAGAAAAACCATAAGCCTGAGAGCCTTTGACTAGGGTTATGTGAGCACACTGTTCCTGATAATTTGGGCTGTGATGCCAAATTGGGTTGAATCTCAGCTTTAACTCTTACACATTGTGTGATCCGAGGGAATTTATTTCCCTGTGCCTCAGTTTTCCCATCTGTAAAACTAAAATAATAACAGAGTCAACTGGTTGGGGTCATTATGAACATTAAGCAAGGAAGAACAAGGCACCTAGTAGGCACACAGTGTGTGCTAAGTGGCATCGTTCTCTCATATTGGAATCACTAGGGAGTCAAGCCAGCACCTCATTCATAGCTCATTTGCTTCTCAGATAAACGTAAAAGAAAAACACTCAAAGCAAATGATATTACAGAATCAACATCACATCCCTTCCCTACTAAATTCTAAAATCCCTGAAGGTAGAGAGACTGTAATTCCAGACCCAGACTCCCTGGGTCTCTTTTGTTTACTGCCTTAGTTCCTAAATATTTATTGGAAGAACATTACATCTACAAATATTTTTTGAGCACCTTTTTTTTTTTTTTGAGATGGAGTCTCGCTCTGTCCCCCAGACTGGAGTGCAGTGGCGCCATCTCAGCTCACTGCAAGCTCTGCCTTCCAGGTTCACGCCATTCTCCTGCCTCAGCCTCTCGAGTGGCTGGGACTACAGGTGCCCGCCACCACGCCTGGCTAATTTTTTGTATTTTTAGTAGAGATGGGGTTTCACCGTGTTAGCCAGAATAGTCTCAATCTCCTGACCTTGTGATCCGCCCACCTCGGCCTCCCAAAGAGCTGGGATTGCAGTTGTGAACCACCACGCCCGGCCCCACCTCTTATAGTCACTTGGGTAGATTGGGGGTGGAGGCAAGATATCTAAAACCTGGACCCTCATAGAAGTTACTTAGGCCGGGCGCGGTGGCTCAAGCCTGTAATCCCAGTACTTTGGGAGGCCGAGGCGGGTGGATCACGAAGTCAGGAGATCGAGACCATCCTGGCTAACATGGTGAAACCCCGTCTCTACTAAAAATACAAAAAACTAGCCGGGCGTGGTGGCGGGCGCCTGTAGTCCCAGCTACTCGGAGGCTGAGGCAGGAGAATGGCGTAAACCCGGGAGGCGGAGCTTGCAGTGAGCTGAGATCGTGCCACTGCACTCCAGCCTGGGTGACACAGCGAGACTCCGTCTCAAAAAAAAAAAAAAAAAAAGAAGTTACTTGATTCTTAGAAAGACTTAATGCTTTATAAGCTTTGGCACTTACCAAATGAGTGGTATAGAAAGTAAATGGCTGTGTAATGAGAAGCTGCTATACTAATAGGAAACACTTAGGGGCCAGGTACTTTACCAGCAATTTAGATGGTTCATCTAGTTGGATCCCTGCAACAGTTTATTATTACTATTATTATTATTTCAGAGACGGGTCTCATCTATCACCTAGGCTGGAGTACAGTGGTGCTATCATAGCTCACTGCAGCCTCAAACCCCTGAGCTCAACAATCCTTCCACCTCTGCCTCCTAAGTAGCTGGGATTGCAGGTGTGCATCACTACACCCAGCTAATTAAAAAAATTGTTTTGTAGAGACAGTTTCTCCCTATGTTGCCCAGGCTGGTCTTGAACTGGGCTCAAGCACTCCTTCCACCTCAGCCACCTGAGTAGCTGGAATTACAGGGATGAGCCACCAACCCCAGCTCCTGCAACAATTATATGAGGCAATGTAAGGGTTTGCTCGGGCTACCAAAACAAAGTATCACACACAGAGTGGCTTAAACAAGAGTTTTATTGTCTCACAGTTCTGGAAGCTAGAAGTGCAAGATTAAGGTGCTGACAGGGTTGGTTTCTTTCAAGGTCTCTCCTTTTGGCTTGTAGATGGCTGCCTTCTTGCTGTGTCCTCGCAATCTTTCCTCTGTACCCTAACCCTTGGTGTCCCTTCCGCTTCTTGTAAGAACACCAGTCATATTAAAGTCCCATCCTAATGGCCTCATTTAACTTAATCACCTTGTACAAGCCCTCTCCCCAAATAGAGTCATATTTTGAGGTGCTAGGGTTAGGCTTCATCATAGGAATTTGGGGGACTCAGTTAAGCCCATCACAGATAGACACTATTATTAATCCCCACATACAGGTGAGGAAACCGAAGCACAGAGAAGTACTTCAGTGATCTACCCAAGTCTGTACAGTGTGTACGTGGCAGAATTGGGATTTAAAACCCTCAATATAGAAGTCCAGAGCTGGTGCTCTGAACCTCTACTGTGCTGCAGACTAGATATAAATATGGGGAAGGGGTGGGAGTGGGGCAGGTGCCTAGGTGCCAGGGGGCAAGGAAATGGGGGTGGCGGGGTGTTGTCAGGGATGCTGGAGATAAACTGCTCATAGGATGTCATGGATGAGTCCACACCAATGCTGGTCGGCTAGAGATGAAGGTAGAAGGAGAAATGGGAGGGTCAGTTCTCTCTGTCTTTTGCTCGCTCAGAAATGTGAGCTCCCAGAGAAGCTGGAGGCCTGGTGGGAAATGCTGGTGGCTAACTTCCTTCCATTTCTTCCAAACATGCTGCAAAGCCCGCTGGAAATTGGACTAGCCAATTATCCGCCCAAGATGTCCGTTTCCAGGCAGCGGGTACAGGCGCAGCCATGCGAGTTTGTCCCACATCCTCGGAGCATGTCATTCTTCCTGGGGAGGCAGAGTCCTGGCCATGCCCACAACTCCGAAGACAAGTGTTGCTCCATCCCCTGAATCTGCAAAAAGGAGAGCACACCAGTGGGGTGCAGGCTGCAGGCATGCCCTTCTCAAGGAGAGAGAAGTAGCCCCCATCTCCTCTCACACTAATACCAGCTCACAGGCACCATGAGTGGCAGGGGGCTCTCCCCAGATTCATGTGATGTAGGAATAGAGGTGAGATTTGGATGCAGACAGGCCTGAGTTCGAATCCTGATGCTGTTGCTTACTCGGTGTGTGTGAGATGCTGGGGATGGTACTTGGCCGCTCATCGTCTCAGTTTTCTTACTAGAAAAAGGGGGATCACAAAACCCACATTTCCAGGCAGGTTGCTGCAAGGATAAGAGATGATGTGCAAAGCATCTGGAGCAGGACCTGGTATTGAGTAGGTGCTCAAAAATTAGAAGCTGTGAGTATTGGAGATATCCTGGCTTGTAGACATCTTGGCACTGGGTCTGTAAATCTTTATTTTATTTATTTATTTTTTAGGAGACGGAGTCTCGCTCTGTCGCCAGGCTGGAGTACAGCAGCACGATCTCGGCTCACTGCAACCTCTGCCTCCCAGGTTCAAGCTATTCTCCTGCCTCTGCCCCCCTGAGGAGCTGGGACTACAGATTCGCACCACCACGCCCAGCTAATTTTTGTATTTTTAGTAGAGACAGGGTTTCACCGTGTTGGCCAGGATGGTCTCAATCTCTTGACCTCGTGATCCGCCTGCCTCTCCCTTCCAAAGTGCTGGGATTACAGGTGTGAGCCACCACACCCAGCTGGTCTCTAAATCTTGTCTAGGGGACAGAGCATGTTGTAGAGCAGTTAGCAGCAGACAGTCAATGGAGTTGGGTTGAATATAAGTGTACTTGCAGAAAAGGAGGCCCTCTGTCAGATAGAAACAAAACAAAATGCCTTTCATTCAGAATTGTGCTCTGCCCCAACTAGGGTATTAGCAGCCCTCCTTAGGTGCCCTATGAGCTAAATATAACAGGGATGATGGACTGCTCACACAGGCTTTTCCCTGCAACCCCCAAAATGCAAGCAGATTAACTGGATATTTGAGTTGGCAGAATTAAAAAAAAAACCCATAAAATCCCTGAGCCAAATCAACTGATCACGTACTTTCGACATGCTGTTATATCTCATTTATCCTGGGAGGACCGGAATTGTACTTTTGCCTTGACTTTTGGGAAACATGGGAAACATAACTGATGTGGATGTTCTCATTCAAGGTGCAGAGTTTGTAAGCGGCTCTGGAATAGGTTAAAATGGAACCCAACTTGATAACAGAATAGCTGTGTGTAGGTTTGTTGGGGGGGTTTTGTATTTATTTATTTATTTATTTATTTTTTTGAGACAAAGTCTTGCTTTGTCACCCAGGCTAGAGTGCAGTGGCACGATCTCGGCTCACTGCAACCTCCGCCTCTTGGGTTCAAGCAATTCTCCTGCCTCAGCCTCCTGAGTAGCTGGGATTACAGGCATGCGCCACCACATCTCAAACTCCTGACCTTGTGATCCACCTGCCTCGGCCTTCCAAAGTGCTGGGATTACAGGAGTGAGCCAACGTGCCCAGCCGATTTGTTGGATATTAAGGGAAATGGTTTTAATCATATGTTCTAAAAATGAAATGGTCAGGATTTTCCAGTAGGTGCTTTATTAGGTCAGTTTTTACCAATAAACAAGGTTGATTGAAACGTGCAACTCCTCAGAGCCTAGATCGGCAGCATCTCCCAGGAAATGGTGAGGAGAGGGTGAGGAGCTGGGAAGGGGTTGTGGGACCATGTGTATCATAATCACATCCAAATCACAGCAGCCTAGGAGACAGCGGCATGCTGGGTCAGGGCAAGCTTCCTCTCCCGTCTCCCTGCAACATGGGATGAATATAGAGCAAGTGCTCATAAGTAGTCTTGGCCCTCATTTTGGCCATGGCCTGGTTGAAATGAGTCAGGCCCAGTGAGGATTGATCCAAGACCAGAGGGAAAATAGGCTTGCATTCTGGACTCCGGGGCTGCAGCTGCTGTGATAAAGTGACTTGCAGAAGAGGAGGGGAGCTATGGCACCCTCGCTCATCCTGCTGGCCAATGGCCCTTTGCAGGTGACTCTGTGGAGAGACTTGTTTCAGCCTGGAGGACACATCCTCATGCAGAGGGGCAGCCTCTGGGCCTGCTCTGCAGTCATGGAGACAAAGTTGCTCTGTCGAGGGAGCAGCTGCTGGCCACCTGCTCACCAGCCCAGGCTAAGCCCTTTTCTGAGCAGGAGTATAGGAGCCTGATCCCTAGAATACAGGGCTGGAGGTACAGTGTTGAGAGAGCATGGTGTGTTTTTGCTAGCCTGGGCCATTAGTTTCCCAAGGTGGCCCGGGTGCCCGCCCCACCTAAGGTCCCATACACAGGGAACCCTCAGCATGCTGAGGTTCCATGCATAGGGACCCCTTAGCTGTCCTTGCTTGTTGACCTTTTTGTCTCAGTAACACCTAGACCTGCTCCCACTTCCTTGCACCAGAGGCAGCAACTGTTGCAGAGCTAGGCCAGCTAGCGGGAGGCTGGGCAGAGGTTAGTGAGGCCAGGACACTTTGGAGGAATTCCGGGGTTTCAACCTACTCTTCTTTCTCCTCCACAAGGACACATGTAGCCTACCCTGCAGGCCCGATCAGAGCCAACAGTTGCCACACTGCCTCTCTAATGTTTATTCTCTCCCTTTTTACCCAGACTATAAACTCTCAGAGGACAAGACTCAAATCTGATACCTCCTGGCCAGGACACTTACAGGATGCATGATTAACACCTACATGCTCTGCGATGCATCAAGGTAACACGGGGCTGTCCTTCTGTGCGAAGATGATATCCTGACCCTCTACATGTAGGGCTTCAATATTAGGTCATTTTTCCAGCTATGATCCACACTCTCTCCTTATCTCCCTTAAAATCTTCAGTAAATTCCACCAGAAGAAGAAGGCCAGGCTGAGGGAAGATCTGTGGCCTTGGGAAAGAGTGATACTCCTGTCCCTGAGCCTGAAGGGACTCCAAAGAGGGGTTTTATAGGCCCTGCCATGACGTAAATAGACACAGATCGGTGAACCCTGTAAGCCTGAGGGCAGCGGACAGCTGGTGTGCCAAGGGCATATTTGCCTGGTAATTTTAATTTTTATTTGAATGCCCATCTGCCCCATCAGCCCCATCACTGACATCATAGTGCAGCTGCAGGTCTTGTTTTTCCTTCCTGTTTCATGCGCCTGCGGCATGGCCTTGCACTCAGGGATAATTAAATGGCTCTGTGGGTGGCCTCACCCTGGTTAGTGGATGTATGGGTTGGGGTTGGGGACAGCCCAGGCTAGAGGGCCAGAGGTCTCCAACAAGGGAGCCTCAGGCTTTGTGTTAGTGTACTGTGTGGGAGGGTGGGCCCGGCTGGGGCAGAGCCGGGGAATACCTTATTTGATGAGAGGGAGTAAGTGTCTTGGGAACAGGCTCATCCTGAAGCCCGGAAAGATTTGCCACTTCTGTAACAAAGCCCTCAGTCCTGGAGATTAAAGGGTTCTTGTTCAGAACCAAGGCCAGAGGTTTCCTAACCTCTGGGGCTTCCCAGCATAGGCAGAGGCACATGAAAACAGGTATACAAGTGCCCAGAACCTTCAGTAAATAGAAAATCTTGTCTCAAGCTTGTATAGTTTGTAAATCATCACTCTGATTTCCCCCTATATCCCCCATCTCCAATGTTTTCCTCAACTTCTGTTCTTCAGAGCAACCCTGGATTCAAATCCTGATTCTGGTTATTTACTAGCCGTATTATTTTGAACAGTCTCATTAACTTCTCTTAGCCTCAGTTTCCTCATCTGTAAAATGGACCCAGCAACTCCACTCCTAAATATGTAAATCTCAGAAACCTTTTTTATGTGAACACTAGAAAACATGTACAAGAATGCTCTTAGCAGCACTGTTAGCAATAGCAAAAGACTGGAGACCACACAAAGAGCTCTCATGGGAAGAATGAGAAGGATAAAGTGTGGTACATGTGCACAGTGGAATATCATCAAGCTGTGAAAATGAATGAACTCTAGGGACACTATAGTAACCATATAGATGAACCTTAGCAAAATAATATTGGAAAAAGGCAAGTTATTTTATTACAATTTAAATATAATCAAAATAAGCAATATATTTTAAGGTTTCCATATACATGGAATAAATCTAAAAGAGAGCAAGGAAGTGATTGGGGATGGGGTTGGCTTGGGTAAGGGAAGGGAGGGAAAGAAGCAGATGAATACATGTAAGTTACCATCAGTGTAATTCCTGGGTTGGGTATAGGTTCAAGGCTCTTCACCAAATCACTAAAATAAATTATTGAAAGAGAGAACAAATAAATATTTAAGACCCAAGCATGCACCAATAAGTATAGCATGAAATGAACCAAGGATTATAAAGATTAATTCAATTTTGTGCACTAAAGTCTATTAACAAATATGATTGCAGGGATTGTGAGATCGCATTAAATGAGATAATGTACATCAAGACCTACTAATGCACTGGCTGTCATCCAGTAGGTGTTCAAAAATAAAGTTAATCTCTCTACTCTCCTAGCCAAGCAGGGACCTTATCATGCTTCTTATAACTCAGGATTCTTAGTGCTTTGATCCTTTAGGGCTGAATCCTAAATCGCCCACTAATTTCCTTCCATTTCTTCCCTCCCTTCCTCTACCCTCCTGCTCCACCCCAGAGCAAATAAATCTTCTCTGTCCTATGTTAAGAGTTGTGGGAACAGGATATATGAGAAGGCTTTGAGACTATTCAGTGCCCCCAATACACTCTTGTTTTCCTGTGTGCCCTGTATTCCATCAGTGGATGAAAGAAGAAGATACAACTCTTGAGCCTAGGTGGCTCCAGTCCTTTGTGAGGCTCACTCACAGATGGAAAGGACACATGGCCATGCTCTTGGTGTTCGGAGGGGAGAGAGACTCTGTGATCTGTAATATTCTAGGAGGATACTGGAAAAGGTGGCCTGAGGTGGCACCTGAAATGACATCTGTGGGCTTAATGGAAAGTACCTTGGACTTGAACTTGGAGCTGCAAAATCTTGTAAAATCTTGAGATTCTCATTCACTGGCTGTATGTAAGTGGGCAAGTTGATTAGCCTCACTGAGCCCTGCTTTTCTCATCTGTGTAATGCAACTTGGAATGCTTGGAATGTAAACTAAGCCTACACACTCACAACCAACACAATGCTGGGCACAGAGTGGACATTCCAAAAACATTTGCTGAATCTGAACCCCATATCCTCTCCAGAGCCCTAGTTTCCCTCTGGGAGATTGGCTGGTACACTCACTCCAACTGGAGTGGAAATGGCTTTATCTAGATTTGGCAGGAAAGTGTTGCTTTGAGTTTCAATGCTGACAAGTTGGTAGGACAGATAGGTGACATTTTTCATGGGGTTGGAAGCAGTTTTCTGATTCCCATCCATGCCTCCTGAGCCCCATAGCTATTGGAGCAGAATGCCGGGAAAAGATGTGACAAGTCACACACACAGGTGCCTCTTTTCTCAACTGTGTGCCACATGGAACCAAGGGAATGGGACAATCAGAGAAGTCCCAGGAGGGAAAAGAGATCACTGAACAGCAATTCTGGAGAGCCCTGATGGTGAGAGAAGCTGGGAGAGAGGACTGATTAGGTGCACTGGTGATTTTATAAACCATAGCCCTTTTAAAGACTGTTAGGCTTGGCTGGAGAAAGTTACCTCTTTTTACCAAAAATGTGACTTAGCCCAGCCCAGTAGCATGATTCGGTCTGTGATACAGACAGAAAGCCTGGAGTGAACGCTGCCATTTATTTTCAAAACAGAGATATACTGAACACCCACTATGTGCTGGCCAAGGTGCTAAGCTTTTTATACACATAAAAAAAAATATCTTCACAATATCTAACCATTGAATGTCTCCAAATATTCATTTTTCTAGGTAAGAAACAGACTTGCCACAGTTTCTTAGGTCAGATGGGGTTACCCAGAGATAAACAGTGAAAATGTGGGTGCAGAAACCAGGAGTGGGGGTGGAGGTGAGTGATGGCGGTGGGCGTTGCCCGCTGCCACAGACAGGAAGTGAGGGCATCCTGTATCTTAGGTCACCCCTGCCTGTCTAACTCAGAGGCGGGGGTGGTGTCTGCGGATTTTGACCAGGGCACAGCTATGAGACTTCGGAGGGGAAGGTGGCTCTGGAGGTCCCCAGCTCAGTTAGAAATAGCCCTGCCATTCATTACTGACCTTTCCACAGAGCCAATCCTGCCACACTACATGGTAAATGGAGGATGACTAACATGTGCCCATCACAACAGCCACATTTGCATTTAGCTGAGACAAAAACCTCAGTTACAGCAAGCTGGGAAGAATACTTGGCGAGATTTTGAGCATCAGTCAGAATTTGGGAGAGAAGGGAGAGTTTAATCAAAAGGCCCTTTGGGTGCCCTGCTCACCATGCAAGAGGAGCTGAATTTTGTCCTAGTTGAAAATGTGGCCTGCCTTCTCCTCTCCCCTACCCTCCCATATATTTGAAACTCTGGGATGTTTGCTTGTCTTTGTGTCTTTGTGAGTAGGGATGATATTTGGGAGCTCTTTTTTGAGATAAGGTATATGAAAGTGTTTTATAAATAGTAAAAGGTTACGTAAGAGCAAGGCGATGCTTTCATTACTGCTTCCTATGGAGCCGGCTGCAGGAGAAGGCCTCAGATCTCACTCCCAATAGGAGCCTTTCTCCATTCACTGGAGCCCGACCCAGATTGGACACTCAGAAATATATCTTATGTAAGGTTTGGCTAAACTGAACAGAGCCCGTCTTTCCAGTCCACATTTGGGTTGATTTATTTCAATTAAAAGCTTCTATTAAGTGTTCACAATGTGCTCAGGCACTGTATATAGCTAAAGATACAAAGGAGAATAATATATGCATGATTCCTACCTTCAAGGAATTTACAGTTCAGTGGAGAGACTTTTAAAAAGGTGGAAATCTTTTTGTTAAAGAAAACTTTAGTTAAAACTCCAATACCTAAAATGAAAAGGGAGCTGCTTTGATTAAAGTGGAGGTAGAAGAAGGGAGAGGCAGAGAAGGTAGGGGAGGAGGAGGGAGGCCAGAGTGCTGTTGGCTGGACCTCACCATTGCCCCCATAGGCCCTTCATGGGTTTCTCAGAGGCCATGCCAGTTCAAGCAGCAACAATGTCCATAAGGCTTCTAGAGGAAAACAGGAGAATATTGTAATGGCTGGAGAAGAGGCAAAAATTTCTTGGGATGTAAAGAGCTCTAAGCATAAAAGGAAAAAAAAAACTGATAAATTGGCCGGGTGCAGTGGCTCACGCCTGTAATCACAGCACTTTGGGAGGCTGAGGCAGGTGGATCACCTGAGGTCAGGAGTTCAAGACTAGCCTGGCCAACATGGTGAAACCCCATCTCTACTAAAAATACAAAAATTAGGCCGGGCGCGGTGGCTCACGCCTGTAATCCCAGCACTTCGGGAGGCCGAGGCGGGCGGATCACAAGGTCAGGAGATCGAGACCACGGTGAAACCCCGTCTCTACTAAAAATACAAAAAATTAGCTGGGCGCGGTGGCGGGCGCCTGTAGTCCCAGCTACTCAGGAGGCTGAGGCAGGAGAATGGCGTAAACCCAGGAGGCGGAGCTTGCAGTGAGCCGAGATCGCGCCATTGCACTCCAGCCTGGGCGATAGAGCGAGACTCCGTCTCAAAAAACAAAAAACAAACAAAACAACAACAACAAAAAAATACAAAAATTAGCCAGGTGTGGTGGTGGGCTCCTGTAATCCCAGCTACTTGGGAAGCTGAGGCAGGAGAATTGCTTGAACCCGGGAGGTGGAGGTTGCAGTGAGCCAAGATCGTGCCACTGCACTCCAGCCTGGGTGACAGAGTGAGACTCCATCAAAAATAAAAACAAACAAACAAAAACTGATAAATTATACTAAATCAAAAATGCAAATTTCCACTTATCATGTAATACTGTTGAAATAAATAGGGAAGCCAGACTGGGAGAAGATATTTGTAATACATATATCTGACAATAGACCTGTGTCAAGAATATGTAAAGAATTCCTACAACTCAATATAAAACAAACAAAATATAATTTTCAAATTAATCAAAAGACTTGAACAGACACTTTACAAAATAGTATACATGGATGCCAATAAACCAAATCAAAACCTGGTGAACACCATCACTTGTTAGAAGAATGCAAATCAGATAATTTGCCAACAGTTTGCTTTGTAAACAGTGGTGCCAGAATTGGAAACAGCCTGTGCCCTTCTCTGTTCCATGGATCTCCAAGTACATTTTCCTATTTTAGTTATACAATGTTTTTCATATCCCTTCTCTGCCTCCAAATTATTTTTATCTACAGCACTAAAACCATGAGGAGACAGCTAGATTTCCATAGATGTCAATGGTTATGTAATTCTTCACTTGCGGCCCTGGAGGCCTCTTTTCTAAGTTCACAAATGACATATTAATATTTCTCTTTGCTAGGGAGCAATCTCCCAGTGAGCTGCAGTTACTGCCCTCTGTAAACATGAAACGCACATTACTATTAGTGTATTACCATAATGGTTTTCTCCTGCCCATAAACAGATGCACATGTGAAATATAAATGACAACCAAAAAGAGTGCTAAGAGCCCCTGCTCAGAGCTGTAAGAGGGTCTTCCAGGGACTAGGGACCATTAGGAAAAATAATGCCAAAACCCACAGTGAAGTTCCACTATGTATCCACTACAATGTGTAAAATGAAAATCCAGATAACAGAAAGGGATTGGTAAGGCTGTAGCATGACTGCCATTCTTATACAGTGCTGGTATAAATGTAAAATAGTACAAAGCACTTTAGAAGGCAGCTTGATAGTTTCTTATAAAGCTAAATATATGCCTTCCGTATGGCCCAGCTACTCCACTCACAGGTCTAAAAACGTACGTCCACAATAAGACATATCTGCAAATGTTCATCACAGCTTTATTCACAATAGGCAAAAACTTGAAACAACCCAAACAAGCAAGACAATGAATAAGAAATTTTGGTGTAGTCATACTGTGGAATTCTACTCAGCAATGGAAAAAGACGCACTACTGATAAATGCACCAACTCAAGTGAATCTCAAAAACATGTAGTGTGCAAGAAGCCAGATGCAGAAAGGTTCACAGCAAAATTGAGCAGAAGGGACAGAGATTCCCATGGATTTCTGGCCCCTATACATGCACAGCCTTCCTCATTATCAGTATCTGTATCAAATTTGATACATTCTGTACAAAGTCTAGAGCAGGCAAACTAATCTATGTTTTAAAAAAATCAGGAAAGTAGATGCCTGGTTGGGGACAGGGTGGCAGTGGGAAATTGGAAGAGGGTACAAGGGAACTATCTGGGGTGATGGGAACATTCTATGTATCAATATTGAGGTGGGTTATATGAATGAATGCATTTGTCAGAACTTCTTGAACTAAAACTGCTAAGATCCCAGCATTTTGCTTTCTGTAAATTATATCTCATATGAAAGTTAGGCAATGACATTCTGCAAAATAAAACTATAGATAGTAAAAAGATCAGTGATTGCCAGAGGCTTTGGAGGGCGGAATAGGCAGAGTACAGAGGATTTTTAGGGCAGAGAGATTACTCTGTGTGATACTGTGATGTGGATGCATGTCATTATACATTGTCCAAACTTGTAGAACGCAGGGCACCAAGAGTGAACTCCAACATAAACTATGGACTCTAGGTGATAAGGATGTGCCAATGCAGCTTCCTCCGTTAAAACAAATGTACCCCTCTGGTGGGGGATACTGATAATGAGGAAGGCTGTGCATGTTTAGGGGCCAGAAATCTATGGGAATCTCTGTCCCTTCTGCTCAATTTTGCTGTGAACCTAAAACTGCTCTAAAAATAAAGTTAAATTTTAAAACATATTAGGCAAATAAATCACTAGTTTCTTATTGAAAGAAGGCAGAGTTGAGTCCTTTCTGTACCCTTCTTTCTTAAAAACAACAGGCAAACAATTAGAATAAGAAACAGCAAAATCAACTTTAGCTCAGAGAAACTAGATAACATCTGTAACCCACATGAAGACAGACAGCAGAGGGAGGAATGACAAATGACTCACCAGAGAGGATGGAAGCCAAACCTGAGCCCAAAGGGTGAGCAGGGAAGGGAGGGGTGGGGGTTAACTGAAAAGGGGCAAGTTCTTTGCCTCAAGAGTCCCTGAAAGGCTCAGGTACTGGAGGAATCAGCAGGAAGGTGGGCAAGAGGGATGCTGATGGAAGCAGGACTGTTTCAGAGCCTACTGAGAAGTGTTCACTTTACCCTTCCCTCCACTTCCCTAAGATACCATCTCTATGAACCCGCAGATTCCTTCTCCTTTTCCTTTTCTGTAAACCTGAAACCTTCTAAAGGCTTTAGGTGTGGGAAAGCCAAAGCCAGGAAAATTTGCAGGCTACTTTTGTTTTTCTACTGTGTACAATCCTCGCCTGACAAAATAAGGTGCAGAATCAGCTATTTGCTTGAAGGAAAGGAAATAGGAAATTTTAGGTAGAACACACACACACACACACACACACACACACACACACACACACACATTAATATTGCCAAATATCATCCAGCTACTTACACATAAATATTTTATGGCTTGTGCATTATCCATTTTTTAGTATTATACCTTATGCAGTATTTCCACCTTAAATAAATCTGGGGGGTAGAGCAGACACAATTATTCCCTACCATAGTGCAGATAAGGGGAATTGAGGCACAGAAAGGTTATATGACTTGTCCAAGTTCAAACAACATGTTGCTGTCTAACCAGAACAACAGTCCTGGACTCTGGGCTCCAAGATCAGTATTTCAGCATTCAATGGTGAGTGCTTATTGCTCTTCAAAAATATGAGCAGACAGACAGAAAAAAAGAGAGAATATACTGTATGATGTCATTTATATACAACTCTAAAAAATGCAAACTAATCCATAGTGACAGAAAGCAGATCAGTTGTTGCCTGGGGCTAGGAGGGTGAGGAGGAGGGGAGCAGGGATTACACAGAGGTATGAGAGACTTTCGGGGTAGTGGATGTGCCCACTCTTTTGATTGTGATGATTTCACTAGGTGTTTGCCTATGTCAAAACTTGTCAAGTTGTCCATTTCAACCATGTTTACTGTATGTTGATTATCCCTCACTAAAGCTATTTTTTAAAATATGGTCATAAATGCCTCACTTGCTGGGCCTTCCTGCCATAATCATTTCCACCTTTTTAACACTTACAGAACATCCAAATACATGCTAGACGTATAGAGGGAATATATGCAGAGGGGTACAATATCCCCCTGCCTTCATGGGGAAATGCTTAAAAGAGAGGGTTTCAAAGGGAAGTAAAGAGAACAGACATTTACCGAACATCAAACATATTATCTTTTTCGATCTTCACTAAGCTCCATATGACGGATGTTATCATCATATCCATTTTCCTGGTAAGGACATTCTCAAGCCAGTAATAGCTGGGGTTTGAGGGAGCCAATAACTAACACCTCTGCTTTTCACTCACTTCCTGAGTTCAGAACCCTTTGACACAGGAGTCAGACATCTGATGATGAAACATCAGCTTTATTACAGAAAAAGCTGGTTTTGAGGGCTTGGTTAAGAGCCACATGCTGCCAAATGGGTCTGCTAATAGATTCTCCTGATTGAACTTAATTCTCAAATTGCAGACTTCCTCACAGGCTCCACTAAACTTACCGTAGAGTAGGAACTTGCGTCTCCTGGGGACAGGCCACTCCTGAAGAGAAGTGGGTATGTCTGGTTCCTCTTTCTCAACTCACCAAGCAATGAGTTGCTACTTGTATGGGTAGGGCTTACTAAATTTAGGGGGAAAGTTGGGGAGAGAGGCCACAATTATAACTTTAGGGCAACCCCTTCTCATGAAAACACAGGAATCAAAAAGAAGTGTTCCCTTGAATGGTTAAGTGAGATTCAGACCCAGATTCATGTGCCAAAGCATTTATTACATCCATGGTTTTCATTCTAAAAATTTTGTGCAAACTAATTCATGTGCACTGAGTCCTAAATTAAATGGACTAAGGGATATTGGATTTGAAGGAACACAGTGGTGAACTTTTTGCTAATGGGTAACTTTTTATATTCTTTCATTCATTTAAATGGTTTTTGTGCACCTACCCTGCAATAGCCCTGAGCCCATCACTAGGCAGGCCAGGATAAATGTTCTGGCCTCTCCCTGTCCTCTGGGAGTTGGAGGAGTCATCAGCCATCTCCAGGTTTCAGCTCTGGCCTCAGCTTTCTTTTTCAGCACATATTCCGTTGACTGATTCCTTTTGTGCCTGCTGTAATCAACAAATAGGATTTCTCCTTGAGGCCTCGATACATGCACCCCACTCCCTTTCTCATCCCTTGACTTTACTTATACTGTTTCCTATACCTGGAATCCAATTCAATTAAGCAAACATTTTTGAGCATCTTCTGTGTTAGAACTGTGAGAGGTAGAGCTACAAACAGGAATAATATCTAGCTACAGGATTCTGTAAAGTTTGGCCTTTAAATGTCTAAATCCTATCCATCCTTCAAGGTCCATTTCCTCCATGAAGTCTTCTTAGGTTTCTCAATCAGCTGTAATCACTGGTATTTGCCTCAATTGTAGCTTTGAATGATGCTTTCACCTGCTGACCAAGGACTCCTCAGCCACATGTGCCCAAGGGAGCACAATGGGAACATCCCATAATTCCATGACTCACCTCTATAGCCAGGTCCCTGAAAATCAAGTATTTCATTCCCTTCCCTAAAATGTTGCTGCCTAGCATACAATGTGCAGGATAGGACACAATCCATGGATGACAAAGACCGCCACTTACTTGGCCTCTCCCTACACCTTGCTTGGCTACCTCCCCCCGAGTTCACCTTTGCCTCAGTGGCAAAGGAAGACCCTCCTCTTGCTATGGCTATTGGTCCTCTCTCTGTACCACTCTCCTGCCCTCCCACCACAGCCTCTGCACTTCAAGCTTGAATGAGCCTCAGCTGTAAATGCTCTCACCTCCCACTCCAACCCAGGACCTCAACCTTTCCAGTCCTTCCTTTCATCCCTTCCCATAGTCCTAACCCTTCCCTAGGAAGCCAGAGCTGCTCTGTCCTGGGCCCAGAGCCAGGTTATATTTTGATGCAACCCTAGGGACTCTTTGGGGTTTTTTCCAGGCTTAGACTTATCAAATGTCTTGCCAGACCAGGGAATATAGTCAGATCTATTTTTCTGCTGCCTATACAGGAGGGAGAAGTAGGGGAGGCCCCTTCTATTATTAGAGAAATTTTGGTTTGCAACAGAAATTCAACTCAAACCAGCATGAATAAAAGGGAGTTTTGGTGAGAATATTGGAACACCCCATGGAATCTATGAGCAGAAACAGTGAGCAGAACCCTAAGGAACACAGAAGCCCTGTCTTTCCTCCTCTTTTCAGTTTCTCTCCGTGCGCTACCTTTCTCTTTTCTTGCGGCCAGTTCTCTGTTTACCAGTTCACATGCCAAAAAATGGTCAGTAGTTCCCACATTTACATCATCAGTCTTAACACAAAGACACCGAGAGGGAAACGAATCTATCCCTCAGCCTGGGGTCCAAAATTCCCAGGTAAGAGACGGATTGGCCCAGGTTAATCTGAACGTGCTCACTCTGGTCAAGGAGGCAAGATCGCATTATCAGAGCACAGCATTTCTGCTGCAACCATGTGGATGCAAGAGGGGAAGAGAAATTTTCTAGAGAGGGGTACTGGGGCCAAAATCCAAAAGGTGTCTCCCAGACCCTCTCATGGAGCAAATTTTTAACAGCCACTTCTCTAGGAAACTGGCCCCCCTCATTCTACATCTAGCCACCTAGATGATATTGCTGATAATATGCTATTTACAGTTGTATCTTCTGCACCACTCCCCACCCCTCCTTAATCTCCTAGAGGACAGGGCCATGCTTAAGGTTGTTTGTGCCCTCCAGTGCTTATCCAGTGCCTGCACTCAGCAGGTTCGTCTCATGTCTGCTGAGAGAACATGATGCTTACATGTACCAAGAAATGCTCCGGGCCCTTGACACATTAACTCATCTAATCCTTGAAATAACCCTATGAGGTAGGGACATGTGAGGAGGGCAAGGAGGGTATGTAACTTGTCCAAAATCACACTGCTAGTCGGTGGCAGAGCCAGGATTCAAACCCAGGTGGTCTGGCACTCTGCTCTTGGCTCCTGGCCAGTAGACTTCGCTGCCCCTCCATCAGCTGTTTGGTGAATTTCTACCTTGATCCTCAGGTTTTCTCAAGAGAGCCAAATCTGTAGATGCACATAGGCAATGGTGTTTTTGAATAAGAAGGGAAAATAGGAATCAGGAAGTACTTGGCCCTTCCAAGATGGAATTGGCTACTCTCTCTTTCATACCCATACCTTACCTGTGCACAGGTAGCACCTGGAACTTTTTCCTTCACTGATTTGTTTATGTGTCTGTTTTACATACATAACCAGTAGTGTTTGTTTTTAAACTTTATTTAATATAGTTTTATTTTAAATAAAAGTATTGCTGGGCAAGTGGTTTTAAGTTGTATATGTAGAAAAAAATAGTAAAATTATCTCTTATTCACCTCCCCTCTGCCCCACCTCCCTTTCCCCAGTGAAAACCACTTTCAACGTTAAGGTATTCAACTGGTACTTCCCCTATATTTCTAACTCACAAAGTATGTGTCTGTCTCTTGAGTCATTAATTTCAGACATTAGTTATAGACTTCCTATTATGGTAATGAAGATATTAAAATCATGTACATTTTCCTCTTTTCTGTTAGCTCCCTAGTCCCCCAATTTCTGGTTAACAAAGCTTTTGCAATTGTGATTATATAAATATTGTTTACTATTAAGCCGAGTAATATATCATAATTATCTGTACATTCTTGCATATTTTTTCTTTTTTCCTGGAGTTAGTAATTGCCTCTAATTTTTATTTGTTTAGTTTTCTATCAGCACCTGACTAAGCCCTCCCATGTGCTCCCACAGCTCTGTGAAACATGGCTCAATAACATTTCCACATTGTCAAGTCTATCAGATTTTTTTTTGCCTCTGAGACATCTTTCCTGGAGCTCTTTGATGTCTTATTCAAGGTTGGCTGCTCTCTAGACCCGTTGTTGTCCTACCCTTCCTTTGTCTACTTCCTGAGAACTCCTTCCACCTTCCTCTTATCTCTCAAGTTCTGTCTTTCACTCCATCCTCTTTCTTGTTTTATGGGCTTACATATTTTATAGTGTAGCTTTCTAAGGATACATGGGAGATAATTTTTTTGAGACTTTTCTGACTAAAAATCTTCATTCTCTGCTCACTCTTGAGTTGGGTGACATAGAATTCCAGGTTGAAAATAATTTTCACCGGTTGTGGTGGCATTCACCTGTGATCCCAGCTACTCAGGAGGCTGAGGCAGGAGAATCACTTGAACATGAGAGGCAAGGGTTGAAGTGAGCTGAGATCACGCCACTGCACTCCAGCCTGGGTGACAGAGTGAGACTCTGTCTCAAAAAAAATTATTATTATTAAAAATATATTTTTATTTATATATATAATATATAATTTAATATATTAAATTATATTTTTAATAATAATTATTATTATTATTTTCACTTAGAACCTTGTAAGTGTTCAATGTTACCATTGAGAAGACTGTTGTCATTTCAATTCCTGTATATTGTTTGTGGTCTGTTCCCCAATCCCCCTCGATTCCCCAGTCTCTAAGTTCTTAGGACCTCCTTTGTATCCTAGGGTTCTGAATTTATAATGATGTCTGTTTTTATATTCAATATAAGCTGAGTGCTTGGTAGCCTGGTCAGTGTGGAGACTGACACTTTGGGTATGGCTTGCTTAGAGCATTTCTTTGATTATTTCCTCCCTACTGTTTTTTTTCTGGCATTCCTCTTAGTTAGAAATGAAATGTCTTGGCTTTATCCTTTAATTTTCTAATTTATTATTTCCTAATGTCCCTTTTTTCTGACTTTCTGAAAGATTTCCTCAACATCGTTTTTGAACACTTCTGTTGATTTTTTTGGTATCATATTTTTAATTTCCAAGAGGTTATAATTTTTCTCTGTTTCTTAGAAAACAAAATTATGTTCTTGTTTTATAGATGCAATATTTTCTCTTATTTCCCTGAAGATATGAATGATGAGTTTTGTTTTGTTTTAATTTGTTTCCCTTCTATTCTGTTTCCTGAATTGTTTCTGTTTCTCTTGGGTTCCTTTTTATTGTTTATTTTAGTCTCTTTCTTTGAAGTTCAGGGCTTTGCTCTAAGGTCTGGTGATCCTTGATTGTTCACTCATATTTAAAACCAAGGCAATAAAAGTGTGACCTCTGCGTGTGTACGCAGGACTTTTACAGCAACTCACTGTTGTTTTCCATGGGGAAGACCAAATGTCAGCATCTGGTCTCTTCTCTGGAGTGGTTTGATCTCTCCATTGGAAAGAGATTCCGTCGGGGCTGGGACATGAAAGAATAAATAGCTTCTGGATTATTAAAGCAGAAGCAACCTGGGTCTGTTTTCCAGGGCATCCCTGGGGACTCAGCGAGAAGCTGGAGAGGAGTGGCTGAGAGGGCAAGGGGTCCATAGACAGCACTGCAAGAGGTTCATACAGACCAAGAGAAATAACGGAGTAGCAGAGAACCATCAGACCCGAGCAACATGTAGAGAGGGATTGGCTATCTCAGCAGAAACCTGAGTGGACAGAAGACCAAACACCAGAGGATCACTCACACCCACTATTTGGTGCCTTGGCGTTGTATAAAGCCTCATAATCTTGGTACCACTCATGGAGAGGTACCTTGGGAAGGTCTGATTTCTTGTTTGTTTGTTTTGTTGCCTAACAGTCTGCACAAGGAAAACTCTGAAAAATCAAGTTAAGCTATAGGAAATAGAAAAAACAGTTTGTGGACTGAGATTCATAACTGGTATGCACCATTTGCATTTAAACAAATGCCAAGTGTATTAAGTAATAGTGACATTAAATAAATTCCTAGGCTCCAAATGCAGGAGTTCCGAATAGGCTTCTTAGGCCCCTGACTGGCCTCAGCCTCTACATTCTGGGTCTAGGTTGTATCTCTCATTGGAGGAGGCTGAAGAATGCTTCTCCCTGCATCACTGTAGCCATATATCATCTGGGAATCACCAACTCTACAATGGGAAAGCTAAATAAATGCAGCTGAAGCTGTTGACATTTCTGGAGAGAATTTCAATCTTTTCATTTAGGAATCACACATGTGATATACATAGGCATGCACACATGAACTGGGTTCTTAATTCTAGCAATCACGGGAAAGATGGAGGAATCAAGCTCACTTTCTTCCCAAACCCTGCCCAGGGGTCTCTAGGCAGGGCCCCACTGCCTCTGGAGATGTAATCACAGTCCCAAACAGGAATCCAGGGCAGGAGTCTGACAGTTCCAGAAAGGCGGGGTGGAAAAGAGAGATGAATTCAGAGCAGTGAGGCACACAGGAAGATGCTGAAAGGGACTGGACTCTCTCCTAAGCGCTGGTGAGCAGCAGCCCTCACTCCCCTCCTCCATCTCCCTGAAAGCCCCAGCGCTGAGACAGTGTGTTACCATATTTTCAGCAATTCTGCTAAGCTGTGTCTCAGAGAAGGGAAAGAAAAATCTCCAGAGGTTTGCATGTTTGATTCACACCTAACACAGCAGCTGTCTGCTGCCAGGGGAAACACTTCTGTGTAGATTTCCAGCAGCAGCCAGAGACAATTCTCAACCTTATTGTCAGTTTGCCTGTCGTGTTTTCTCAGGTCTTGGGGAAAAGTGTGAATGATGTAATGCCACCCCCAACCACTTGTTAGAAATGACTCAGGCACTGGCACTTTGGGAAAAAAATAGAAACCTGACCCAGGGGAGGGCACATAGCAAGAGGGGGCAGCAGCCTCTCCACCACACCCAGAGGTGATATGTTTCTCTCTTCATAGGTGCACACATATTGCAGTTCAATAATAGTTTGTGCTTATCTCACAGGGGCTTAAACAGTGCCTCATTAAAATCTCATGGCAGCCTCATGATGTATACTAAAGACTCTGCTCTATATTGCAATGACAAAAACCTAGTCCTGAAAGGTTGGCTGGGGTAGCCCACATTTAACCAGTAATAGAAAGGCCCAGAAATCCGTATTTGTTTTTTACTGCCTCTGTCTGTCCTCTTTTTCCTCATTCTTTTTGACCAGATTACCCATTTTAAAGGACTGATATATTACTACACCACTAAGTATATGCATGCAACCTGATTAGTAAAAGCCAAGAAAAAAAATCAAATTCACAATACAAATGTCTTAGGGGATGATCTTTTTTATCAAGCAGTAATTTTTTCACTTTATAAGATGATTCCCCTGGGAATCCATTAATGATGAGCTTCCTTGGTATATTTAAATATTGATTTATATATTGCTGCTTGCCAAGAAAAGTAAGGAAGTGGGGGCAATAAAACTTTAAGCTAAAGTGCCTGGTTGTCAATGAGAGCTGAAGAGCAGGTGGAGATTAACAATGGTTTTTGAAATGATGATGTAATCCTATCAGTATAGAATCAGTTCACAAACATTCAACTCACATATGCGTTTGCGTAAAGTGAGCCCTACCTGTAGCAGTGTAAACCCATAGAACCTCAGAGGACCTTTATGGAAGCTATGAGGGCTACAGGTCAGCGGGGTGGAGGAGTCTACCTTGACACAGGAGAAACCAAGTTGCCTCACAGAGCTCATCTACCTGGGAGGCTGGGAGGGCTGCAGTGGTCAGGGTGTCCGGCAGGTTTGTAGGTGGTGGGCAGGGTTAGGGGCTGTAGAGTCTGTGGTCATGAATTCAGATGGAGTGTCCCCTCTCCCCACGTGACATAACTGGGATTTTGGAGCAGGGATTCCTTCTATGCTGATAATTTTTTTTGCCTTTCTCCTTAGGAGGGAGTGTGTGGTCCCCAGAGCATTACAAACCTGAGTTCAAATTTGGGCTCCACCTCTTCTTACTCCAGAGAACCTGAACAAGATTCCTAACCTCTCCAAGCCTTTAGATTCTGCATTTGAAAATGGGGAGGGTAATTAACTACCTTGCAAGGGGTAGCCTCAGAAATGAAGGCTTACTTCTGTGGTACATTTGCATATAAACAGGCACTCAAAACTAGTAGCTACTATTTTTTATTGGAAGAGAGGCTGAAATGCTATCGGGAGGGGAGAGAAAAGGCTGCACCGGCCAAACTGTGTCGTGTGTGTTTGAGGGGACTTCAACAGAGTGGATGAATTGTAAGACCCCCTCCCCACCAAGCCCTCCCCCTCCACTGTGCTCAGGTCTGCATGCTCAGCAGCACTGGGAATGGTGCCAGAGGCTGCGCGTTTGCCCAGTACAGCTTGGAATTTTGCATCAGAAGCAGCGGGGTGCCGATTAGGCACACTCAGGAGGTGGTGATGCAATGCAAAGAAAAGGGATGGTGGAGAATACGCTGTAGGGTCAGCGGTGGCTGCCGCATCCGGCTTAGGGGCGGCAGAGCCAGCGGGGTGTCTGGGGAGTTCCAGCGTTGGTTGTGGAGTAGGATGTGGTGTCTAGCTTTCAGCAGTAGCACCTGTTTTGTCCTCATCAAAGTGGTTTAGCGGAGGGACTTTTGGCTGCCGAACCTCCCTTTGTTCTTGTCTGTATTCTGAGACATCCTGATAATTCCGTGGGTTACCCCAAACTCTTAACATAGTTTTTTTCTCTTTAAGTCAGAGTGTCCATTTCTGCCCTTATGAACAGAAACTTCATCCCAAACCATCTTACTGAAAGTAGTTCTTTCTTTTACTCACTTCCTTTATAGCATGAATCTCCACTGACAATTATTTTATCAATTTGAAACTTGTTCACGATCTTTCTTTACTTCCAGAATGCAAGCTACTTGAGGGACCTCGTCTGCTGTTCTCACCATGCCTTTCCCTGCCAGGCTCCTAGGAGCTGCTTGGCGGCGGGTAGGGGTTAAGCCCACAGAGGCTGGAGCCAGACTGCCTGGCTTTGAATGGTGGTTCTGCCTTTGTGAGATTAACAGCCCCTACTTAGAGTTGTGGGAATTAAACCAGTTAATACACGTGAAGAGCGCCAGGCACGTAGCGTTTATGAATGAATGCACTTAGCAGAAATTCAGTTGACAATAACGGTTGTTTTTCAGGATTTTAAGATCTTTGTCCCATCACCTCCACCCCCACAGTCCGGGAGCGATCCTTTCCCTAGGGTCAGGCTGAAAGTTTGCCAGATTGGAATTTCAGGTCTGCTGGGTCACAAAGCCAAGGGCCCAGTCTTCAAGGTGATGCTTCACTTCGGAGCACTTTATGCAGCCCACGTTTTGTTCTGTAACAATCCCAAACTGGCCCTCCGAGCCTGGGAAGTCGAGCTTCTCCGAAACCACTGAGTCCTGGAGAGCCCCGCGGCCTCCTGCCCTTTCTCTGCAGCCTGAGAGGGCCCGTGGGGCCGCCGCTGCTTCCTGGAAGAGCTGCGCTTTCCGGAGTCGCAGGCCGCGGAGCTCACGGGAGCTTCGGAGCAGAGCATCTCGCGCGGACAGGGCTGGCGATGGGCAGCCGACCAAAACGCCGCGTTCCCGGTGACTGCTTTTCCCTGGTAGGCAGGCGTTCACTGCTCCGCGGCCGCAGCTCTTCCGGGGCCGAGGGCTGCGGCGCGTAAACCGACTTGTGTGTGCTACGCAAGCTGCTGATGGCGCCACCCAGCCTGGGGCGGCGAGCCGCGAATATTTGCTGCTCTATTTTAAGATTCCCTGTCCTGTCTGTTTCCGAGCAGTTGTCACTTGGTCAGAGGAAAGGGAAAGCGGGGGTGGAGACAGTGAGGCCCAAGCCTCGGGCGCTTATTACTTCCAGCTGGGTGGAAATTCCCATCCCTCGGAGAAAACAAGCGTGGCCCCTCTCCTCCCACTCCTCCGCCCCCTCCCCCAAAACTGAGTGAGTCATTCTTCGCCGGTCAGGGCAAAGTCTCGCTCATTTTAATAATAAAAATAAGGATAATGCCGCACTATTTGCATAACATCTCAGACTTTTCAGAGCACTTAAGCACTTTTTAAATACTTTCCTTTTTTTTTTTTTTTCTTTTTTTTTTTGGAGACGGAGTCTCGCTCCGGAGGTAGTGGTGGCGCGAGGCTGGAGTGCAGTGGCGCGATCTCGACTCACTGCGACCTCCGCCTCCCTGGTTCAAGCGATTCTCCTGCCTCAGCCTCCAGAGTAGCTGGGATTACAGGCGCACGCCACCACGCCCAGCCATTTTTTTTTGGATTTTAGTAGAGACGGGGTTTCACCATGTTGCCCAGGCTGGTCTTGAACTCCGGAACTCAGGCAGTCCGCCCACTTCGTCTTCCCAAAGTGCTAGGGTTACAGGCGTGAGCCACCGCGCCAGGCCTCAAAACACTTTTCTCCACTTATTGGTCAAGAGACATTATTACTCCCTGTTTGCAAATGAGAAAACAGGGGCACAGAGAGGTTAGTGATTGGACATGGTCACACAGCCAGTTAATCAGATGACCAGTCACAGAGGCTGGATCTCCTGGGTTTTAAACTGAGCTGTCATTCAGTCCATAGCCATTTATTGTCTTTCCTCCCAGCCACGGCGCCTTTCCTGTTCTCACAAGCTTCTGTGTTACGGAGAATGAAGTATCAAAGGGGTAGTGTATGGTAACTCTGGTGTCTTCCCACTCCGGTGGCTTATTAATTCTCAAGTACAGCCTCATAAGAGAGGACATTCAGGCATGCAAACAGTTATTGAGTGCCTACTGTGTGCAGCTACTGGCAGCTACTGTACTTTTTTTACACAGTTTATGGGAGAAAGTTTCTTAGCACATAATTACAATGAAATGTGATAAAGTTGTTGATAAATGCACAGTATTAGGGAAACAGAGAAAGAGGTAATCCACATTGTCACGGGGCAGCCTTTAAAGCTTTTCCCCCAACTTTTTGTTGTACAGATTTTCAGGCATGAAAGATTGTTACAGTGACTACCACTTCGATTCAACCAGTATAGATAGGTAGATAGATGGATAGATATAGATACTGCTTCAGAAGCAAAAGTTTTTCTCTGATCTTTTCTTGCCCTCCTGTCTCAGTCTCATTTTCCCACAAGGCAAGCCATAGGAACTAGGAACTAGAATCCCCCTTCTCCAAGGCAGCCGTAGAAACCAGAACCCCTTTTCCCAAAGTCAGCCATGAAACCTAAAATTATGACTCTAATTTTCTCTTCATCTTTCTGTGTAAAAACTGACCATAAAGAAAAGATCTGATCTACGTTGTTCTAGAGAGGGTCCTGCCCCAAACCCAGACGGAAAGTGTGAAAGGAAAATATCTTGGGCCCCTTCAAGCTGGGAACCACTCAGGGCCTCCCATTCTATTCAGTCATCCCTCTGCTCACAGAGATAACAAAGATAGATGCATATTCTGATTGTCTCCTTTGGAAAGACTTATCAGAAACTCAAACGGGAGAAATGAGAGAAGACAGACAGACCCTCTCGTATTGTTTTATACTCAAAAAAGGAAAGGAAAGCAAAACAAAAGGCAGGTAGCCCGGCGCCTAGGAACCAGACCCGAAACCAAGGAACCAGATCCGAAACCAGGCCTGGGCCCGCCTGATCTAAGCCTGGTAGTTAAAGATCCACCCCTGACCTAACTGGTTATGTTATCTATAGATTCCAGACATTGTATGGAAGGACATTGTGAAACCTCCCATTCTGTTCTGTTTCACCTCTGACCACTGGTGCTCGCAGCCCCTGTCACGTACCCCCTGCAGTAAACACAATGACAGTCACTAACAATCGGTGTGCACACTTCCTCTGTGCTCTACATTTATGGCTCTTATAGTTCTCATCTCATTTCATCCTCACAGTAACCTCTGAAGAAGGTCCTCTGACCATTGTTTTACAGATGGGGAAACTGAACATAGGTTAATGAGGAAGGGACAGAAGGATGGCGCCATGATTTGGTACCGGGTCATCTGACTGCAGTGTCCATGCAGTTAGCTATGCATTCTGCAGACTTCCTCCATCCCCAGCTCCCATGTAGCAGGAGGAGCCGCTACACGATATTCCAGAGCAGCATGTACTAGGGAAAATCCAGCAGTGTCAGATAGTAGCACGATTTCAGCCAGCTTGGGAGGTTGATGTCTGGTCTTCCTCTAGGCCCTGTCTTAGAAAAGAGGAAACTACCATTTTAGGGCCCTCCATGATCCAACACTGGGCTCCGGGCCTTACAGACACCACCTGTACAGATGGGGAAACAGACATTGGTGGGTAAGTAATCTCCCCACATTGACACACCTAGTAAATGGGAGTGCCAGGCTGGAAACCCAGTTCTATTCACAAGGTCCATCCCCCTGGCTTGCTTAATCCATCACGACCCTCTCACGTGGACCCCCTTAGAGTTGTGAGCCCTTAAAAGGGACAGAAGTTAAGCACCTGACGAGCTCGGATTTTAAGACGCTAGCCTGCCAATGCTCCCAGCTGATTAAAGCCACTCCCTTCACTATCTCGGTGTCTGAGGGGTTTTGTCTGCGGCTTGTCCTGCTACATGGGAGCTGGGGATGGAGGAAGTCTGCAGAATGCGTAGCTAACTGCATGGACACGGCAGTCAGATGACCCAGTACCAAATCATGGCGCCATCCTTCTGTCCCTTCCTCCATTAACCTCTCTATGTTCAGTTTCCCCATCTGTAAAACAATGGTCAGAGGACCTTCTTCAGAGGTTACTGTGAGGATGAAATGAGATGAGGACTATAAGAGCCGTAAATGTAGAGCACAGAGAAGTGTGCACACCGATTGTTAGTGACTGTCATTGTGTTTACTGCAGCCAGGGTGTTTGGGACGCCTGGGGACTTGGATCCAGAAAGTTCCCTTGTGGTCACACTTGGAGCAGCACTACAGCTAGATGGCTGGCAGAGGAGGCGTGGCTCACCCAGTCTCAGTCACACAGCTCACCGCGTGTGCCGCCCTGCTCAAATGTGTGGGGCCTATTAGGGAGAGCTCATTTCTTTCTCTGCAAAAACATCATGCACCCCCTGCTGTGTTTTTCGCTCTGTCCACCTGGGCCTGTTTCTAGGACAGCTGCTGTGTCAGGGGCTGAGGGCCTGGGAGCTTGTGAAAGGACCACCTGTTCCCATGGCTTTCTCCGACCCTCCTCCCCCGCCCCCACTCTGCCAGCCCAGCCTCCCAGCTGCTCACACATCACACCACGTTTCTCCCTCTGCTCAGGTGTTGTGAGCACATTGTGAGAGGCACGATCCCTTCCAACTTGTTGCCGCATTACAGCGAGTGTTGGTGCTTTTGTGGAGCCTCCCCTGCTTTCCTATAAGATGGCTTTTCTTCTGTGCCCCTGCACCAGACTGCCCCACCCCACCCCCTACTCTCCCTGTTGACATGGGGACTCGTGGAAGGTGACTTAAAGGAGGAGGAGGGACCCCACAGAAAGTAGGTCCTTAACTCCCAGGAGATGACAAAGCCCCTCCCATGCCTCTGACCTGACACCTCTGCACGTGTGTGTGGTATTCACATGTTGGGGCTTGCTGTTCCTGGGGTCCTTATGTCTCATCTGTGGCCTGGCTAAGCACTTAGAAATCTCTGACTAGAACAAGGAGGAGAAAAGGCCTGAAGTAGCAGCCAAGGTCCAGAGGGAGAAATGCTCAGAGGCTAGGGAACATGGGGACGAGGCATTGAATAGCCCTGGGGATGGACCTTGTGAATAGAACTGGGTTGCCAGCCTGGCACTCCCATGGGGAGATTCCTTACCCACCAGTGTGGGGAGATTCCTTACCCACCAATGTCTGTTTCCCCATCTGTACAGGTGGCGTCTGTAAGGCCCGGAGCCCAGTGTTGGATCATGGAGGGCCCTAAAATGGTAGTTTCCTTTTTTCTAAGACAGGGCCTAGAGGAAGACCAGACATCAACCTCCCAAGCTGGCTGAAATCGTCCTACTGTCTGATACAGCTGGGTTCTCCCTAGTACATGCTGCCCTGGAATACCTAGGAGAGGAAGAGGAAGGAGGCAAGGTAAGCTGGGGGCTTTTCACACTAAAGGCCGCCAGAGGGGTAGGAAGAGTCAGCACAGGTGCCATGTGTGTTTGGTGTCTTGCTTCCAACTCACGCTGGGCTCTGGAGCCACTGATGTCTGCTTGACCCTTCCCTGATTTTGCTCCAGTTTGCTCTGCACTGGAAGACTGCAAGCCACAGGGGGAGGGAAGCATAAGAGGGCTGCAGAGTAGTAAGTTTCACTGCATAATTCAGCCCTCCTGGGACCCATTTCCAGAAAGTTGACTGGCTGAAGTTTAGCTGAGAATGCCTGCAATCTGGAGGTTCTGGGGGAGGCAGAGTTGATAGTTAATCTCCGAGGATATTCACCATGTTTGGAGTGGGATTCATTCACTCTTTATTTAATGAGTTCCTCTATTGTGTCAGACACTGCACTAGGCACCAAGATTTGGGGCTCCAGACCTCCCTGAGGCCATTTTAGACCTGTCCAAGTAAGGACCCACATCTCAAAGGCGGCTTTGGAATGGAGGAGAGAACACTGAATGCCTTTGGAAACAGAGGTAGTCTGATTGTTGAGTTTTCCAAGAAATGAGGGTGGGTGGTCACTCATAGAGGTTCTCCTCTGTGAAGGTCTTTCAGTTCCCTGCCCCTAAACACACACACACACACACAATATTTGAGAGTAAAACAATGTTCCCTCCCTACCTATTCTATATCCCTGTTCTTCCCTTGACACAACAGTTAGGCCAAAGAGCAGAATGCTTTCCTCTTGCCCATGATGTTACACATCAGCACTGGCTGTTGCCTTGGTTAGAGAATATGGTGTGGGGAGTGATGGTCAGAATCCTTCCTCTACTCCCAGATTAGGGGTGGCACCTGTTAGATTTCTTCTGGTGCTTATTTCCCTCTAGAGATAGAGGCACCATCTGGGGTATAGTACCTGTCTGACTTTCCAGTTCTAAAATAAAAAAGTGCTCCATCCTCAGTTTGCAAAGGACTAGGGGACAGGAAATATAGACATTGCCTTTCAGTCATTTGCAAATCCCAGGCCTCACATTTCCACCTCCCCCGCCAATCTTTCATTTTGACTGGCTTCTCAGGGCCTTGGAAAATTATTGAATGAGTGAAATGCAGATTCTAATAAGCCTTGTTTCTAAGTCTTAGTGAATGGAAATGAGATGCTCTCAGAAAAATGACTTTTGTGACAAAGGTGAAGAAGGCTAGGAGGAGGTATGGTGGGAAAGAGAAAGACATTTAGAAACTCAGGCTTCTGAGGTATCTCTCTTACTTCGGAAATGGAAGTGTTAAGGTGAGATGGGCCCATTTATTACTGCCGACTTATTTGGTACTTTAGGGAATGCAGCAAGGTAATGGCAGGGATGGGCAGGGGTTTGCAGGGGAGACTGGAGACAGCATGGGCTGGCGAGCACAGGGAGAGGTGGAGGAAGCTTGGTGCTGGCAGGCAGGGAGAGGTCAGGAGCCTGGAGGGAGGTAGACTGTCGGGTTATGGGGTGGGGTGAAGTGGATCTTACAGTCAGGCAGATAAGCTCACGGGTGTCAGACCACAAAACACTAAGATATGGGCCTGGAAAGGGCCAAGCTAGCATGTGAGAACCAAGAAAGCATAAACCTCAGAGGGCCAGGCACCATCCCCCAACTCTCAGGTTCCCAGGAGGATGGGGAGGAACAAAGGTCTTGGGTTCTGACACATCCCAAAGACTTTGGGAGCTGCCCCTGGGCTCCCGCCCGGGTGGGAACCAGGCTTTTCCATAAGCAAAGGAAGATGGGACAGCATGGGCTGGAAAGTGTGGCAGGGGAACACAGAGCTGAATTCTGAGTTTTCTTGAAAAAGAGATATAAAAACCCACATGCTAACTGAGGGAGCTGAGCAGAGAAAGGGACTCTCCGCAGCCATACTCGGGAACTGCATACACAAGGGACTGGGAAATGAAGCAGCAGAAAAATCCAGAGCCTGTGATGACATCACAGCTACGGGCAAAGACAGGAAGTGGAAAAATGTGAATGGGGAGAGAGGAATGGAGTGAGCAAGAAAGAGGATACAAGGAAACAAAACTGCAGAAGACAGAAGGATGACCTGGAACATTGTGCCATGATTCCCCAAGGATGTGCTTCATTCTTCTCATAGCAAGCCAATTCTGAGTTCTAGAAAACACCACACGGCATGCCGATGTAGTGTTTGCTTAGGAACCCAGGTCCTGGAGTTGGACTATCTGAAATCAAAACCCAGCTCGACCACTTACTAGCTTTGTGGCCATAGGCAAGTTATTTAACCAATCTCTGTTTACTCAATGTAAACAGAGTTTACTCAAATGTAAAATGGGGAAAATATATTACTCATCTTATGAGTGTAATTGTGAGCATTGAAAGAGATACTTCAAGTCAAAGCACACAGAACAGAGCCTGGCACATAGTAAGTGTTGGATAAATGTTAGCTTTTATTATTTGTGTTGAAACAGAAGCCATCTACCCAGCCAACATTTATGGAACATATGCAGAACTGAGCATGGTGATAGGGGCTGAAGATAAAAAAGATGACCAAGGCAATAATCCCTGCCCTCCTGGAGCACACAGAGGAAACAGACAGCCCTGTGTCCATCGATTCTATGAGCACAGGGCAACAGGGTTGGCTCAAAGGAGGCCTGGTCAACTCTGCTTGCAGATGGGGGGATGCAGGGGGAATTAGGGATGGTATGAGAGAATAGAAGGCAGTTGAGCTAGGTCTCAAAAATAGGTAGAAAAGTCAAGAAGAGTCAACACCAATGTATGGTTCTGGGACTTAGACTAGTGGTCACCTCTGTTTGGAGGAGAAATTTGCTGGAGCAGGCATGAGGAGTGGTGGAAGCCATAGCTTGATTACATATTGGTTACATGGGTGTATACATTTGTCAAAACTCATTCAATTGTACTCTTAAGATTTGTGCATTTTATTATGTGTAAATTATATCTCAATATATAAGTAAAATCAGTTTATTGAAAAAATATTTTTTTTAAATGAGTAGTACAGGAAGGGGAAGGACCTTCAGGCCAAGAGAATTTTATGCTCAAGGGTTTGTGGGTATAAGGCAGCATGGTGCCCAGGGTAACGTGCCAATTGCTGAGTTTGGCTGGAATTCAGGGTGTATAAAGGATGTGAGACCAAGTGGTTAGAGCCTTAGATGCTTTACAGAGGAGTCTAGACATCATCCTCCAAGTCTAGGTTTGGGGGAAGTGGGAAGGGAGGGAAAAGAAGAAACCAGAGAGGACTGATATAGCAGCAAAGCAAGCTGCACCCAATACCCTAAACAGTAATCATTAATCATAGTAAAAGTCATTTCCTACAACCAGGCTGAACTTGGTCAACTTCTCCTATCAAGAAGGAAAGGGTGCCCAAAGTTTTTGTCATGAACCAGCAGGGAAATGTCCCCAGTGATTGCCTATTTCACTTCTGCTGGAGGTGATCACTGCCTCCTCATTCAGCTGCCTCAGGATATGCTCTTAAATCTAAAAGTGGCATCCAATTGTGTCCCACAACCCTAAGTGCTTCTGCAGCATTTAATAAATTCCTTAGTCTTTCTGCACCTTTGCTGTACCTGCAAATGATAATAGCTTTTCCTGTTTCTTTCACTTTGATGCCTCCTTCTACCTCTCCTGCTTCTCACTGGCTACCATGGCTCCATCACTTCTTTTTCAATGCTGTCAATCCTCTCTGATCAGCCTCTTCCCTTGACATCTGTTTCTGTGACAAACAATAATTTCCTTTCATTTTCCCTGCTCCCCACCATGCAGTTCTGTTTCCTTAGCTAGATCATAAGGTCCTTGAATTCAGGGAAGAGTCTTAAAAGCTATTGTTTTCCCACCAACTTGGGAATATAGTAAATTCATAAGAAATATGTATGTGATTGCTTTCTACACAAGAAATATGTAGATTGATGATGGAATTTGGAGGACCTAGACCACTGTGGGGATCATCTGAGCTGGATCAGAAAAATGGAGGAAGTGTTCTCATTTCCCCTTACCATTTTCAGTAGACAAAGATCCCCACCTAGACTTCTGCCTCCATGGAAAGGGTAGTGCTGGGGGCTGGGAGCTGAAGGAGATGAAAGGCAATATGGCTGGGACGCTGTGGGACATTTAATCTTGACCACAGCTTTGCCCAGACTGCTGACCCCGGATGACCCAGGGTGCAGAGCCATGCCCCCATGCTGCCATCCATTAAAGAGATCACAGCTGCTCTGGGAGTGCTGGGCAAAAATGAGGTCAGGTTTTGTCAAAGCCAGTGCAATTCATAAGCGAGCTCAACTTGCTGGATTTACAGCAACTGTCGAGTCATCCTGCATTACCGAAACTGCAGATATGAACCGACCTGCTGGGAAGAGAATTTGGGATAAATTGTGAACTTCAAAAAGTTTCTGCCTGGAAACTGAAGAGGTAACCATGGCAACAAAGAGGCAGGTTGAACTCGGAGAGGGTCGTTCCTCTAGAGTAGGGAGCTCTGTGCTCTCAGATTTGCTGGTCTGTGCACTGTGCATCAATTCCTTTGTTTCTTTTGCAATGGAGCGATCTCGGCTCACTGCAACCTCTACCTCCCGGGTTCAAGTGATTCTCTTGCCTCAGCCTCCCAAGTAGCTGGGATTACAGGCACCCGCACCATGCCTGGGTATGTTTTTGTATTTTTAATAGAGACTGGGTTTCGCCATGTTGGCCAGGCTGGTCTCGAACTCCTGAACTCAGGTGATTTGCCTGCCTCAGCCTCCCAGAGTGCTGGGATTACAGGCGTGAGCCACCGCTCCTGGCACCATTTATTTTGCTTTCTTTATCAGAGCAGGAGAAAGTACTAGCTCAGGAATTGGGAGACGGTCCAATTTCCAGCTATTTCCAGTTCCAGTACACTTAACTAAGAGTGCCTCAGGTATTCTTAGTTTTGTTGTGTATAGGCAAAATGGAAATTAAAACTTCTGGCTACTTGCAGGGATGCAGAAAGGATGGAAAGGTTTGAGATTTCCAAGTATTTTATTGTTGTCACATGACCATGTACAGGCTGATTCAAATACAGCGCTACTGAGGGTGAACCTGGGTTTGATCCACCCATCAATTCGTATTTGTCAAATGGAGAAAAGATGTCTCACAGACAACACCCACATCCCAGCTGTGTGGTAAAAGCATGCCTTGGGGCCTCAGCTGCACCAGGTCAAACAACCTTCACCTGGCTGACCAACTCCTCCAGCAGAATGCCCTGCTGATGGGGCTGGGATGGATGAAGGCACCAGAGAAACACAGATGTTCAAAAAGTCATCCTTCCATTGTCTGTACCCCGTAGCTCTGCTCCCAATCCTTGCTCATTACCAATTCCTGCCCCAAACCATTCCAGCCCTGCACATGTGAGATAGGAAGAACGAGAGCCTAGGTTGGCAAGACGGGGTGAAGGTGGGATGTTGGCATCTGAGATAGTGCTGCAACAGGAGTGTTGTGCCAAACCTCTATTGACTCTCGTGGGGATGGCACCAGGTTCAAGAGGCCAAAGAAGAGACCCAGAGCCAGCAAACAAGACATTAGGTTTTACTGGGGGCTGACATGCAGAGGAGAGTCCAGTATCAGCAGATTGGACAGGAGAACTTCATAGCCCAGAAGCAGCAGGCTGAGCAGGAGAACCGCAACTGTTTGCAAAAGGCATGCAGTTTGTATAGCATTTCCATTTAGCACCCTTCCTTAACAGCTTCCACCTGGCAAGCTTCATTCAACCCAAACTCAGGACTTCCATTCCCTGTATGGCTTGTGTTCCATGGGCCAGGTTGGGGGCTCAGGTGTTCCTCGTAGACAAGGAATGAATCTCCAGGTTGGCTACTCTGGATTCCCGAGCTTGGAGCACACATTCATATATGTTGCCATACAGTGCCATTCTCAGGGTATGCTTCAGTTATTGCTACCAGGTGTGTTTGCCACACAGGAAGGAGCTGCTGCTGTGCCTGCCTCTGTTCTCCACCAATCAACCAAGAGGTTTGGGAAGGGTAACAACTCTGTTAGGTGGTATGTACCTGTAGTCCCAGCTATTTGGGAGGCTGAGGCAGGAGGATCCCTTGAGCCCAGGAACCAGGGGTTCAAGACCAGCCTGAACAACATAGCAAGATCACCTCTCTGAAAAAAACAGAAACAAAAAACCTCTGCAGAGTGCTTATGTTTTGACTAACTGGGTCAGCTTCTACAGGCCCTGGTTCAGCAGCAACTCTGCATTGACAAATGACCCTGCAGTGTGTTCTGATTTTGGCCTCTCTTACTCCAGAGAGCTCAACCACGACCTCACAGTCTCCCCTTCCCTCTTTGTGTTTTTTTCCCTTTCCTTCCCTTACTGCCTTTTCTCAACCTTCTCACCAAGCCCTCTTAGGTGGGGAACCTCTTCTTCCCTTGTTTCTCTTTTCTGACCATTGACTTCCAGGAACATAGAGCAGGCCTTGCTGGTGAATAGCAACTCTTAGATGCTTCTTATGAAATAAAAACCTATACTGTATTCCAAGAGGCACCAAAAACTCACTATTTTTCCTTATTGCTAGCAATCCCAGTATCCCTATTAAGTAAAACTGAAAGCTATTATAACATTTTATTGAGTGCTGACTACATGTTGAGCACTGTCATATAAGCACCTTATATGTTGTTGCGGATGCTGTGCTGTGCCACCCAGATCACGTCTTGGGGACTGTGGCCATCATTTCCCAGGGTGTTAGTCTCTCTCCAGGAATAGATCGACAAAGGGCACTGCCTTAAGATTAGGCGGTCTTCTTGGGCAGCTGTATGCAATGAATGGTCTTTATGGGGTTACCAGGGCCTTGTCCTCTTGCTTCAGTGGACAGTTCCAAAGGGCCAGCTGAGCTTCAGGGCATTCCCTGGAACCAGCTGGGGTCTCTGTTGAAATGGCATGGCCTTCAACTCCTCCCTCTGCCCAGACCTGCTTCCTTTCTTTACTCCCTCTTAATTCTGATAACTCTCCCCAGTAAACCTCCTGCATGCAAGTGTCTACCTGAGTCTGGTTCCTAGGAACTCAAACTAAGAATTAATTTCTTTAGTTCTCACAACCACCTTATGAAATAAGTTGTTCTCTTCGTAGAGACAAGGAAATGGGGGCATAGAAAGGTTAAGCAGTTTGCCTAGTCTCCCATCAGTAACTGGCAGAGCCAGTTAACAGTCAACGGGGCCTTCCTGCAGCTGGGTCTTCAGCAGGTCACCTGGCAGAGCCATGACTTGAAACCTGAAAATCTAACTCTAGACCCTGTACTCTTAACCTCACATGCAGCCTCTTAATAGCAATCCCAATGCCTTTGTGGGAAGGTGAGGAGAGAGGCAGGGTATTTATTACCTTTATCTCAGAGATAGACACTAAGGTAGCAACTACCTAAACCCAGGATCGTCCACAGGTATAGCTGTGACTGGATTACTAACCTTTGCGGGTGTGTGTGGGGCAGGGGAGAGGGGGGAGCGGGGGAGAGGGGGGAGCGGGGGAGAGGGGGGAGCGGGGAGGGTGCAATGGAAAAAGAATGGTAAATTCGGCCGGGCGCGGTGGCTCAAGCCTGTAATCCCAGCCCTTTGGGAGGCCGAGATGGGCGGATCACGAGGTCAGGAGATCGAGACCATCCTGGCTAACACTGTGAAACCCCGTCTCTACTAAAAAATACAAAAAACTAGCCGGGCGAGGTGGCTGGCGCCTGTAGTCCCAGCTACTCGGGAGGCTGAGGCAGGAGAATAGCGTAAACCCGGGAGGCGGAGCTTGCAGTGAGCTGAGATCTGGCCACTGCACTCCAGTCTGGGCGACAGAGCGAGACTCCGTCTCAAAAAAAAAAAAAAAAAAAAAAAAAAGAATGGTAAATTCACATTTGAATTTTGGAGCCAACACCTACTAGCTGCACATCTTTGAGCAAGTTATTTAATATGAGTCTTAGTTATGTGACTGGCACATAGTAGGTGTTCAATAAAATACTCATCCCTATCCCATTTGTCTGTCATCTCCAACTGTGATCTTGAGCAAGTTTATTTAGCTTTCTGATTCTCGGTTTCTTCAACTATAAAATGGAGATGATGATGAAGAAGAAGATCTTACTTAGCCCCATGTCCATCGGGGTAGGAGCCTCGTAAAGGGTACTTATCAGTATAATTAGAAACTGTTTTGCCAGGTTTGCACCCTGTGCGCCTGTCCTTCAGGACCCAGCAGGCTCAGACTTGCCTGCGATCAAAGCCCTGTGTGCCTCTCAGACCCACCAGCCCCGTGGAAACTCTTGCAACACGACACCGCTGCGTGAGTTTCCTGTTGTTACTAGAGGTCAGCAGGTATTTTTCCCTAGGAAACTGGGTGTGCACGTCTCATCCCCGTGCCAATTCTCTTGCCGCTTCTCCTTCCACACGCGGCGTCCTCCGGAGGGAGGGTGCAGCTCCGCGTGCTCCAGCTGCGGCGAAAGTTGCGCCCGGCCCAGTCTGGCTGTGGGCCCCGCCTCCGCCTTCTCAGTGTCCAGCCCCGCCCTCCGATTGGTCAGCAGTGCCCAGCCCCGTTCCTCCGAGGGGATTAAAGCAGCAGCCGCGAAGTCTGGGTGCTTGCAGGCTGCTAAAGCCAACCCCAGTTGATTAGCACCTGCTACCGCGCTTTGCTTCCTAGCGCTCGCGGAGCCTCCTGGAGCCTGCCACCATCCTGCCCGCTACGTGCTGCCCCGCGCCCGCAGCCATGTGCCGTACCCTGGCCGCCTTCCCCACCACCTGCCTGGAGAGGTAAGGGGAGCTTGTCCAACTGCTCGGGGGAAGTCCCACCAACTCTTAGGGAGTGGAGCGGCAGGCCTGGGGACCTGGGTGGGCGGGGGGATGGGGCGCTGGAGGCTTAAGTAGAGAGGTAGAGGCGAACTTGATGCCACGTGCTTAGATTCCAGGAGCAGGGAGAAAGCAAGGGGAAGGGAAGCAAGGGCCCGCTGCTTGCTGCCATCCCCATCCTCTGACAAACTGCAGTCGTGCTCAGGTGACCTGCTGAAGACCTGGCTGCAGGAAGGCCACGTTGACATTTCCAGGCAGAACTGAGCCTGCCTATTGCTTAAGCACTTGTTTTTCATTCCTCAGACCAGAGCTAGGGGCATTGCCTCCTCTGCCCCTGGAAGGCAGGGAGATTTTTTTTTTTTTTTTTTTTTTTTTGTGGGGTGTGGTGGGGCAGGGGGATCCCACTGTTGAGGGTGTGTCCATATTCCAGAGAGCAACTCAACAGCTTCCAGTCGTTACTGGCTGGGAAGGAAAACGTAAAGATGAAGGCAGGAATCAGTTTCCCACAGTTCAGAAATACTCCTGAAAAGAATGCTGAGTTCTTTTCTGAATCAACAGGCACGAAGAGAGATCAGCGTGACTTTAGGGAAAAGCCCATATATGAGCGTGTGTATTACCCAGAAAGTGTAAGGTCTACCACGGCATAGCTCAAACATTGCTTTTGTTGCTTTGGGGTTGATGATGCTGATAAGCACAATTTGGGTCCTGGGAACAGCCAAGAGTTTCCAGGAACTCTTGAGGCTAAACTTTGGGTGGCACCACCCAGAGCTCTTCTGGGACACATAAACCTCTCCACACTGGCTGAGCAAATGAGAATCCTTTCATGTTCCTGATTTGTTTTTCAGAGCCAAAGAGTTCAAGACACGTCTGGGGATCTTTCTTCACAAATCAGAGCTGGGCTGTGATACTGGGAGTAGTGGCAAGTTCGAGTGGGGCAGTAAACACGGCAAAGAGAAGTAAGTGTTGCTGACCAGCTCAGGGCTCCGAGAGGGAAGGGAGCGGGAAGGAGGGAAATATAAGGAGAAGCCAGGAAACACTAAGTGGATCTTGGCAATGCCTCCCTAGAGATTTTAGTGAGACTTGTTGCTGGTCTGTTATGACTACTTGGCTCATGGGTGAGTGGGTAGGTGGCTCCAGGGCTCCAAGTCCATCCACGGATGAGGGCACACAGGGCATGAATGCCTAGTTAACCAGACTCTCCCACCTGGGGTTTCATTGCACATGCATCCAGGGCTAGGACAGAGTCCAAGGCCACTTGAGGTTTTTATTAATGACTCTAGCATGCACCTTGCCTAGAAACCCTTTCATATTGGCTATCAACTGTACCAAACTCTGGAGTTATGTGTAGATGTAATCTCTATTTATGAGGCCCTTATGTCCTTGGGAAGGTGTACAAAACAAATCTTTGAGAGTCAGGGGAATTGAAATAATTTTTGGACAGAGAAGAGACAGGCTTAGAGATATTAACTGAAGACTAAAGGAGTCCCTGGCTTTGATTTCTGGTTGCCGAATTGTCCTCTAGAAAACATTACTGCTTACCCTAAGTCCAACTAGGAGTTTGAGGTGTCAGCTTCAACAATCACCAAGCAAGCCTTTCTGTGAATTTTACGCAATTTTCCATCAGAGTTCTGGCTAGAATTTGTACTATGCTTTGGTTTGTTGATTTTTTTTTTCTTACTCTTTTTTTTCTTTTTGTCTTTTAGTAGAAACTTCTCAGAAGATGTGCTGGGGTGGAGAGAGTCGTTCGACCTGCTGCTGAGCAGTAAAAGTGAGTAGGAGCCTTTTGTGTCTGTCTCTGGGTGGCACGTGTATACTCATGTGCTTTGGAACCAGCTCCAGGACTGCTGAGAGCCTGGGCAGAATAATAGTAGTAGTAATAATAATAATAATGATCCCCTAGTGTGCCAGCCTCTATTCAACACACAAAGGCAGGTCCTTGTTCAAGAAAATTATGTTCTAAAAATAGAGCCATTAAGTGCAATTGCTTTCCTTTCTTCTTGTATTCTCTGCTGTCCCTCTGGCTGACCTGTTTCCGCCTCTTTCCTGTAACCCCAGATGGAGTGGCTGCTTTCCACGCTTTCCTGAAGACGGAGTTCAGTGAGGAGAACCTGGAGTTCTGGCTGGCCTGTGAGGAGTTCAAGAAGATCCAATCAGCTACCAAGCGGGCCTCCAGGGCACACCGGATCTTTGAGGAGTTCATCTGCAGCGAGGCCCCTAAAGAGGTTAGAGCCCCCATATGCCCAGTGAATCCTCACGACCCTGCCTGCTCCTTCCCCTCTGAGAGTGAGGGCTAGTGGGGAGGAAAGGCTAGGTGTAGAAGTAGAAGGGCCTTACTTGGCACAGGGGTGAATGGGCTTCTGTGACCAGAAACTAGAAAAGCCGGGCTCAGTGCCACTCCTGGGTGCTTAACCCTATGACTCATGATGGGGCAGGATGGATTGGCAGGTTTTTCGGCTTCTATCCATACCCATCTTTATAAATCCATCCCTTTTTAGAGGCTCAAAACACTTACCAACTGGGGAGACAAGGTCAGCACAGGGACCTTATATAACCTGGCTCAGTCCCCAGGCTGACCTGCCTGAGGCCTGCAGGTCTGTAGTCTGTGATTTTTTTGTCTACCTTCCCTCCCGGCCACTATGCATGGCAGCTGCAGTTGCTAAAGAATACAGCGCCACCTGGTGGAGAGATAAGAGTAATGCCTTACATTTGTACCTTATTTTTGTTTTCTGACCGCTGATTGATTCCCCATAATTCTGTAAAGGTGTATTGAGCCCCAATTATATTCAAGACACTGTTACAGTCACTGTGTATGTCACAGTGAACCAAACAAAGTCCCTTCCCTAATGAAACTTATAATTTGAATGGGGAAAGATGCCAATAACCAACTAGACAAATATATGCCAGGTGATGAGCTATGCACTCATAAAACTACAGCAGGAAATGAGAGAGAGGGAGTACCAGAGGCAGGGCCTGGCAGGAGGTAAGGTTTTCCATTCTGTAAAGGGAAGTGAGGAGCGGCTCTTTGATATGGTGACATGTGAACAGAGATATGAAAGAATTCAGGGAGGGAAGAACATTCCAACACAGGAAGCAGCAAATGCCATGGCCAGAGCCTGCCTGTCACAGTCACAGATGAGCAAGTGGACGTGCTTAGAGCAGGGCAAGAGCAGGAGATGAGGTCAGACACGAGGCGGATGGCCAGGTGTGGGCTCGGGGGCCCAGCAACCCCTTTGGCTCTTCCTCTGAAAGACATGAGGAGACAACAGAGGTGCTACCAAACTGAGTTGGGCTTTTAAAGGCTCACTGTAGCTGCCGGGTAGAGAACAGACCATGGTGGTGGGGGGTAAGGTAGCAGAGAGACCAGGTAGGAGGCCTTGGTGCAAATCCCAGGAGAGCCGACAGTAACTGGAAGCAGGGTTGCTGTAGAAGAAAGGGTGAAAGCGGATTGCGTTTGTATAAATTATTGATAGATCCTCATGTTAATTCTGAGAGATTGGAGGACAGACAGTGGATCAGATGTGGGTACAAGGCCAGAGCTGAAAAGCTAGTTAGTGATCAATTCAGGAGCCCCCACTTCCTGATGCAGCATCTGGTGCTCTTTCCAATGCCCAGCCTGCCGTTGGCCCTCCCTCAGCCATGCCCACCCTTTTCTCCAACTCACCCTGTGCGTGTCCTCCTTCCCGCAGGTCAACATTGACCATGAGACCCGCGAGCTGACTAGGATGAACCTGCAAACCGTCACAGCCACATGCTTTGACACAGCTCAAGGGAAGACACGTACCCTGATGGAGAAAGACTCCTACCCACGCTTCCTGAAGTCACCCGCTTACCGGGACCTGGCTGCCCAAGCCTCAGCCGCCTCTGCCACTCCGTCCAGCTGCAGCCTGGCTGAGCCCTCACACACCTGAGTCTCCACGGCAGTGAGGAAGCCAGCTGGGAAGAGAGGTTGAGTCACCCATCCCCAAGGTGGCTGCCCCTGTGTGGGAGGCAGGTTCTGCAAAGCAAGTGCAAGAGGACAAAAAAAAAAAAAAAAAAAAAAAAAAAAAAAAAAAAAAGCGCTCCAGCAGCCTGTTTGGGAAGCAGCAATCTCTCCTTCAGATACTGTGGGACTCATGCTGGAGAGGGGCCACCCACTTCCAGGACCTGTGAATAAGGGCTAATGATGAGGGTTGGTAGGGCTCTCTGTGGGGGAAAAAAGGTGGCACGGGGTTAGCACTGGCTCTCGTTCTCACCGGAGAAGGAAGTGTTCTAGCGTGGTTGAGGAAACGTGGATAAAGGGAACTGTGAAAATGAGAGGAGGAAAGACACCCAGATCAGCTGTTTTGCCTGTTGCTCAGTTGACTCTGGTCGCATCCCGTTTTCCTAATTCCCAGAAGTTCTGGGCACAGAAAGGACCCTGCGTGTAGAGTCTTCCCCTTTGGCCCTCCTCACTGGCCTCTGGGCTGGCCCAGAGTCCCTTAGCTTGTACCTTGTAACACTCCTGCGTGTCTGTCCAGCCTTGCAGTCATGTCAAGGCCAGCAAGCTGATGTGACTCTTGCCCCATGCGAGCTATTTATACCTCAAACACTGGCCTGTGAGCCCTTTCCAAGTCAGTGGAGAGCCTTGAAAGGAGGCTCACTTGAACCACCCTCAGTGTTCTGGGTGACCCCCTGCAGGTGGCCCCTGACCCTGTGTTGCAACAGGGTCCACCTGTGAGCAGGCCCCCCCAGGGGCCTTTTCCTGGATGTGCACTCTCTGAGTTCTGTGCTGTCTCTTGGAGGCAGGGCCCAGGAGAAGAAAGTGTGGAGGCCTCGGGGAGTGGCTTTTCCAGCTCTCATGTCCCGCAGTATGGAACAAGGCAGAAAAGGATCCTAGGAAACAAATCTCTTGGCAGTCCCTGAGAGTCCTGCTGAAATCCAGCCAGTGTTTTTTTGTGGTATGAGAACAGGCAGAAAGAGATGTCCCGAGATAGAAGGGGAGCCTCGTGTTTCTTTCCTGCGGACATGAGATGAACCACTGGAGTGGGCAGAGGTGGCCCAGGACCATGGCGCCCTTAGAGTGCAGAAGCTGGGGGGAGAGGCTGCTTGGAAGGGCAGGACTGGGGATAATCAGAACCTGCTTGTCACCTCAGGGCGTCACCGAACAAACATTTCCTAATGGGAACTCCTGCAGCAGAGCCCGGGCTGGAGGTAAATTACCCAGGGCAGCCCCCTTGTGGCCCAGGATCATCAACATTGTTCTCTGTGCACCATGAGCGCCTCCGGGAGATTATTTAAGTGTATTGTATCATTGGTTTTGTGTGATTGTCATAACATTGTTTTTGTTATTGTTGGTGCTCTTGTTATTTATTATTGTAATCTCAGTTTGCCTCTACTGGAGAATCTCAGCAGGGGTTTCAGCCTGACTGTCTCCCTCTCTCCACCAGACTCTACCTCTGAATGTGCTGGGAACCTCTTGGAGCCTGTCAGGAACTCCTCACTGTTTAAATATTTATTTATTGTGGCAAATGGAGCTGGTTTCCTAGATACGAATGATGTTTGCAATCCCCATTTTCCTGTTTCAGCATGTTACATTCTTATAAAATAAAAACAAAAGTCAAATATGACATCCTGTCTCCAAATGCTGTGCGGGTCAGGGGAAAAGGGGAAGTGTTGTGGAGACTCTGGGGAGGAGCTGGCTTTTGGGAATTCCACAGGACAGGCGAGTGAGCTTCCGCGACACAGGCAGAAGTACAGGGAGAGCTCGATGTTCACCTGGTACCTAATAGAGTCAAGAGAAGGGGATGGGCTCTAGCGAGGGCCACTGTGGTCAGTGACTTTTGAAGCTCATGGCGGCCCCACTTGTGCTGGGCTGTTGTGTGGATTGGACTGGGCTCAACCCACTGTCATTTCAGAGCTCATGTCTTTTGCCCACCTGGCTGGGACTCAGCATGAGCCATTCCCAGTTCTACCTGTAACAGTGCAGGGGTCAGTACCGCTTGGTCAAGTAGCAGGACATCATCAGTTAGGTGGTGACTTTTGTAGGATTTTTACTTTTAAAAGTAATTTGTAATTACATTCAATTACAAATCTTTTGTAATTTATATTCAAGAAATTATTATTCCTTTTATAATTTCATAGAAGTATCTGAGATGAGGTATATGAAGCCACTCTGTACGTGAGGCTGCTCCATTCCGTGGGCCGAGGGAATAAGGGTTGAGCTGTGCTTGAAAGAATTTGGGGATAGAGAGACAGGCGCGGTGGCTCATGCCTGAGAGCACTGAGAGAGGGAGGCTGAGGAGGGTGGCTCACTTAAGCCCAGGAGCTCAACACCAGCCTGGGCAACATGGCAAAACCCAGTCTCTACAAAAAGTCAAACATTAGCAGGGTGTGGTGGCACATGCCTGTAGTCCCAGCTACTTGGTAGACTGAGGTGGGAGGATGGCTTGTGTGGGAAAGGTCAAAGCTGCCATGAACTGAGACCACTCGACTGCATTCCAGCCTGGGGGACACAGTGAGACCCTGGGGGTAGGTGTGCAAGGATCAAAGTCTGTTCTTTCTCTGCCAATTGTCTGCCTGTTCTCCTTTTTCATCCTACTGAATCCCTCTCCTTTTTTTCTGATTACCACTACTTAAAAAAATGGTTTCTCCTTTGTTGAATGATCTGTTTATACACAGATCTGGACCTTACATGGACCTTTATTTCTTCCCTACTGATAGTCTGAGTAAAGTGATCAGACTTCAGGAACATGGGGTAGAAAGCCCTATAGAATCATGTCTTAAGCACAGATCTATGGAGTGATTCTGTGGGTGACACCAGGGAGGATCCTGAAATTAAGGGCCTGGGAAGGAAGAAGGGGACCAACACTGTGGCAGGCCCTGACCTCCATTAGTTCTTACAATAGCTCTGTGGAGTGGGTCTGAACACTTTATCATCCAGAGAAGGAAACAAGCTCTGAGAGGGAGGGACATGCTTGGGGCAGCCGGCCAGTGAGTGGCAGAGTGGGGATCTGAACTCAGTTATGCCATGGGGGAGTCCAGTCTGTGAAAGATGGGTGGAGGAATATGACTGACAAGGGAAGAAAGAGCAGAGGACCTAGGAAGACAGGGAGGTACTAACACTCACCCTTTCTTACTACTTTCCTTCCATCTCTATGCCTTTAACATGCATGTATTGAGTACATCGAAATCCCTCAGACCCAATGGGTCCAGCTTCTCCACAGGCTCACCGAGGCTTCCTTAGAGGACTCTCTCATCCTCTCCAATCTGGGATACCGCAATTTCCCACCACGTCTCCTTACCCCAGCCTCTCCCTGCGCTGGTTCATTTTCCACACTGTGCCAGTCTTCAGCTGTAAAGCACAGATCTGAGCACTTTGTGGCTACGTTAAAACCCTTCAGTGGTTCACTTTTGACTCTAAGATAAAGTCCAGCTTTAATCCTGACACACAAGGGGGTCTCTGACCTGACCCAAGTCCCTCTCCAGACGTATCTTCTGCCTGGACGGCCTTCACGCTCAGGCTTTTTCCTTCTCTCTTTTTTTTTTCTTTGTGTGTGTGTGGCTACACATGCTGTTCTGTCTGCTTAGAACACCTCTTTCTCCTCTTTTTTAGAAAAAATTGGGGGTTGAGGCATGAGGAGGAGAATGCCAACTTTCAAAATCCAGCAAAAACATCACCTCCTCAGGGAAGCCTTCCCAGATGTCCAGAGACGTACAGAATTAATTGCTCCCAACTTGCATGATACTAAGACACACTGTTCTTACTTTGATTGTAGCACGTATGGCATTCCTCCATAACTTCCTTCTTCATGGCCCTTGCTCTCCTATTAAACTGAGCTCTTCAAGGTCAGGGTCATATTATTCACCTTGGTGAGATGGGGCAGAAGAGAGTACAGCAAAGCGGTTCTTCAGTCCCAGCTGTGGAGTCGGAATGTTGGGTTGGAATCCCGGACATTCACCTTGGAAAGTTGCTTAAGCCTCAGCTTCAGTCCCCTCAGCTGTAAAATGAGGATAATAAGAGTAAGCTTCACTGGGAACACTGAATGAAATAAAAGTGTGCGGCACAATGTTGATGCCTCATGACTACTGGCTATTATTATTATCTGATTCCCAGTACTCAGTACAGTAATTTGTATACAGTAGGCATTAGTCAAGTCAAAAAGTCTTTTGACTTTTTGAATAAAATGGCAGGATCAGAATTTGAACTCAGGATTCTAAATCTACTTTTTTTTTTTAGCTGCTTCAATACCATATTTCATCTGACGTTTACAGGATTCCAGAATTTCAGATAAAGAAATGGAAGGCTGGAGGCATTAAGCAAGCCAGGGTATTACAGGGACCATGGGATTCCTGCAAACCAGGTCAGCCAACGCTGTTTTCAAATATGTGCCCTCTGACTGTGCAAGGCCGCTTGTCTCTCACCTTCTACTGCCTCACTGTGGCCATTCCAGGCAATGCAAGCTTTTAAAGTTCGGCTTCTTCCTTTGGAATTATACATCCAATGGCTTTAAGTTGTTTTACTGTAGTTTTATTTATTAATGCATTTTAATAAACATGTGAAATTTTAATAGAAATGAGAATTATTAATATCACTACTAAGACAGCCCAGCAGGTATAGGAATTAAACCGAGATTCTTTAGTTTATAGGGATGAAATTACTTTTAAAAATGGAAGCTGTAGAGAAGAGAGAAAAAAGGTGTCGGGGGCTGGGCGTGGAGGCTCAGGCCTGTAATCCCAGCACTTTGGGAGTCTGAGGCGGGCAGATCACCTGAGGTCAGGAGTTCGAGACCAGCCTGGCTAACATGGTGAAACCCCGTTTCTACTAAAAATACAAAAAATTAGCTGGGCATGGTGGCACGCACCTGTAATCCCAGCTACTTGGGACGCTGAGGCAGGAGAGTTGCTTGAACCCAGGAGGCAGAGGTTGCAGTGAGCCGAGATCACGCCATTGCGCCTGGCACAACAAGAGCAAAACACCAATTAAAAAAAAAAAAGTGTCAGGGCCTATTGCCTTGCTGACTGCAAAATAATTTGCTGTCATGAATCCTTTAAATTGGTCCAGTTATATTCAAATTGCTTTAAGGAAGAAAAGAAAGATTAGAAATTTACGTAACAGAAGTGTGTTCCTAAGGGTAAGAGATATACAGCGGTTAGGTGCTGGATAATGGAGTTGGAGTCCCCATCATTTAGAAAAGATGTTTCTTGATTTACAATGTTGGTGGTTTTCAAGTTTTGATCTGTAACCTGGAGAATGATTTAATTTAATATTTGAGAAAAGCAACAACGTGTGGATTAATCTTATATTTGTAATGGAATGCCACTTAAGGGACCGTTCCGTGCTGGGGAGGAGAATTGCCTTAGCTCAGTTAATCTCACAGTTCCAAGGGGCAGCCTCACAGGCAGCGTGGGATAACCTAATCATGGAGTCAGCAGGCTTGGAAGTTAGGCAATTGAATTAAGTTCCACATCCGCTATTATCAGCTGAGTAAACTGCAGCACATTACTCAATTTCTCAGAGCCTCACTTTTTCCCGTAAAATGTGAATAACAATAATATTATCTTCATAGGACTTTTGTGATGACAATGAGAACATTTAGGAAAAATATTTATCATAGCACTTAGAAGTAAGTGTTCAAAAAATGGTAGCTGCTTGTATGTGGCAGGCACTGTTCTAAGACCTTCACATATGTTAATTTCTGTAATCCTCATGATACTCCTATAAGTTAGCTACTATTATTATCATCCTTATTTTATAGACACAGAAATCAAAGCCTAGAAAGTTTAAGTAAATTGCCCAAATTCAAAGAGCTAGCAAGTAGCTGTATCAGTTAGCCATTGCTATATAACATCAAACGATTCCAAACCATTCTCATATTACTGATGTGAGAACATCAGTGTAATCTTTCTTTCTTTCTCTCTCTCTTTCTTTCTCTTTCTTTCTTTCTTTCTTTCTTTCTTTCTTTCTTTCTTTCTTTCTTTCTTTCTTTCTTTCTTTCTTTCTCTTTCTTTCTTCTCTCTCTCTCTCTCTTCCTTCCTTCTTTCTTTTCTTTTCTTTTTTTCTTTCTTTTCTTTTCTCTCTTTCTTTCTTCTTTTCGAGACAGGATCTCATTCTGTCACCCAGGTTGGAGCGCAGTGATCAATTCGACCCTATTGTCTTCTCACTAAGATCCAAGAAGGGCTTTTGGTAAGTAAAATGCAATTTTTTCCTAAGCTTAGAGAAAATCTCTGCAGTCTCAGGGATCTTTCTTGTCAAAGGAAGAAAAGGTTAAGAACATTGCTTAATTCTAACATCTTGAGTGTGGGAAGAAGGGAGCTGGAAGGAAGGGGGAAGCTATCCTTACATTTCACCTTGGCCTTGGTTTCTCTCTGCAGGTTCCCAGACTGGAATTCACATCCGCTGCTGGGAGGAGTCTCTTTGTTCTTGGTGATTCTGTCTTCAGAGTCTGGGCCTCTGAACCCAGCAGCGACTGGGGTCTCCTTGTGGACAGACTGATCTCTCCTTCTGCCAGGACAGTTGTCAGACTCCATCTGTCTCTTGGGGCACCCCCCTCCTCGATACTCCTGGCTCCCATGGAACAAAACAATTTTGCAGAATGCCAACAATAAGTAGATGATGTTGTCCCATGACTACAGCAGAACAAGACAAAAATAAGGCCACTTCTTGATGAGGACTGAACACTAAGCGAAGAAAAGATGCCGTACCACCATAAAAGTAACCAACACCCCCTCTCCTGGGTAACATGAGCCACTGTTGTTTCTTCAGCAGTGACAGTGCTAGCTACACTTTGTTCCTTCTGATTCCTAGATGATCATAATGAAGGCACCGAAGTGTTTCTGCTTCCTGACACCACCCAGTTGAGAACAAATCTCTATTTCCTTAAACCCTTCTCCAAATCACCTGACCAAAAGCTCAAACCCTATAATAAGTATCCTAATTCCCTTTTAGAAGATATCCTGGAGCTGGGTGCAATGGCTCACATCTATAATCTCAGTGCTTTGGGAGCACAAAGCTGGAGGATTGCTTGAAGCCAGGAGTTCAAAATCAGCCTGGGCAACACAGTGAGAGCCCATCTCTAGAAAAAAATTAAAAAATTAGCCGGGCGTGGTGGTGCATGCCTTACTCGGGAGGCTGAGGCAGGAGGTTCACTTGAGCCCAGGAAGTTGAGGTTGCAGTGAGCTATATGAATGTACCAGCTATATGAATGATCTGCACAGCAAGATCATGTCACTTAAAAAAAAAAAAAAAGTAGAAGAAGCTGGGCGCAGTGGTTCACGCCTGTAATCCCAGCACTTTGGGAGGCTGAAGTGGGCGAATCACGAGGTCAGGAGTTTGAGACCAGCCTGGCCAACATGATGAAACCCTGTCTCTACTAAAAATACAAAAAAATTATCTGGGCGTGGTGGCAGACACCTGTAATCCCAGCTACTCGGGAGGCTGAGGCAGGAGAATCACTTGAACCCAGGAGGCGGCAGCTGCAGTGAGCCAAGATTATGCCACTGCACTCCAGCCTGGGTGACAGTGCAAGACTCCATCTCAAAAAAAAAAAAAAAAAAAAAAAAAAAAAAAAAAAAAAGGTACTCTGCAGTTCCTGGGATGAGTTCTCCCTCGCTGTAGTTGGTAATACATTTGCCTTGGTTTCACTGCAGGTATCGTTCTGCTCACTAGACTTTAACATATGTCATTATGACCAGAAGGGTCAGCATTCTCCAGGAGTTTTTACCAAATCATCTGTTCAGGACAAACTAACATCCACTGTTACCTCTATGCTACCACCCTGGTCTGGGCCACCATTGACTCTCAGTTGGATTACTGCAATTTCCTTCTAACGGATTTTCTGACTTCTCCCTTTGCTTTCAATCCCCAGGTTCTTCTCAGCACAGGACTGATAATGATCCTCTAAAAAAAAAAAAAGCAATGGAGATCATGTTACTCTTCTACTCCAATACTCCAATGGCTTCCATGTTGTTTAGCGTAGAAGCCAAAAGCCTCACAATGGGCCCTAAGGTCGCGCATGACCTGAACCTCTGCTTGTCATCTCCCTTCCCTCACTCTGCTCCAGCCTCACTGGCCTCCTTGCTGCTGCTTGTTCCCACCAGGCATGCTCCCTCCTCAGGACCCGTGTGCTTACTGTTGCCTCTGACTGCTGTGTTCTTGATGCAGACATCTTCATAAGCTGTTGCTGCATCCTTCTCAAATCTTTGCTCAAATGTTACCTTCTGAACAAGATCTTTCCCGACTGCTTTGTTTAAAATCACAATCCCCATCCTGGCACTTTTAATCCTCCTTATTCTACCTTGTTATTTTCTGTAGATTTGTTACCTACGATACGCTACATGATTTACTTATTTTGTTCATTATCTGGCTTCAGTAAGAATGGGGGCAGGGGGTGGGCACGGTGGGTCACACCTGTAATCCCAGAACCTTGGGAGGCCAAGGCGGGTGGATCACTTGAGGTCAGGAGTTCGAGACCAGCGTGGCCAATATGGTGAAACTCTGTTTCTACTAAAAATACAAAAATTAGCCAGGTATGGTTGCTCATGCCTATAATCCCAGCTACTTGGGAGGCTGGGGCACGAGAATCACTTGAACCTGGGAGGCAGAGGTTGTGGTGAGCCAAGATCACACCATTGCACTCCACCCTGGGTGACAGAGCAAAATTTCGTCTCAAAAAACTCACACCTGTAATCCTAGCACTTTGGGAGGCTGAGGCAGGCGGATCATGAGGTCGGGAGTTCGAGACCAGCCTGACCAACATGGTGAAACCCCATCTCTACTGAAAATACAAAAATTAGCTGGGCGTGGTGGTGGGCGCCCGTAATCCCAGCTACTCAGGAGGCTGAGGCAGGAGAATTGCTTGAACCCGGGAGGCAGAGCTTGCAGTGAGCCAAGATTGTGCCACTGCACTCCAGCCTGGGTGACAGAGTAAGACTCCGTCTCAAAAAAAAAAAAAAAAAAAAAAAAAAAAAGAATGGGGACAAGCTGTTTCTCTGTGATGTTCAGTGATACAGATCAAATCCTTAGAGCAAGTTGCTTAACCACTTTATGCTTCAGTTTTCTCATCTGCAAAATGGGGACAAAAATAGTACCGACGTCATAAGGATAAGATTAAACAATTTAATACATATATGAAGTATTCAGAACAGTCCCTGGACCATATTAAAGAGCTATGTAAATGTTTGTCACTATTAACAGAACCATCCACATCTTCATCACTCTTACTACCATCATTAGCTCTGGTAGCAAAGCAGCGTAGGCCAAGATGTAGAGGTAGAAGCATGTGACATAATGTGATGGGGAACTGGAGGGTAGCACTGATGATACCCATGAGGAGTAGGGACAGGCAGGGACTGTATTACAACCTGAAATCATGTATGTTGGGTTTTTCAACTGTTTATTATCTATTTCTCCCTATTAAAATGCAAACTCCAAGAAGAACTCCATGAGGAACTGGTGCGGTAAATCACTCTATGCCAGACATACAGAATAGTCACTGATAACATAGTCAGTGCTCAGTAAGTTTCTTTTCTTTTTTTTGAGATGGAGTCTTGCTCTGTCGTCCAGGCTGGAGTGTAGTAGTGCTATCTTGGCTCACTTCAACTTCCACCTCCCGGGTTCAAGCAGTTCTCCTGCCTCAGTCTCCCCAGTAGCTGGGATTACAGGTGCCTGACACCACGCCTGGCTACTTTTTGTATTTTTAGTAGAGACGCAGTCTTGAACTCCCGAACTCAGGTGATCTGCCTGCCTCAGCCTCCCAAAGTACTGGGATTACAGGCGTGAGCCACCGCACCTGTCCAAGAAGTATTAATTAAATGAATAATGGGTTAAGGATTTTGAACTTTGTCCTGAAAATGATGGTGAGTCAATGATGCAGGGTGGAATAATGGATGAGGAGCTAGGAAGCAAGTCATCAGTTTCTTGCTGTAAATGATGACAAGGACTCGACTGGTCATCCCTTTGCAGATGAAAGCAAGAGACTTGGTGTTGGGATGAGGATGAGGGATGGCCTCCAGGTGGGGGTGCCATTTGTAGAGATGGGATAAATGGGAGGAGGGGCAGATTTAGGAAAAGATGAGTGTTTCCATTTGACACATATTCGAGATTTGTAGGTCTAAAGCTCAGCAGAGAGGCTGGGGTTAGAGAGCGAGGCCTGGGAGTCCCTAGTGTATAAGGGTTGGTAGAGGCCCCAGGCCTGGATGGCGACCCAGCCGGTCGTCAAGTGACCACCCACTACTCGCTGTTCACAAGTCTCAGAGCTTTGTCTCCCCAGCAAGGCTGGGTATTCTTTGGGGATGGAAATACTTTTCACTGCAGCAGTAAGTACACAGTACACAGCTCAGTGCTAGGAAGATAGTCAAGAACAGAACTTGTAGAGCAGAAAGGAACCTTCAAAACCAAGTTACAGGAGAGAACTGAGGCCTGACATGGTTAAATCACATGCCTGAGGTCACTCAGCTAAGCAGCCACAGAGCTGGCTGTAGGATCGGGTCTCCAGACTGCCAGTCCAGTGCCCTTCTGAGGAGGCCGCACTACCTCAGAGTTGTGAATTAAGTGAGCTGAGGCAGGTGACAGGGCTCGGGCTTTCGGCTTACTTGGCTTCTGTGAGCCTGAGTTTCATAATCAACAAGATTGTCAGGGGTTAACTGGGATCATGCTGCAGGTAAAGCATTGTGTCTGGCACACAACAGGTGCTCAATATTGTTTACTTTCCATTCCTTTGTTCCAAGAAGGCCAGAATTTGCAATGACAAAGAAAGGATGAAAGAGTGATGGACGGAGTTGGCTGCTGCCACCTGAAAGACTGCAAGACTAAGAGGTGAGTGACATGACCCGGAGCATCACATCCCTCATCAGCAGACAGAAAGTGGCCATTGCTTTGCTCCAGAAGGTATACAAGCAGAAGCTTGGCTCCTGCTGCCAGAGTGAGCCTGTGCCTGCTTTCCCTCCACTACCACATTCCTCACTCCTTTCTTGGCTCCGCCCTGCTTGCTCAGTGACGCAGAAGGAGGAAACTGCTCCGGCTGCAAACAGTCTTCCAGGCTTAGTGGCTGCCAAAGGAATAACAGACGTCTGAGTTGAGCAGGTAAGGCGGGCAGAAGGAGGAAAGCTAGAAAAGCTTGAGAAGTCGATCTTGAAGAATTCTTGGGCCTCGGAGACTGGAGAGGCCAGGTGCTGGAGAACTTGGGAAGTGGGAGGGGAGGTCCCAGCCCTTGGCTGCCCGGAGGGATCTTCCTCCAGTGCCCTTCCAGGGTTCTGTCACAGTCCACACATCATTTATCCATGTCCTCAGTTTCTCAGGCATCTCTGGTCGCACAGAGAAAGTGAAACTGAAAGCAGGATTGTCTGTTGCAGTGCTTCCGCCGGGTGATCTCTTCTCAACTCCGATGTGCCACTCAGGGCTTCCTGATATTTCCTCTCCTTCTCAGCTCCTTTGTTTATACCAGCCCACCTCACATCTGATTGTAATGGGGACTGTCTACACAAACACTTTGGTTCAAAGATTTCATTGCCTGGTGATTGTGTTTGTGTTGCACAATTAATTAAACCTCTAAGAGACTAATCGATTAACCTTTGAGGCTTTGAAACCGTCAGAGTGGTGAGATTGCTGAAAAAGGGTTGCTTCCTGAAATCTATAGCAGATACAGTTATTTAAACATTCAGGTAACAGTTTCGGGCTGATGATTGAACTGGATCTGTAATTCTCAGATCTGGTTGACAGTTGGATGAAATTGATAGCTGCCAGTTGCCTATTCATGTAGTAGCTCTATGCACATGTGTAGGGAGAATAGAATTCATTAAGCAATTTTTTTCTTCATAAAGAGATATAATTAGCTCTAACATTCATTGAGAGGCTAATATTTTATACATTACACACATGACTGTACTTTACACACATGACTATTTGTTTTTGTCTCCATTTCAGGAAGCAGAAAATTGAGATTCAACAATCCAAGGTTACAGGAAGTAATAGTAAAAAATTACACAGCCACAATCTCAAACTTACATCTCCCTAAGGTCAGAGTACAAACTCTTTTCACTGCTGCAGATACTCCTTGACTTATGATGGGGTTACATACAGATAAACCCCATCCTAAATTGAGAATATTTTAAGTCAAAAGTGCATTTAATACACCTAATCTACTGAACGTCATAGCTTATCCTAGCTTACCTTAAATGTGCTCAGAACACTTACATTAGGCTACAGTTGGGCAAAATCATCTAGCTCAAAGCTTATTTTATAATAAAGTGTTAAATGTCTCATGTATTTATCGAATGCTATGCTGAAAGTAAAAAACAGAATGGTTGTATGTGTACTTGAAGTGTGGTTTCTATTGAATGTTTATGGTTTTTCCACCATTGCAAAGTCAAAAAAATCACAAGTTGAACTATCATAAGTCAGATATTGTCTGTACTTTAAATAGGGGCACACGGTTGTACAAAGAGGACATGCATAGAGTCAGCAAATACAGTGATCAACCTTCATGGTGACGTGAGAAATGCGAAGGGAAAAAAAGCCAAGAAATATATTTTTCCTATTGAATGAGGGTTCTTCTTTTTTTATTGATAAATGATTGATGTGCATATTTTCAGGGCCTTCTATTTTTTTGTTTAAGAAGCCACCCATCTCTGGTAAGAATATATTTATATGACATTGAAAGCAATTTGTTAATACAGGTTAAAAATCCTAAATGCAATCATATCTTTTGAATAGTCATTCAATTCTTTGAAGTCTATCATATGAAATCTATCATAAGATCTATCATAAGAAAATAAACTAAAATAAGCTGAATTTGCTGCAACATCATTTAGAATTTTTAAATTTAAAATTTTAAAAAACCCTTTAAAACTTATTTTTGAAAACCACTCAGTAACAGAGAAATGAAACAACTGTATGATTTCATATTACACAGCCATGAAAAATGTTTTACAAGACTTTGCAGTAACACAGGAAATGACTTATAATATGGCATCAAATGAAAGGAAGTAGGATACAAAGTTACTAACAGGGTATAATTCCAAATGTCTTAATAAATATATAGAAATATGCTAAAATATTATCATTGGCTGTTTCTGGGCATTGGGACTAGAGAAATAATTTTCTTATTTTGCATTTACATATATTTATAATATTCTGTAATTTAAAAGTTTTATAAGAAATAAATATATATATATTTAGAAAAATGCTAATATAATTAATTTCTCTAATCCAAGTGTTTTCTCCCTATTGTAAAATTACAAAGCACCTCTCTTTGTCGCCAGGTGGAATGTCAGAAGACTGAGAACATTGTTCCCTCCTCACACTGCTGCTCTGTTGCCAGAGAATCCCAATTTACACTCAAAGCTTCTTTGATTAAGTGCAAGGAGGTAAGTTTGCATTTTCTCAAGGAAAAGGCAAAAGTGGTAGCAGGTGGCATTTACCGTCATGGAGACCAGGGATCATAATGACCCCCAGGAGGGACCCATGTCCTCCAGCGGTAGAAGGGCTACAGTGGAAGACAATCACCTGCTGATTAAAGCTGTTCAAACCGAAGATGTTGACCGGGTCCAGCAATTGCTGGAAGGTGGGGCCAACGTTAATTTTCAGGAAGAGGAAGGGGGTTGGACACCTCTGCATAACGCAGTACAAATGAGCAGGGAGGACATTGTGGAACTTCTGCTTCGTTATGATGCCGACCCTGTTCTGAGGAAGAAGAATGGGGCCACGCCTTTTATCGTCGCAGCGATTGCGGGGAACGTGAAGCTGCTGGAACTTTTCCTTTCTAAAGGAGCAGATGTCAATGAGTGTGATTTTTATGGCTTCACAGCCTTCATGGAAGCCGCTGTGTATGGTAATGTCGAAGCCCTAAAATTCCTTTATGAGAGAGGAGCAAATGTGAATTTGAGGCGAAAGACAAAGGAGGATCAAGAGCGGCTGAGGAAAGGAGGAGCCACAGCTCTCATGGACGCTGCCAAAGAAGGACACGTAGAGGTCTTGAAGATTCTCCTTGACGAGATGGGGGCAGATGTCAATGCCTGTGACAATATGGGCAGAAATGCCTTGATCCATGCTCTCCTGAGCTCTCACAATAGGGATGTGGAGGCTATTACGCATCTGCTGCTGGACCATGGGGCTGATGTCAATGTGAGGGGAGAAAGAGGGAAGACGCCCTTGATCCTGGCAGTGGAGAAGAAGCACTTTGGTTTGGTGAAGAGGCTTCTGGAGCAAGAGCACATAGAGATTAATGACACAGACAGTGACGGCAAAACAGCACTGCTGCTCGCTGTTGAACTCAAACTGAAGGACATCGCCGACTTGCTGTGCGAGCGTGGAGCCAGTACAGATTGTGGGGATCTTGTTATGATAGCCAGGCGGAATTATGACCGTTCCCTTGTGAAGCTTCTTCTCTCTTATGGAGCCAAAGAACATTTTCACCCTCCTGCCGAAGACTGGAAGCCTCAGAGCTCACACTGGGGGGCAGCCCTGAAGGATCTCCACAGAATGTACCGCCCTATGATTGGCAAACTCAAGTTCTTTATTGACGAAAAATACAAAATTGCTGATACTTCAGAAGGAGGCATCTACCTGGGGCTCTATGAGAAGCAAGAAGTAGCCGTGAAGACGTTCTGTGAGGGCAGCCCACGTGCACGGCAGGAAGTCTCTTGTCTGCAAAGCAGCCGAGAGAACAGTCACTTGGTGACATTCTATGGGAGTGAGAGCCACAGGGGCCATTTGTTTGTGTGTGTCACTCTCTGTGAGCAGACTCTGGAAGCGTATTTGGAGGTGCACAGAGGGGAAGATGTGGAAAATGAGGAAGATGAGTTTGCCCGAAATGTCCTGTCATCTCTATTTAAGGCTGTTCAAGAATTACACTTGTCCTGTGCATACACCCACCAGGATCTGCAACCACAAAACATCTTAATAGGTGAGTCCCCAGTTCCCAATTCTCTCTTAGAAATTGTGGGATCTTTGTTTACGAAAGGAAAAGTTTTTCATTGCAGGGAGGAAAGGCCTAGAGTAAATGTGGATGATTCAATTTGAGGATCATTACAATAAATTCATAATTACAGAATTACAGTGCAGTGTCTCCTGCTACCAGTTATAACTGGGTTCTGTTAGTCTACATGGAGGTTGTTTGATGCCAACAGAATACCAGGCTAGCCTTATATTGCCATTGGCAAAATAAACAGATGATGGCCTGTCATGGATCAAAGTAGCTCTAGAAATTTGAGAATCCTAGAGGTGAGTTCCTTCAGACAAGTTGGCAGTAACCATGAAATTTACTGGCAAAATTGAGGTCAAAGTTGAGGATGTCAGGACAAGATGTGATGTAGTGAAGACACAGACTCCAAGGCAGAACAAGTCAGAATCCACTGGTCCAAGCCAAACAAAGGAAAGAAAAATAGCATTTTCTTTTAAATGTTAAAAGAAAAGCAGAGCTGACCGGAAAGTCCCAGGAAGCAATATGGTACAGGGTAGCAAGCCAGGGCTTCAGCGATGATTAGGGTGACTTGAAGCCTCGTCTCACCAGTTTGTAGCTTTATAACCTCAGACAAGTCCCTTGATACTGTGAGCCTCAGTTTCTTCACTTGAGACTGATAATGCCTCCTTCATCAGTTTGTTATGAGGTCTAAGTGCGATGCTGAAGTAGTAAGTCATTTGGTACATCACAGGTGCTCAGGAAAGGCTGTTCTTGCCTAAAGGTCTAAGCAGAGTACATACCTTATCCATAGACATGCACTGAGATTTAAGCTCAGTGTAAAGGAACAGCTCCTTTACAGATCTGTGCTTTTGGCCCCTGGAACTGCATGAACGAGGAGCTGGTTAAATTTATCCTCATCCCATTCATGTCCTTTGTAGGGACGTGGATGCAGCTGGAAACCATCATTCTCAGCAAACTATCACAAGAACAGAAAACCAAATACTGCATGTTCTCATTCATAGGTGGGAATTGAACAATGAGAACACTTGGACACAGGAAGGGGAATATCACACACCGGGGTCTGTAGTGGGGTGGGGGAGGGGGGAGGGACAGCATTAGGAGATATACCTAATGTGAATGACGAGTTAATGGGTGCAGCACACCAACATGGCACATGTATACATATGTAACAAACCTGCATGTTGTGCACCTGTACCCTAGAACATAAAGTATAATAAAAAAAAAATTTTGTCCTCGTCCCTTCCTACCCCCTGGCCTGGAAAAAATAAAATGTAAGTGCTGCTCTTGGCAGGTACCTAATAGATCAAATGAAACAGTGCACATGGCAGTGTTTTGAGGGGTGAATGGCAATACAGATATAAGGTTTATTATTGCCTTCCACGGAGATGATGATTTTTACAGCATGTTACATATTTATGTAAATCAATTGACTCTCACTTTATGGAGAATGAGTATTTTCAATGTGCCTCTGCACACTTTTCCTTAGATTCTAAGAATGCTGTTCACCTGGCAGATTTTGATAAGAGCATCAAGTGGACTGGAGATCCACAGGAAGTCAAGAGAGATCTAGAGGTAAATTCTACAATCCAGTTTACCTTTCTTCTTTCTGTCTCCTTATTCTTTCATGTAGTAGTCAGGGTTCTCCAGAGGGACAGAACTAGTAGGACATGTGTATATATGAAAGGGAGTTTATTAAGGAGAATTGACTCACACGGTCACAACATAAAGTCCCACAATAGGCCATCTGCAAGTTGAGGAACAAGGAAGCCAGTGGTGGATCAGTCTGAGTACCAAAACCTCAAAAGTAGGGAAGCTGACAGTGCAGCCTTCAGTCTGTGTCCAAAGGCCTGAAAGCCCCTGGCAAACCACTGGTGTAAGTCCAAAAGTCCATAAGCTGAAGAACTTGGATACTGATGTTTGAGGGCAGGAAGCATCCAGCACAGGAGAAAAAGGAAGGCCAGAAGTCTTAGCAAGTCATCTGCTCTTTCATTTTCTGCCTGCTTTATTTTAGCCATGCTGGCAGCTGATTAGATGGTGCCCACCCAGACTGAAGGTGGGTCTGCCTCTCCCAGTCCACTGACTCAAATGTTACTCTCTTTTGGCAACACCCTCACAGACACACCCAGGGATAATACTTTGCATCCTTCAACTCAATCAAGTTGACACTCAATATTAACCATCACCGTTCACTACCTTATTTCTTATGGGCAATTGGAGGGCTTTCTATTTTAACCAGGAAAAAAAGAATGTTCAAGGCTTTCCCCATCTTGCTTACTGTCCTGACTCCCCTGCAGGCCACGGCATTTCCTTGGGCTTCTCCTTCAGCAGAGCTTTCAGGATGACAAGGGGAACGTGCAACAGCTTGGGTCGGTGCAGAGTTGGCTGTCGCTGTGTCCCCTTACTGTATCTCTTTGAATCTCTCTTCCTCCATTAGCTTAATAAGTAAATAAACTGAGCATGCCACATCTTCTCTCCAGGAGAGAATTTCAAATATCTTCAATATTCATTGAGGAGTTATTTTTCTACCTAAGAACAAAGTAAGTGAGGTTTCTTTCACCACAAATTCAAACTCGTGGGCTACGCTCTGAAGAAGGCCGGATACTAAGGTTCTCTGAAAACTCCTGGGAGGAGTGAGGTCAATTCCCAGCTTGAAAGAACCTAAGCTTGGCCAAAAAGATGACAACTCTGAAATAGCTGTTGCTCCTGAGAGGGCATGGAGATTGGCCACTATAGGCCAAAGCCCCCAGGCTGATTCTGACCCTGTCAGGGTAGGTCTTTCCTGGAGAGTTTTGCAGGGTGCTGCACTTTCAACCCAATGGACAAGACTCTCCATCCATATGTCTGGCCTCCTGGTTTGGTGGCACCAGATTTCGGCTCCTTCCTTGACTGGTGGCTAGTGCAAAGAGTTCCTTCGGCGACCTTCTTCTTGGCCTTTCCTCCTGGCCATGGCCTAATGCCCAGAGTCATCACTGCACCTCTCCTGGCCTGGACTGACTTTTTTATTTGCTGCGTGATATAGCCTCAGACCCAAAGTCCCAGTTCCCAGCCAGGCTCCCAGTTCTCCCTTTGTTTAAAGCATTCTCCCTTTCCTTAATTTATCTATATTCTATCCATACATTTGAGGCCCAGCTCAAATCTCTCTTCCTCCAAGCAGTCTGCCCTAACAACTGTGACTCATATGTATCTTTTGCTCTTCATAAAACTAAGTGGTGTGGGCCATATACTGCCTTGAAGAGGTCTCTATGCACAAATCTGTGTCTTCCCTCCCTAACAAGCCTACAAATTTCTTGAGATTCCTCATATCATCTTGTTTGCTAATAGCCTGCACCACTCCTTCCAGGGTTATCCTAATAATTAGTAAGCACCTTTGGCTTGATTTACGGCTTTTGTGCAGGACCTTGGACGGCTGGTCCTCTATGTGATAAAGAAGGGAAGCATCTCATTTGAGGAGCTGAAGGCTCAAAGTAATGAAGAGGTAGTTCGACTTTCTCCAGATGAGGAAACTAAGGACCTCATTCATCGTCTCTTCCACCCTGGGGAACATGTGAGGGACTGTCTGGGTGACTTGTTAGGTCATCCCTTCTTTTGGACTTGGGAGAGGTAAGTAAAACTTTAAGCAGATGCTACAGGCTTCCAGGATGGAGAGGGTGAGGTGGTGCAGACAGAAGTCTGGGCTGCACATCAGGAGACCCAGGCTTTTTTCTCAGCTTGGGATTTACTGGCTGTGTGTCCTTGGAGAGATGATTTAACCTCTCTGGAATCTGCTTTTCATTTCTGAAGAATAAGGAGGGAAAAAAAGAGATGCTTGCCTCTCCCATCATGCAGAATTTTTGAAGACATGGTTGTATTACTTTTATTAAAAATCAAAATGTGGCCAGGCGCGGTGGCTCATGCCTGTAATCCCAGCACTTTGGGAGGCCGAGGTGGGCAGATCACAAGGTCAGGAGTTCCAGACCAGCCTGGTCAGCATGGTGAAACCCCATCTCTACTAAAAATACAAAAATTAGCCGAGCGTGGTGGCAGGCGCCTGTAATGCCAGCTACTTGGGAGGCTGAGGCAGGAGAATCGCTTGAACCCGGGAGGTGGAGGTTGCTGTGAGCCAAGATTGTGCCACTACATTCCAGCCTGGGGGACAGAGCAAGACTCCATCTCAAAAAAAAAAAAAAAAAAAAGAAAACACAAAAACGCCAAAATCTAACAGTTTCCTTTTTCTAGAAAAGGAAAGGGAGGGATGGGGTGATCATGATCATTTAGATCATTTAGTCATCTTCAGCCGCTATAGGACGCTTCGGAATGTGGGAAATGAATCCGACATCAAAACACGAAAACATAAAAGTGAGATCCTCAAACTACTGCAACCTGGGCCTTCTGAACATTCTGTAAGTTTTGACAAGTGGACGACTAAGGTATGAATAATTCCTACAGTGCAGGGGTTATTCCAGCAATAAGAATTTGTGTAATGTTTTATGTTAGTTTTTCTATCTTATTTTATACCAGTGGCCGACCAGAGCCTGAAAGAGGTGATTTCCTCTCCTGTCCTCCCCATTCCTATTCCCTTAGGCTCCCCACTGGGGTGTCTACTTCCAGAGAGAGAAGCTGGCCCTCTCTCTCTCGCATTCAGACCCGTGCCCCTCTGATAGACTGTTATTCAGGCTCCCCCTGGATAGCCTTATCCCAGCCCACGAGCCTTTCCCTCACACTTGGCTGATAATCCTATTACCATTATGGCAAGAGCAGCTGACTAAATAGAACTTAATCCAAGGGAAGTGCTTCACCATGAGGCGTTTCAGTCCGGGTACAGCCTGGTTGCCTCCACTGCCTGTGAACAGCCCAGCTCTCAGGATCCACACACAGACCTACGTTCTGCCTGAGGAAATAGACTATGAAGAAAAGATGATCTTTCAAATTGCTCTCTTTAAGAAAAGTTCCATGTAACTTGCATTAAGTATAGTGGAACTCTACAAAATTATTCACCATCTCAATCTAGTCAGTACTGTCAGAACTTTCATTATTAATTAACAAACATCTATACAATACCAATTATGTGCTAGACCCATGCAAGGCCCTGAGCATACAAAGCAGAATACAGTGTGTCCCTGTGGGGCTGAGAAGCCCGTGGAAATGATGCTGTGGGATGTGTGCTGGGCATCCCAGGGACATGTGCAAAGCACTATGGGAGAACCCATAATCTTCAGGTCTTGGAAACCAACAGCTTCCTATCCTAGGCCTGACGTGGGATACTGCTTCTCCTGATTCTTGTTTTGCTTTCCTTCGCTCACTGGTCTCTAGACTGCACATCACACTCATAATTACTGGCTTATGGTCCATTTTCCTTGCTAGCCTATAAGGTCCATGAAGGCAGAGACTACCCATTGTCTTGTGAGTTATTGTATCCCTGGCATGGAGTAGATGTGCCATAACTCTACTAAACGAATGTCTATCAAACTTTGGCTAAAACTTTAACTTGTAGAAACAAAGGAATTTGAAAGCAGCTGTGATAATGATAGCTAATGATTACACAGTGCTTGATTATGTAGCAGCCATAGTTCTTGGGACTTTACATGAGTTACCACATTTAATCCTTATCACAACTGCTGAGACAATCATCTATATTTTGCAGATGAGCAAGTTGAGGCACAGACAAATAATTTTTCCAACTACACAGAACCAGTAAGGGGTGCACCAGGATTTGAAGCTGGGAAGGATGGCTGCAGAGGCCATGTGCTTAAGCCACACTACTACACAAAGCTATGATGGTGTCAAGTCTACCAACTCATTTATTCACTGAGGAAACTGAGGCTCAGAGGCCACACTCAAATTACTCATGCCTGGACAGTCAGAGATTGGCAGAGCTGGAAAGAGGAACTTGTTCTTTTATTCCCAATGTATTGGTTCTTTTCCCGAAATTCCATGAGCTTATATTGAATTTTGATAGACTTCAAGTTTTAACTCCAAGTTTGACCTTTTAATCCCCATTTTACACTTTGTTTTCCTGCTGACTTGCCCCTTTTCATGGTCACACAATTAATTTTGTTAGCATAGGTCTGGAGCCCAAGTTTTCCAGCTTGTATGACTGTATTGGTTCTTGACTTGCCCCATCCTGCCACACATACATGCTTGACATTTCTCATGGGTGTTCTGCACAGAGTGCACCTGGCCAGTCTCAGCAGCATCCTCACTAGCATTGCTCTTTCATCAGTTACTCTTCCTAAGTGACCCACTGGATTCTTGACTGTTGCATTTTGATCTTGTAGCCCAAACTCTTTCTAAATATGAGAGCCACCTATGGCTCTGTATCTATGAGGGTGACAAGCACAGAGAAAGAGGATGACATTACTATGATATGAAAGGAGTTGCCCTGGGATACCTGCAGGCAAGAAGAAACAAGTAACCTTGTTTAAAATATAAATTTTAGAGGGTACTAGTACAGTTTTGTTACATGGATATATTGTGTAGTGGTACAATTGGGCTTTTAGTTTAACCATTACCTGAATAATGTACATTGTACCCATTAAGTAATTTCTCATCCCTCTCCCTCCTCCAACCCTCCCACTTTTCCAAGTCTCCAATTCTATTATTCCACTCTGTACATCCATGTGTACACATTATTGAGCTCCCACTTATAAGTGAGAACATGTGATACTTGACTTTCTGTTTGTGAGTCATTTCACTTACGATAATGGCCTCTAGTTCCATCCATGTGGCTACGAAAGACATGATTTCATTCTTCTTTTTTATGACTGAAATATATATATGTATATATTTATATGTATGTAAACATTTTCTTTAATCATCTGTTGATGGACACTGAGGTGGATTCCATATCTTTGCTATTATGAATAGTGCTGTAATAAACATATGAGTGCAGGTATCTTTTTGATACAAGGTTTCTTGGGCTGAGTACAATGGCTCACGCCTGTAATCCCAGCACTTTGGGAGGCCGAGGTGGGTGGATCACTTGAGGTCAGGAGTTTGAGACCAGCCTGGCCAAAATGCTGAAACCCTGTCTCTACTAAAAATGCAAAACTTAGCCAAGCATTGTGGCACACGTCTGTAATCCCAGCTACTTGGGAGGCTGAGGCATGAGAATTGCTTCAGCCTATGAAGCAGAGGTTGCAGTGAGCTGAGATGGTGCCACTGCACACCAGAGCATTTTTTCATATGCTTTTTGGCCATTTGTATGTCTTCTTTTGAGAAACGTCTATTCATGTCATTTGCCCACCTTTTAATGAGGTTATTATCTTTTATTGTTAAGTTGTTTGAATTCCTTGTAAATTCTGGATATCAGTCCTCTGTTGGATGCATAGTTTGCAAATTTTTTTTTTCCCATGCTGCAGGTTGTTTGTTTGCTGTTTATTTCTTTTGCTGTGCAGAAGTTTTTAGTTTAATTAAACCCCATCTCTCTTTATTTTCGTTGTTTGTGCTTTTGAGGTCTTAGTCATGAATTCTTTGCCTAGACCAATGTCCAGAAGAGTTTTTCCTAGGTTTTCTTTTAGTATTTTTATAGTTTCAGATCCTACATTTAAGTCTTTAATCCATCTTGAGTTGATTTTTGTATACAGTGTGAGAGAGAGGTCTAGTTTTAATCTTCTACATACGGCAATCTAATTGTCCCAGCACCACTTACTGAATAGTGTATCCTTTTCCCAGTGTGTGTTTTTGCTGACTTTGTCAAAGATCAGTTGGTTGTGGATACGTGGCTTTATTTGTGGGTTCTCTGTTCTGTTCCATTGATCTATGTGTCTATTTTTATACCAGTACTGTGCTGTTTTGGTTATCTTAGCCTTGCGGAATAATTGGAAGTGTATCATAATGTGATGCCTCCAACTTGGTTCTTTTTCCTTAAGATGCCTGTGGCTGTTGGGGCTCTTTTTTGGTTTCATGTGAATTTTAGGATTGTTTTTTCTAATTCTGTGAAAAATGATGTTAGTATTTTGATAGCGATTGCGTTGAATGTGTAGATTGCTTTGGGCAGGGTGATCACTTTAACAATATTAATTATTCCTTTTGGAAATATACCTAGAAAAACAAAAACAAACAAACAAAAAAAACCATTCACTTTGGCCATGGTTGCAGGCCTGGTTTCAGTCTGAACAGCCCTTTTAAAGAAAGAAATGTAATCAAGTACGAATTTGAAAGGGTGGCCACAGGATAAAAATATTGTATAGTATAATAGCAAATTTCCTAGTATAGTAGTCAAAGATTTTTAACCATATTTTAATATATTTAATTTCTTATGAAAACAATTTACTTGGAAAATACAGACACACATTTGAACATACTTATAATCTCACGTGCAGACACAATTATATATATAGTTTTAATTTTTAAAAATTTTTAATTTTTTTGCTAAGCGCAGTGTCTCATGCCTGTAATGACCAGCATTTTGGGAGGCTAAGGTGGGCGAATCACGAGGTCAGGAGTTTGAGACCAGCCTGGCCAACATGGTGAAACCCTGTCTCTACTAAAAATACAAAAAAAAAATTAGCTGGGCATAGTGGCAGGTGCCTGTAATCCCAGCTCCTCAGGAGGCTGAGGCAGGAGAATTGCTTGAACCTGAGAGGCGGAGGTTGCAGTGAGCTGAGATCGCGCCACTGCACTCCAGCCCTGGCGACAGAGTGTGACTCCATCTCACAAAAAAAAAAAAAAAAAAAAAAAAAAAAAAAAAAGTATTATTTTGAGATGGAGTCTCGCTCTGTTGCCAAGGCTGGAGTGCAGTGGCGCGATCTCAGCTCACTGCAAACTCCACCTCCCAGGTTTAAGAGACTCTCCTACCTTCGTCTCCCAAGTAGCTGGGATTACAGGCGGTGCCACCACGCCCGGCTAATTTTTGTGTTTTTAGTAGAAACAAAGTTTCACTATGTTGGCCAGGCTGGTCTCAAACTCCTGACCTCAGGTGATCTGCCCATTAAGACCTCTCAGAGTGCTGGGACTACAGATGTGAGCCACCGCGCCCGGCCCAGACACAATTATAGTTAGCATTTTGGTATACAGCATTTACTTCCCTTTTTAAATTATTTTGCTTTATTAATTAGTTGGTAATTATAGAATATATGAATATATTCACATTTATATTTTGCCTTTTGGTATGAATATTCCATCATGATTTATTTTGTGTTGCTACCACATTTTTGTGTTATTTTTTGTTTTTTTTAGATTAATGCAGATGTTATGAAAAAAATGAATGAGTTTTATAAAAAAAGTGGCAATTTCTACCAGAACACTGTGGGTGATCTGCTAAAGTTCATCCGGAATTTGGGAGAACACATTGATGAAGAAAAGCATAAAAAGTAAGTATTGCTTTCATTCCTACAAATTATGTGTGAAATGAGAACAATTTAAAAAATCCAATTCTAAGTTTATATCTATGATGAAAAAAAGAAAATTTATTTTGATGAAAGAAAAGTAATTCCTTCCCTCTGTGTGTAAAAGGGCTATCACTGTGGCCTTACAATTAATGAGGGACATGTCCAGCAGGCTTTCATCTTCTTTGTTATTTTTTTGTTGGATAAATGGTAAAACAAATTGAACAGGAGCTAGTGACTCCCTTCTGTGAAGTAACACAGGAGACTGGAAGGCTAGATAAAGTGAATGTAGAGTTACATACATCTAAAAATAGCCCACATTAGTTCGATCAACTTTTGCTGACAAAAATATTAGCTACAAACTCACAAAAAAGCCTTACAGTTCAGGGCTCTTCTAGAGTTTGGAATTATAGGTAGAGGATTGTGGCATTGCACTATTTCCATTTTATGAATGAACAATCTAAAGTGCAGAAAGATTGTGGCCAAAGGTTGCACAATTAGTTGAAGAGTCAGGGGAGGAGTCTTGCTCTGTCAGATTCCAAAGTCCTTATTCATTCTGCAATAGAAATCAAGCGAGCAAAGAGATCTTCAGGGCCATATGCTATGAAGTGGGGAAGAATAATTTGGGGCAAGCATGCTGAACCATTTGTGTTTTATTTCAGGATGAAATTAAAAATTGGAGACCCTTCCCGGTATTTTCAGAAGACATTTCCAGATCTGGTGATCTATGTCTATACAAAACTACAGAACACAGAATATAGAAAGCATTTTCCCCAAACCCACAGTTCAAACAAGCCTCAGTGTGATGGAGCTGGTGGGACCAGTAGGTTGGCCAACCCTGGGTGCTGATGGACTGATTTGTTGGAGTTCAGGGAACTACTTATTAGCTGTAGAGTCCTTGGCAAGTCACAACGTTCTGGGCCTTTTAACTCACCAGGTTGCTTATGAGGGATGAGTTGTATAGCTGATATGTCAGTCCCTGGCATTGTGTATTTCATATGTCTATAACAAAAGCAGTATATGCCCAGACTACACTAGTCCATAAGCCTTACCCACTAACTGGAACGACACTCTGCTAAGATTCCTTTTGTCAATTGCACCAAAAGAATGAGTGCCTTGACCCCTAATGCTGCATATGCTACAATTCTCTCATTTAATTTTCCCAATGATCTCTTGCAACACAGGGATTATCATCCATCCCCATTTAAGAACTGAGGAACCTGAGACTCAGAGAGTGTGAGCTACTGGCCCAAGCTTATTCAATTTACACCTAGCACTTTATAAATGGACGTGGTGTTATTGGTACCTCTCATTTGGGCACCTTAAAACTTAACTATCCTTCCAAGGCTCTTCCAGATGAGTCCCAAAACATATATAGGGGCTCCAGGAAGCTCATTCACTCATTCATTCATTCAGTATTTATTGAGCATCTAGTATAAGTCTGGGCACTGGGTGCATGAATTCCACTCCTTCCAGAACCAACTGCATTGGTTTTCCATGACCTTAGGCAGTAGTTCTCAACTAGGGGGCAATTTTGCACTGCAGAGAGCATTTAGCAGTGTCTGAAGAAGTTTTTGGTGTCACAGCTTTGTGGGGCGCATGCTATGGCATTTAGTGAGTCAAGACCAGGGATGCTGCCAAACCTACCTTGCACAGGACAGCCCCTGCAACAAAGAATTATCCAGACCAAATATCAATGGTGCTGAGGTTGAGAAAGCCTGCCTTAAGGGGTTGGGATGCTTTTGAACTATCTTAGGGCCCAGGACTGTGGAGTGTGTGGACCACCCCGCAGAGGAGGGACTCAGATTTGTTTACTCTTGCTGAATGTGTAGCGATGGAGTTCCTTCTGGTGTCAACCCCTCAGGAGGCTCCCAGGCCTCCCTCACTTCCCATACCCAGTCTAGGAGCTCTTTCTGGCTCCCAAGCACCCAGAGCTTTCCTCCACCTTTTAGTTTTGGTTCCTCCACTGGAATGTAGGCTCCTTACGGGTGATGGCTATCTTTTCTTGACTTTGTATCTTCATTGCCAAGCAAAAAGTCTGCCAAGTGGGAATGTTCAATAAATATGCATTGAATAATGAATGAACCATCTTCGTACATGAATAATACTACTGCCTTACATTTTCTGGTGCTTTATAATGTATACATTACATCTGCATATTTTATTTTATTTAATTTTCAAAACAATCCTTTAAGGTCAACATTGTTATCCTTATTTTGCTAATGAGGAAACTAAGGTTAGAAACATTTTGATTTCCTCTAGGACATATAGCTAGGAAGTGTTACTGTCTTGATTTGAACAAATTTTCTGGTGCTAAGTCTGATGTTCTTTCCATGAATCACTGTGGTGGTTTAGATGGAGCTTTGTAATGGGAATAAAACAGTACCTTAGGTTCTTTCTGAAAAGGAGGTATCTAGCCATGGATAAATAGATATCACGAAATGAAATTAAATGTTGGTTAGGAACAGATTTAAGGCTTAAAAAATATTTTATGAGCAGCAAGATTGCTTTAACTTTTAAAATGAAGCTTTGGTTGTCTGATTTGTAATGAGCACCTGGATATGTCAATCAACATGCCCATTTGTGAAGCTTACTCAATAAAACTTTAAATCATCTTATTTAGTCTGATTTTCTTTAAGTGACATTTCCACTTTAGGGAGTGGGTGATATCTGCAATAGGAAATATTCGCTAAGTAATTCCTGGGTAAGTTTTAAGAAAGGACATCCTGCTGTCTGAAAATGGAAAAAGGAGCTATTTTTGACTCTCTAGTAATTCTGGAACAATGTGGGCCTAGCACGTAGCGAGAGAAAGGAGGAAATGATCATTTTTCCCTCTGCTTGAGTTCTCTGAGAGTTTCTGTTGACACTCTGCAAACAGTTCTCATTCAGTTGTCATCACCACAAACGTTTCATTGAGCATGTAGTTCATATCAGGTCCTGTGTTAGGCAGGCTGATTCTGCACTCTTGCTTGGGGGTAAAAGCTCTATCCTCATATGTTTTACTCAGCAGTTGGTGGCATTTACGTGTCTCTCCAATAGGCCTGAGAGGGCAGAGGTCATATCCCAGTTCCTCACATGGTGCCTGGTATAAGTATGTAGTGTGTTTAAGTTATAAGATACTCCTTGAATTCACAGGTTGAGAAGAACGTTTAACATTTGATTTTTGGTGGGTCTTTACTGGAGCTGCAGCCTGGGAGAGAGGTAAGTCTTGGAGCTGAGCCCTGGGTCAGCTCTTCCATTCTGTACTCCATCAGCTTTAGGACTCAGTGGGCTTTCAAGATGATTTGGGTAAAGAACAGCACAACCTTCCTCTGGAGGAGACCCTGGGAAATTCAGCTTTCCTTTTTCCTTTCTGTGGAGATTTTCTCTCAGGCTTGCCTAAGTGCCTAGTACAGTGCCTGGCATACACTATGCACCCAGTTTTACTTGTTGTTGTTCTTAATTACTGCTATAGACTGAATTGTGTCCCTCGCAAGTTCATACATTGAAGCCCTAACCCCCCCAGTGTGTTAGTATTTTAAGATGGGGTCTTTGGAAGGTAATTAGTGTTAGATGAGGTCATGAGGATAGGGCCCTCATGTTGGGATTAATGACCTCATAAGAAGAGAGAAAGAGCTCTCCTTTCTCACTGCCTTATGAGCACACACAGAGAAACTGTCCATCTGCAAGCCACAATGAGAGTCTTCACCAGGACCCCGATGGACAAAAGTGACTAAGACAATCACCTGGCACATAATAGGCTTGCAGCAAATGTTTATGCTCTGCCAGTCTCCTCCTATCACATGAACAGAAATATATATATATAAAAGGTATGTTTTTTCATCACCTCCACGGTGTTTTTCATTGTGTAATATTTTCATTGCTTTATGGCCTATTTGCTTAGACTAAGACCAAAAGATGGGGCCAGGTGTGGTGGCTTACATCTGTAATCCCTGCATTTTGGAGGCTGAAGCAGGCAGGTTACTTGAGATCAGGAGTTCAAGACCAGCCTGGGCAACAAGGTGAAACCCTGTCTCTACTAAAAATGCAGAAAAAAAAAATTAGCCAGACTTGGTGGCATGTGCCTGTGGTCCCAGCTACTTGGGAGGCTGAGATGGGAGGATAGCTTGAGCCTGGGAGGCAGAGGTTGCAGTGCACAGAGAACAGGCCACTGCACTCCAGCCTGGGCAACAGAGCCAGACTCTGTCTCAAAAACAAACAAACAAAAGACGCTGCTGAGACCAGCTCGGTCAGGGAAACCCTAAACCAGCGTTGCTAGAGGAATTAAAGACACACACACAGAAATAAAGAGGTGTGGAGTGGGAAATCAGGGGTCTCACAGCCTGCAGAGCTGAGAGCCCCAGAGATTTACCCATGTATTTATTAACAGCAAGTCAGTGATAAGCATTGTTTCTATAGATTATAGATTAACTAAAAGTATTACTTATGGGAAATAAAGGGATGGGCCAAAATAAAGGGAAGGGTTGGGCTAGTTATCTGCAGCAGGAGCATGTCCTTCAGGCACAGATCGCTCATGCTATTGTTTGTGATTTAAGAATGCCTTTAAGCGGTTTTCCACCCTGGGTGGGCCAGGTGTTCCTTGCCATCATTCCGGTAAACCCACAACCTTCCAGCGTGTGTGTCATGGCCATCACAAACATGTCACAGTGCTGCAGAGATTTTGTTTATGGCCAGTTTTGGGGCCAGTTTATGGCCAGATTTTGGGGGGCCTGTTCCCAACAAGACCCAAAGATGGTACTAACAGGAGAGAAGTGGGTGGGGAAAAAGCAAAGGAATTGGATTTTTGGAGGCTCTAGAACACCATCAACAGGATTCTATGTTGATAATATTTATATTTAATATTATTTATTAATAATATTATTAAAGATAATAACATTACTATATTAGCCATTAATATTGGCCTATACAAATTTAACACAGGAATTGTCAGGCCTCTGAGCCCAAGCTAAGCCATCGTATCTCCTGTGACCTGCAAGTATACATCCAGATGGCCTGAAGCAACTGAAGATCCACAAAAGTGAAAATAGCCTTAGCTGATGACATTCCACCATTGTGATTTGTTTCTCCCCCACCCTTAAGAACGTTCTTTGTAATCTCCCCCACCCTTAAAAAGATTCTTTGTAATTCTCCCCACCCTTGAGAATGTACTTTGTGAGATCCACCCCCTGCCCGCAAAACATTGCTGCTAACTCCACCACCTATCCCCAAACCTATAAGAACTAATGATAATCCCACCACCCTTGTTGACTCTCTTTTCAGACTCAGCCTGCCTGCACCCAGGTGAAATAAACAGCCTTGTTGCTCACACAAAGCCTGTTTGGTGGTCTCTTCACATGGACGCGTGAGACAGGAATCTTGAAATGATTTGATGTCCACAGCAGAAGTGAACCCAAAGCAATGAGAAACATAAACACAGAGAATTTCATTCTTTCTGCTCACTGAAAATTCTCTCTTCTTGAGAATCAAGTCTTTTAAAAAGTACATTTTGTGAAACTGAAATAATCAGCGAGGATTTTGTTTAACTCTTTTAACGGGGACCAAATGACTGTGACTCAGACAAAGTAGAAGATCATGTGTTTTTCATGTTAAAGCCTCAGCTGTTCAGCAGACCAGGAAGTAGGAAGTTATGCTCCATTAGTCAGTGAACAAATAAGACCATAATCCCTGTCCTCATGAGGTGGGAGCAGGGTGGGGTGGGGAAGAAAACCAACATCCATAAAGACAGAGAATACTAGAGGGTAATAGTAAGCAGGAAGAAAGTTAAGCAAGGTAAGAGTTGGTAGTTAGGAAGACTAGACGAAATTTAAAGACGGGGGTCAGGTGGGCCGCATCAAGAGGGAGCCTACCAAGTGAAACTACGAGGAAGCAAAAGAGCAAGTGGTGGAGGTATTTGAGGGAAAGCAAACAGAGGGGATGGATAGTCAGTTCAGAGGCCCTGGGGCCTGTTCTTACCTGAGTTGTTTGAGGAGCACAAAAGCGTGGTTGCCATACAGAGTAGGCAAAGACCAGCAAGAAGGGAAGACAGAGGGGTCAGGGAACCAGAGAGGGAGGGCCCCAAAGCACATGGAAGGGTTTGGGTTTTTACTGAGAGGGGAAGCCCTCGGTGGACTGTGGGCAGAGGAGTGGCATGATGTAACTTAACACTTAATCACTCTGGGTCCTCTGTGAACAGAAAGCAGAGGGCAAGAGTAAAAACAGGGAGATCAGTTAGGAGACTATTAAATAGTTCGTGCAAAGACTTTAGTAGCCAACACTGAGTGACGGTGGACTTCAAGTGGGCAGGCAGACTGGAGATGCATTTTGAAGGTAGAGCCAACAGGATTTGCTGACAGAGTGAGATATGGTGTGAGAGAGACGAGTCCAGGACAGTTGTCAGCCTTTTGGCCTGAGTGACTGGAAGAGTAGGGCTGCTATTAAAGGAGGTGGAAAGGCTTCCAGAGGAGCAGGATTAGAGGGAAGACCAAGAGTTTCATTTGGGACATGCCAAAAGTGATATTCCTAATAGACATTTAAGTGTCATACAGGGTTAGATGTGTGGATCAGGAGTTCAGGGAGATTGGCTGGGGAGAAATTTGTGAGTCATCTAATGATAGTATTAAAGGCCTTGCAATGAGAAATGATTATTGAGAGAATGAGTGTGGGAAGAAAATAGCAGGGAGAAAGAGGAAGAGAGGTCAAATAGTTACTTCCATCACTTCTGCCTACATTCCTTTGGGCGGAACTCAGCTACATGTCTTTACCCAGCTGCAAGGGAGGTTGGGGAATGAAGTTTCTACTTGGGTAACCAGGGGTGCAGCTAAAATGTAGCAGGTTCTATTACTAAAAATAAGAAGAGGAGAAGGGAAATAAGAAGAGGAGAAGGGAAATAAGAAGAGGAGAAGGGAAATAAGAAGAGGAACAGTTAGCAATGGCTTCCAACTTGGTGTTTTTATGGTGCATCCAATGAAAAAAGGGAACAGAAGGCAGAGACAAAAGTGACAAGAATAGGAAGAACAAGAAGATGGGACTGGGCAGAGAAAGTGGAGGAAAAGGAGGGAGGCGGGAAATATGAAGGCAGGAATGCAGAGGAGTCTGAGTATATGAGGAAAAGAGAAGAGGTGAAGTAGGATAGAAAGAGGAGAAAAAAGGTTAGGGAGAGGTAGAGGAGGGAGAAAAAGGGGATGGAGAAGTGTGACGAAAAAATAAGACAAGAGATTAAAGTGGAAGCAAAGACAAGGGGTAGCAAATACATCTAAAAAGGGGGCAACATAGTGAAACCCCACCTAAAAAAATAGCTGTGGTGCTGCGAGCCTGAGGCTACAGTGAGCCATGATCATGCCACTGAACTCTGGCCTGGGCAGCAAAATGAGACCAGGTCTCAACAAACAAAGAAACAAACAAATAAAAATTGAAAGGAGAGATTTGCCTTACAGGCGTCTGCCAATTACCCACGTCTGAGTGGAAATTGAGGCTTATGTTTTACCAATTTTTTTTTTTCTTTTTTTGAGATGGAGTCTTGCTCTGTTGCTCAGGCTGGAGTGCAGTGGCACAATCTTGGCTCACTGCAAGCTCCACCTCCCGGGTTCACACCATTCTGCTTCAGCCTCCCAAGTAGCTGGGACTACAGGCGCCGCCACCACAACCGGCTAATTTTTTGTAATTTTAGTAGAGACAGGCGTGTTAGCCAGGATGGTCTTGATCTCCTGACCTCGTGATCTGCCCGCCTCGGCCTCCCAAAGTCTTGGGATTTCAGGCGTGAGCCACCACGCTCAGCCATGTTTTACTAATTTTTATACTTGAATTAGTCTCACTGATATGCAGTAAGTACTACTGGCTGTGTGCTGGGCCCTGAATACATAGAGATGAGGGAGCTTTTTTTCACTTCCCATAAAGAACAGAACAGCAAAATAGCACTTGTAGGATGTCACTTTTAAAAAAATTTTTGGATAAATGATGTGGGTTGAAAAAGACCAGAAGCAAAATAGAATTGAACTTTAAGACATAAGCCAATTTAAAAATGAGTAATCAAATGTATTATAAGTTTAATAGTAGTGTCCTGTGAGAAACCCAATTATGTTATAATTCATATTATTGATAAATAATGCAATGAAAGCATCATAAATAAAAGGACTCACACTCTTTTTACTATAACAAGCTATTTTTTTGTATTTTATCTTAACTCATTTACATGCATATGAGAGTTTTGCATAATTGACACCCTAGTGTATTAGTTCATTCTGATGCTGCATTTTTACTTAGATAAAATTACTTATTTTACAAATATAGCATCATATTGATTTATAGTAATTATTTAAACTAGTATCTAATACTCTATCAGGTTAAAGTATCCAAGATTGTTTCCACGTTTTCCTTTGGCTTATTTCTAGTTTGCTTCCACTTTTAATATGACTAATACTCCAAAGATCTATGTCACACATACAATTTCTTCCTTTATATATAGAGAGAGTTATTTTCTTCCTTCTAAATATTACTGTAAAAATGTATACATAATTATTACTTGAAATATGTGAAATACCTGGGTGTGTATGTATGTGTATACTTAATTTTAGTTAATTGTGGGAAAATTAATTTTAGAAAAGAAGAAAGAATAAAATAAATAGCACTTTGTAATCTTGACACAGAGTAATCAATGTTAAACTTCTGGAATTTTTTTTTGGACGGAGTTTCGCTCTGTCGCCCAGGCTGGAGTGCAGTGGTGCAATCTCGGCTCACTGCAACTTCCATCTCCCAGGTTCAAGCAATTCTCCTTCCTCAGCCTCCCAACTTCTGGTATTTTTAATATGCATATACATTATATTATTATGTTCATAACAATATAGATTCATGTATATGCATACTATTAGTCATAACTTGAGTCATAGCATAATGAAGCTTTTGTATCTGTGTTGACTTCCATTCTGGATATTTTCTCATATTATTAAATATTTGTCTGCAACATGCACCATGATTTATCTAACTGCACCCCTCTTACTGGACAGTTAGCATTTTTATTCACTGCAATTAACAGTAAAATTTATTTGAGATCAGCCTTTGCACACATCTGTGATTAATTCCTTAAATATCTAGAACTTGAATAACTGGTTTAAAAGTCTTCATATTTTTAAGAGTTTGAAATATATTAGCATATTGTATTCTAGAAGGACTATATCAACTTACAATTTTCTTTTCTCTATATGAGAATGTCTGTTTTCCCTCACACTTAACACGAGGCAGTCTCTTTAAAAAACAAACAAACAAAAAGTAGCTCTATCAGTTTCATAGATAAGAAATTAACTCTCCTGCTTTATGTTGGATTTTTTTGACTACTTCTGAAGCCAAATATTTACACTTTCTATTGGTAGATAATGATTTGTGTGACTGCTCATGTTCTTTCTCCATTACAAAAAATTTGAAGTGTTCACATTTTGTCATTTTTAAGGAGCTCTTTATATATTGAAATTATTCACTTTGTCAAGTATCTTCTATGTAGTCTTCTTTCTAAATTGTACTTTTAATTTTGTTTATGAGAAACTTTGAAGAATAGAAACTTTAGATCATTAAGTAGTATAATACATCATTATTTTTCTTTCAGTGTTTTGCCTTTGTGTGATGCTTAGAAAGTCATTCCCTTTCCAAGATTATTTTCTTCACTTTGAATTTTTTAAATTGTTCTACCTTTTCAATTTAACTGAAATACTTTTGGCATGTGGCCTTGCATCATTTTAAATTGTACATATGGGTGGAGGGTGGCCAAGAATTTCTATGAATATTTATTAATATTAGCTATGAAAAAGTGATCTGATATAAAAATGGGTTAATTAAGCTGTTATCCAAAGCAAGACTTACCTGTAATGCCAATTTTAGTCTTAAGAATATATGTCTCAATTTTACTATGTTAAATGGAAAGACATCCTATGTTCATGGATTGAAAGACTTAGTACTGTTAAGATGACAATACACTCTAAGTTGAACTCCAGAGTCACTGTAATCTTTATCAAATCCAGTTGACATTTGTTTATTTACTTATTTATTTATTTAGCAGAAATTAAGCTGATCCTAAAATATGGAAATACAACAGCCCCAACTTAGCTAAAACAATCTGGAAAAAGAAAAAAACAGAACAAATTGGAGGACTCTCACTTCCTTATGTCAAAACTTATTACAAAGCTATGATAATTAAACCGTGTGGTACTGGCATAAGAACAGACAAGTAGATTAATGAAATAAAACTGAGAGTTCAGATATAAACCTTTATGTTGATCATAAGTTGATTCTTTGCCAGGAGTATGGAAGACAATTATATGGGGGAAAGAATAGTCTTTTCCACAAATGGAGATGGGATAACTGGATATACACATGCAAAAGAATGAAATCGATACTCCTCCTCACACCATACACAAAAATTAACTCGAAATGAATAATACACTTAAATGTAGGAGTTAAAACTATAAAACCTTCAGAAGAAAACATAGGAGTAAATTTTTGTGGCTTTTGTTTAAGCAATGGTTTTTCAGATATAAGACCAAATGTACAACTTACAAAAGAAAAAATAAGAAAATTGACTATATCAAGACTTAAAAGTTTATGCTGCAAATAATGCTAAGAAAGTATAAAAACAACCTACAGAATGGGAGAAAATATTTGCAAATCGCATATCTGATAAGAAACTTGTATCCAGAATATATGAAAAGCACAACTTAAAAATAAAAAACTAAAAATAATCCAACTTAGAAATGGGCAAGGGATTTGAATAGACATTTGTCTAAAGAAGATGCACAAACAACCAGTATGCATACATAAAGATGTTCAACATCATTAGCCATTAAGGAAATGCAAATGAAAACCATAGTGAGGTTTCACATCGCACTCACTAGGATGGTTATAATAAAAAAGACAGACAATGACAAATTGTGCTGAGGTTGTGGAGAAATTGAAACACTTCTACATGCCTGGTGCAAATGTGAAACTGCTTTGGAAAACATTCTGGTAGTTTCTCAAAGTGTTAAACAGACTTACCATATAACTCATCAATTCTACCCCTAGATAGACACTAAAAGAAAATAAAAACATAAATCCACACGAAAACTTACACATGAATGTTTACAGCAGCACTATTTATAGTAGACAAAAAGTGAAAAACAACTCGAATGTTCATAAACTGATAAATGGATGAATAAAGTGTGGTGTATCCATATAATGGAATATTATTCAGTGATAAGAAAGAATGAGTATTTGTTATGACTTAGATTAATCTTGAAAACATTCTGTTAAGTGAAAGAAGTCATTTAACAAAAGACTAAATGTTGTATGATTCCATTTATGTGAAATGTCTAGAAAAGGCAAACCTATAGAGATGGAAAGTAGTTTAGTGGTAGCACAGAGCTGGGGAGCATAGTGAGGAGAAATGGGGAGTGATGGCCAGTGGGTATGGGGTTTCATTTGGGGGCAACAAAAACGTTTTAGGATTAGATTGTACTGACTGTGAAAACCTGTGAATACAGTTAAAAACTATAGCTTATACAACCTAAAGGAGTGAATTCTATGGTGAATTGTATTTCAATAAAGTTGTTAAATTTTTTAAAAATATATTTTTTAATTTTGGAGACAAGATCTCCCTCTGTTGCCCAGGCTGGAGTGCAGTGGTGGGATCAAAGCTCATTGGAGCCTCAGAGTCCTGGGCTGAAGTGATCCTCCCACCTCAGCCTCTTGAGTAGCTAGGACTACAGGTATGTGCCCTGACACCCAGCTAAAAAATTTTTTAAAACATACAAATAATGTGACATTGCTGACATATTTTAGTTCATGGAGTACCTACCTGCTACAACATTCTTCTTTTTCTTTTTTTAAATAAAGATTGGGGAAAGATGATGTCATAGAAAAACCTTTAAGTTTGACAGTGATGCTATAATAAACCAAGTAAAATGCCACAGAGATTGGGCTAAATTGAGAGTATGTAGGTGTGAGAAAAATTTACAAACATATTTCTTTGGGAGAAAGATATAACCCTGTTCATTTTTAAGAAGTTGGTAAAGTACATTTGCTGTCACGCTCCTGGAGAGAATCCCAGAGTCACTGCAGACTAAAGATATTGAGGCAAACTGGCACTGTTCTTGAAGCCACAGAAATGTTGAGTTATCATTAGTAAGACAACTAAAGAAAAGTCTAAAGCTGTCTATGTCACTAATTCCTAGCATAAATACACAGAGATCATTGAGAATGGCAGGGCCAGGAGCAGAACAACAAATGCCACATGGATAACACTTCTTTTAATAAGACCTACAGAACTGTAGCCAGTCCAGAGAAGGCTGACTGGACTGACCAAAGATAAAGTCCTCTGTGCCCATTCTGATTGCCTATCTCTCTCCTTTTTCACCAATAAAGTGCATGTGATACAAATCAATAGTTCTCAATTCTGGCTGCAAGTTAGAATCACTTGGGCTCGACCCTAGACCAATTAAATCAGAATGTTGGGTGGGGCTTAGGCTCCAGCATTAAAAAATCCCCCAGGAACTTCCAGTTTCTCATCTGGTCTGTTAGGAGCATAGAAGTCATCATTCCATCTTAACAACAAGTAAATAGCTGAAAAACGAAAATATCAACAACTCTTCTTAGATCCTTCAGAGAAGTGAGGTCACAGGGCAAACTGTTGCCCCCCAAACTGGGGGGACAGACAGGCAGAAACAGAGAATCAGAACTCACCAGAGCAGAAACCCACCTGAGTAGGAGCCAACATTGTGTAGGAAAGCCTGATCAGTGATGGCAGGTTTCTGGAGGCTCAGTGTGGACAGGTCTGAGAGACAAAAGCTTCAGGGAGACCCTGTCACAGGGGGGCCCCCACACTTTGTGAGATTTGCCTTCAGGAACTCTATGGTTATCAGTGAAGATCAGATAAAAATTATTTCAGGCTCTGGGGAGGAAAAAAGTAACCATTTTGAAATATGCCAGAGCATTCTGTTCTCAAAAAGACTTGCCCCAAGAGAAGAACCTATGTTACCAGAACCTAACATACTGGAGTTTTATCGAAGTCTAATCAACCTGGGGGAAGGAAAACACTCAACTCCAGCCAGTCCAGCCTTTCACATGGGGAAAGGAAATACTCAACTATGGTCCCCCCAGTCATTCTGTATCAAAGAGGGTAAAAAAGGAAAAACTGAGAAGCACTTGTAAAGTTCACAGCCCAGGGCACAGACTAAAAGATAAAAGCCTAGAGCCTGATAATAGGACCACAGAATACTTTCCTTCCTCTTCCATTTTATGGCTACACTACTAAAAGCCTATTTACCAAATTTTCTTTTACCCCAGTAGATCAGGTCCAACTTAAAAAAAAAAAATTACTAAGCTTACTAAAAGACAGGAAACACAGTTTGGAAAGACAGAACAAGCATCAGAACTAGGCCCAAATATGGCAGGAATGTTGAAATGATCAATGAATTAAAAACTATATATATATACACACACACTTGGTTTATATATACACACAGATATATATGTATGTATGTATAGATAGATAGATAGATAGATAGATAGATAGATAGATAGATGAGAGGGGATTTATTAGGGAAATTGGCTCATGTAATTATGGAGACTGAGAAGTTCCACAACAGGCCATCTGCAAGCTGGAGACCCTGAGATGCTGATAGCATTGCTCAGTACAAGTTCAAAAGCCTTAGAACCAGGGAAGCCAATAGTGTAATTCTCAGTCTGAGTCTGAAGAGACTTGACAACCAGGGGTTTGCTGGTGTAAGTTCTGGAGTCCAAAGGCAAGAAAGCCTGGAGGTTTGATGTTAAGGGTAGGAAGATGGCGTCCCAGCTCTGAGATGGTGAGACAAAGAGAAAGAGAGAGAGAGAGAGAGAGAGAGAGAGAGAGAGAGAGAGACAAGGAGAGAAAGAGAGAGAGAGAGAGTTTGCCTTTCCTCTGCCTTTTTGTTCTATCTGGCCCTCTAACTGATAGGATGGTGCCCACCCACTTTGAGAGCAGATCTTACCCACTCAGTCCACAGACTCACATGCCAGTCTCCTCCAGAAACACACTTACAGACACACCCAGAAATAATGCTTTATCAGCTATCAAAGTAGTTCTTAATCCAGCCAAGTTGGCACCTAAAGTTAACTATCACAGGGCTCTAATGGAAAAGGTAGACAACATACAAGAACAGATGAGTACTGTAAGCAGAGAAATGCCAGAGATCAAAAACACTGTAACAGAAATGAAGAATGCCTTTGATAGATTTATTAGTAGATTGGGCATGTCTGTGAAAAGAATCCCTGAACTTGAAGATTTGTCAAAAGAAACCTTCAAAACGGAAAAGCAAAGAGGAAAGAGATAGAAAAAAAAACCCAGTATATTCAAGAACTGTGGGACAATTACAAAAGGTTTTACATACATGTTAACATACACATAATTAGAAGAATGGAAAGAGAAGAGAGAAAAGAATAAAAGAAATATTTGAAGCCATAATGCCTAAGAATTTTCCCCCAAATTAATGTCAGACATGAAACCACAGATCTAGGAAGCTCTTAGAATATCAAACAGAAGAAACAAACAAAGTACAAAGTTTAAATTACAGATCACTTGGTATTGTACATTCTAGGGGTTTTGACAAATGTATCATTAAATATATCCACCATTAGAGTATCATATGGAATAATTACATTGTCCAAAAAAATCCTCAGTGCTCTGCCTATTCATTGGGCTCAAGAATCTTCCTAACCCCTTTGGATGATGATGTGTTAGAGTACCTTTATCTACTGTAACAAATGTACCAGTCTGGTGCAGGTTATTGATAGTAGGGAGGTTATGCATGTGGGAACAGAGTATATGGGGACTCCCTGTATTTTCTGCTCAATTTTCTGTGAACCTAAAACTGCTTAAAGAAATCTATCTGTCTGTCTATCTATCTATCTATCTATCTATCTATCTATCTATCTATCTATCAATCATCTACCCATCTATCTATAAAACTCCCCCAGGAATTTCAATGTGCAGCAAGATTGGGGGGGACCAAAGTTATTTTATGGCATACAAAAAGCAGAAAAGAGTCATAGTTAATAGTGGTAACAGGCATGGTTAACAGGCTTCCAGGGTTCAAATCTCAGATCTGCAATTACCAACTGTGGAACCTTGGATGTTTACTTAAACTTTGTAAGCTTTTGTCTTTTTACTCATTAAATATGAACGTATTTACTTCACAGGTTTATTGGGAAAATGAAATAACACATGTGTGCACTTGTCCTTCAAGTTTCTTGCTTGGGTCTCTTCCAAGTGTACTTTCTTTCCTGCTCTAAAGCTCTTAAATAAACTTCCACTCCTGCTCTGAAATAAATAAATACATGAATAAACAACACATGTGAAGTGTTAGGCACTTGTCTTGCACATAGTAAGTCCTTAATAAATGCTAATTATCACATTCTGGAATCCTGTAATTATCATCACTCTCTCCACTACCCTTCCTGTCTACATAGGTTTTACTAAACTTCTTGTGGTTCTGGGAACGTGCTGGCCTCCTGCTCATGTTCAGACGATGTGTGCTTCTTCTATAGTCTAAACCACCTCCCTTTCCTGATTGTGTGTGGGATTCCTGTTTCTCCTCCTGCCTTGGCTCAGGCATGTTCCCTGGAGGAAGTTTCCCTGACTCCAGTGTGGATTGTTTATATTTGCTGCTTATCTTCAATCTGCTGCTCCACATTCAGTATCTACCCTTCTCTACCCTGAGGTTTATCCCCACAGCCAACCTCAATGGACTACATCAATGGGTTTCCTCACTCTGGCTGATGAATGAATTCAACCAATGGGAAGTCTTGGTAGGAAATCTGAGAAAAGGAGACGGACAAAGTCTGGGTACTTATTTCCCCCTTCCAGGGTTTCCTGGAGCTGTGAAGATTCAGTCACCTGAAAGTACTGCCCTTCATCACCCCCCAAAACACAATCTTGAATACCATAATCCCAAATATTGAAATCCTGAAAGACAAAAATTCCTAAAGATCAAAATCTCTAACATCTAAAAGCCAGAAAAATCACAGTTCCAAAAGAACAAAATCCTGAGTGTTGAAATCCTGAAAGCTGAGTTCTGGGGAAGGAGTTAGTGAATTTTCCATTAAACACAAGGTAGTTGCATCATTATTTGCATCAGGCTAGGCAAATCTATCACCTTACTATTGTCTTTATTTGAATTTGGCGGAAAATTCAGATAAGTTGGATTGACCACGCTACATAGCAATGACAAAAACCCCATTTAAAAATGAATCATTTTTCTGCATTGGCATTCCTTCCAACTGTTGAAGTTCCAGGAGCTTTTCATGAATTAAAGTTGCATTTGCCTGAAGAAACCAGCAAAGTTACTGACAGATTTGAAAACAGTTACACACACAGTAGAATAAGAAGACACACAAAGGTATTGCTGTTTGCACACTAGATTGTTTCTGCCAAATTTGTGGTCTTATATATGAATGCGTGCAGAAGGGATTTACGAATACCCAAAGCAACATAGAAGCATGGCATAGAAGATGAGAAAATTTAATAGGGAGTACTCATGTCCATTTATATCAAATCATAGAAGAATTAAAAAAAAAAAGTAGTGCCATATAGAAAATGAGTGTGAACAATTCTCCAAGGAGAGACACACCCTAAAAGATAAAAAGAAAACAGCTATTCAAGATGCAAGACTTCAAAATATCATGATCATAAAAGTCGGTCCACTCTTATGGACTACCTCCAAGCAATTGCCCATAATATGTAATATACCTTTACATACGTTGAATTTTTAAATTTTTGTTTTGTTTTGTTTTGTTCCCCTACTATTTTAAATTGTCACAATTTTTTTTGACAATTTGTTATGTATTCCATCTTTACATCATTTCCAATACTGGGGGTATAAATTGTGTAAAGACTTTTAGAGAATTCTAATTTGTTTTATGCATTTTTTGCAAATTTGACTCCTTCATTGACTTTGTCCATGTATGTAAAAACACTGAAACTTTCTCAGTAAATAAAGAGATGTCCTTTTTGTATATCTGCTTTCATGATAGATAACATTTCTCAAGATCTTAGCTCTTTGGTCAACTGCATATATGGTAGTAGTGGCCTAGTGTGGTTTTTTATTGATCTTGTCAAAATACTTAGATTGTGTGTCATAATATTTCAGATGACTGCAGTTATAAAGCTGGGTGCACACCATTACCAAGCATAGTGATATGCATTATATATTTTGCTTTTGCCTGACTTCCTTATGACTATGGTTCGTCTGCTCATACTGTTAATGTTTGTGTGACTGTCATTAGTATAGCTGAGTATTTACACTGACAAAAATGTTATTATTGTCTATTTTATCTTGTCAAGTGACCTATGAAGAGTTCTGTTGTGTTTTTATGTCTCCCAAATACATCCCCTTTTAAAATGTAAATAAATGTTTTTAAATAATTAAAACTTTTTTTTTTTTTTTGCAGAATTGTGTTTTCAGGATTTTGATCTTTCAGGCTTGTGATTTTTTGAATTTTAGACTTTAGGGATTGTGATCTTTCAGGATTTCAGCCTTCAAGATTATAGTGTTTGGGATTGTGTCGTTCATGATTATGGCCCAAACCCCTGGCAAAGAGGTCTGATTTCCCAATGCTGTCCTTGGATGCAGCTACTAGGCACCCTATCCTCAGAGCCCAGTGTTGGTCCTGGAGCCCCTGTGTAACTAGCTCTGGGTACTGTACTTTCCCTCACAACCTCCCTGCACTCTCCGCTGCCTTTGTAAATTGTCCCTTTATTAAACCACCTCAGATTACCCTAATCAGAGAGTGCCATCTCTCCTCTGCTGGGACCTTTCCTGTGTTCTTCTGGGGCCTCTATCCCTCCTCACTATCCATGGCGCCACACCAGTCCCTAGTTCGCAGCATATGAATGGGTTTAATTTCCAAATTTCTTTGACAGATGATAGCTGGAAGTAGAATCATCATGTCTCACAGAAACAATACCATCACTGGCACTGAATTTGTCAGATGAGGCCATCAGTGCCCATTTAGACCAAGTATAATTGAAATTTTACACCCAGCCATCCTCTCCCCTCCTGAAGGTGCCCAGAGGACTTGTGGTTCCCCTTCCCTCCCCACTTTCTGTAGCCCCCTGGACTCTTCTTGCTCCTCCCTTCACCTGCAGGGACTCAGCACTCACAGCTCACTTTCACCCTCAGAAAGTCCAGGATGGGGCCTCGGGAGGCAGGACTGGAGAAGAGTAATTCCCCCACCAAAGCAGATGCTCCTCTCATCTCTGCTGGGACCCTATCCCAACCCCAGTCCCAGCTCCAATGTTGAGTATTCAAATTCCCAGATCCATCCCATTTTGGTTGGAGGCGGGGAACAGGGGATGTTGCTAGATCAAACATAGGATGTTCAGTTAAATTTGAATTTTAAGTAAGCAACAGATAACTTTTTTAGTATCAGCTAAATATGTCCCATGCAATATTTGGGCATACTCAGGCTAAAAAAGTATTCATTGCTTATCTGAAATTCATATTCAACCCGGTGCCTGTATTTTTATTTGCTAAGTCTGGCAGTCCTACATCTCTTCAATCTTTTTTTTTTTTTCCTACTGTTCCCATTTCCACCTACCCAAATCCATATTTTGACACAAATACAATTCTTGAAAAAATGACTCGTATAGACTCTCTGATTTTCCTCTGACATTTAAGCAAATTGTTGAGTCTTTGTGTTCCGAATCTCCACGTGACACCAGTAAGCATCACATATTTTGAAGCCACTGACAAGATGTGTAGTGCTGGCATCTTCCTGCCTCCATTACTTTGCCTGTAGAATGAGGCTTGCAATTCCTAGCCCTGCTGTCACATAGTAAGTGTGCAATAAAGGCTCACTAATATTTTTAAAGCACGTATCTGTCAGTAACTCAGGGTGTGCGTGTAGAGGGTATGGAAAGAAGTCTTATTGCTCCCTATTAATAATAAACATATAACACACAGGTATCCTCCGAAGGACTACATCTGCATTAGGAATTAAACGGATCTTGTGGGGTTTTGTTGTTTTTTGTTTTGTTTTGTTTTGTTTTGAGACAGGATCTCACTCTGTTGCCCAGGCTAGAGTGCTGTGGTGCGATCTCGGTTCATGGCAGCTTCGACCTCCCAGGCTCAGGTGATCCTCCCACCTCAGCCTCCCATGTAGCTGGGACTTGTGATGCCCTTTTCATTCTGTCCCCAAGGACCATATAATTTGTTGGAGAAAATACATTCCGAATTTTCCCAGGAATAAATTATTCACTATACCACTCCTGATCAACCACTTCCTTCATGTCCTGGGAAATTTGGGGAAAAGATAGAAGGAGGGAAAGCAACTAAAGTCCCCCAGCCTCCATCTGTTCCTGGCCTTATGCTGTGCTCTTGGACTACATTATATGCAGTCAGTCCTCAAACAACCCTATGAGGTAGACATCATCAGCTCCATTTCACAATACAGTGTTGGGGGTCAGCGAGGGTAAGCAACTTGCTGATGATCACAAAGTTGCTAGGAGCAGAGATGGGATTTAAACAAGATTGCCTCATGGAAAACCATGAGCTCTGAAGGAGGGTGCAGGGCCTCCTGGTCTGTACTCTGTTGGTTGGCGGAGGGACTACTTGTCAAAGTCACTGGGTGGGACTAGCTGGCTTGTGATCTTCATCTGGGAAGAGAAGTATTGTATCCACGAATCATTTGGATTGGAAATGGCTTTGGGAGCCCTCTTGGGAGCAACTTATCATTTTCCCTGTGCTCTTTTACTTAAGAAGAGGATGGCAGGCCCACAGATTGTGAATGTGGACATCCTTTATTCTGGCTAATGACCTGCAGCCCTGGAGGTGTATGGGTGAGGGCTGGCACCCTGAGGTCCTGCACACATGGGCCACTTCCTCTTCTGGATGACACTTGGATCAGTTGGAAGCTCTCAAAATGAGGGATAGATGTCTTTTCATACTTCTGTATAAAGAGGGGAGACTTCATGTCACTCTCTGACATGTATCAGAAAAGGCTTCTATGAAGGTGAAGGCAGGTCTCAGTCACTCTTGCTCTTTCTGCTTTCCTCTGCCTCTTTCTGTCACCCTTTAGTCTGAATGCTCTGTATGAGATTCCTAAAAAACAAAGAGTTCTTAAAGCATCAAGATTTATTGGAATATAAAAAAATTCATGAAGACAATAGCATTTGCTATTTCTTCTTTATGGTGGTAGCCACAACTGTGATTGATAGTCGAATTGATTTTCTGTTAATAGCACAGTCTGACTATAAGGTCAGTGAAAGCATGAACTTCACATTCTGTTTTCTCCACTGCATTTCCAGCACCCAGCACAATTCATTTACTCATGCATTCAATATGTATTTATGAGGCAACTATTATCTGCATGTCACTGTGCTAGGTAAGGTGAAAAATAGTTCTTATTCTATTCTAGGTACAAATAAAAATAGGTGTTGGTCTCTGCGCTACAAAAGCATGTAGTCTAGTAGGTGAGACACATACATGAATAAGTATCTCAAGGAGAGGAAAAAATGTGTCTCCAAAACTAAGAGGAGAGAGTAAGAGGAGAAAGGAGAATCAGGAGGTATCACAGTGTGATGTCTGTGTGACAGAGAAGAAAGGGAAGGGCCCTTTAGATGATCACCAAGTTGCTGCAGAATGGGGTGTATGAGACAGAGAGAGGGAAAGATAAAGCTGGAAACCTGGACTGAGACCATATTAGCAATGGCCTTGTATGTCCCACAAAGGAGTTGAGACTTTTCCAACCAGGTGAAGGAGGGGAATAAAAGCTTTCACACTGAGGAAATGAGCAGGTCAGATTTGTTCTCAGTGTGTGGGATGAAGCAGAGTGTGTTGGGTGTGTGTGGAGAGGGGAGTGTGGTGACTTCACAGGGCCAGAGATGGCGACGAGGGCCTGACAGAAGCAGTGCCAGTGGGATAGAGAGGAAGGCCTGGATAGCAGTGACATGTCCACGGCAGAGTGGCAGAACTTCCCATTCCTGTAGGTAAAACATGGGAAGGGAGGCAGAGGAATGAGTTGAGGATAATTCTGAGTTTTCTAGCTTGGAAGATGGGGTTGATTGGAGAAAAGAAATAAAGGGGCCAAAATTGATTTGGCACACATTTAGTTTGTGTTGTGGACCCTGTTAGAATAGATTAAATTTGCAGTGGCTCCTATTAGAGGAGAAGCAAGGGGCTAGGGATCTCAAGCAAATGGGAGAGTGCATTCATTGTAAGAAGGTAAGTTCAACAGGAGAGCCACAGGGGGCACTGACATTTAAGGAAGAAGCAGAAGAATGCGAAGAAGAATGGGAAAGAATAGTCAGAAGTATGACAAGAGAAAGAAAAAAATGGTGTTCCCAAGTCTCTAGGAGGCAGTAATAGCATCAGAGGCCCAGATTGTGAGTTCATACATTCTTTTCTAAGGAAGGTGGTCTAGAACTGTGGTAGGTAGAATTTCAGGTGACCGCCCTAGGATATCCATGTTCTAATCTCTAGAACCTGTGAATGTGTGACCTTACATAGCAAAAGGAATTTGGTGGGTTGAATTAAGGCTAAGGACCTTAAAACAGAGACATTATTCCGGATTGTCCAGGTGGGCCCTAAAAGGGAGTTGGGAGGCAGAAGAAGGAACCAGAGAGATGTGATGATAGAAGAAGAGGCAGGAGAAATTCAAAGAATGGGCAGGACTTGACCCACCATTGCTGGATTTAAAGACAGAGGAAGGAGGCCCTGAACCAAGGAATGCAGGTGGCTTCTCAGAAACTGAGAACAGCTCTCAGCTGACAGTCAGGAAGGAAGCAAGACCTCGGTCCTACACCTACAAAGACTGAATTCTGCCAACAACCTGAATGAAGCAAGAAACAGATCCTCCCAACAGCCTCCAGAGGGGAACACAGTCTTCCAGACACCTTGATGTTAGCTTGAGTCTCAGGTCAGACTTCTGACCTACAGACTTGTATGATAATAATTTGTGTGTTTTAAGCCAGTAAGTTTCTGGTAACTTGTTATGGTAGCAAAAGGAAACTAACACAGAAACTGAAGTGGGCCAGGTTCCTTACCTGGTCCCTCTTTCTTGGCCTTTTCCTTAGATGGCAGTGGCCCCTGGATCTGTTATTGGGACTCCTTTTCCTCCCCTCTCATATTTTTTGTTCAAACTAGACCCAAGACCCAAATCTAATTTCAAGGGCAAAGAAAAAAATTAAAGCAAATATTGCAATTTGTTGGGCTGTGGGTCAGTCTTGTCCCTAGCTAAGTTTTGTTTTAACTGTAATGTTACAGACATTTTTAATTTCTCACTTTTTTCCTTCCTTCCTTCCTTCCTTCCTTCCTTCCTTCCTTCCTTCCTTCCTTCCTTCCTTCTTTTTTTTCCTAAGTAGAAGCTCTGGCAATACTAGGTTGGCTGACTTGAGCGGACTGTCTCTGACCCCTTTGGGACACATTCTCCAGTTCACCGCAGTCTCTACCACTTCCTCCTATCTCTCATGGACTGCTTTATTCATTTATACACCCTGCCTGTATTCTACAGGTGACTGACTTAGTGACACTAGCCTAACTGGCATTAGAACATGTTAGATCTGGGATCTTTGAAGGGAGCATGCAAAAAACTGAAAGAAGCAATCACCAAGACTTAATGAAGGAGAAGATTTTTTTTTTTTCCAACTCAGGGATGACCTATTAAGTACCGTGAATCCTTTTAAATAACATGTTTGTGTGTTTGTATACCTACACATGAGTGTACCCATGGTGAATGTGGAGACAAAGATAATTAAGAAATAGGAAGATGGGGCAAAGATCTAAGTTCAAATGGATCAGGAAAAGTACCTTTATTTTCCTTAAGTGGGGCCCATCTATTGCCAAGATGCAGGTTCAGCCATGTCCCACTCCAATGTGAGTGTATTTCAGTATGTGACCATGAGTTAGTATTTTGCTAGATCCTCGTCAGTCACCTTGTTGCTGGCCTAACATCCCCTCTAGTCTCATGCATGGGGCTTGTGACTTGCTCCTTTTTGATGAAGCGCTTCCCTGTTACCTCAATTTCACTAACTGAGCTCTTCTTTGTTCCTTACCTGGGTTCTTGCTTTAGTTTTTTGCCTGATTTTTAGGAAGTGGGATTCTGTTTCATGCCCACTCTTCCTTCTATTAATTGCAGTCCTGTTCTAAAGCTCTAGCCCTGATAGGGAAGGGAAGTCTCATATCCTTTTGTCCAGGCCTTCCTGTCTTGCTAGGCCTTCTCCCAGGGGCCCAGGGGGCTCTCCACACCTGACCTTTCTTCAGCCTCCTCTAGAGTCACATCTGCCTACAGTCTGCCTGGATCTCCTGCAATCACAGCCCCACCAGGTGACCTCAGAGTCTCAGGCATTCACGAGCTCTGCTCCAACAGCGCCTTTTTCACCCTTGTGAAAAGTCTGGGAAATAAAAAACATCGGCACAGCAGGAAGTTTTGGCTGGAAATTTGAAAGGATTCTCCAAAAAGCTTTCCAGCCCTTTCCTGTTCTGTAACCCACAGAGATGACAAGCCAACCTCACCGCAGTGACCTCAGGTGGAGGGCTTGTTTAGGAAATTCTGACTCATTTTACTTCTGATTTTTTTTCTCAAAGGAGAGAAAATAGGCCTATTCATTTAAAATTATGACAACAGTTTAGGGATTTAGGTCAAAAACCTTAAAGGTTTTTAATCTACTAGTTGGCAAATGAACAGAACTCTCAGAAAGAACTATTCTTTTTGTGCATGAAAAGTTGCGTAAATGGTTGGCATAGAACAAAAACAGGACAAAAAATCAGAAATGGTGTGTTCTAGTCCAGATGCTGCCATTTACTGCCCAGTAATCTTGGGAAAGTCACTTACCTTCTCTGTGAGTCAGATTCTTTAACTGTTTAAAAATAAATGATTTCTGACATGGTTGCCCACAGGGTTGTTGTGAGGACTTACTGAGACAATGGGTGTGAGTCACTGTCTAAATGAGAGATCCTACCATTAAAAGACACCATCTGTCCCTGCTGATAATTATAGCACCTTGCTCCTGATTGCCTTCAGTGATCTCTACATCCATTTCATGGGATTCTTTAACAACCTGAGCCAGGGTTTGCACACAGCCGCGAAGCTGTGGAGCAAGACCTAGAGCCCAGGTCTCCCGACCCAGCTCACTGTGGAAAGAAGTGCTTCCTCTCATGCTCTGCCCAAGTCTTACCCATTGCAGTCTGGTCCTGCCATATCTGGGCTGTCACCCCATTGCCCTTCTTGATCATTTCTGGGGAAGATGGCACCGGGGCCTTTCATTTTTGAGCAGAAAAGGTTCTGTCAGTGTTAGGAGGCCTCTGAGAGATGATTTGCCTCTGCTGGGGATCTGGTTTGATTACTTCTTCTCTTTTTTGGTGTAGGATAATTTTTGTCTGAAGGGAGAGAGAACAACCAGTTATCACAATTATGATGCAGTAATTGAAGTTGTGTTCTCTGTTGGTTTGTCGCTGTCATTTCCTTTAGGAATGGCAAGAGCCAAAACTGAAACCTTCAGGCTTCAGAATAGGGCTTCTCACATTCTTAATCTCACCTTCCCCAAGGTCTTATAAACTCTGAAGCCATGCATTGCTTTTCCAGTGTAAAGAGCTTCAAAGTATCTGGTTTGTCTTCTGGGCACTGGCACTGGCACTGGCAAATAATGCCTGGGCAGCTCCAAGTCCCTGTTGGAAGGGCAAGTCTGGAAACAGGCCTGATAAGTGACATGGCTGGCAAGGACACCAGGCCTGTCATTCAGAGGCTGCTGTCTACCACTTTGGCCCTCAAATAACTCTTTGGCACTCATCAGCTATGGTTTTCATGACCCCTGGGGATTCTCTCAGAGCCCTAATTTAGCATCAGTTTCACTTGGAAGCTTGTGCAGAAGTGAGTTAAGCTGAAGCAGATTTTAACAGACTCAAGTCCCTTCTGTTCTTATTGCCAATATCCTGCCAAGCAGAAGAACAGATCTTCTTTCTTTCCCACCTTATGCACCCTGCCCTGAGCAGCCTGGACTATTTGGAAAGCTGGCAATAAAAGATCATCTGAATAAAGAGAATGTAGGATACATATACACAATATAATACTAATCAGTTATAAAAAGATAAAATCATGTCTTTTGCAGCAACATAGATGGAACTGGAGACCATTATCTTAAGTGAAATAACTCAGAAAAGGAAAGTCAAATATTGCATGTTCTCAGTTATAAGTGAGAGCTAAATAATACGTACACCTGGACATAGACAGCAAAATAATAGACACTGGAGACTTGGAAGGGTGCAAGAGTGGGAGGTGGGTAAGGGATGAGAAATTACCTAATGGGTACAATGTATACTATTTGGATGCTGACTACACTAAAACCCCAGACTTCACTACTTCCCGATATATCCATGTAGCAAAACTGCACTTGTACTCCTTAAATCGACAAAAATTAAAAATACAAATCAAAGATCATCTGGGACACTTCCACAGCAGTAGTATTCTATTGAAAAGTGGGTCAGAGACTCCAACTTCTTAAAAGTGCTTGTCCTATTGGAGGTGAGAAAAGACCCCCACAGAGAAACACCTCCTTAACTTCCCGCCAGAGGCAGCAAGTTCAGTTTCTAGGTTCTGCATGCTGAGGAGAGGCAGGGTATGAGGCTAGTCTCTGGAAAGTTTATACCATCTCCCATTGCATGCTTGGACATAGCAGCTCTGAACTGAAGAAGAGGATTCCCAGCTCATGCCTACCCCTGGACAGGATGCAGCTGTATGGCAGATACCACGAGTCTTGGCTGAGTAAGGTTGCTTGATGAAGCTAAAGAGAAATACAGAGAAAAACTGCATCAGAACTCATGACACAGACCCAGTCACTGAAAGGTCTCCAGCCTGGAGGACCATGCCGGGAGGGCTTCCATGGACACCTCCAGGGCAGGGGTTGGAAAGTGAAGGTAAAGCAGGCCTGTTCCAGGGATATTCAGGAGACCTGGTTTCTACACTGCAATTTGTGTGTGTGTGTGTGTCCCAGGAGACCTTTCGGCTGGACACGAAGGCCATGATGTCAATCACATAGACCCAGGGAAGTAAAATAGGAGATTAGGGTGGATGAACACTAGAATCACAAGACTTTAGGACTGTTTGGAGCCTATGGATCACAGGCAGTGTTCCATAGTGGCCTCCCCCCTGAAGCAATGAGGAAACATGTACAAATGGGCAGGTCAGGTGCGCTGGCATTTCATGCCTGTGAGATGCAGAAAAGCAGTATTTCCAACTTCTTCCCCTAATAGAAGCTGGCAGTTGGGATAGAAAGGGAAGGTTTGTTAGGAGAGACCATGTGGAAACAAAGGCAGGGTTAGTGTGTGGGAGTGGGGTTGTCTCCTTAAGACTGAAGATGGGGAAGAAAAAGGATATAATATGGCCTCAGTATGTGAGATTAGAACTGAAGGGTTTGTGACAGGGAAGAGATGCATAGCAGGAGCCTCCAGGAAGCAGGAGGTATGAGATGGTGTGTTCAAACCAGCAGTTAGTCTCAGTGTGAGGGAGAAGTGACAACTAGGACATTGTGATAGTCTCTTAATAAAGATCATACACCATGCCTGGAAATGAGGAGTCAGCAGAGATACAGAGAAGCTTAAGGTACCTGCCTTCCTGGGGTTATGAAAACCAAGAAGATAGAATTATTTAGATGAGAGTTGCCCACAGAGCCATGGAAGGAGGTCAGGAGACACAATTTTCACCTCCTCTCTGACACTCACAAACTATGTGATCTTCAGCAAGTTACTTCACATTTTGGGGGTCTCAGTCTCTTTATGGTCAATAAGGGGATTGGTCAAGCTGTTTTTAAAGTCACCCTCTGATTGAGTAGCAAACTTTTGCTGCCAGTGGGGATCCAATTCCAACTCACAATTTTGAACTGAACTTATTGCTTCCCGTTGAGGCTGCAACCACTCAATACCTCTGAGCAAGGTGAACCTTAAGATGGCATTGTCTCCTGGGGAAGGACAAAAACAAGCATTAAAAACACTTGCAACAACTCTTACTGAAATAAATCTTTCTAAGTAAGTAATAAAGCTCTTGTTTAACACACCTTAGATTACAAAATGTTAATGATAAAACATTATCTAAATCTAAACCTTTGTATGTGAAATGCTATGGTTTGAATGTCACCTCCAAAACTCATGTTGAAGTTTAATTGCCACAGAGATGGTATTAAGAGACAAGACCTTCAAAAGGTGATGAGGCTGGCCGGGCACAGTGGCTCATGCCTGTAATCCCAGCACTTTGGGAGGACGAGGCGAGTGGATCACCTGAGGTCAGGAGTTTGAGAGCAGCTTGACCAATGTGGCGAAACCCCATCTCTACTAAAAATACAAAATTAGCTGAGCATGGTGGTGTGTGCCTGCAGTTCCAGCTATGTGAGAGGCTGAGGCAGGAGAATGGCTTGAACCCAGGAGGTGGAGATTGTTGTGAGCCAAGATCACGCCATTGCACTCCATTTCCAGCCTGGGCAATAAGAGCGAAACTCTGTCTCGGAAAAAAAAAAAAAAAAAAAAAAAAAAAAAAAAAAAAAAAAAAAAAAGATGATGAAGCCACGAGGGGTCTGCTGTCATGAATGGATTATTGCCATTATCATGGGAGTGGGTTTGTTATAAAGGTGAGTTCAGCCGTCTCTTGTTCTCTCTCATACTCTCTTGCCCTTCTGCCTTCCACCATGGGGTGATGCAGCATAAAGTCCTTTGCCAGATGTTAGTGTCATGCTCTTAGACTTCCCAGTCCCCTGAATCATGAACCAAATACATTTCTTTCTTTATAAATTACCCAATATGAGGTATTTTGTTTTAGTAACACAAAATGGACTGAGACATGAGATCAAGGATGTGAGGCTGAGAGAGGGGAGCACCATGCTCAAGGTCTCGCAACTTGTACATGATGACTCTCTGATGCTGTTCCCAGATTCACAGACCTGATTTCTTTGGTTTTCAGAACTTTCCCCTGAAAGACATTCAGCCTTGTCCTCACCAGCCACTGACCTGTTCACTATCCTCTTCCTTGTTAAAATTCCCTTGTGCTCAAGTACCAATCACAGCTGTATGACAGAGATACATTCTGAGAAATGTGTCATTAGGTGATTTTGTGGTTGTGTGAATATCATAGAATGTCCTTACACAAACCAAATGGCAGAGCCCACTACACACTCAGGCTTTATGGAATAGCCTATTGCTGCTAGGCTACAAACCTATAGAGCAAGCTACTGTACTGAATGCTGTTGCAATTGTGACCCCATGGTATTTGTGCATCTAAACATATCTAAACATAGCAAAAGTGCAGTAGAAGTACAGTGTTATAATTTTATGAGATTACCATTGTATATGTGGTTTATTATTGACTGAAACATGTGGTGCATGGCTGTGTGTGCGTGTATATGTGTATATATATATATATATATGCATATTTATTTTTTGTGAATTCATACATAAGTAAATATGTGTATGCTTTCATATATCTGCTTTTATATATATATGTCAGCTTTCATAAAAATTATATGTACATAAAAACATATTTATCACATTAAAACTATATATGCAGGTTTTAATGTTGTCGCTTAATGCTATAAAATAAATGCTTTCTAAATGGGAAGGTTTAATGGAGATAGAGCAGGGGGCTTCTTAAGCAGCAGAAAAGCAGATCATCCTCTCCATGTACCCTCAACATAGACTGTGACCGGCATGCACAGAGGTGTCCCGGAGTTATTGCTGGGGAGAGGTACCCTCTGCTAGCACTGCTAGTGACAGATAATTCATGCTTTACCCTGAGTCCTCTGTCTCCCTGAGGTCCAAGTAAATGAGCTGTCCCGGCTCCAGCAAACACCCTGGAGGAAGCCTTGAATTTGGCCCCTTGGGTCCTTGCTTTCTCTTCGCAAGTCTTGGTTGCTAGAGAATGGGGCTGTGAGTCATGGTGGAGCTTACCTCCACTCGAGAAAGGATACTTCTCCGTAGATTTAGGAGGGCTTTTTCTGTCCTTGAACTTCTTCCCCCTGTACTGTAAGTAAGAGCGGGTCGCCTTCCAGAAACAAAACCTGTGGGAAGAAAGGCTTCTGGTCACAGGAGGGAACCCCCAGTGGAGGGGGCTGGAGCACCGAGCACAGGGGAAATGGGACCAGGCCAGTCCTCAGAGAATATGGGTGTCCAACAGAGAAGAGGAGAGCATCCTGGCCTTGGAGTACTACCTGCCAGTGGCCTTTGTTCTGAGGCCTCCTCTTTGTCCAGACCTGGCTCCAGTGGGGGCCTGACATGGGCAGTTTGTTGGGACTTCTTTCTGGAACCATCAGTGAATGGAGCCTGTAAAGGGCCTGCTATCCTGAGGCCTGGGGTGAGGTTCACCCCTGAGGTGCACCCCAGCATCAGACTCTGTCATCCCTATCTGACCCCACCTGGTATGGCCAGAGTGTCCGAAGGGCTTTTGCTCAGGTCCTAATCCTAGTTTCCACCCTGACCCTTACTGAGAGCCTTGACCACCTCACTCTATTCCCAGCAGGCCCTTCCCTAGAATAGACCTGGTTTCTCATGTGAACTCAGATTTATATACTCTTTATGACTTTTATGTTCTCTAGAAGCCTGTGCAATACTCACCACCATCTCTTCCTTCCTGGTTCCAAGCCCCTTGTTATCCCTACCTTCAGCCAGTCCTTGGACTGGACCCCTTGGAGGTCAATCTTGGCTAAGACTGAATTTATTTTCTCTGGCGCTTTGGCTCTGGTGGTTTTGCCTGCTGCCCTCCTCCCCTCTCTCTGAGGGACAGTCTGTTCTATCCCAGTAGACTTTTCCCATTTCACTTGCTGAACTGGGTCTCCTTCCCCTAATGGACCTCCCAATATGCCACACATGCATTACTTATGGTGATGAGAGACCAAGAGACCTGGTTTCTAATGCTGGTTTTACCACTTACCAAGTGATTCTAGGCAAGTCCCTCAACCACTCTGAACCTCAGTCTCATCTGTAAAGCAGGGATAGTAATACTCCTCCCCACCCACTGCATAGGGTTGTGGAGAGGTTCATTTAAGATAATATATGTAAACACAATTTGCATAATATAAATTTCTTTATAAGTATGTAGGAAAGTAAGTAAAGAAACTGCAGGAGGAACAGGAATCCAAAGCCTCCCTAAAGCATGTCTCATTTTTCTAAGCACATAGGAGACAGCTGAACACTGGCTCATTCAAGTGAAGCATGTATTTCTCAGAGGTTCCCAATCCCTCCAAAAGTCTCTGGGTGAATATCTATTTAGTCCTTACTAGGAGAACTAGAATTAAGTTCTAGACAACATTTGATGATCAAAAGGTTAAATTGCTTGTCTTGAACTTAGATTTTTGTACTTCTCTCAGTTCTGTATTAAATAATTTATTGTCTTAGGGATTTTAAAATAAAGGTTAGAGATTGGTAAGCAATTTCACACTTCTGTTTTAATAAAATAACTTTTTTTTTTTGGTGGAAGATGGGAAATTCTAAGAGTCAAAGTCACTTTATAATCTAAGTGTCCTGATTATCTTTGTCTGGGAACATTTCAGTCAGGTGTCCTCTGGTCACTACCACCCAAGGCACTGCCATTCACCATGTGGAAGATATGAGCTGAAACTCTGGCAGACCACAGGAATAAATAACCAGCTGGGAGGGCTCAGGCTAAATCTCCACAGGACAGGTTAGAAACCAGTGCACCACAGATTGCATTTGGCCACAAAATATCTGCATATATTTTGCTTGCTTCATTTTTGATTTTTGGCCTTCACAGGTTCTTCACCATGTTTTAGTTTTGTTAGTTGCCATATTTGCCACTTTAACCTTGGAAGAGATGAAATACACATTTGAATGTCTAGCTCCTCTTGATAATTGGAGTATCTAGCAACTGTGTCCCCCTCAGTGGTAATTGTGGGGATTTGAGCACAGCAGAGCAAAACACTTCTGGCTTACTTTCTTCATGCAGCTCCTTAAGCACAAGCAGTTGTGTTAGCCTCAACAGAATTTCTCCCCAAGTGGCTGTGGTTCAGTCTTACCTTCTTGTGAGAAACCCAGGCCTATGAAAATCTCACATTCTTGCTCCAAGCAAGCATAGAAAGAGGAGGGGTGGGAAACCAGGCATTTTGGTTCTCAGTCTTACTCTGCCTTCCATCTGTGGATTCAGTGATTGGTGTTCTGTGTGAGGGATGGAGTGAGGTGAATAGGATAAGAAAACACCATCTCAGTTCCCCCTAGATACTGGAAAAATGAAACAGAGTGCTAGAGGAAGACAGAAAACTCTCTCCAAACTAAGTGTGTTTTCCTGACCTGGCAGTCACTGAATAAGGAGAAATACTTACCTTTTCCAGAAGTACATAATGACGGGGAAGACAGACATGATAGCCCCATGGAAGACGCTCCGATCTAGGTAGCCCTCTGTGATGGCAACAAGGATGGCATCCTTCTGGGACTCAGAGACATTCACCTACCCGCAGAGTGGGAGCCTGTCACTGACGGAAGCTCCAAGGGAAGGCAGAAAACCTCTCCTGGCCCCCAGAACCCCATGACCACCCCCTCTCCAAAAGGCAGATGGTTTTCATGGAGTTGCTGGGTAAAGTATATTTAGTTGGCCAGGACTTACAAGGTGCCTGATAATTAGCTTTCTAATTGTCCTTGTGGGGGAAATGCTTCTTGGTGAAAGGCCAGAGTGGAGTGGGAGTCTTTCTTACCCTCAGCTTTGGAGGGATGTCAGAATTCAGGAAGAGTTTTTGGATAATGTTCATTTTGGACCGCATTAGGATCACATCATTCTCATTGTATGCCCGGTTGACCTGCAGCATGTGGGCTGAACTTACCAGATTATTAAATCTAAAAAAGAAATGTGAAGTAGGAAATGAGGAGGAGAAGATGAAAACAGTGACTAACAAGGCCCCCAGCCTAGACTCATTTCTGGCCCAAAAAAGGCAAGGCCAGCTCTAGGCCAGGTTGTGACTTTATTCATTCAGTCATAATTCATCCATTGGCAAATACTGAGCACTTACCACAGGTCAGATAACACGTCAAGTGCCCCTTCAAGTGCATTGAATTCCTTCACCACAAATCCCCTTGTTCATCCCACCTTCCCTTCTTCACCCATTCTGGCCCTGCAGCATTGGCACCTCTAATGACTTAAAGGCCTAAGGACTATCTTGCTCTTCCCTCTCCTGTGCTGGCCTGAGGCAAGCCCTGAGATGCAGGCAGGTCCCACTCCTGTAGAGCACTTAAAGGCAATGAAAGGAGGTTTGGACTTAATTCCAGTGGTAATGGAAAGCCAGTAGAAGATTTTCTTTTTTGTTGTTTTTTTGAGATAGAGTCTCACTCTGTCGTCCAGGCTGGAGTGCAGTGGCGCGATCTTGGCTCACTGCAAGCTCCGCCTTCCGGGTTCACGCCATTCTCCTGCCTCAGCCTTGCGAGTAGCTGGGACTACAGGCGCCCGCCACCACACCCGGCTAATTTTTTGTATTTTTTAGTAGAGACAGGGTTTCACCTTTTTACCCAGGATAGTCTCGATCTCCTGACCTCGTGATCTGCCCACCTCGGCCTCTCAAAGTGCTGGGATTACAGGCGTGAGCCACCGCGCCCGGCCACCAGTAGAACATTTTAGGCAGGAGAATGATCTAGTCTGGTTTGTGTTTTTAATAGGCTACGCTGGTTGTTATACAGAGAATAGTTTGTAAAGGTCAAGCGAGGAAGAAGAGGCAATGTGGTGGGAATGGGAGCAGCAGCAGGTGAGGCTATGCACTCTGACTAGTATCTCCCTCTGCTCCTCCATTGCCTCCCCCTACATCCTTTATTATCTGACTAACCCCTAGTCTTCCTTAGCTTAGATTACCCAAGAATTTTGGGTCTCCCGAGAAACCATACCTGAGGACTCACAGTTGTCTAAATACTCTTCCTGCGCCTGATTCTCCCATAGCACCTATCATCCTGAGACACTTCCTAACTTTTGTTTGTGTCTTTTCTGCCATCCTCGTTAGTTTGTGGGATCTTAGAAGTAGAGAGCACGTCTTAGTTGTTTTTTGTATATCCGGTGTCAAACCCAGTGTTCAGTAAAGAGTGAGCAATCAACAAGCATTTGTGGAAATGAGCTAAATCCATCACTGGAGTGCAGTAGAAGATCTCTTAACCAAACTCTTCTAACTGATGTATGAGTTACCAGGTGTCTACATTTTTGAAAAACACACTGACTGATGCCCATGATATGCTGACTGCATAGATTAGAGGGACATCTTTAGTACACTCTCACCTTTCTCAAACTAGTAGAAGTGAATGTGTACCAGGAGTTGTGTTTCTTCCCAAGTATCTTTCCCTATTGTAAAGATAATTAGTAACTATAATTTCTATAATTAGTAACTTGTGAAAACTGATAAAATATGAACATGAAAGAAAAGTTATTATTTCTATGAAAACAAATTAGAATGTTTTGGAAATTCTAATGAAGGCAAGTAGCTTTTTAAAAAAGTGCTGTTGGCTGGGTGCAGTGGCTCACACCTGTAATTTCAGGACTTTGAGAGGATGAGGTGGGCGATCAGACCCAGGAGATCGAGACCATCCTGGCCAACGTGGTGAAACCCCGTCTCTACTAAAAATACAAAAATTAGCTGGGCGTGGTGGCATGCGCCTGTAGTCCCAACTACTTGGGAGGCTGAGGCAGGAGAATCGCTTGAACACGGGAGGCGGAGGTTGAAGTGAGCCAAGATGGTGCCACACTCCAGCCTGGTGACAGAGTGAGACTCCGTCTCATAAAAACAAAAACAAAAGACTGTTGAGTTAGGTGGGGCCAGGCAGTTTAAAACATAAGAAAAAGGTATAAAAATCCAGAAGGATTGAATTGCTTCACAGTAATCTTTAAATTCTCTTCCACTTTAAAGAAATAAAAATTCAAATCAGTAGACAGACACTCTAGGTTCCAAAATGTTAGCATGGAAGCAAGTTGGCTTCATTCTCTCATATGGAAACTCAAAACAAACAAATAGTACTGAGATTATTACCAGCAATATCTCAGAACTCAAATATAATGAGACAGAGGAGAAAAAAGTAAAAAGAATGAAAAGTAATGAAGACACCTATAAGATATACAAAATTACTTCAAAAGAGCAAATCTAAAAATCATTGGTGTTCAAGAGGGAGTTGAGCAAGAGCAAGGAAAAGAAAACTTATTCAAAACAACAACAGAAAACATTCTGAAACTTGACATAGACATACATGTTCAGGTACAGGGAGGTCAGAGAACATTAAATAAATTTGACTCAAATAAGACTACCCCAAGTATTATAGTAATCAACTCTTAAAGGTCGAGGAAAAAGAGATAATCTTAAAAGCATAAAAAGAAGAAAATAACATACAAAGAAGCTCCAATTCATCAGGCAACAGACTTCTCAATGGAAACCATAAAGGCCAGGAGAAAATGAGAAAACATTTTCAAAGTGCTAAAAAAACAAAAAAAATAAAACAAAAACCACCATCCAAGAGTACTGTATCCAGTAAAGCTATCCTTCAACTATGAAGGAGAGATAGCCTTTCCTAGACAAACAAAAACTGAGAAAATTAATGACCAATAGACATATCTTATAAGAAATGCTAAAGAGAGTTCTTTATACTGAAAGAAAATGACACTAACATGCAAGAAGGAAGCATTTGAAGGTATAAAACTCATTGGTAGAAGTGAGTGCACAGACCAACCCAGAATATTCTAATATAGTAATTGTGGTGTGCAATTCACTCATAACTCTAGTATGAAGCCTAAAAGACAAATTTATCAGAAGGAACAATAGCTGAAGCAATCTGATAAGAGACAAGCAATAAAAAAATATGCAAATTGAGACAAAATATCCAAATGTTGAGAGGATGGAGTTAAAGTGTAGAGGTTCATTTTAGTTTTTTGTTGTTGTTGTTTCTCTTCTTTTCTTTGTGATGTAAGATAAGCTGTCATCTTATTAAAATAATTTGTTATATCCACAAAATATTTTTGGTAATCGTCATAGTAACCACAATGCCGAAACCTATAATAGTTACACTAAAAATAAAAAGCAATGAATTAAAATATAGTACCACAGAAAATTACTTAATCACAAAGGAAGACAGTAAGAAAGGAAGAGAGGAGTTCAAGAACAACTGGAAAACAAGCAACAAAATGGCAGTAGTAAGTTCTTACTTATTAACAAGAATGTTGACTATAAATAGACTCAATTCTCTAATTAAAAGACATACAGTGGCTGGATGGATAAAGAAACAAGACCCAACTACACGCTACCTACAAGAAACTCACTTCACCTATAAAAACACACATAGACTAAAAGTGAAGGGATGAAAAAAGATATTCTATGTGAGTAGAAACCAAAAAAAGAGCTGGGATACCTTTAGCTACATCAGATAAAATAAGCTACAAGTTGAAGACTCTAAAAAGAGACATAGTTATTATATAATGATAAAGGGGTCAATTCAGTAAGAAGATATAACAATTATTAATATCGATGCATTCAAGATGAGAGCACCCAAGTATATAAAGCAAACATTAAAAGATCTAAAGGGAGAGAAAGCTTGCAATACAATAATAGTAGGAGATTTCGATACCCCACTCTTAGTAATGGACAGATTATCCAGACAGAAAAATCAACAACAAAAAATTGCAGTTAAACTACACACCACACCAAATAGGTCTAACTGACATTTACAGAACATTTCACCCAACTGCTACAGAATATACAATCTTTTCATCAGCACATGGAACATTCTTCAAAATATACCACAAAACAAGTCTCAACAAATTTCCAAAAGTAGAAATAAAATCAAGCATTCTGTCTGACCATGATGGAAAACAACTAGAAATCAATACCAAGCAGAACCTTGGAAACTGTTTCCTACAGTACATGGAAATTAAACAACATGCTCCTGAATGACCAATGGGTCAATGAAGAAATAAAGGAGAAAATTAAAAAATTCCTTGAAACAAATGAAGATGGAAATACAACATTCCAAAATCTATGGACACAACAAAAGCAGTACTAAGAGGAAAGTTTAGAAAATAAATACTTACATCTAAAAAAGTAGAAAGACTTCAAATAAACAACCTAATGATGCCCTCAAGAAACTAAAAAACAAGAACAAACCAAACACAAATTAGTAGAAAGAATAAAATATTAATAATAAATATCAGAGCAGAAATAAATGAAATTAAGACTAAAAAATACAGAAGATTAATGAAACAAAAAGTTGGTTTTTTAAAAATATAAACAAAATCATTAAGCCTTTAGCTAGACTGATAAAGGCAAAGAGAAGACCCAAATAAATAAAATCAGAAACAAAAAAGAGACATAGTCATTAGAGATTATTATGTACAACTATACACCAACAAATTGGAAAGCCTAGAAGAAATGAATAAATAAATTCTTGGATACAGAAAAACTACCAGGTTGAATCACGAGGGCACAGAAAACTCAAATGAACAGATAATGAGTAATAAGACTGAAGCCATAATAAGTTTCCCATCAAAGAAGATGCCAGGACCTGATGGCATTAATTCTACCAAAAATTTAAATAAAAACTAATATTAATTCTACTCAAACTCTTAAAAAATGCAAAAGGGGAGAATATTAAAAACCCATTCTACAAAGCCAACATTGACCCGATACCAAAACCAGAGAAGGATGCAGCAGAGAAAAAGAAAACTATAGGCCAATATCACTGATGAACACAGATGCAAAAAGCCTCAACAAAATACTAGAAACCAGATTCAACAACACATTAAAAAGATCATTCACCATCATCTATTGGGATTAATCCCAGGGATACAAGGATGATTCAACATATGCAAATCAATAAACGTGATCTATCACATTAACAGAATCAAGAATAAGAGCCATATGATCATTCCAATAGATGATGAAGCATTCAATAAAATTCAACATCTCTTTATGATAAAAACCCTCAATGAATTGGGTATATAAGAAATATACCTCAAAATAATAAATGCAAATATTTGATAAACTCACAGCTAACATCATACTGAATGGGGAAAAATTGAAAGTTTTTACTCTAAGATCTGGAACAAGTCAAGGATGCCCACTCTCACTACTCTTATTCAATATAGTGGTGGAAGTTCTAGTCAGAACAATTAGGCAACAGAAAGAAATAAAGGGCATCCAAACTGGAAAGGAAGAAGTCAAATTAGCCTTGTTCACAGTTGACATAATCTTATCTTTAGAAAAACCTAAAGACTTCACCAACAGCCTGTTACAACTCATACATTCAGTAAAGTTGCAGAATACAAAATCAACATATGAAAATCAGAAGCATTTATATACAACAACAATGAACAATCTGAAAAAGAAATCAAGAAAGCCATCTCATTGACAACAGCTACAAAAAGCGTAAAATACCTAGGAATTAACTTAAACAAAGAACTGAAAAATACATACAAGAAAACACTGATGGAAAAATTGAAGAAGGCACACACACATACACACACACACACACACAATTGAAGTATATTCCATGCTCATGGGTTGGAAAACATAATATTATTAAAATGTCTACACTACCCAAAGAAATTTATACATTCAGTGCAATCCCTATCAAAATATTAATGGCATTCTTCACAGAAATAGAAAAAACAATCCTAAAATTTACATGGAACCACAAAAGACCCCGAATAGTCACAGCAATCCTGAACAAAAAGAACAAAGCTGGAGGCATCACTCTAGCTGACTTCAAAATATACTACAAAGCTATAGTTACTAAATCAGCATGGTGCTGGCATTAAAAACAGACACATAGACCCGTGAAACAGAATAGACAATTCAGATATAAATCCATGCCTTTGCAGCCAACGCACTTTTGACACAGGTGCCAAGAATGTACAATGGGAGAAAGGACCATCTCTTCAATAAATGGTGATAGGAAAACTGAATGTCCATATGCAGCAAAATGAAACCAGACACCTATCTCTCACCACATACAAAAATCAAATAAAAATGTATTAAAGGCTTAAATCTAAAACTGTGAAACTACTGGAAGAAAACATTGGGGAAACACGGCAGGACATTGGTTTGGGCAAAGGTTTTTGTGTAAGAAGCATAGGGAGCCAAAGCAAAAATACACAAATGGATCACATCAAGCTAAAAAGCTTCTGTACAGCAAAGGAAGCAATCAACAAAGTAAAGAGATAACCCACAGAATGGGAGAAAATATTTGCAAACTATCCATCTGACAAGAGATTAATAACCAGAATATATAAGGAGCTCAAACATCTCAATAACAAAAAACCCAAATAATCTGATTTTTTAAATGTGCAAAAGATCTGAATAGACATTTCTCAAAAGAAGACATTCTTGTCTTCTTTTGTCTTTCATATACCCAAAAGGTATATGAAAAACTGCTAAGATCACAAATCATGAGAGAAATGCAAGTCAAAACCACAACGAGATATCATCTTACCCTAGTTAAAGTGGCTATTATCAACAAGATGGGGAATAACAGATGCTGGTGAGCGTATGTAAAAAGGGGAAACCTTGTACCTGGTTGGTGGCAATGTAAATTAGTATAGCCACTGTGGAAAACAGTATAGAGCTTCCTCAAAAAGCTAAACATAGAACTACCATGTGATCCAGCAATCCTAATACTGGGTATATATCCAAAGTAAAGGAAATGAGTATGTTGAAGAGATATTTGCACTCCCGTGTTTATTGTAGCACTATTCGCAATAGCCAGAATATGGAGTCAACCTAAGTGCCCATCAGTGGATGAATGGTTAAAGAAAATGTGGTGTATACAGATACACAATAAAATAGTATTAAGCCACAGAAAAGAACAAAATCCTGTCATTTGCAGCAACACACGTGGAGCTGTAGGTGATTATGTTAAGTGAAATAAGTCAAACACAGAAGGACAAATATCACATGTTTTCACTCATATGTGGGAGCTAAAAAAGTGGATCTCAGGTCGTTACCAGAAGCTGGGAAGGGTAGGGGGTGGGGGGATGAAGGAAGTCAGTTTGATCAAGGGGTACAAATACACAGTTAGATAGAGGAAGTAAGACCTAGTGTTCCATGGATCAGTAGGGTGACTATAGTTAGTAATCATCTCTCGTACATTTCAAAATATCTAGAAGAGAATAATTTGAATCTGTCTAGCATAAAAAAAAATGAAGAAGATGATGGATATCTCAAGTACCCTGATTTGATCTTTACACATTATATGAATGTATCAAAATATCACATACACCTCCAAAATATGTAAATCTATTATGTATCAATTAAAAAAAATTAGTAGACAGCTTTCGGGGTATAGTCTATACAAGAAAAATTTACAGACCTTCCATTGTGGATTGACTTTGGTTTTACATAAAAAATTTGACAGGTGAATTAATGTACACTAGTATGTCTTAACTTAAAAATATCTGTTTAATGTCACACAGACACACACACACAATTTGTATTATCATAATTCCTGGCTTTAACTAAAGAATATTGGTCCCATGGTGTTACATAATAGGACTTTTCCACATTTATAAATAATGGAGAAAAACATGCTTCCCTTTTCTGGGACTAAGCAACTGCATTTTGACAGTGGAATTTCTGGAATACTGAAGAGCTTTTAGGACCCAAAGAATAGAAAGATGGAAATCAACTGAGTGACGGCATACAGTAAGATTTTCAGAAGGAGAGATTCTTACTGGGCAGGGCTGAAATCACTGTGTCTCTAACAGATCAAGCCAGTTTCTGCTGGGTAGTCCTAAGGATGAAAAGTCATTTTCAGGGCAGACGAAAGAGAGGTGGGAAACTTACTTTTCCATTTCAGAAAAGAAATATAGATCATTGATCACAAAGTTGACAGTGATAATCCTGTGGCCAAATACACGACGCTTTACAAGGGTTGCGTCTCCATTCTCTTGGTCTGCACTCCGGACATTTGTGGAGGGTGGAGCTGAACGTCCCGATGTGTTGTGTGATGTGGTGAAATCTGAGAGAGAAAGAAGAAGGAATTACAATCTTGTTTGATCAAGTCACTCTTACCCTCAACCTGGGCATAACAAAAAGAAGAAAGGAGACTGTGAATCTACCCTTTTGGCCTACTGAAATAGTCACTTTCTGCCATTGGGCTCAACCTTTTACTTGGACTTGAAAAATCCAACTACTCAGATAGTACGACAACACACATAAAACATATGTCAACTGAGCACTGAAGGTGCTTATCTCATAGAAATAGAATCACACCACAGTTATGCTAATCCCTAAGGTTTCTGCAGAGACTGTGAAAATGAAACATGCAGATGTGACCTTCCAAATGGAGTGTGTAGCACTGATGGTGCTTACTCAAGTTTTATCAGGAAGTAATTTAGGAGCAAATGAGGAAAGCAGCACAAAGAAAAAGTCAAAATATCAGGAGTAAAGAAGTTTATTAAGGAAACCGAGGGTAGAAAGCTAGAGTACAAAAGAGAGTAACGAGTACAGGAGAGCACAAGAGCCACTAGAAGATTTGGATTGTGTGTCAGAAAAATAAAATGCTTCCTTTAGAAAGTTTCTTGACTAAATTATATCCAAAGACATCTCTTCATAGGGATTCAGGTCTGAGAAAAGAACAGGTTTGGGCTGGATCTGACAGATAGACCCTGGTTAATTATCTGGCTGGGTTTCAGACAAATATCTAATCTGGCTCTAGAATTTACCATTCTGCCTGCAAATCCTTTATTCTGGAGTGCTGTTCAGGATTTATTGAAGTCGGTGTGGTGCTCCCTATGGCGCAGGTGGGATTCCTTTTGGTGCAGTATTGTATATAGAATGGGAGGGTAACTACAAGAATCCATAAATATCTAGCACTTGTTATGTTTCAGACATTGTGCTAGACCCTAGGGTTACTATACTGAATAAGACATAAGATCCCTCACCTACTATCTTTCAATCTTTCTCTCTTAGACTTGAGTTTGAAGGGAAAAAAAAAGTCTAGATAACAGTGGAAATTGATATGATGGTTAGGGATTCTAGGAAAAGAGGGTGATAAATTCACCCAATAAACCTGGAAGCCATCGGATGCTTGTGAACTGGCTCTGGTAGTAGAGGGGGAGACCTAATTTGTATTATTCGCTAATTTAGGTAGTAAATATTCTCACTGTAATAGATTTTTAGCTACTGACGTTTGTTCAGTAGCTCACAAAATTTCAGGATATTTAACAGCTGGCTCTTACCAGCCAGTATGAGCAGCTCCAACTCACTATTACCTGGGAATCGTATTTGACTTCTTCCTCTTTCCACATCCAATTAGTCACCAAATATTGTTGATTCTACTTTTACATATATTTCAAGTGTATCCACTATTGGTCTTTCTTGCAGTGACATTTGTTTAAAGCATCATCATTTTTCACTTGTTCCAAAAGCCGCTTTAGTGTTCTCGGGGTCAGGACTAGGGCCCTGACCTGCTAAGGCGAGGTAGGTGCCTAGGACACAGTCTAAGGAAGCATTCACGATCAACGTGTTACAAGTGCAGGGTTGGCATCTGCATGAGCCTGACGGTCAGTGCCTCCTTAATTTTTGTGTGTTAGATGCCTCCCTTGCCTTACCCTAGTTCCAGCCCTGACTGTGCTTCCTACACTTAATTTTGCTTTTGTGTAGTATATTCCCTACATTACAGTCAGGATGATCATTCTAACTTGGCTACTATTATTAATCTGCTGAATTTTTTTTTTTTGAGGGAGTCTCGCTCCGTTGTCCAGGCTGGAGTGCAGTGGTGCGATCTCAGCTCACTGCAAGCTCCGCTTCCAGGGTTCAAGCAATTCTCCTGTCTCAGCCTCCTGAGTAGCTGGGATTACAGGCATGTGCCACCATGCCTGGTTAATTTTTGTATTGTTAGTAGAGACGGGGTGTCACCATATTGGTCAGGCTGGTCTCGAACTCCTGACCTCTGGTGATACACCCACCTTGCCCTCCAAAGTACTAGGATTACAGGCTTGAGCCACTACTCCCAGCCTACTGAAACTTTTTTATCAGAACATCCACTTTTGTCCAAGATAGAGTGCCAAGGACTGGATTTATCTTCCCTCCAGAAACGATTTTTAAAAATCAGATGAAATATATTGAAACAGTTTTTAAGACACTATCAGAGAATTAAGGACAGTGATCACTAAGATTTGGGAAAAATGAGTGAATCCTACTTCTGCCCCACGTTACCACCTTGAGATAGGATCCATTCCACAGTCAGGGAGGGAAAACCCAGATCAAGTTCGGTGAACTCTGAATTGAGGAGAGGGACCTGAGAGTCCAGTGAGACCAATATGGCTAGAGTTTACAAGATAGAGTTCAAAGAGGAGAGGGAGAACCTGGAAATCTGTGGAGGTTCCCTCAAGTACTCAGCAGAGTGCTGACCAGCTCAAGATATGAGGAAATTACCCAAAGCTTGAGCGTAGGGGGATCTGCAAGCATTAAAGAACGGTCCTTGGTGCTCACACAGAAGCAGAAATAGTGCCTGTTTCCACCGAGAGACTAGAAAAACTCATAATTTATGAGGAATCTAGTAGAATACTCAGGAAGGTTTTACCTCAGTAGTGGAGAATAGCCATACAAATAACATGGCTCTGGATTCACTTAACCAATGATTAAAGGAAGATCCAAAAGAATAAAACTATTTTCGAGTAACTTAACTGCATCCCTGAACAAAGTTCAGGCATATTTTATAGGAAGACAAAAATATCTAACACCTAAAAAGATAAAATTTACAATGTCTGGAAACCTATTTTAAGGTTCTTATCCTTTATCTGAAATACTTGGGACCAGAAGTGTTTCAGATTTTGGAGTTTTGAAATATCTGCATATACACAATGAGACATTTTGGGTATGGAACCCAATTTTTTTTTTTTTTTTTTTTTTTTTTGAGACGGAATCTCGCTCTGTCTCCCAGGCTGGATGGAGTGCAGTGGCGCGATCTCGGCTCACTGCAAGCTCCGCCTCCCGGGTTCACGCCATTCTCCTGCCTCAGCCTCCCGAGTAGCTGGGACTACAGGCGCCCGCCACCTCGCCCGGCTAATTTTTTGTATTTTTTAGTAGAGACGGGGTTTCACCGTGTTAGCCAGGATGGTCTCGATCTCCTGACCTCGTGATCTGCCCATCTCGGCCTCCCAAAGTGCTGGGATTACAGGCGTGAGCCAACGTGCCCGGCCTGGAACCCAAATCTAAACACGAAATTCATTTATGTTTGTACATTCCTTATACATATAGCCTTAAGGTAATTTTATTTTTTTTCTTGGGGACACTGAATAAATTGTGTATTGCACCTCTCCCTGCATTTTGACTGCAACCTGTTACATGAGGTTAGGTGTGAAATTTTCCATTTGTGGTGTCATATCAGTACTCAAAAAGTTTTGGATTTTGGAGGATTTCAGATTTTGGATCTTCAAAAGACACTACTTAAAAAATGAAAAAGCAAGCCATCAACCGAGAGAAAATATTTTCAAAATATATCCATCAAAAATATTCCCAGATTATGTAAAGAATTCTTATAATCCAATAATAAGACAACAAAGTTCTTAAAAAATGGGCAAGAGATACGGACAGACACTTCACTAAAAATAGCACAATATGAATGGCAAATTGTATGGTTTGGCCGTGTCTTCACCCAAATCTCATCTTGAATTCCCATGTGTTGTGGGAGGAACCTGGTGGGAGATAATTGAATCGCAGGGGCAGGTCTTTTCTGTGTTGTTCTCATGATAGTGAATCTCATGAGATTTGATGGTTTTAAAATAGGGGAGTTTCCCTACACAAGCTCCTGTCTGCCTGCTGCCATCCACTTAAGATGTGACTTGCTCCTCCTTGCCTTCTGCCATGATTGTGAGGCCTCCCCACCCACATGGAACTGTGAGTCCATTAAAACCTCCTTTTCTTCCCTGCCTCGGGTATGTCTTTATCAGCAGTGTGAAAATGGACTAACGTGGCAAGCAAGCACATGAACACATACTCAACATCATTAGTCATTAGACAAAATAAAAATTAAACGAAAACAAAATACCATTACATACCCTCTAGAATGGCTAAAATTAAAAAGATGGATAATACCAAAGGTTGGTGAGGATGGGGAACGATTGAAACTTTCCTACATCGGTGGTGAAAATGCAAAAGTGGTACAACCACTTTGGAAAACAGCTTGACAGTTCCTTATAAAGTTAACATACACTTACCACATAACCCAGCACTTCTACTTTCAGATATTTACCCAAAGGAAATAACATATATCCACACAAATACTTGTACTTGAATATTCATAGCAGGGTAATTCATAACAGCCCCAAAGTGGAATCAACCCAATATGTAACAATTGGTGAATGCATAAACAAAGTGTGCTATGGTACAATGGAATACTACCCAGCAATAAAAAGGAATGAGCTACTGATATATGCAAGAGCATAGACGAATCTCAAAAGCATCATGCTATATAAAAGAAGCTGGTCACAAAAGACTATTGCATGCATGCACTAAGACTACTGCTTGATTCCATTTATATTAAATTCCTTAAAAGACTAAACTGTAGTATTAGAAAGTAGGTCAGTTTTTGCCAGACCAGAGAGTAGTAGTGGAAGGGGAAGGGTGTTGATTAAAAAGACACACAAAGGATTTCTTGTGATGAAGCAAGTATTCTATATCATGACTGCAGAGATACTTACATTCTCAAATTGCACAATTAAAATTGGTGAATTTTACTGTATAAAATTGTAGCTTAAAAAGTGATTCTAAAAAGTAATTTAAAAATAAATGGAAAGAAAAGAAAACAAAGCAGCAAGAATGCGTAACTCTTGAGGATTTTTGTTTAAAAGGGATACAGACAAATGTGCCAGATAATTTGAGGAGAATGTAGAATCAGGGAGAATTTATTATTAATTTTTGCTTGAGAGGTACTATGTCATATTTGGTGCCAACTGAGTAATCCAGCAGAGAAAATAAAAATGATGCAGGAGAATAAGTAAAAATGACTGGATGAATGCCCTTGAGTAGATGAGGGCCTGGATGCTTCTTTAGGAGCAAGGACAGGCAGCCTACTCAGCGACCAGAGCCTGTGAATACAGAGGAAGCTGACCAGGTGATTCAGGGGAGGGAAGCTGTAAAACTTCTCTTCTGATTGCTTCTGTTTTCTCAGATACTAAACACACACATACTCCTAAGAAAATCAGTAAGATGAATGGAGTGGAAGTTCCAATAGGAATCAAAGTTTGTTTGAGGCAGGACCGCTATAGAAGGAGTATGAAAACACATGTACATTTTAAAAGGCAATAGTAAAATAAATGCTTGTGTTCAAGATAGGAGTTGCATCTGTGATGGGTAAAGGGGCACCAGGTGTCATCTGAGTTACGTCATTTTCTATTTCTTGGCTTGGATGATGGGTATTCAGCTGCTCATATAGTCACTTATAAGTATGCTCTATTTCAAATAAAAGAACTTAGACCAGTGGCAGGCTGAGTGTCACAAGCTCTTCACTGTATCTAAGGGGAACTGGAAGTCTGGTAGACCTCCTATTGAATTGGATAAGTACAGGTCTTGGGTTCTTACATAATATTGAGGAAGTGGGTAGTCAAAGAATGATGAAACAGGACTTCCTACCATTCTGGGGCATGAGGGCTTGAGCTGGTTTTATTTAAAAGAAGAAACAAAAGAACTAGAACTATTTTTTTTTTCTTTTTGAGATAGAGTCTTGCTCTGTCACCCAGACTGGAGTGCAGTGGTGCAATCTCGGCTCACTGCAAACTCTGCCTCCTGGTTCAAGCGATTCTCCTGCCTCAGCCTCCCAAGTAGCTGGGATTACAGGTGCATACCACCATGCCCAGCTAATTTTTGTATTTTAGTAGAGATGAAGTTCCACCATCTTGGTTAGGCTGGTCTCTAACTCCCAACCTCAAGTGATCCACCTGCCTTGGCCTACCAAAGTACTGAGATTACAGGCATAAGGCACCATGCCTGGTCTGCTAGAACTATTATTGAAGCCAAAATACTTGGTTGTGAAGCAGTTCATAAAAGATATATACAAACTTTTTTAAAATTAAAATAAATAATATTAAGATACCAATAGAAAAATAGACAACGGGCATAAACAGTTCAAGAAAGAATACAAATGGCCAGTAAATAAAGATGCTCAACTACTAAAGAAATATAAATAAGAATAGACTATCTGGCACATTATTTTTTATTTACCAGGTTGACAGTTTTTTAAAATGTACAACACACTGTGTTGATGAGAATGTGAGAAACCAGACACTAGTTTATATGGTTGGCAAGAGTTTAAATTAGTGCAATGTTTTTGGAGGGTCAAAATTTAACTGTTTTTAACCATTTACCCATCATTCCCATTTTAAGGAACTTGTTTCATAGAAGCACACAATTGCAAAATATGCATGTTTTGCAGCATTGGTTTTTTTTTAATTTTAATCATTATTTTATTTATTTATTTATTATTATACTTTATGTTCTAGGGTACATGTGCACAACATGCAGGTTTGTTACATATGTACACATGTGCCATGTTGGTGTGCTGCACCCATTAACTCGTCATTTACATTAGGCATATTTCCTAATGCTATCCCTCCCCACTCCCCCCACCCCACAATAGGGGTGTGATATTCCCCTTCCCATGTCCAAGTGATCTCATTGTTCAATTCCCACCTATGAGTGAGAACATGCGGTGTTTGGTTTTCTGTTCTTGCGATAGTTTGCTGAGAATGATAGTTTCCAGCTGCATCCATGTCCCTACAAAGGACACAGACTTACCCTTTTTTATGGCTGCATAGTATTCCATGGTGGATATGTGCCACATTTTCTTAATCCAGTCTGTCACTGATGGACATTTGGGTTGGTTCCAAGTCTTTGCTATTGTGAATAGTGCCTCAATAAACATATGTGTGAATGTGTCTTTATAGCAGCATGATTTATAATCCTTTGGGTATATCCCCAGTAATGGGATGGCTGGGTCATATGGTATTTCTAGTTCTAGATCCTTGAGGAATCGCCACACTGTCTTCCACAATGGTTGAACTAGTTTACAGTTCCACCAACAGTGTAAGAGTCTTCCTATTTCTCCACATCCTCTCCAGCACCTGTTGTTTCCTGACTTTTTAATGATCACCATTCTAACTGGTATGAGATGGTGTCTCATTGTGGTTTTGATTTGCATTCCTCTGATGGCAAGTGATGATGAGCATTTTTTCATGTGTCTGTTGGCTGCATAAATGTCTTCTTTTGAGAAGTGTCTATTCATATCCTTTTCCAACTTTTTGTTGGGGTTGTTTTTTTCTTATACATTTGTTTGAGTTCTTTGTAGGTTCTGGATATTAGCGGTCAGATGAGTAGATAGCAAAAATTTTCTTCCATTCTGTAGGTTGCCTGATCACTCTGATGGTATTTTCTTTTGCTTTGCAGAAGCTCTTTAGTTTAATTAGATCTCATTTGTCAATTTTGGCTTTTGTTGCCATTGCTTTTGGTGTTTTAGACATGAAGTCCTTGTCCATGCGTATGTCCTGAATGGTATTGCCTAGGTTTTCTTCTAAGGTTTTTATGGTTGCGGCATTGTTTAAGTGAAAGTTGGAACAACTCAAATGTCATCAAAAGAGTCATGATTTGTCACTGCCAATCTTTCCAGTCTCATCTCAAGCATTTGCCCCATCTCATTAATCTCTAGTCCAATTGGCCTGATTGCAGTTTCTGAATTGCACCGTCCTCTTTCTTGTTTAATGATTCTGTGCACACCTAGAAATCACCCTCCTCCCATCCCACCTACTTAACTTGGTCATTTCTGAAAACTCAACTTTATGTCATTTTCTGGGAGACATTTTCTCTGGCCCTGTGCCTTAACTGATAGGATCTCCCTGCAATTATCATTGGGATCACTCATCACAATTATATAATAATAGCAGTAACACTAGCTAACCCTCTTATAGCATGTACTATTGCCAAGCATAGTTCTAATAACCCTGTGAAATAGAAACAATTCTCATTCCCATTCTACAGATGAGAAAACAGAGATACAAAGTAATTTTCCCAAGGTCCTTCAACTAGAAAGTAGCAGATTCAAATCCAGGCACTCCAGCTCCAGTATCTGTGGCTTGTATTTTCTGTTTGAAATCTGTAGGTGCTACAGGGCAGATCCTCTGCTGCAGGCTCACTACTGTTCACTACTGTATCTCCAGCACCTGGCAAACTGCTTGCCATATAGCAGATTTTCGAAAAGTGTGTTAAATGAATGAATGAATGAGTGAAGCTGTTGAATTAATCCATATAATGGACATTTTATGGCAGTCAAAAACAAGTCAGATATATGTCTACTGATATAAAATGATGTCCAAGATACATTATTGAGCAAAAAAAAAAGCAAATTACAAATCAAATATGTGGGATCAATTTTGTGGGAAAAGTAAATATTAAGATACATATACAGAAAAATAATTAGGAGGTAAGTTTACAAGCATTAACAATGTTATCTCTTGAGGGAATTTCACTTCTATACTACATATTTCTGTAATTGTTGTTACCTCTTTCTTTATTAACAGCATGTATTACTTTATAAGCAGAAAAATTTTGAAAATAATTTTTAAAGACCAAATTCAAAAGCATAAGGAAATTATTTTGTAAAATGAAAGATTTTGCAGTGCCTTAGGTTAATTACTCCCTACCCTTGCTGGTTCCTTAAGCAGAGACCTCCGGGCTTGCATCCTCTCTAGGCAGGCCTGGGCTTGGTTTTGCACACAGGACCTGGGGTCTTTTTGCTAGACTCCAGGCTGACACAAGCATGACACAAAGCAATAAGCTTCTTAGGTGGGCTGACCCTCATGGCTAAAATATCAACAGGGAGTGGGGGTAAATACAGAAATGACTTACTTTCCTTGCTGTTTTGCATTTCCTGGCGAAGATAGTCTTCAAATTCCTGGCGCTTATTAGGATTCAACATAAATCTGCGGTACTTGCAAAAGCTCCTGATAAAGCTGATCATTCTCAGCCAGCCTTTCTTCTGGGGAAAGAAAGAGGAGTGTAACATGTTCATTAGTATAGTTGCTGTTCACTGAGAGTCTACTGTGTGCCAAAACTTGGCATTCATTCCATTTAATCCTCACAACACCTCCATAAAGGAATAATTTTCAGCTCCAATTTAAAGGTGAGGAAACTCAGGTTAGAGAGCTTGTATAATCTGCCCGTAATTAAGTAGCTGGTGGGTGAAAGATTTCAGCTTCAACAGACTGGAGCCATTTGCCCATGCTCCTTCTACCATAGCCTTTCAACAGTGAAGATGTGAGATGCTGTGATTGGGAGAGGGAGCATGAGAGCTAAAAACTGGAAGAAAAGAGGACAGAAATAAAGAACCAAAGGCTCAGGCAAATTTGGAAACACTGAAGGAATAAGGAAATGAGCAAAACCATTTCTAAGCATTTAAAAAAGAAAATATAATTATTTGCACCCACTCATACACCTACATACACACACACACAAACATACACACACACACACACGTGCGCACGCACATGAATTTCATAAGTTTCTTCATCTGTTTTTTAATAGGTACCTAGGAACCACTGTACATTTTATTTGTCCTTCAAGAAATTGACACTTAGAGCCAGAAAGACTCTTGTTGATTAACTAGTTCAGTTATCTCAGTCTACAGAGAGGGAAACAACATAAGCATGACTTTAGACAGAAAGCAGTGAAGTATAAAACGCACTGAATTTGGGATCAAAAAGTTTGAGTCTGGAGCTCAGCTTCTCAGAACCGAATTGTGTAATTTGGGTCAGGTTGCTTAACCTATGTTTCCATGTCTCCATGTGTAAGCTAGAAACAATAGCCCTTCAGGGTTGCAATAAGACTTAATGGTTATATGTAAACCCCAATGCAATGCTTGACAAAGAGTAGGTATTAAGTACATGTTGGTTTCCTTTTATCTTATTTTCTAAGAACTGGAAGTTCTGAAATTAAACCAAGTGCACTGGTTCTGGGTACAGTATTCTTTTTAGTAGTCCATATGACCATTCATGGTGCCCTGACATGGAGTTTATTCATATATAGAGGAAATACAGAGGAGAAAAAGAAGAGTAACACATTTTCATCCCTGAGTACTGGATCAATGGACTTAGGCATTATTTTCTGAGATATCTTAGAATGATCTTTGGAGTCAGATCAAGCTGGGCTAAAATTTTTCTGATACTGACCAACTCAAACACAGTGAGCAAGTGATTCTCTAACGGGGCATGTATTTTTTGTTGTTGTTCTCAAACCATATAGAGACTTTCCTGAGTAATATTCCTGTCTCCTCTTTCTTCCTTTTTTTCTGTCCTCCCATAGGACAAAGAATGAGCTAGATAGTTTGAAAGAAGGAAATGGTGTTCTCAGTACTTTGCATTCTCTCTCTGGTTTGTTTGTCTGCAAGACACCTGTTTCAAGCTCACCTTTTGTTATACAGCAAGAGGCTCACCCTGGTAAGTGGAGGTCTAAGTTGTTCCATTAGACCAGTGACTAGGTTTGTAAGTTTAATTTGGGTGCAGAGGACCAGCAAAATCACTTTGCTTCATTGCCAATCCATGTCCTCCACACCAACTTTCAACTAGAAGAACTCCATGTGTCCAACCCCAGTACCTATTACTCAGTTGATTCCAATCACAGGTAGAGAAGAGAGGGACTTCTTAAATCCCTAGTATAATAATTTGAGTCTCAGATTCCTCCTTTGCAAAATGGGGATTTAAAAACCTACCCCCAAGACGATGGTTTTCTTGTCTCTAATGTCTTGTTTCACTTTCTTCTTCACTAACCTGGGATTCCTGTAGGTAAGTTGACACTATCTTTGAGGGCTTCCTAGACGAAACTTGTACTTCACTTTGCACTTCCACCTCCTCAGGGCGAGGTGGGAACAGGTCTTGATAATCTTTAAACCTGCCAGAAAGACATCAGGAATATCAAACAGGACAAAAATCTAGCACATAAAAGATAACGGTCCAGGCAAACCTACCTCAGCCTCTAGAGGAAGTCTCAGTGGTAATTGGGGAATGGTAAAATATTGAAAAATTATCTTCTTACTCTATCAGACCTTTGTTAATGTCAGCCAAACCTTCCTGAGCAACACTGTATTGTTTCTTGTTAATGCAAATGAACAGAAATGTGTATGTGTGTTTGTGTGTGTGTGTGTGTGTGTGTGTGTGTGTGTCAGGTAGATAGGTAGGAAAGTTCAAGATAAGTTTGACTTTTTATTTTGTAGAGAGGCTCTGGCAATGAACTATGAAAATGGATTATGAAACCCTTGATGAATATGGCTTTCAGAAGCCAAGGAGCAACTCCAGGAAGAATCCTTTCCTTCATTGAGTATACTCACCACTTTTCTTCTATAGATTTCATAATATATCCCTGGAGAATTAATAGGGTGGTTGTGGTGACATGACGCGTGGGACTGATTTCTTTGATAATAGGGGCATCACACTGCAGCATTTCTTCTAGAAAATGCAAGAGGGAAAAGAAGCCATAATCCTCATCTACCATTTCTGAGATAGCTGGTGGTTTTTTTATCTTAGAGTCTCACAGCCCCCATTTTCAATCTGGCTAGACTCTGATCCCGCCATAGTTTGTTTGAAAATCTCCAAAGCATATTTGAAATGTTATGTGCAAATGCATTTGTAAACCAAAAGCTTTTCCTCATTGAGTTTCATTCAAATTTTGAGGATGAGTGCTTAAGGGGAAATAAATTTTCAAAGGACTTATTTCTGCAGCTGGTTTGAAAAATTCGGATTTAGAGAGAGAGCAGAAGGATTATAGTTAGATTGCTGGGCAGATGGGGAATCCAAGATTCCAGGTAAGTATTGTGAGGGCAGTATGGTTCTCCAGTTGTTCAGAAACTTGTGTTCATTAATGAGACTTGAAAATAATCAAAGATAGGATGTGGACACTCTTCCTCTTCTAGCTCATTCAAAATATTGTACAGATCTCAACATCCTGAGATCAACAAATAAATATTGCTTACAAATAAAGATTTGCTAATTTGACCTATTTTTCTATATTTTCTATATTCATAAAAATTTATTTTCTTATCTTGGTTTACTACAAGCAAAAAACAAACACACAAAAATACCATCTGTGACAAAACAGGAGGCTTTATCTTCACTGCTTTGCATTACTTGCAACTTCTGCTTTTAGACAAGATTTTATTTACCATATTTACCCTCCCACCTTAGGAAACAATATAAGACACAACTTATGAAACAAAGATTTTCAGGCATACAGTTCTCCTTCCCAGTACAACTTTCTTCACAGTTCATGGGTGGTGGATACTCCACCTTTGCAGGCAGTTAACTCTTGCTTTTTGTATCTAACTTCAGGCTAGTTGGTTTAATGGTCAAATGACTTGAATTTGAATTCAAGTTCTACCAAGTGTACAAGCTAGTTAACTTTTCTGTGTTTCCTTTTCTTCATTAGTAAAGTGGAGCTGCCTATCCCTATAGTACAGGGATTAAATAAAATTCTATTTTTAGAATTAAATAAAATTAAATGAAATGAGAGGATACATGTGAAAGTATCTTAGACTTGGCTCCTTTTACTAGCGATATAGTTTGACTCTGTGTCCCCACCTAAATCTCACCTTGAATTGTAATAATCCCCATGTGTCAAGGGCAGGACCAGGTGGAGATAATTGAATCACGGGGGTGATTTCCCCCATGCTGTTTCAGTGATAGTGGGTGAGTTCTCATGAGATCTGATGGTTTTACAAGGGCTTCCCCCTTTGCTGGGCACTCATTCTCTCTCTTGCCACCCTGTAAAGAGGTGCTTTCCACCATGACTGAAAGTTTCCTGAGGCCTCCCCAGCCATGTGGAACTGTGAGTCAATTAAACCTCTTTTCTTTATAAATTACCCAGTCTCAGGTATTTCTTCATAGCAGTATGAGAATGGACTAATACAGTAAATTGGTACTGGGAGTTGGGCTGCACCCTGCAGAGCCACAAGAGTGGAGCTGCCCAAGGCTGTGGGAGCCCACCTATTGTATCAGTGTGACCTGGATGTGAGATATGAAGTCAAAGGAAATCATTTTGGAACTTTAAGGTTTAATGACTGCCCTACTGGATTCTGGACTTGCATGGGAACTGAGTTCCTTTGTTTGGGCCAATTTCTCCCATTTGGAATGGGTGTATTAACCCAATGCCTGTATCTCCATTGTTTCTAGAAGTAACTAAGTTGCTTTCGATTTTACAGGCTCATAGGCAGAAGGGACTTGCCTTATCTCAGATGAGACTTTGGACTTGGACTTAATGCTGGAATGAGTTAAGACTTTGGGGGAATGTTGGAAGGCATGATTGTGTTTTGAAATGTGAGAACATGAGATTTGGGAGGGGCTAGGGGTGGAGTGATGTGGTTTGGCTCTGTGTACCCCACCCAAATCTTACCTTGAATTGTAATAATCCCCACGTGTCAAGGGCAGGACCAGGTGGAGATAACTGAATCATAGGGATGATTTCCCCCATGCTGTTCTCATGATAGTGAGTGAGTTCTCATGAGATCTGATGATTTTACTAGGGGCTTCCCCCTTCATTTGGCACTCATTCTCTTTCTTGCTGCTCCATGAAGAAGTGCCTTCTGCCATGATTGTAAGTTTCCTGAGGCCTCCCCAGCCATGTGGAACTGTGAGTCAGTCAATCCTCTTTTCGTTATAAATTACCCAGTCTCAGGAATTTCTTCACAGCAGTGTGAGAACAGAGTAATACAACTTGTATTAAGACTTTGGATTTATTTTTACTGTTCTCTGCTTTTGCCTTCCCTCTTAATCTGTCTCAATATTGCCCCATGTGGCTGCTGCTCTGTACCACTCTCTCTGGGGGCTCACACGAGACAGGCTATTCTCTTAAGACACTAAAGAGAGAGAGAAAACAGGATCAGAAGAGGATGCATACCAGGAGAGAGTTGGCCTTGGAAGAAAGTCTTGATTACGTTTTCTATGAGAGACTTGCAAATCTTTTCACTGGTCTCCATACTGATCTTCTGTACAGCTATGAGGAATTGCAATGGGCTTTCAGCCTTCCGTTCTTTGAGGAACTCCCTGAAGAACTCCAAGTGCTGTGTATTTAAGAGGACTTCTGTCAAGTTTCTGGAAAACAAGAAAGCATCTTTGGTAGAGAGGAAGGAATGATGATTCTGGATTCTGTTTCAATTAGAAAATGTGGAAGGGCATTGCCCAGGCTATAGGACCTTTAGCCATATGTGAAGAGCATTGTGGATGGATTGGCTAAATCTGTCTATTTCTTTGGTGATTAACTTGAACTTTTATGTACCGTTTCTAAGCTTGGTCCAATATCTTTCTTCCCAATGGAAGATGAAGGTAGATATTTTAACGGGGACAATTTTTTCAAGGGAATTCTCTTTTTACATTATGGATTCAAAACAACTCCTAATTAGCAGTCATTTCTGTGAGGTGGAGCATGATTAGCAGTTTTCAATTAATGATTCTAAATTTTCTTTGCTGATTTCTTCTTTCACTGCTCCTCAAATAAAGGTGCCCCTAATGTTTCATCCTTAATCCTCTATTCTTTTGCTTTATGGTTTTTCCTGGGTAATCTGTGCCTCCTCTGTGATTTCCATTTTTATTAATATGAGGAAGTGATTTTAAATTTTATTGATATAGTGAATTTATATCTCCAGTTCCCATGAGCTCCACTTCTACATTTCAACTGCCCACATCAAACCTCATCTTTATGTTATAGTTATTATTTAAACCTCTCTACATACACCCACATCTTGACCAACAACTTCTTCCTTTATACACCTATTTCATTAAGTATAATGTTAGCCATAGATTTTTAATAGATGCCCTTTATCAGAATGAGATAATTCCCTTCTATTCTAATTTTATTGAGAGTTTTAAAAGTCACACGTGTGTGTTAGATTTTGTAAAAGCCTTTTTTTCTACATCAACTGAGATAATCATGTGAATTTCTCCTCCCCTTATTTTATTAATGTGGTGTATTAACTGGTTTTTGCATTCCTTGTATTCCTAGGATAAATTCCACTTGGTAACCCAGGCTGGAGTACAGTGACATGAATATAGCTCACTGCAGCCTTGACCTCCCAGGCTCAAGTGATCTCCCCACTTAGCCCCCAAGTAGCTGTAACTACAGGCATGCACCACCATTCCCCGCTAATAATGTTTGCTTTTTTTTTTTTTTTTTTTTTTTGGTAGAGATGGAGTTTCACCATGTTGCCCAGGCTTGTGTTAAACTCCTGAGCTCAAGCAATCTGCCCACCTCGGCTTCCCATAGTGCTGAGATTATAGGCATGAGCCACCATGCCTGTCCACTGATCTTTTTTATATATTGCTGGATTTGATTTGCTAATATTGTATTGAAGGTTTTCATTAGAAACTAGAGGGAGTATTGGTCTGTGGTTTTCTTTTCTTATGACGTCTTTGGTCTGGCTTTGGGATCAGGAAAATACTGGCTTCATAGAAAAGTTAGCAAGTGTTCCTTCTTTCTCTGTTTCCTCAAAGAGTTCATGGAATATTGACATTATTTATCCTTTAAATATTTCATCGAGTTCTCCAGTGAAGCTGTCTGTGCCTGAGTGTTTCTATGTGAGAAAATTTTAAATTACTAATTTGATTTTTTTCTTATTATAGATTTATTAACATTTTCTACTTTTCCTTGAAAAGTAGCTAGCTTACTTCAATGATTTGGGTGTTTCTAGAAATTTATATATTGCATCTAAGTTGCCTAGTTTGTTTCTTGCGTTTCCTTACAATCTTATTAATTTCTGCAGGGCAGTGATTATATGCCCTCTTTAAACCCAGATTTTGATTATCTGTGTCATCTTTTTTCCCCTGGTCAATACATCTTACAGTTTAACAATTTTATTGATCTCTACAAAGAATTAACTTATTTACCTGGATTTTCTATGTTTTTCTCTTTATTTTATGTACTACACACTAGCAGCTATTATTAATTTTCTTTGAGTTTAGTTTAAATACATAATCTCACTACTTTTGGTATCATTGTTTCTAATGTGAAATAAACTTTAATCTTGCTGTAGTTCCACTGAATATATGTTCTTTTTCTCCTGCAGCACTGAACATTTTTCTGTTTTGATATTTCAACAGTTTGATTATGATGTGTCTATGTGTGGATCTCTATGACTCTTGTCAACTTAAATCTGTTATTGATTGCCTCCAGTAAATTTTTCATTTCAGTTATGTACTTTTCAACTCCAGATTTTTTCATTATATTTTATAATTTCTATCTCATTATTGATATTCTATATTTCATTAATTATCATCATACTTTCCTTTAATTCGTTAGACATGATTTTCTTTAGTTTTTTGAACCTATTGCTTGGAAGTCTTTAGTCCAACATCTGAATTACCCTAGAGTTTCTGTTGACTGCCTTTATTCTCCCTGTGGATGGACCATACTTTCCTGGGATTTTGTTTGTGTGTGTGTCTTATAATTTTTTGCTTAAAGTTGAATTTGGGGTAATATATTATCACATCCCTGGAGTCTGAATTTACACCCCATCCCTCATCCACCAAAGGTTGCTGCTGTTGATGGTTTTGTTTGCTTTTTATATTTTGTTTTTTTGTTAAATGTCTTACTTGGGCTAGTTCTGTGGCGTATATCTCCCCTGAAGTGTGTGGCTACTAAAGTGTCTGCTCAGTTTTTTCTCTTTTTAATCCTTAATTTTCTTTTTTGTACTAGTTTTCAGGGCCTTATGATAACCCAATGATAAATAGATAACTGGGTTCCTCTTTGGTCTCTCTTGAGCGTCTGCACAGCATTTGCACAGTCCCTTGGGAATATCTTGCTCCCAGATTTCCCTTTTTTACTTTTAAATGTTTTACTGCTTGCCGAACTAGTATCACTGCCTTAAGTGGCTGTGATAGTGGCCTCCCAATTTTTGGGCCACGAGGCTTACTATTGGTTTTGACAGTGCTCCTGGTCATTGGCTTTTTTGTAGAGCTCCAGACCATATCAGTGGCCTCTGCTGGCAGCAAGATGGCTGGTGCTCATGACTATGAAGCTTGTTGGTGATCTGAGTGATTACAAGTTAAAATGGCACAGATTACACTATTCTTACTGGGGTTTGGTAGTTTTCTTGGATGAGCAATTTTTTATTTGTTATATGCCTTCAGTTAATTTACAGAGTTCTGAAATTCTTTTTGACAAGTTTTCCCACTTTTACTTTTATGGAGAGACTACTTACAAGGTTCTTGCTCTACCATCCCAGAAGTCTGATTTTCTCCCTTCATTGCTTTGTACATCTGTATTTTCCTTTCCATTTCTACTTCCACTGTTTACCTCAAATCTTTATCATTTTCCTGAACACTGCAAAGACCTTCCAACTACATTATCTCTGCCTTCAACCTCTGGATGTCTGACTCCTTATACTCTCATTTCTGTTAGAGTAATATTTTAAAAATCTATATAGTAGATATTTCTGTCACCCACTGCTCCAGCAAACCCCAAAGAATACCCTCATTGCCATTTAATCAATGCAAATTCTTTAATAATCTACCCAATACCTTTTTCTAATTATTTGGTCTCAATTTGGCTTTTTATGTTTTATGTCCCCTCGCCACATGCACTCTATACTTCAACATCACTGGACTATTTTCAAGTCTTTGAATATTACATTTATATTCATGAATTTATAGCTTTGTGTTTTATCTTCACCTTTGAGTAGGGTTTATCCCTACCTACAAAATACTCTAATTTCTTTGCAATTGAATTTGCACATGCTATTCTGAGCATCTTCTGATATTCTAACTTTTTCTGATCCTCACTCAAAATTTCTCTCTCCTTTCACTCCCATAGTAATTAGCTAATATTGTATCATGACATTTTAAGGTCAGCCTTGCATTTTCTTTAGTTACATAATTAGATTAAGAGCAAGGACTATGTCTTATTTTTACATCATTAGAACTCAGAGTGTCTAGAATACAGTATATAATCAATAGCCATTTACTTATTGAATAAGGGATAGGGAAAAGGTTTAAGAGAATTGCAGCTGTGGTATCTGTGAGCTATTCTGCTTGGTCTTAACTGAAGTCACGAAACTAGACGATATGACCCTGATATGTCTTCTAGGACTCGGTGATCTTACAGATACGTGATTTAAGACTTCCGTGGTATTCATGCTTAACGAAATTGAAAACTAAGTATTTCTATAGACATACTGGAGATCAGTGACTAGAACAAATTGGAAAAGCAAAAACGACAAATGATTGAACCTCAGAGAATAATTTCAGTTGCTGAAAGGGAGGAAGATCTATCTACAGTGGTTAGATGAGACAAAAGACTTATCACCCTCAATGAATGTCATCAATAAAGGAAAACATTCTTGGCTGGGTCCAAATACCTGTAATCTCAGCACTGTGTAAGGCTGAGGTGGGAGGATCACTTGAGCCCAGGAGTTTGAGACCAACCTGGGCAACATGGCAAGACCCAGTCTCTACCAAAAAAAAAAAAAAAAAAAAAAAAAAAGCCAGGCATGGTGGCATTTGCCTGTAGTCTGAAGCAGGTGGATCACTTGAACCCAGGGATGTTGAGGCTGCAGTGAGCTGTGATTGAGTCACTGCACTCCAGCTGGGACACAAAAAGTAAGACTCTGTCTCAAGAAAAACAAATTAATTAAAAAAAGAAAATGTTTGGTGGGAGTTTTTTCTATGCAAAATATTCAGCCAGAGATTTTGACTAGCAAATGTGTATGTTCTACCATATCCTCATCTAGAAGAGGACCTTTCATATAGCTAGCCATGACAGATAATAGATAGTAACGAATGAAAATGAATACATGAGTAAGTGAATGCTGTGGCCCACAAGAAAATTATGGTCAAGTCAAGAAGTTGGAAAACATACCTAAAAAGTAAAGATCAGTAAAAAGTAGTACATATAAATGCTTGATACTGTACTTTAGACATTTAGGGTTTCAGAAGAGAAGGAAGTTATAGCAAACATAATATTTGGAGAAATTTTTATGTATAGGTGGCACTTATGCTGAGGTACATGGACAGAAAGGTAGGTGGGCACTCCTGAAAGAAAAGGCCACAGGGTCTTTGCCTAGTGTGGGACCTTATCAGAGTTTGATTCTCAGATTGATTATAAGTGGAGAGAGACAAGAAGTAAGGAACCAGTTAGGAGGCTACTACAGCAGTACATAATCCAGAAGACACAAATAGGCAAAGAAACAGGGACAAAGATGTTTATTGTGATACTGTTTATGGCAATTAAAAAATTAAAGACAATGTAAATGTCTATATAAATTGTAGTACACTCATGGAAGGAGGTAGATCTGCACATACTGACGTGAGATGTCTATGATAGTTTAAGTTTGAAAAGTTATTGTATAACATATATACATTGCATAGTGCTGATTTTAGAAAATAAATGATTTAAAATACTAAGAGTATCTGTGCCTTATGTATTGTATATGGAAAAGGGTCTGAAAACCTACACGTAGAGAGATAAGTTTACCATTAGACACATTGAGATTTTTCAAAAGCGTGTGCCTGAAGATGTTGCTGTAGCCAGATTCTATATCTCACCTGGGTCTCATTGATGGCTTCCTTACAAGAGTTTTTTTGAGGAAGGACATTTTCCTATTTGAGCGTGAAAATATCTTTGGTTCCTTGATAATTTCCACTTTAAAATCTAAAAGAAAAAAAAATCACTAAGTTGGAGAACACTATATTATAAGCAATGAAAAGAGAAAAAGTAGCAAGGACATTTTTCAGACATTAAGTTCATGTGAAAAAACCACTGTCCCCACAACTGCTGCCATCTCAGGTCATTAGTGTTAAGAACAGACTTAGGGATGACTGATACCCCTAACATGAACATCAGTCCCGGTTATGTTACCTAAGTATGTTGGCCTTTAGGTCTAGCGCCCACCTTCCTCAGACAGATTGTGTCTCTCCTCGTTACATTAGTTAATGCCAAATGTCAGGCCTCCTCCGATCAGCTGTTTTTACTAGACCATACTCCACATGACATTCTGTCTTCCTCGACACTTCTATTATCCTACCCTAAATCTTTCCACTTGTCCCCTGGAATCCCTGCTTTGTAATAAGCAAACTTTCACAGATTGTTGACTTCTTCTTTAAGAGTTCCCTCCATCTTCTTGTTTTAATAAAAACCATTTTCTTTCCCAAGGATGCTGCTTCCCCTGTAAGCTTCTCAAATGATATTCTAGCACACCATACAAGTTCAGAATGGGTGTCTGGTTCCCTATTGCCATTTAGAAACCATTATTCTCTCGCATATATCAAAACATCATTATTGCCTGGGCACAGTGGCTCATGCCTATAATCCCAGCATTTTGGGAAGCCAAAGTGGGATGATCACTTGAGGCCGGGATGTTAAAATCAGTCTGGACAACACAGTGAGACCCCATCTCTAATTAACTGGGTGTGGTTGTGTGCACCTGCAGTCCTAGCTACCTGGAAGGCTCAGGCAAGAAGATCAGTTGAGCCCAGGAGTTTGAGGCTGCAGTGAGCTATGATGACACCATTGCATTTCAGCCAGGTCAACAGAGTAAGACTCTGTCTATAAAAATAATTTTAAATAATAAAAACAAAACATTATTATTGAAGAACAATAGATTTCATGAATTTCAGTATTATAAGTGCCCTTTGCGGTTGATGTTGTAGAAGAAAACATAGACTATGAACTCATCAAAGGTATAGATGGTGTGTTACTCATCTGACTTATAGAAATTAGAACATGACCTAGTTATATAGTTATTGTTTTAAAACAATTTTTAAATAGAATGTACCCACACAGGAAATTTGTGTGTAGCTTGGCAATACCTTCAGAAAGCATACAAAAAGTATTAAAAGCAATAGAAATATATGTTGGATCTAAACAAATGCAACTAAGTGAAAAAATAAAATCTAGACTATGGAAGACCAGATATAAAATAAAAATGAAACAAAACAAAAACCCTCCCAATACAAAACACCTAGAAATACTGGATAAAAATAATACGCTTTCCAAGTGAAAGTAAATTTATAAAAAATTAAGACAAAACAACATCAATATATAGAGGTTAGAAACAAGTAGGATGCTAAAAACCAGGAATGTCAGTTTATAACAATACTTTCGCCACCCTAAAGGCATTTCCAGTGTTAAAGTCACAATGGGACACAAGACAAAGCCATAGGTCTTTAGCAAATGGGCAAAACATTGGACATAGCTTTTATTCTTAAGACATTTGACAATTATGTAAACAAATTGCTACTGGGGAATTTAGCAGAGCTTTTGGCAGATTCTCAGGGCAGAAGGGGGCAAAAATTACAAAACAGCAAAGGAGAAGAGGCCCTGATAAACACCCCAAGCTTTCAGTTGGAACTCCAAAGAGTAAAGAAAACAAGAAATAGCTCATCATAAAGGGAATGACAACTAGCTTTGAAACAACTTAATCCCTGGGTAAATTAAGGTTATTTGGATGCTACTAGTTTAGTGTATGTCAGAAGTAAAAATCCTCTCTGGAGGAAAATAACTTCATCCAGAGGTTCAAACTGGCTCTACAAATTTTCACCAATGATGTTCATAAATTAAGCAGAAATAACAAGATATTTTAAAAGACTTCTCCAAAAACCAAGGGAGGGGGGAAATGGTACTTGAAATAAGCACTGAAAATTCAAATATAAACTTTAAAGTGACTATTATTAGTATAGTTCAAGTAATTATAAGACAAAAAGAAAAATATCAAAATAGATACTATTATAAAAAATGGAAATTCTAGAAATAAAAAGTTTAATGATTACAAGTAAGAAAAGTAATAACTAGCAGATGAGTTGAATGACAGATTATACACAACTAAAGAGAAAATTGTTGAACTAGGAGTTAGATGCAAAGGACATATCCAGACTGAAACACACAGAGGAGGAAAAATAAAAAATACAGAAAAAAGTATACAAAATACACTTAAAAAGTCAAAAATATGTAAAATAAAATTATCAGGATAGATGGAATGGAGCAGGAAAAATACAAAGAGATAACTGAAAAGTCCCTAAAACTGACAAAAGATATCTAGTCCAGAAGTTCCAAAGCTACAAGCAGCATAAAACCTGAGGCATATTATAGTAAAGAAAAGGGGGAAAAAAGAACTATTTTCTTCTACTAAGCAATGTCAATGAAAACTGACAGATGACTCCTCAAATTGAAGTAAGGAAGCCAACAGACAATGGGATAACATTTTCAAAGTGTTAATAGGAAACAACTCCAAGAAGAATTCTACATCCAGAAATTATATTCTTCAGAAATAAAAGCAAAATAAAGACATTTTTCAGATGAACACTAAAGGAAATATCAAAGGGTGTTCTTTAGACATAAAAAGAATTTCTAGATGGCAATTTGGGGGAGCAAAAATCAATGAAAAAGAAAGAAAAAGGTAAATATGTGAGTTAGCCTAAATAAATATTGACTCATAAAACAATAATACATATTCATTAGAAATACTGGTTTACATCAAACTCCAGTATGTCAGGGATGCATTTGGAAATCGATATGGTAATCTCTAAAAGAAGAAGAAAACACCTTACTAGATAAAAAATACGGAAATTATTGACCTACCCCCCCCCATCTTAATCTAAAAGAAAATGAAAAGGAAAGAAAAAGAAATATAGAACAGAAGGGACAAATAAAAAATAGTAACATAGAGTACCAAAATGGCAGCATGGAAGGATGCTGGCTTCACTCTCCACCCACCACAACCCAGAAAAACAAAAACAAATGGACAATGCTAAGATTGTTGCCAGAAATATCCTGGAACTCAAATATAATATGAGACAGTTCCCAGGGATGCAGAGAAGTGAAAAAACTCCGAGCAGATGGCAAGAGAATTGGACTTCCACATCTGAGACACTCCTTCCCACATTATGCCCAGCAACAAGTACATGGAAAATTTTCCCCCAACTTGCTGTTTCTACTGTGGAAAAAGTGAGATTGAGGTTTAAAACCAGCTTCTCCACCATCTTGGGTTTTCTGGCAGGGGAAACATCTTCATGGGAAGAACTCAGAGTGCCTGAAGGGAAATTTGTTCCTGAGGACAGGCAAAGCGGGGAGGTGGGACCACCATCCCCAGTTCTGGAAACTCTGCTCCATAAATCAGTCAAAGGAGACATCAAATTAGAGTGATTGTTCAGCAACATCACACTGTAGGAGGTTTGTCCCACAGGTCCCATAGGCACAAACCCCTAACTAGCCTTCCCACACTGCCAGGATATTCCCTTTGGGATCCCCTCCATTTGGGAAGAGCAGTGCTCCAATCCTTTACTAGAACTGAGGCAATTCTGAGGTTTAGATACCTCCTAGAGCTGAAAAGGAGGGTGTGACCTAGCAGGTCAGCTTGGGCAACATGGTGAGACCTTATCTCTATTTTAAAAAAAAATTAGCTGGGTATAGTGGTGCTTGCCTGTAGTCCCAGCTACTTGGGGGGTGGAGGCAGGAGGATCACTTGAGCCCAGGAAGTTGAGATTGCAGTGAGCCATGTTTGTACCACTGCACTCCAGTCTGGGTAATAGAACAAAACTCCATATCAAAACAAACAAGCAACAAAAAAAATCCTCTAAGCAAATATATTCAATAAAAAACAAAACAAGCCAGACAGAGAAGACTGGAATAAATAACCCTTTAATGCAAAGACACATATGTAGACCCACAAGAAACAAGAGCAAACAGAGAACCACAATCTTCCTTTCCCAGGACCAAAACAAGGAACCTGAAAATAACACTAAGGAGATGGTGATATGTGAGCTCTCTGACCAAGAATTCAAAATAGCAGTTTTAAGAAAACTCAGTGATCTCCAAGATAACACAGAAAAACAATTCAGAAATCCATTGAAGAAATTTAACAAAGAAGTTGAAATAATAAAAGAAACTAAACAGAAATCTTGGGACTTAGAAATACATTTGCTGAACTGAAAAATTCATTAGAGGCTCTCAAAGCAAAATGGATCAAGGAGAGGAAAGAACCAGTGAGTTTGAAGACAGTCTATTTTAAATACACAGTCAGAGGAGAAAAAAGAAGAAAAAATATAAAAATCAACAAAGTTTGCCTACAAGATATAGAAAGTAATTTCAAAAGAGAAAATTGAATTACTGGTGTTTGAGAAGGACTTGAGCAAGAGCAAGGGATAGAAGATTTATTTAAAAAACAATAATAATTGAAAACTTTGCAAAACTTGAGAAAGAGATAAATATCCAGGTACAGGAAGGTCAGAGAACACCAAACAGATTTGACCCAAATAAGACTACCCCAAGGACTATAATAATCAAACACCTAAAAGTCAAGGACAGAGAGAAAAATACAAATAAATAAATAAATAAATAAAAACCAGAAATAGAAAAGAGGCAAATAGCATATAAGAGACCTCCAGTTCGTCTAGTAACAGACTTCTCGATAGAAATCATACAGACCAGCAGGAAGTTGAACAAGATTTTCAAAGTGCTGAAAGAAAAACACTGCCATGCAAGAATGTTGTATCCGGAAAAGTTATCTTTCAACTATAAAGGAGAGGTAAAGTCTTCCCTAGACAAACAAAAGCTGAAAGAATTCACTAACACTAGACTCGTTTTACAAGAAGCACTAAAGGGAATTCTTTGATCTGAAAGAAAAAAACACTAACATGAAAAGAAAACTTAAAAAAGCAAACAAATGAAAAAACATTTGAAGGTATGAAACGCACTGATAAAATTAAGTACACAGACAAACCCAGAATACTTTAATACTATAATTGTGGTGTTCAACTCACTCATAACTTAGTATGAACCCAAAAGGCAAAACTATCAAAAATGATAACAGCTACAGAAACTGTTAAAACATTAGTAATAAGTAAATTAAGATAACTGAAGTCAAACTGTGGTAGGGATGGAGTTAAAGTGTAAAAGCTTTAAAAAAATACTTTCCTTGTTTTTATTCTTTATGATCTAAGATAGATTAACTTCTTTATAAAATAACATATCTATAAGATGTTTTTTGTAAGCTTTATGGTAACCACAATGCAAAAATCTATAATACATTCACTAAAAATCAAATGCAACAAATTAAAACATACTACAAGAGAAAATCACTTCACCACAAAGAAAGACAGTAAGAAAGGAAAAAAGGAAGAAAGGAGTTGTAAAACAACCAGAAAAATAAGCAACAAAACGGCAGTAGTAAGTCCTTACTTATTGATAACACTGAGTGTAAATGAGCTCAATCCTGCAATTAAAAGGTAGAGAGTGGCTAAACAGATAAAGAAACAATACCCAACTATATGCTACCTGCAAGAAATTCACTTCACCCATACAGATGATATGGACAGGAGATAGAGACGGGAAATACTGGGTAGAAGAGGGCAGTTCCCTGGCAAAGGGCCCACTCCCAAGCCTGGAAACCCACGACCCTAAATGGGAACAGGCATTTCTGGTTTTGTGCCCAAATGTTGCCTTCTGGCCTGCCACCTCTCTCTTTCCTGTGGGTAAAGGAATATTGGCTGTTTCCCTTCACGGAGGCCTAGCCATCACAGAGGACTGAAGTAAATCCCTGGGGCAACAAAGGCATCATTTGTTGCTGGAAGACTCCAAGACTGAACTCCATCAGCCAGGACACCTGGACTTTGCTGTGCTCTCTCTTCTTTCACGGTTTGAAATGGCTCCTATCTCTTCTTTTATAATGTAAAGGATTTTGCTACAGACTGTGGCAATGACATTAAATAGAATGAGCATTTGGCCCAGCCATCAGAGGTGCAATTCAGAACGATGTGGTTTCTGTTTGGTGCGACCCTGAAGCCCAACCCACGGCCACAGGGTCCCACGCACAGTGGCTCCTCTCCTTATCCCCTCCCCTTCTGGCTAGGGCACCTGGGCGAGTCTGCAGCATGTACCGGCTGCGCCCAATGGCCACGGGTGCGGGGGCGGGGCGGGGGTAGAAAAAAACCACGGCTGCCGCTGGGACCCTGCATAGGCAGCTGGCCAGTGCCTCCTGTTTGCCGTGCCAGCAGAGCCATTCCCCCCATGGCTGAAGGATCCTCACTGGTCTAAACTGGGGGAAACATACAATAATTAAAGGAACTCATTTGCTCAAAGCAAGAAGTTCTCCCTCCACCCCCTCTGTCTCTCTCTCTGTCTCTCTTTTCCTTTTTTTTTTAGTACTTTAAACTGTTTTCTTTTTTTTTTCTTTCCTTCCCCCATGCACTCTGCTTATGATAGGGAGGAGCAACCCCTGTTGACTGATAACTGCAAATTCACCAGGGCCCATTTGAGACTTAAACAGATCCATGCAGCCTCTGAAATAGTTTTTTTGTCCCAAACTCGATTCCAGGCTCCAGGTTGCGGCCCTAGAAAGGAAAACCAGATCTGAGGGATTCAAAGCCAGGCAACAGGCACAATGTAAATGGGCAAGACCAATTCCTGCCGACTAAATCCCTGCTTCATGAAAGGAGGCCATGCTCTATGGCATAGATAAGGCCCAGGGAACCCAAAGTTGCCAACAGTAGTGGGATGGAGACATAAGTGAATGCAGACAATTCCTATTCTCTAGGCCCTCCCTGCTTCATGGGTGCAGGCTGCAGTGACACCCATGGGTGGCGCCTGCCATGGTTACTGGGACTCAGTGACACCCATGGGTGGCGCCTGCCGTGGTTACTGGGACTCGGGGACGAAAAGATGGAAGAGAAAGGAGGACTCCCTGTTTTCTCTCTCCCTTACATCCTGAGTTTTCACTGAAAGAAGGAAAGGAAATGAGAAACACTTCTATTTTCCTGTCTTTCAAAATGGGCAACCTGCTCTCTTCACCACCCCCAGCTTATACTCCTCTGGAGTGTATCCTGAACCTCTGGGACTGCTTTGACCCTCGGAATCTGGAGGAAAAAATGCCTCATATCCCTCTGCACAAAAGTTTGGCCAAATTATGAAGGATTGGCTTGGTCTCAGGAAGGAACCATTCATTTCGACACCATCTGGCGGTTGGACCTTTTCTGTAGAAAAGGTCCTATCCTGCTTCAGTCTCATGCTTGCCCCCTCCTAGAAGTCCTCCCTGTAGACCCCCAGTCTCACTCTTGCCCTCCAGCAGATGCCTGGTGAATTTGGTTTTAATAAGATCCAAGTCCCCTTCTCTCTACAGGACTTGAAGCAAATTAAGGGGGATCTTAGCAGGTTTCCAGATGACCCCGACAGATATATAGAGGCTTTCCAGAATTTAACCCAATATTTGCACTCTCCTGGAGAGACGTGATGTTACTTTTGAATGGACCCTGAGGAACACTGAGAAGCAGGCCACTCTGCAAGCGGCAGAGAGATTTGGGGATAAGCTTTGTATCACATATAGCATCAGGGAAGGGGGCAAACTTCATCCAACTGGAAGAGAAGCAGTACAAGTGAATGACCCTAAATGGGATCCCAGTGATGAGATGGGAGACTAGAAGAGGAGACACTTTCAGGTATGCATAATGGAAGGCTTACGTAGGACGAGGACCAAGCCTCTCAATTACAGCAAGCTATCCATGATACACCAGGGATTTAATGAAAATCCCACTGCAGGCTGGGCATGGTAACTCACGCCTGTAATCCCAGCACTTTGGGAGGCCGAGGTGGGTGGATCACCTGAGGTCAGGAGTTCAAGACCAGACTGGCTAACATGGTAAAACACCATCTCTACAAAAATACAAAAATTAGCCGGGCATGATGGCAGGTGCCTGTAATCCCAGCTACTCAGGAGGCTGAGGCAGGAGAATCATTTGAACCCAGGAGGTGAAGGTTGCAGTGAGCCAAGATCGCGCCATTGCATTCTCATCTGAGCAACAGAGCGAGACTCTGTCTCAAAAAAAAAAAAAAAAAAAAAGAGAGAGAGAGAGAGAAAAGAAAATCCCATTGCTTTCTTAGAGAGGCTAAGAAGGGCCTTGGTAAAGTACAGCTCTCTATCTCCTGATTCTGTCAAGTGACAGCTAACCCCAAAGGATAAATTTATTATTCAGGCAGCCCCTGATACAAGGAAGAAGTTGCAGAAACGGGCCCTGGGATCAGATAGTACTTTGGAGAACCTCCTGGAAGTGGCTGCCTTAGTCTTTTACAATAGAGACAGGGAGACACAAGAAAGAGGCAGAAGCTTTAAGGGTCACCATGCAAGTCCGCAAACCCCAGAATTCCCAGAATGCATCTGTTAACTGCTACAGATGTGGCAAGAATAGTTATCTCTCTTCTAAAGTATGACTGCTCCCGTACAAGGTTTAATTTCTTTCACTAGGGTAAAACAGCTTGGGGTACAAGTTGTTAGTATATTTCACTTCTTACTTCTGTAGTCTTTGGCACTAGATTCTTTCCTTGTATAATACACATGTTTAACCCATGCGTACTTAACCTTATAAAACTTGTTTTTTCTCTCTCACCTAGGCTATCAAACTCCAAATGGTCAGGCAACCAGAGCCTTGGATGATGGCTTCGTTTTTCCAGAGACCCTTAGATAGATCTGGGAGGAATCTGACTTCTGATTTCCCCAAAACAATGCCCCTGTCAGCAGGAAGTAGCTAAGATTGGTCATCATCCATATTCTAATGGCAGTTAGATGTGCCTCTTCAGAGGGGGAAAACGATATGGACTGGAGATAGGGAAATACTGGGCAGAAGAGGGCAGTTCCCTGGCAAAGGCCCTACCCCTAGGCCTGGAAACCCACATTGCTAAATGGGAACAGGCATTCCTGTTTTCGTACCCAAATGTTGCCTTTTGGCCTGCCATGCCCACCCCCCCCCGTCCTGTGCCCATATAAACCCCAAACCCCAGGCTCCATGGGCAGATAAAGAGAAGAGCAGAGGAGCAGAAGAGTAGCACAGCAGAGAAGGAGAGGAGAGAAGGAGCACCAGAATGTTGAGAGGAGTTCAGCTGGGGACAGTCAGAAGATCAGCCATGGGGTAGCCAAACTCCAGGGGAAGATCATCTCCCCACTCCATCCCTTTTTCACTTCCACCTCCATTCTGCTGAGAGCCATCTCCATCATGCACCATCCTTCAAATCTGTGTGTGCCCTGATTCTTGCCGGACACCAGACAAGAACCCAGGTACAAAGAGGGCACTGAGCTGGTTAACACTTAAGCTGTCTCTGGACGGTAGAGCTAAAACGGCACTGTGGCGCACCCACTGGGGCTCTGATAATTGCAGGAACCCACCTGTCAAAGCTACTGTGGGGCTGGAGGCCAGAAGTGCTCGCCCTGGCTCCTGCACCTGCCTGTCTGCATGCCCCTCCTTCTGTAAGGGGTTTGAGCATGCAGCAGCCGAACAGATGAGCCACACCCCTGTTGCACCTTCTGCAGTGGGGCCGGGGGGTGGGGCCGTCAGGGAACTCTCCCATTTCACATATACAGACTGAAAGTGGGGGGATGGAAAAAGATATTCCATACAAGCAGAAATAAAGAGGTAAGAATAGCTATACTTACATCATATAAAATAGACAAGAAATCAAAGACTATAAAAAGAGACAAAGAGAGTCACTATATAGTAATAAAGAGGTCAACTTAGCAAGAGGATACAACAATTATAAATATCTATGTGCCTAACACCAAAGCATCAAAGTACTAATAGATGTAAAAGGAGAGAAAGACCGTAATACAATAATAGCAGTGTTAGAACTGATAAACAAATCCAGTAAAGTTTCAGGATACAAAATCAACATACAAAAATTAGTAGCATTTGTATACACCAACAGTGAACAATCTGAAAAGTAAAAAGGAATCCCATTTATAATAGCTACAAAAATATAAAATATATAGGAATCAATTTAACCAAAGAAATGAAAGATCTATACAAGAAAAATTACAAAATGCTGATGAAAGAAACAAAAAAGAAGATATACACAAACGAAAGGTTACTCCATGCTCATGGATTGGAAGAATTAACACTGTCGAAATGACAATACTATCCAGAGTAATTTATAGGTTCATCCTATCAAAACACCAATCACATTCTTCAGAGAAATTTTTTTAATCCCACAATTTATATGAAATCACAGAAGACCCCCAAAGAGCCAAAGCAATCCTAAGCAAAAAGGACAAAGCTAGAAGCATCATACTACTTGGTTTCAAAAGTTACTACAAAGCTACAGTAACCAAATCAGCACCATGGAAACAGATACATAGATCAACGGGACAGAACACAGAGCCCAGATACAAATCCACGCCTTTACAGCCAACTCATCTTCAACAAATGTGCAAAGAAGATACAATGGGGAAATTACAGTCTCTTCATTAAATGGTGCTAAGAAACCTATATAACTGGACAGGCACAGTGGCTCACACCTGTAATTCCAGCACTTAGGGAGGCCGAGGTGGGCAGATCACCTGAGGTCGGGAGTTTGAGACCAGCCTGACCAATATGGAGAAACCCCATCTCTACTAAAAACACAAAATTAGCTGGGCATGGTGGTACATGCCTGTAATCCCGCTACTTGGGAGACTGAGGCAGGAGAATCTCTTGAACCCAGGAGGCAGAGGTTGCGGTGAGCTGAGATTGCGCCACTGCGCTCCAGCCTGGGTAACAAGAGTGAAACTCTGTCTAAAAAATAAATAAATAAATAAATAAATAAATAAATAAATAAAAGAAAAGAAAGCTGGATAACTGTATGGAGAAGAATGAAACTAGACCTCTATCTCTCATTGTATACAAAAATCAAATAAAAATGTATTAAAGACAAAAATCTTCTAAGACCTGAAACATTGGGGAAATGCTCCAGGACATTCGTCTGGGCAAAGACTTTTTGTGTAAGACCTCAAAAGCACCAGCAACCAAAATAAAAATATGCAAATAGGATTACATCCTAAAATTTATTCACAGTAATGAAAACAATTATCAAAATAAACAGGCAACACATAGGCTGGGAGAAAATATTTGCAGACTACCCACCTGAAAAGGGATTCATAACCAGAATATATAAGAAGCTCAAACAACTCAACAGCAAACCAAATAATCCAATTTAAAAATGGGCAAAAAATCTGAATAGACATTTCTCAAAAGAAAACATACAAATAGTCAACAGGTGTATGAAATAATGCTCGACATCACTGATCATCAGTGAAATGCAAATCAAAACTATGACAGCCAGGCGCAGTCACTCACGCCTGTAATCCCAGCACTTTGGGAGGCCCAGGTGGGTGGATCACCTGAGGTCAGGAGTTCAAGACCTGCCTGACCAACATGGTGAAACCTCGTCTCTACTAAAAATACAAAATTAACTGGGTGTGGTGGTGGGCGCCTATAATCCCAGCTACTTAGGAGGCTGAGGCAGGAGAATCACTTGAACCCGGGAGGCAGAGGTTGCAGTGAGCCAAAATCACACCATTCCACTCTAGCCTGGGCAACAAGAGCAGAAACTCCATCTCAACAACAATAACAACAACAACAACATCCAACAAAAATAACAACAGCAACAAAACTACAATGAGATATGATCTCATCCTAGTTAAAATGGCTTTTTATCAAAAAGACAGAGTAACAGATGCTGGTGAGATTGTGTAAAAAGGAAAACACCTGCACATTGTCGGTAGGACTGTAAATTAATACAGCCAGTAGGAAAATAGTATGGAGGTTTCTCGGAAAATTAAAAATAGAACTACCATATAACACAGCAATTCTACTACTGGGTATGTATTTTAAAGAAAGAAAATCAACATATCAAAAAAAACATCTGGGCCGGGCATGGTGGCTCACACTATCAGCACGTTGAGAGGCTGAAGTGGGTGGATTGTTTGAGCCCGGGAGTTCGAGATCAGCCTGGGCAACATGCCAAAACCCCATCTCTAAAACAATAAAACAATTAGCCGGGTGTGGTGGCATGTGCCTGTGGTCCCAACTACTCGAGGAGGTTGAGGTGGAAGAATTGCTTGAGTCCAAGAGGTCAAGGCTGCCGTGAGCCATGATTGCACCACTGTACTCCAGCCTGAGTGACAGGGACCCTGTCCCAAAAAAGAAAAAAGAAATCTGCACTCCAATGTTCATTGTAGTACTATTCACAATAGCCAAGATATGAGATCAACCTAAGTAATCATCAAAAGATGAATGGATAAAGAAAACATGGTACATATACTCAATGGAATATTATCCAGCCACAAAAAAGAATGAAATCCTGTCTTTTGCAGCAACATGAATGAAACTGGAGGTCATTATGTTACGTGAAATAAGCCAAGCACAAAAAGACAAATATCACATGTTCTTACTCATATGTGGGAGTTAAAAAGGGATTTCATGAAGACAAGGAGTATGATTGGTGGTTACCAGAGGCTGCAAAGATTAGGGGGAAGGAGGAAAGAAAGAAATTGATTAATGAGTATAAATATGTGGTTTGATAGAAGAAATGAGACCTAGTGTTAGAAAGATGAGCAAGGTGAGGCCAGGCGCGGTGGCTCACACCTGTAATCCCAGCACTTTGGGTGGCCAAGGCAGTCAGATCACCTGAGGTTGGGAGTTCGAGACCAGCCTGGCCAACATGGAGAAACCATGTCTCTACTAAAAATACAAAATTAGCCGGGCATGGTGGCACATGCCTGTAATCCCAGTACTTGGGATACTGAGGCAGGAGAATCGCTTGAACCCGGAAGGTGGAGTTTGCAGTGAGCCGAGATGGTGCCATTGCATTCCAGCCTGGGCAACAAAAGCGAAACTCTGTCTCAAAAAAAAAAAAAAAAAAAAAAAAAAAGAGAAAGATGAGCAGGGTGAATATAGCAATATAGCTTACAACAATCTATTATATATTTCAAGCTAGCCAGAAGAGAAGAATGTTAATGGTTCCAGTGCAAAGAAAAACAAATATTTAGGGTGATGGATCTCCCAAGTATACTAATTTTATCTTTACAAATTATGTGAATGTGTTTAATTGTCACATGTACCCTGAAACTATGTACATCTATTACAGCAGCGTTAAAAAAAAACTTGAAATGGTAAGGTAGCATTTTAAACCCAATGTAGGAGTAATAATATCAAATGTAATTGGACTAAATATGCTTACTAAAAGGCAATTGTCAGATTGGATTTAAATGGAAACAAAAATATAAGAAACAAGATTAGGCTTAAAAGGGGCTTAGCTTAAATATAAGAACAAAGGGATATTAAACAATAAAAAGATGGGGAAAAAGGTAATGACTATTCAAATGGAGATAAAGACTATAAAGCAGGAAGTGTTATTAGAGAAAAATAATTATTCTAGCAGGGGTCTGTAATTCCAAATTTGCTTGCATCTAACAATGTAGACTCAAATAAAGCAAAAATTGAAAGTACTAAAAAGATAAATGAAAAAGTCCAGAGTGGGAGATTAGTAATGTCTCTTCTAACTGATAGAAATGAAAACGAAAACTATCAGTAAAAATATAGAAAATGTGAATGTGCTTAGCCAAATACACCTAACTAACATATACAGAATACTGCACTCAACATTACATGTATTATACACATTTAAATATAATGAGAGTATCACAAGTAACTTCATGTCAATATATTTGAAATGTCAAATGAAATTGCCAAATTCATAAAATATACAACATACTAAAATGGCATAAAAAGAAACAGAAAATCTAAACAGTCCTATGTATTTTGAAGAGATTAAATCTGTGATTAAATTGAGATTGAGATTGAGGCAAGGGTGTCTCAACGTAATGCCACATCTATCTAAAAAGGTAATGGAAGACCTAGGAAGAGCAATAAGGTAATAAAGGAAAATCAAATATATAAATATCTTAAAAAATGAAACTCTTTATTCACAGAGGACATAATTGTGTGTATCAAAGGAATTTGCAGATGAACTTGTAGAATTAGCTAATTCAGTACAGTTTTGAAACACTGGTCTATTACATAAAAATCAATTATATTTCTATATGCCAAACAAAGTTAAAAATAAAACTTTAAAAATTTATAAGTACATCAGAAAACATCATTTATAAGTGCATCAGAAAACATCAAAGGTCTAGAAATAAATATAATAGAAAATATATAATAATATTAAGTGGAAAACTATAAAAATTATTAGTTTTAAATAGAAATTAATGAATACATGAATAAATGGAGGAATATGCCAAATCCATGGATTAAAAGATACAGCAGGAAATGATGTCACAGAAAATAGCAAAGGAGGGAGCTCCCAGACTTCATCCCTCCACAAAAGCAACTAAGGATATGACAAAAATGGTGAGAATCAGAGCTTTGGAGAATTCTTGAATCTAGTCAAGAACTTATGACAACCAGGGAAAGTCTTGGTGAAGAAGGATGAGGATGCATCATGGTAAAGAAAGTGTGGCATTTTAAATTGTCCACATACCCCCCACCCCCAATCTCCACATCAGTGGTGGCCATGATGACAGCAGCCCATATTGTAATGCAGGTTGCTAGTGCCAGAAGGCAAAATATGAATCTTATTTTCAAAAAATTGTGGTTGTTTGTTTTGACCTAAAGTTATCTGGCTCCCTGAACAACTGACACAAGGACTAGCCTTTATTTTGCCGTACTTGGAGTGTTTCCAAGGCTGGGGAGGCTTCCCAAGTGAAATGACTAAAAGAATTTAAGGACACAAGTACTGACCACCACAGCTTGGGCCTAGGGACAACAGTTGGGATAGCATTTGACAGACCAAAAAGCTGGGAAAAAATGAAGTTGGGGAAGGATACACAGGGGGTAATAAGAGTTTTCAAAGCTTGTATGTATACCAGAGAATCAAGAAGTCCATATACATACCTAGAACTGGATGTATGCTCAGAAAAGGCATTAGAAGACCCCAAACTTTCACCTCTGGCTGAAATTTAGTTTCCAGGCAAGCGAGGAGTGAAGGCTAAAGAAGAGTTACATAAGTGGCCTGGCTAGCTACGTGTTGAAAGAGCATCCCAACACAGAGCCAATCTACAAAGACTGGTAATTTATTTTTTTCTTCTTTTGTTTTCTTTTTTGGCTCCAAGAATTTACGGAAACTGTCAAAACACTATATGACCACAGGCTAACAGGACTAAGACTTCAGTGGCCACATATGACAAAGAATACAGACTTTACAAAAATAGTTGAGAAAAGTCACTAAATAAACAACACCAACCCCAAAGGCAGAACAACAAATCCTGGGGAGTTTCTAATTTCCTTGGGAGAATCTAATTTCCACAATTGCTACATTATGATATTAAAAAGTCCAGTCTTCACAAAAAACTATGAGGTACACACACACACACACACACACACACACACACACACACACACACACAAAGCATGGCCCATTCACAGGAAAAAAGAACCAATGGAAATTGTCCATGAGAAGTCCAGCCATTGTACTTACTAGTCTTTAAATCGATTGTCTCAGATATGCTCAAAGAACTAAAGGAAACCATGGACAAAGAAACTTACAAATACCCGGGAGAATGATGTCTCACCAAAAGAGAGTACCAAACTGGCCGGGCATGGTGACTCACACCTGTAATCCTAGCACTTTGGGAGGCTGTAGGTAAGCGATCACCTGAGGTCACGAGTTGGAGACCAGTCTGGCCAACATGGTGAAACCCCATCTCTACTAAAAATACAAAAATTAGCTGGGTATGGTGGTGTGTACCTGTAGTCCCAGCTACTCAGGAGCCTGAGGCAGGGGAATCGCTTGAACCTGGGAGGCAGAGGTTGCAGTGAGCCAAGACTGCACCACTGCACTCCAGCCTGGGTGACAGAATGAGACTCTGTCTCAAAAAAAAAAAAGAGAGAGAGAAATTACAAAAGGTACCAAATAAAAATTGTGGGGCTGAAAAGCACGATAACTTTGTTTTTTTTTTAAATTTTAATTTTTGTGAGTACTCAGGTGTATATATTCATGGGATATATGAGATGTTTTGATACAGGCATGCAATATAGAATTGTTACATCACGAAAGATGGGGTATTCATCCACTCAAGCATCTATCCTTTGTGTTACAAACAATCCAATTATGTTCTTTTAGTTATTTAAAAATGTATGATTAAATTATTATTGAAAATAGTCACTCTGTTGTGCTATCAAATACTAGGATTTATTCATTCAAATTACTTTTTTGTACCCATTAACTATCCTTATCTCCCCCTCACCACCCAACACAACTCACCCTCCCCCAACCCCACAACTACCCTTCCTAGCCTCTGGTAACCATCCTTCTACTCTCTATCTCCATGAATTCAATTGTTTTGATTTTTAGATCCCACAAATATGTGAGAACACACGATGTTTGTCTTCCTGTGCCTGGCATATTTCACTTAACATAATGACCTCCAGTTCCATCCATGTTGTTGCACATGATTGAATAGTATCTTTTTATGGCTGAATAGTATTCCATTGTGTATAGGAGCACATTTTCTTTATCCATTCATCTGGATCCATTTCTTTATCCATGTCCATCTTGATGGACATGTAGGTTGCTTCCAAATCTTGGCTATCGTTAACAGTGCTATAACAAACATGGGAGTGCAGATAACTCTTCGATAACTGATTTCCTTTCTTTTGAGTATACCCAGCAGTGGGGTTGCTGGATCTTATGATAGCTCTATTTTTAGTTTTTTGAGGAACCTCCAAATTGTTCTCCATAGTGGTTGTACTAATTTACATTGCCACCAACAGTGTGCAAGGGTTTCTTTTTCTCCACATCCTTGCCATCATTTATTATTGCCTGTCTTTTGGATATAAGCCATTTTAACTGGGGTGAGATGACATCACATTGTAGTTTCAATCTGCATTTCTCTGATCGATGATGTTGGGCACCTTGAAAAGTACATTAATTTTGAGCTAAACGAAAATAAAAACATCACATGCCAAAGCCTATGGGATGCAGTGAAAACACTGCTCAAAAAAAACCTTATAAATGCAGATATTAAAAAAGTAGATACCAAGTAAATAATCTAGCCTTACAGTTTCAGGAACTAGATAAAGAAGAGGATGCTAAATCTGTTTTTGTTGTTGTTTTTTTAGAGATGGGGTCTTACTCTGTTGCTTAGGCGGGAGTACAGTGGCGTGATCATAGCTCACTGCAGCCTCAGCTTCCTGGGCTCAAGCAATCCTCCCACCCCAGCCTCACAAGTAGCTGGGACTACAGGCATGTGCCACTACGCCTGGTTAATTTTTTAATTTTTTGTAGAGGCAGGGTCTCATTATGTGCTCAGGCTGGTCTCAAATTCCTAGGTTCAAGGTATCCTTCTGCCTTGGCCTCCAAAGTGCTGGGATTACAGGTATGAGGCACTGCACCCAGCCAAGCTAAATCTAAAACCAGCAGAAGAAAGGAATAATAAAGACCAGAATGGAGGTAAACAAAATAGGGAGCAGAAGCATCTACTCTCTGAGAGAGACCATCAACAAAAACAACAGCTTTTTCTTTTGAAAAGATAACAAAATTGACAAACATTTAGCTAGACTTATCAAGAAAAAAGGGAAAAGAATTAAATTATTAACACCAGAAATAAAAGTGAAAATATTACAACCAAACTTACAGAAATAAAAAGGATTATAAGAGACTACTATAAACAATTTTATGGCAACAAATTAAGTAATCTAAATAAACAAAGTTCAAGAAATGCACAAACTTCTAAAACTTACCCAAGAAAAAATAAACAGTTCGAATGGGAGATTGAACCAATAATCAAGAACCACCCAACAAAGAAAAGCTCAGGACCTGATGACTTCACTAATAAATTCTACATAACATTTCAAGAAGAATTAACATCAATTCTTCTTAAACTCTGTCAAAATATTGAAGAAGAGGAGATGCTTCCTAACTCATTCTGAGGTAAGCATGATCCTGATAATAAATCAGACAAAGGCAACCCACAAAAGCTATGGACCAACATTCCTTACGGATATAGACACAAAAATCCTCAATACGTATAATGTGAACATATCAAATCCAGTAGAATATTAACAGGAGTTTACACATCAAGGCCGGACATAGTGGCTCACGCCTGTAATCCCAGCACTCTGGGAGGCAGAGGCAGGAGGATCACTTGAGGTCAGGAGTTCAAGACCATCCTAGACAACATGGTGAAACCCCATCTCTACTAAAAATACAAAAATTAGCCAGGCATAATGGCACATACCTGTAATCCCAGCTACTCCGGAGGCTGAGGCAGGAGAACTGCTTGAACCTGGGAGGTGGAGGTTGCAGTGAGCTGAGATTGCACCACTGCACTCCAGCCTGGGTGACAGAGCAAGACCTTGTCTCAAAAAAAAAACAAAAAACAAAAAACAAAACAAAAACAAAAACAAAAACAAAAACAAAGAAAGAAAGAAAGAAAGACTCAATGAAAAATAATCATCTCAATTGATGGAGAGAAAGCATTTGACAAAATCCAACACTCTTTCATGATAAAATCATCCAACAAACTAGAAATAAGAAGAAAACATCCTCAACATGATAAAGGGCAAAGTCACAGGAAACATAGTCAATGGTGAAAGGCTGAAAGTTTTGCCCCTCAGCTCAGGAAGAAGACAAGGATGCCTTCTTTCACTGTTTCTATTTAGCATTGTACTGGAAGTTCTAGCCAGAGCATTTAGCCAGAGCACTTATGCAAGAAAAGAAAAGAAAAATGTCCATATTGGGAAGGTACAAGCAAAGCTATTTTATTCAGAGGTGACATGTGACACGATCCAATGTATAGAAAATTCTAAAGAATCCACAAAATACTATTAAGCCTAGTAAACAAATCAAGCAAAGTTTTAGGATACAAATTCGATATGCAATAATCAGTTGTATTTCTATATACTAACAATGAACAATCTGAAATGAAATAAAAATAGATCCACTTACAATAGCATCAGAAAGAATTAAATACTTATAAATGTAATCATGAAAATGTAAAACTTGTAAACTAAAAATTATGAAGTGTTGCTGAAATAAATTAAAGAAGAATTAAGGAAAAATAAATCCTGTGTTCATAAATTGGAAGATTGAATACGGCAATACTACCCAAAATGATCTACAGATTCAGTGCAATCTCAATCCAAACCCTAATGATTATTTTTTGAAGAAATGGAAAAGTTGGTCCAAAAACTCACATAGAATTGCAAGCTATCCCAAATAGCCAAAACTATCTTGAAAAAATAAAATTGAAGGACTCACATCTCCTGATTTAAAAACTTACTACAAAATATGGTTATCAAAATAGTGTGGTACTAGCATAAAAATAAACATAGAGATCAGTGGAATTGAATTTTGATTCCAAAAATAAAAACATACATATACAGTCAATTTATTTTTGACTAGCATGTCTACACCTTTCAATGGGGGGAAGAAGAGTCTCTTCAACAAATGGTGCTGGATCAATTGACTATCCATATACAAAAGATTGAAGTTAAACTCTTTCCTCACACCACACAAAAAAAGTAACTCAAAATGAATAACAAACTTAAGTGTAGATGCTAATACTTTAAATCTCTTGGATAAAACAAAGAGGTAAATCTTCAAGACCACGGATTTGGCAAAAATTTTTAAATACGACACTAAAAGCACAAGCAAAAATGAAAGAAAACACAAATTGGACTTCACCAAAATTGAAAACTTTTGTGCATCAAAGAACATTATCGAGATAGTGAAAATACAGCCCACAGAATGGAAGTAAATATTTGCAAATCATATATCTGATAAGAATCTAGTATCTAACCTTTCAGACAAGCAAATGCTAAGGGAATTTGTTGCCACCAGATCTGTCTTACAAGAGATCCTTAAGGGAGTGCTAAATATGGAAATGAAAGACTGTTATTGACTACCACAAAAGCACACTTAAGTACATAGACCATTGACACTATAAGGCAACTACAAAATCAAGTCTGCATAATAACCAGCTAATGAGGACAGAATCAAATCCACACCTATCAATATTAATCTTGAATGTAAATAGGCTAAATGTCCTAAGTAAAAGGCACAGAGTGGCAAGCTGGACAAACAAGCAAGACCCAACTCTTTACTATCTTCAAGAGAATCATCTCACATGCAAAGATACCCATAGGCTCAAAGTAAAGAGATGGAGAAAATCTACCAAGCAAATGGAAAACAAACAAAAAAGGCAGAGGTTGCTATTCTAATTTCAAACAAAACAGTCTTTAAATCAACAACAATCAAAAAAGACAAATGAAGGCATTACATAATGGTAGAGGTTTAATTCAGCAAGACTTACCCATCCTAAATACATATGTATGCAACCAATACAGGAGGTCCCAGGATCATAAAATAAGTTCTTGGAGACCTGAAAAGACACTTAGACAATCACACAAAAACAGTGGGAGACTTCAACACCCCACTGATGGTATTAGATATTTGAGGCAGAAAACTAACAAACATTTTCCAGACCTGAACACAACACTTGACCCAAATGGACCTAACTGACATCTACAGACATTTTCACCCCAAAACAACAGAACATACATTCTTCTCATCTGCACATGGAACATACTCTAAAATTGGCCACATAAGAGCCAGGTGCAGTGGCTCACACCTGTAATCCCAGCACTTTGGGAGCCTGAGGCAGGAAGATCACCTGAAGTCAGGAGTTTGAGACCAGCCTGGCCAACATGGTGAAACCCCATCTCTACTAAAAATACAAAAATTAGCCAAGTGTGGTGGCGGGCGCCTGTAATCCCTGCTCTTCAGGAGGCTGAGGCAGGAGAATTGCTTGAACCCAGGAGGTGGAGGTTGCAGTGAGCCAAGATCGTGCCATTGTACTCCAGGCTTGGCGACAAGAGCAAGACTCTCTCAAAAAAAAAAAAAAAAAAAAAAAAAAAAAAAAAAAAAAAAAAATTGGCCACATAATCAGCCATAAAACAACTCAGCAAACAAAAAACTGAATTTATACCAACCACACTGTTGGCCCATGGCACAATAAAGATAGAAATCACTAAGAAAATCACTAAAAAGATCACTCAAAACCATACATGGAAACTAAACAACCTGCTCCTGAGTGAATTCTGAGTAAACAATAAAATATATATATAAAATATATATCTCCTGAAAAAGATACACAGACACACACACATGCACACACACACACATACACACAGTCTATTATCTATCTATCTGTCTGTCTATCTTTCTGTCTCTTTTTCATTCCTATCATAAAGAAGGACAAGAAGCAGTTCACATTGATGTAGGAAGGACAGCATATGTATTTACTGTCTTGCCATTATTATATTAACTTTTCTATCCTCTGACATAATGTAATTCAATGGGCCCCAAACCATCTAGATACTATATTAGTCCACATTATCAATAGTATCATATGCATCGTATCACATGTACCATATACATTGGGCAAGATAAACAATAAAGGTTAAGCATTTTTGGGGCCTTAGTAAGACACATATGCTTCAGAGGTGAATAAATCCTACCAAGACTGAATGGTCCACCATAGCAGTAAAGGTTTTAGAATCCAGTGTGATCTGGTGCATATTTGGACATCCTCTCCAAAATAAAGGACGTAGATTGCATTTCATCTTTCACTACTAAGAAGGAAGCATAAAATCTGGTAGACTTCTTTATGTTTTAGAAACAGCATATTTCACACTTGAAAATACTTTTCTGAAATATAAGGCTGCCAGATGTTAGGGGGACCAAGAGTAGGAAAATATTTTTGCTGCAAGTCAAGGTTCTGGTATAAATAGCCCTACCACTTAGGCCATACAACACAACAGAGCCCATGGTTTTAGGAGTATCAGTAGTGGGAAAAGACAATGGAGTTTATGACAAACCTGAAAAGGATAATTTTGAAATAGATCCGTAAAGTTCTGGAGTAAGACCATGTTATCTGCAGCAAAAAACTACACTACTCAAAAAATACTTGAATGTGCTATTGAGCTATGGTAAAGTAAGAGAGCCTGTCCATGTGATATCAAGTGAGCAGAAAGACAGACCTACCCATCTGATATGGTTTGGATCTGTGTCCCCGCCCAAATATCATGCTGAAATGTAATCTCCAATGTTGGAAGTGGGGCCTGGTAGGAGATTATTAGCTCATGGGACGGTTTCTTATGAATGGATTATCACATCCTTGGTACTGTCCTCACCATCATGAGTGAGCTCTCATGATATCTGATTGGTTAAGTGTGTAGCACGTCCCCCTTTCTTCCTTTGGCTCCAACCAAGTGAAGTTCTGGCTCCCCTTTCACCTTCCGTCATTACTGTAAATTTTCTGAGGCCTCCCCAGAAGCCAAGCAGATGCCAGCATTATGCTTCCCATATAGCCTGTGGAACCATGAGCTAAATTAAATATCTTTTCTTTATAAATTACCCAGCCTCAGGTATTTCTTTATAGCAGTGTGAGAATAGACTACTATACCATCATAAGCTGGGTTATTCAAGATGACCCAGTCATAGGTGGCCCAACAGTAATTCATCATAAAATGGAAATGGTACATCTGGAATCAGGCAAGAGGCAGGTCAGAAGGTACAAGAAACTACCTAAGCAGGTGACCCAGACACCCATGTCATTACTACTGTGGCACTGCCACTTCACTGTCATCACATCTATGGCTGGTCACATTGATGACCAGCTGACAGGAGAGGAAAAAAGCTGAACCTGTTTCATGAATGGACCATCTCAATATGTTGGTGAAAATGAATAGCTGAAGCCCTTCTCGGTGGTGATCCTGAAAGATGATGGGGAGAGAAAATCCCCTGCGACCCCATGAGCAGAACTTTGGGCAGTGAACCTGTGCATTCGTTTGTGTGGAAAGAGAAGTAGCCCAGGGTAAGAACATATACATACTCATGGGCAGTGATGAATGGCTTGGCTGGTAAGCCAGGGGCTTAAAAGGAGGAAGATTAGAGTACTGGGGAAGAACAGGTCTGGAAATATACACATGTGGATGGAACGAGGAGAATAAACATGACGTGGGAAGATCTTTGTATTCTGTCTTAAAGCCCACCAAAAAACAACTACCATGAAAGAGGCACTAAACAACCAAGCAGACAAAATGACACTCTGCTGGTTGATGCCAGCAAGGCTCTGTCATAAGCCACTCCAGTGCTGGCACAGTGAGCTCGTGGACAGAGCTCTAGGTGGCAGTGATGGAGGCTATGTACAGACCAACAGCATGTGCCCATGTTTGAGTGCCAAACACTCAAGTTGCAGGCAACAGAAACAAATGCAGAGCCTCCAGTATAGTAACATCCCTAATAAAAACCAGCCACTTAGTGACAAACTGATTACACTGAACCCCTTCTACTTTGGAAGGAGCAGCAATTCGTTTTGACTGGAACTGATATGTATCTTGCCTGCAAGGTCTCAGACAGCATCACCACCTCGGGACTTACAAGTGATTGATCCCTCAATGGGATCTCACATAACATTGCCTCTGACCAAGGGATACACTTCATAGCAAAGAAGGTGTGGCAATGGCCAATGGGTACCATGAGGATGAGATCTACTAATTCTATTTCCTTTGAGAGCTACTGGCTTGATAGAGTGATGGAGCCACTTTTTGAAGGCATAGCTGTGAAAGCAGCTTGGAGCTACCGGAATACTGGGGGTGAATGATCATACCTTGGGAAAATGAGGCATCATCTTCCAGGATAAATCAAAGACCATTATAAGGTGTGTCTTCAGTAGTAGAATACATGGGCCCAGATACCAAGGAATGAAAGAAGTGTTCCATTTACCTCTCAGTATCAGTGACTGACTTAGGGAAATTTGTCATCTTTATACCTTTAGGTTCTGTAGGTCTAGACCAGGGCTGTCCAATAAAAATACAATGTGAGCCACATATATAATCTAAAATTTTCTAGTAGTCACATTGAAAAAGCTAAAAGGAAAAGGGTGAAATTAATTTTAACAGTGTATTTTGTTTACCCACATGTACCAGTCACATTTCAAGTGCTCAATGGCCATATGGGGCTAGTGGCTTCTGTAATGGACAGTGCCAGTCTAGAGATCCTAGTTCCTAGAGGCAGAATGCTTCTACTAGAGGAAATAGTAGGTGTTCAGTCGTGTTAAGCTCCTTATGCTGAGAAGTCAGCAGGCAAGCAAAGGAGTCACTGTACTGATAGGGTAATTGATCCTAATCATTAAGATCATGGTACATAGCAGGGATACTGGACAATTCACTTGCCACTCTTGGTATTCCCTGGCCCAATTTGTATGATAGGTTCACAAGTGAAGCAGCCACAGCCTGAGAAGTCATGATGACTAGGGGCTCAGATATCCCAGAGATGAGAGTCTAGTAAGACCCCAAGACCAGCAGAGGTGCTAGCTGAGCATGAGAGGAATCTAGGATGGGGAGCAGGAGAGGAAGAAGAGAAGTATTAGCAATGGTCTTCAGATAAGGTAGAGTAATGTGAGCCTGCCTTTCTCAAATACGTTTCCCAGGACAAGAAACCATCAGATTCCTGGAGGAGCTACTCCAAGGTGAGGTGAAATTTCTATACAAAGCAAATGGACAGTAGTGGGTGGTACTGGGTACTACCCAGAATCTCCCTTCAGGGTCAAAGCGCTCATTTCCCTAGATGCCTGAGTGTTTTCTGCTGATGACCCAGAGATGAGGCCCCTTCTGGAAGTTGCTTCAGCCAAAGGAAACTGCCTGGCTATAAACTCCTAGGTTATATCCTCCGCAGGGGCATTCACATCTCCTATGGATCAGTGTGGAAGAACTAAAGCTCAAATTAAATTTCTTACCTCACCGACGGACAACTCTGAAGGGCCACGCTGGCATCAGAGCTTCTCATGGCATCTGCTGAGGCCTGTTGTGATTGCTCCACAGATGAGCATCTGCCTCTCCCCAGTCCTGCCTTCCTCACTCTCTTATAGGTATTATTCCCGAGAGCACTCCTTAACAAACATCCCTTCACAAATCTCAGCCTCCAAGTAACTTGACAGAAGAAGAATCCACATTATTTAAAACCCCAGAGTGATAACTAGATAAGAAAGTAGAAATGAACAATCTTGACCATCATCACTTCATTCATTTACGATTACATCTTATTTTCATGATGCCCTTCTATGGTTTTGTAGGAGAAAAAAGACATAGTCATTACCCCCTAACCACCTCTCCATTTCCAACAAAGCATGGTTCCTCCTTTGGCTTATGTTCCTTAAGGAACATAAGATTACAGATGTTCTCTTAGATTTGAAAAAACCTAGTTGCCTTGTCTATCCCTGATTTTAAACACTTGCCTATTTTAGGTGCTTTCTCACAGTATACTTTGTAGTCGTCACTGATCTTCTCTACGGCTATCTTTGGATTCTTGTAGCAAAGCTCCTCAAAGGACATTTTAGTTACGTCTGTGAAGTAAGGAAAACAGAGATAGAGTTTAGTTGTCCAAAGTCTAGGTTCAAAGATTCATATACTTTTGTTGAAGGTATTGCCTTTAAAATACCGGGCGCAGTGGGTCACACCTGTAATCCCAGCACTTTGGGAGGCTGAGATGGGCGAATCACTATGTCAGGAGATCAAGACCATCCTGGCTAACATGGTGAAACCCCGTCTTTACTCAAAATACAAAAAAATTAGCTGGGCGTGGTGGCGGGAGCCTGTGGTCCCAGCTACTTGGGAGGCTGAGGCAGGAGAATGGCATGAACCCGGGAGGTGGAGCTTGTAGTGAGTCAAGATCGGGCCACTGCACTCCAGCTGGGCAACAGAGGGAGACTCCGTCTCAAAAAAAAAAAAGGTTATTTAAAGAGGCCAATAGTGTTTTAATGGGATGTTTACAGAAATAATACAAGTTCCCTAAGCTAAATTATAAGCAAGGAAATAAGCCTCCTCTCCCCTCCAGAATGAGAAGATCCTCTCCTTCTTAAGGAAAACTGACCCATGGAGATTATTTGCCTGAGAGATGCTAGGGTAACCAAGATATGACTTGAAAGAGCTACTATTTTTTAATTCATATATGAGAAGTAACTCATACAAATGAATGGCTTCTCCTGCAAAGCATCCATCTGTTGAGGGATTGAGTATTTGTTCTTTTGCAGAGACGGGATTTTGCCATATTGCCCAGGCTAGTCTTGAACTCCTAGGTTCTAGCAATACTCCTGCCTTGGCCTCCTGAAGTGTGGGGATTAAAGGCGTGAGACCACACCTACAAATGCACTTCAAACATTCTACTATTGCTTCAAAAAAAATTGAAGCCCCTAAGAATAACAAATGGCAGAGAACATGCTATGCTATGTTTTCCCTTTCTCAGCTCTAACTTCAGGAATTACTTTCAGAATTAACTTACATATCTGAATATTATCAATAGTTACAAATCATTGTCCTTTGGAGTGGATTATTGTTTTCTAGAAAGAGCCATATATCATCTTAAGTTATGCATCATGAATTGAGAGGGAATACGTTTTTGTATCCAAAATGTGGTGAGACAATGAGGCTGAGATAGCAAGAGAAGTTTTAACAATGATCTGGGTAACAGAAGCAGAATAGTAGCACCTTACTTCCTATCGAGGAGAAATATTCATTTGGGTTGTGAGTTCTGGGATTTAGAGTATATCTAAATGCACAGAGTTCTCCTGGAACTCTCTAGGTAGTTCAGTACTTTCTGAAGCTATACTATTTAAGTCTAAAAAGAGTACTGGGGTGTGGACTCATGAATGTGAGTTATTCTTATGTCATCATCATCATCATCATCATCTTCATCATGTATAATCAAGGGGAATCTGACCATAAGTGTTATGAGCAGTGGATTATTTCTGCAGTGGATCCAGTTTTCTGGTCCTGTATCAATTCCTTCCTTGCTGAGCAACCTTGGGCAAGTCTTTTCACCTTTCTGGAAGTCATGTTTCCCTGTATAAAAGATGATAGTGGTTGGGTATGGCGGCTCACACCTGTAATCCCAGCACTTTGGGAGGCCAAGACAGGTGGATCACTTGAGGACAGGAGTTTGAGACCAGCCTGGCCAACATGGTGAAACACTGTCTCTACTAAAATACAAAAATTAGCAGGGCGTGGTGGCAGGTGCCTGTAATCCCAGCTACTCAGGAGGCTGAGGCAGGAGAATTGCATGAACCTGGGAGGCAGAGGTTGCAGTGAGGCAAGATAGCGCCATTGCACTCCAGCCTGGGTGACAAAGGGAAACTCCATCACAAAAAAAAATAATTTTTTAAAAGTATCACACATAGGCCAGGCATGGTCACTCATATCTTTAATACAAGCACTTTGGGAAGCCAAGACGGGAGAATGACTTCAGCCCAGGAGTTTAAGACTGGCCTGGGCAGCATGACAAGACTCCACCTCTACAAAAAATAAAAAATTAGCTGGGTGTGGTGGTACATGCCTGTAGTCCCACCAACTTAGGAAGCTGAGGTGGGAGCATCACTTCAGTCTGGGAAGTCATGGCTGCAGTGAGCTGTGATGGTTCCACTGCACTCCATCTCAAAAAAAAAGATAGTATTCTAGCTCTGGTGCTCTGTGAGTTTAGGGTACAGCTTGAGACACCAGCCTACCTGGGATTCAGGGCCCTGACTTGGCCAAATGCAAAGAAGGCCCTTTATTAGGCCAGACTTGTGCTCCAAAAAAGCAGTGATAGAGAAAGTAATGATATGTGCTTTGGAGAGGGACAAGGAGCTTCCATGGAGGGTGGTTCACATTCTTACTGGCTATCCCTGGTGCCCCATAGCCACCCAAAGTAATGCCCATTGCCCAACATATGTGTGGTGAAATTTACCAGCCATGTTTTCTTCTACTTGGTCTTGATTCCTGGGAAAGAATCTAAGATCCTCAGGATTTAGAGAGAGAGTGGAATCTCTATGGTTAAAAAAGAGGGCCTGTTCATGCTAGATTTAAATATTTTATGCCCAAGCATGGCTCTGAGGGGCAAGCATCCAGGGCATCTTGGTTTGTATATAGAGTGCATATTAAAGTTTTAAAAAAGAGTCGGATTTACTTAGCACCTGCTTGTTATGTAAATACATTACCTCTAATCCTAAACAAATTAGGGGCCATTATCTCCACTGCACAGATAAAGAAATTAGGTTCAGAGAGATGGAGTAACTTGCCAAAGCTCACAGAGCATATGAATGGTACAACTGAATTTTCAAACCTTTTGCTTACTCTTTATCCATGTTTTTCAAAGTGTAGGTCATGACTCACAAGTGTGCCAAAAAATAAATGGTGACATTGTTAGCTTTTATATGACATGAAACATAATAGAATAAAGAATGTTGGAGTACAGCATCTTATGTAATAAGGGCAAGTATTGCTTTGGAAATTTTTTTCCATATATATGTGCACACGTATATATTTATGTTTAAGTAATTATGAAGTCAAACATATTTATTGTGGATCAAAGTTTGAGAGATATGCAGTATTCCAACTGTCTCAACATAGATAATTAAAGCAGTATGCTCAATTTGAATAATAATGACTAACATTTACAGTATTGAACTCTTAAGTGATTGTCAAACATTGTACTAATAGCTTTCATAGATGATCTCAGGTCACCAGCACAACAAGTTTGTTATTATTCTCATTTTACAGATGAGAAAACTGGGGGTCAAAGAGAGGTTAAATGCATTGCTCAAGCATACAAGTCAATAGGAGAGTACGAGTGTAACCCCAGACTTCCGGGACAGCAAAGCCTTTTGTTTCTAACGACATCTCTCCACTGCCTGGGTGGGCTGGTGTGTTATGTTAGGGAAGCGGGTGACTGTAAAATATGTTCACAGAAATGCACTTGGACCTTATTCTGGAGGAAATGTGGTGAGGTGGAACATGCTTATCAGATGCATGAAACGAAGTATTCAGCATCAACTGTGGTGATGCTTTGGTGGGCAAGAGTCTAGCTACACTTGAGCACTCTGGCTCACTCAGATCCAGCAGGGAGCTCTACGGTGACTCTGGATTCAAATCCTGACTGCAACTTACTGTGACCCTGGGGAGGTCACATCCTCTCTGTGCCTCAGTTACTTAGTACATACCTCATAGGCTATTTTGATGATCAAATGAGGTAATCTCTGCATTGCATAGTGCTGACGCTTAGTAAATAATTAGTAAACGTTAAATATTATTTTCCAGTTGCCTATATGTAAAGGTCAAAAAAATTACAGTGACTGCTCTGACCTGTGAGAAACACTGGAGATGTCAGCTCTACCTGAAGAGACCCTCCTTGTTTCAGGTCCTCAGTAGCTATCTTTCGCCACTGCATATAGTCCATTTCCTTCATGTCAGCCAAAGCCTGGCTTAACTCTAGAGAATGCTGAATCCTCTTATAAAGAAGAATGTTCTCTTCTTTGCTTATAAATTCTCTTTTATGCTGTCTGGAGCTGATGAACTTATTCTGTGTCTAAGAGAAGAGGGTGAGGGGAAGACTGTATTTGTTACAGGAATTAGACCAGAAGCAATAGTTTTGTAATAACTCAGTGCTCCATGCCTCCCTGTCATACGGCTATTACGCAGGTTGTTTTCAATTGTTAAGAACCATTGCTTCTTTACATGCCAACCTCCACCCTTTTCTAATTGAACTCATTTTCTATAAGGCAGAAATTTTCTATGATTGTGACTTTTTCAAAGTCATCTTATGCACTGAGTCCTTTTCCTTGAGAGGTTTAGCTTTAGAACAACAGGGACCATGCCAATCTTTGGTTGACTCTAGGAAAAATAACAATTTCATTTACTTTAACACATAAGCCTTTTAAAACAGCAATTACTCTCTCTTCTTCCCTCATCCTCATGATTCCTTCCCAATCCAAAGTCCTTCCTACCGTAAAAAGGAGAAACCAGTAGTCCTCTTCATCCAGGAACTCATCATACCAGGGACTCAGCATCTGAAAGCCAAACACAGCCTATGCATTATGAGGTGGATGGTCAGCTTGCTGCATCTTTCCTGAATATGTTCACCTGGGAGCAGAGTAGGCTGAAGATTCTGGGTTCTGTAATTGGGAGATCTAATGGAACAGCAAACATTAGCTATGACCAACTAGGAGGCATTCTTTTATCTCTGAATAGAGCAGCTAACACAGCCTCTCTCTAAGTCTCAGAGAAAAGTACTAAATATTTACTTAAGAAGAGAGATGACAAATAATTTACAGAACTATTACTTAACATCGGCATATTATTTCATTCTTTTCCAAAGTAATATCCCGTTTTTTCTCAAAATGGCCCTGAAAACCAAGCGTCTTTCTTCGGTGTGTCTACTCATATCTCCCACACCAACTCACAACAAAACCTGTGAGTTAGTGCTTAGCTAGATATTTTAACCCATGCTCTCAGTTTCACTCATTCATTCATTTGACAAATGCTTTGTGAATGCCTCCTATGTGTCAGGCACTTTACAAATTGCTGGTAATATAGAGATCAACATGCTGCAAGTGTTGGTACAAGGAGCTCAACTTCCAGCATGAACAGCAGCATAACACATGCTCTAACAGGGGTATGAACAAAGCTTCTGATTCAGTCAGGGAAATCCAGGAAGAATTCATAAAGGTAAGGAGGTTTAATCTAATGTGCACGTTGCAAGATAAGTAGGAGCTCATCATAGGGAAGTTGAGTAAAGATCATGCCAGGCAGTAGAAAGAGCTTAAACAAAGGCATGGGGATGGGAAAGAACATGTTTGGGAATGATGAGTACTCCAGTGTGGGCTGAAATGTAGCATTCATGTGAAGAGCCCAGGGATGGGGAAGTGGCAAGAGAGGAAGCAGAGATGCGTTGGAATTATATATGAGGGACTTGAATGACTTGCTGAGTAATCTGGGGATTATTTTGTAGGCAATGAATTGTTGATAGTAATTTTTAAGAATGTAAGATTATCTCCGCCAACTGCCTCAATCATGCAGCCAAAAGGTGAGTTTAGGGAAATAAATTTTAGTAGCTTTAACAAATCTCCTTGGCTCCTGGGAAACTTGAGTGAAGTATAATCCTGAGACAATTCAGTTCAGTGATTGAATCTGAGCAATATGTAATGTAATATAATGTTACTCATTAATAAGTAACTGTAAATATATATTAAATATAAATAATAAAAAAGCATGTGTGAAATGAGCACCCTATTAACATCCCATTTGGTTTAAAAGGTTTATGACTAGGCCGGCCGCGGTGGCTTGCGCCTGTAATTCTAGCACTTTGGAAGGCTGAGGCGGGCGGATCACCCGAGGTCGGGAGTTCAAGACCAGCCTGACCAATATGGAGAAACCCTGTCTCAACTAAAAATACATAATTAGCTAGTCATGGTGATGCATGCCTGTAATCCCAGCTACTTGGGAGGCTGAGACAGGAGAATTGCTTGAACCCAGGAGGCGGAGGTTGCAGTGAGCCAAGATCATGCCATTGCACTCCAGCCTGGACAACAAGAGTGAAATGCCATCTCAAACAAATAAATAAATAAAAAATATTTATGACTCAGGCTGGGTACAGTGACTCACACCTCACGCCTGTAATCCTAGCCCTTTTGGAGACTGAGGTGGGCAGATCACTTGAGACCAGGAGTTTGAGACCAGCCTGGGCAACATGGTGAAACCCCCAGCTCTACCAAAAAATAAAAAACAAAAAAAGTAACTGGGCATGGTGGCGTGCACCTGTGGGAGGCGCATGCCACCCCCAGGGAGTACCACAAATTAGCTACTGGGGAGTTCAGGTGGAAGAATCACCTGAACCCAGGAGGTGGAGGTTGCAGTGAACCAAGATCATGCTACTGCATTTCAGCTTGGGCAACAGAGGGAGACTTTGTCTCAAAAAAAAAAAAAAAAAATTAAGACTCTACCTAATAATTAATTGATAAATACATTTATTTCTTAAGAAACAAAGCTTAATAGAGCATTTTCTATTAAAAGAAACAACCAGATATGCATTAAAATAGTAGCCAAAAATAATAAATATGATAAAACAGCATCTAAAAACCCTATAATAGTTTTTTGTTAGAATGTATTAGGATTGTCTTTAGAATTGAGCTTGTCCATCACTTGATAAACCCTCCTGGCCCCTTCTCAGAGCAGTGTATGATGCAATAGATCAAGGTTCTGCAAATGTTTTCTATAAAGTGCCAGATAGTAAATATTTTATGATATTTACTATAGGCTATATAGTCTATTGCAAGTACTCAACTGTGTAGTTGTAGGACATGGTAGTATGTAAACAAATGGGTACAGTTTTGTTGCAATAAAACTTTATTTATGGGCACTAAAATTTGAATTTCATGTATTAACCATGTGCCATAATATGTTCTTTTTTTAATTTTTTTCTACTATAAAGAAATGTTAAACCATCCCTAGCTTGCTGGCCATGCAAATACATGTGGGAAGCTGAATTTGGTGCCCAGACTGTAGTTTGCTAACCTTGCAATAGACTGAACAGGAATCTGGACACTGGCTCTGCACTTGTCAGTAAATAGCAGTGAGACCTGAGAATTTGACCCATCAGCTATACAATGAAAGAAGGGATGACAGAACCTCTAATGACTTATTCTAAGGTTATATGTGTCTGAAAAGAGGTCAGAAGAGGATGAACATGTATTTACCTACTCATTACCAGGCGCTGCATATAGAGTGTCTTTGAAGCAGCCATTATGATCCCCAATGTACTGATGAGAAAACCAAGGATCAGGTTGAGTGATGTCAGCAAGATGGCTGACTAGAAGCCCCTAGCACTTGCCCATGCCTCCATAAACACAACTGAAACAATACATGAATAACTACATTCTAATAAAAGTAAAAATAACAAAAGGAAAGTGTACATTGAAGTGTACATTGAAGGAGTAACAGAAACCCTGATGAACACAGAAACTCAGAGAGAATGAAAGGAAACACTGGGTCTCCACCACCCACTCCCCAAGCCTAGATCAGCTGGGGACCAGGAGGAACCTCTCCCTATTGTGAAAAGCTAGGCTAGAGGATCTCAGCAGCCCTCATTAACACATTAGACACCTGCAGTCCTCATCACTGGGGTCCCCTGCAGTCCTCACAGGCACTAAGCCCAGCCGAGGGAGCTGCCTAATGGCCACACAGCTATGCTCCCCCAAGAGAAGGAGTTGACACTGTGCCCTGCCCCCTGTGGCCTGCAAGACTACTGTGCTATACCATCTTGGACCTGATATTACTGCTGGAATGTATCTTGCTCCAGGGGCAAGCAGCCACAACTTCTCTTCATCCCTGAGGGTAAACTGCTGCCAAACTACCCCCACCCCATGGTCTAACATCCCCAAGCCAAGCTGCAGGCAGCTGTCACACTCTTTCCCTTGGGGCCAACCACAAGTGGAACTGCTCTGCCCACTTCTACCCAACTCCTTCAGGCTGAACATTAAGCTCTACACTCTCTCCTGGGGAAATGGCACTTTGATACAATTGCTTCATCTACCACTCTCAGTCGCAGCTGCACTCTGCCCCTAGGGGCCTGAACTGAAATGGCATACTGCCTCCTGAGGAAACAGTGCCTTGGTGCAGCTGCGCCATATTTCTCTCCCAGTCACTGCTGAGCCCGGAACCTGTGAACTGAAGCCAAAGTTTCACACGCCCTCCTGGGAAAATGATGCGTTGGTAGAACTCTTCCATCTACCTCTCCCAGTTGCTGCTGTACCCTGGCCCCTGGGAGAACAGAACCTTGGCTGTTCAGAGCAGTCACATCTTCTCAGTGCCTGATTTAAAACAGTGTCCTGCCTCCCAGAAGAGTGGTCACGTACACCAATACCTAAGCTGAGTGGCATCTTACATCCCAGGGAAATAGTGCCTGGGCTACCTGGAATAGTCACACCCCTGGCCCTAAGCTGACGTGGCACTGAGCAGCTGTGCATTCCACGGCTAAGATGGCATAGTACCCCGGGTCCCAGGGAAACAGAACAGTGGCTGAGCTGAGGAACCCCACACTACAGGCCAAAAGAATTATAGTATCGTGCTTCCCTGGAGCTGAACTATCCCTCCAGAGTCCTAGCTGCTAAGACATCCCTTTCACTGTATCCCAAGTATTCTAGGATAGTTGGTGCCACTGTAGCTGGCTTCACAGTATGGGATGCTTCTGAGCCCCACCATCCCAGGGTCCAGAGTCACGACTACATGGTGCCTCATCCCTAGGGACCTGAGTTGCCACTGAGCCCTACTGGCTCAGGTTCCCAAACCCACTCTGTGGGCCCAAACCTCCAGAGTACCCCTTCTTCCCCAACGCTGGGCCAGGGCTGTGCTCTGTCCCTCAGGGTAGAATCACAGTTACAACCGAACCCCTGGGCTTGAGCTACTAGGCAGTGCTGCAGAGTCACATATCCTGGCTCTGTGGGCAGCCTACATCCAACCATTCTACATAAGTGAACGTGCACCCCAAGACCCAAGCGCTACTAATCTGTACAACAGACTCCTGTGACATAAGTTTACCTATATAACCAACCAGAACAGGTACCCCCGAACCTAAAATAAAAGTTAAAAAATGAAAATAAGCAAAACAATAGAAATACATGTCTATAAATATTACATATGCACATTATGTCTCATTTGAAATATAATACTAGTATATTTTATGTGTACATAATAGATGTACATTATATGCATATATGTATTCATATACATTATGAAAATTATACATTTATTATATATATACACACATATGTTATGTATGTATTTTAAAAATTATTTTTAAGCCCTTTATTAAGGTATAATTGACATACAAAAACTTGTAGAAATTTAATGTATACAACTTAATGTCTTTGAAGATAAGTATACACCCATTAAACTGTCATCACAATCAATACCACAAACCTATCCTCCAAAAATTTCTTCCTGTTCCCTTTGGTTTTGTTTGTGTTTCTTTTTTCTTTTGTGGTAAAAACACTTAACACAAGACCTATTCTCTCAGTGAATTTTAAGTATACAATATAGAATTGTTAAATGATATTTCATATGTTGTACAGTAAATTTATCTCTCATGACTGAAGCATGGTACAGTTTAATCAACACCTCCCTGAAGCCGCTGGCAACTGTCATTCTTTTTTCTGCTTCTGTGAATTTATCTGATTTAGATTCAGCACGTAAGTGAGATTATGCAGTATTTGTCTTTCTGTGTCAATTTATTTTAATTAGCATGATGTCCTCCAGGTCTCATCTGTGTTGTTGCAAATGGCAGGACTTCCTTCTTTTTAAAGACTGAATAGTACTGCATCATATACACCACATTTTCTTTATCCATTCATCTTTTGATGCACATTTCAGTTGTTTTCATATCTTGGCTATTGTGAATAATTCTGCAATGAACATGATCGTGCAGATATCTCTTCAAGATCCAGATTTTAATTCCTTTGGATATATCCCCAGAAGTGGGATTGCTGGATCAAAAGGTGATTCTACTTTTCATTTTTTGAGAAACCTGCATACTGTTTTCCATACTGGTCACACCAATTTACACTCCCACAAACGAATGTAAATTTGGGCATCCAGCGTGAAAAATAGTATGCAGGTTTAGTGTCAGTGTATAGAATCACAACTGGTTTTGAATATTGATTTTATCCTGAAACTTTACTGAATTTGCTTATTAGTTTTAACAGTTTTTTGTGGTAATTTTAGGGTTATCTACATAAAAGATCATGTCATCTGCAAACAGAGGCATGATAGTTTTACTTTTTCTATATAGTTTCATTTCTTCCTTTTATATTTGGATGCCTTTTATTTTTTATTTTTCGTGTCTACTTGCTCTGGCTAGGACTCCCAGTATTCTGTTGACCAGGAGGGGCAAGAATGAGGATCCTTAGCTTGTTCTGGATGTTAGAGGAAATGATTTCAGCCTTTCGCCATTGAGTATGATGTTGCAGCAAGCTTTTCATAAATGGCCTTTATTGTGTGGTGGTATCTTCCTTATATGTGTACTTTTTGAGAGAAAAATATTTTGAAATTTGTCAAGTAATTTTTTGGCCTCTGTTGAGTTGATGATGTGATTTTTATCTTTAATTCTGTTAATGCGTTGCATCACAGTGATTGATTTGTGTAGGTCAAACCATCCTTATAACCCAGGGATAAATCCTACCTGGTAATTGTGTATAATTCTTTTAATATGCTGTTGTATTTGGTTTGCTAGTATTTTTTGCTTTTCTTTTTAAAGACAGCATCTTGCCTGTCACCAGGCTGACATGCAGTGTCATGAACATGGCTCACTGCAGCCTCAAATTCTTCCAGAAATCCTCCCTTCTCAGCATCCCAAGTAGCTGGGACCACAGGCACACAGCACCATGCCCAGATAATATTTTTATTTTTTATAAAGACAGGGTTTTGTCATGTTTCCCAGGCTGGTCTCGAACTCCTGGGCTCAAGCAGTCTTCCCAGCTCTGCTTCCCAAAGTGCTGGGGTTACAGGCATGAACCACTGCACCTGGCCATGGTAGTATTTTCTTGTGAATATTTGCATCGATTTTCCTCAGGGATATTGACCTGTGGTTTACTTTCTTCTTGTGTCTTTGTCTGGCTTTGGTGTCAGGGTGGCTCTAGCCTCATAAAATTACTTTGAAAATGTTCTCTCTTCTTATATTTTTGGGAAGAGTTTAAGAAGGATTAGTATTAATTATTAAAATATTTGATAGAATTCACCAGTGACGCCATCTTGTCCCTGGTTTTTCTTTTTTGGGAAGTTTATTATTACTTCTTCAGTCTCTTTAACTGTTACTGGTCTGTTCAGGCTTTCAATTTCTTCTCGACTTAGTCATGGTAAGTTGTATGTTTCTAGAAATTTGTTTCTTGTGGGTTGTCCAATTTGTTGGTGTATAATTATTAATAATAGTCTTTTATTATCCTTTTTATTTCTGTAGGAATAAATTGTAATGTCTCTTCTTTCATTTACAATTTCATTTATTTGAATCTTCTCTTTTTTTAAGCCTAGCTAAGGATTTGTTGATTTCATTTATTGCTTAAGAAAACAAACTTAGTTTTATGTTTTTAAAAATTGAGTTTCTAGTCTCCATTTCATTTATTTCTTCTCTAACTTTTATCCTCTTCTTCCTTTTGATAAGTTTAGGTTTAGTTCTTCTTTTTCTGGTTCTGTGAGGTGTAAAGTTAGGTGGTTTATTTGAGATTTTTCTTTTTTAATGTAGGCATTTATTGCCATAAACATCCATCTTAGTACTGCTTTTGCTACATCCCATAAGTTTTGGTATGTTGTTTTTATTTTCATTGGTCTCAAGTATTTTCAAATGCCCTTTTTGATTTTTTTTTGAGCTACTAGTTGTTTAAAAGTGTGTTGTTTAATTCTGTGTATTTATAAATTTTCCCATTTTCTATTCTTGATTTCTAGTTTCACTCCATTGCACCTGATTAAAAAAAAAAAATACTTGTGGCCAAGTGCGGTGCCTCACGCCTGTAATTCCAGCACTTTGGGAGGCTGATAGGGGTGGATTGCCAGAAGTCAGGAGTTTGAGACCAGCCTGGCTAATGTGGTGAAACCCCGTTTCTAAGAAAAATGCAAAAATTAGGTGGGCATGGTGGTGGGCGCCTGTAATTCCAGCTACTCGGCAGGCTGAGGTAGGAGAATTGCTTGAACCCAGGAGGGGGAGGTGGCAGTGAGCCAAGATCGCGCCACTGCACTCCAGCCTGGGTGACAGAGCGCGACTCTGTCTCAAAAAACAAAAAAAACAAACAAACTTGTAATGTTATTTCATTTTATTATTTTAGAGACAGGGTTTCATTCTTTCACCCTGGCTGGAGTGAAGTGGTGTGATCATAGATGTAACCTTAAACTCGTGGGCTTAAGTGATCCTCCCACCTCAGCTTCCTAAGCAGTTAGGACTACAAACATGTGCCACTACATCTGGCTATGGAATATTTTTAATCTTAAATTCGTTAAGACCTTTTTGTGACTTAGCACATGATCTATTGTGGAGAATAAACTCATCCTAATTGGACTTTTCCTTGATGGCTAGTCTAATAAAGGGAGACCTTGTTTTCAATACATAATGTTTATAACAGAAATTTAAAACTTTCCTCATAGAATACTCTGAGGTTCATGGTTTGGGGAGGCTTCATATAACAAGAAAGTGAAGAAGGAATGGACATCAACCACTCCCCACCTCCACTGTACTTTAGAGTTATTGGCTGATTTGGGGAAGGATGCAAAATGTGTGCCTTAAGACAGTGGTCCCCAACCTTTTTGACACAGGGACTAGTTTTGTGGAAGACAGCTTTTTCCATGAACTGGGGGCTGGGGGGATGATTTCAGAATGAAACTGTTCCACCTCAGATAATCAGGCATTAGATTCTCACAAGAAGCATGCAACCCGGATCCCTCATATGTATAGTTCACAATACTGTTTGCACTCTAATGCTGCCACTGATCTGACAGAAGATGGAGCTCAGGCAGTAATGCTTGCTTACCTACTGCTCACCTTCTGCTGTGCGGCCCAGTTCCTAACAGGCCATGGACTGATACAGATTTGTGGCCCAGGGTCTAGGGACCCCTGCCTTAACAGAACAACCAACTCTTCAATATGTGAAGGTTTATGTGGGTAATTATGTAGTTACTTAGCCAGTATAGGTGACCAGATGGGATTTTTAGTCAGTTTTGTCCTAATTTGCCAGATACTAACTCATTTCTGTGAGGCATGGCCTACCTTGCAAATCTCCTTCTGGGCTTTGGGAATCCAGGGGATCACATCTCCAGAAGGCAACAGTTCCTTTAGGCCCTGAATGGTTTGGGATTTGAGTGGCAAGCGTGGACCAATCTGCTCATTCAGGTAGAGCTCGCAGATTCTGTCACCCAGCAAGTGACGAAAGATTGCATTCCCATTGTTCTTGTTATTCACAAGGACACTGAGGAAATGGTGCAGGTCCTGCCAAAGGTCAAGAAGTTGGATCTCCACTTTCAAATTCAGCTTCTTCAGGTGGTCCCGGAAAGGATTCCCTGCATAGGAGTCAGCACACAAGGCCAAGTGGATGTATCCTAAAGAAAAGCTTTGCTTGATGGCCTTCTGAATTGTCATCTTGGAGGAGTGATGGATGATGGGGGTGACGGTCCTCAGGCGAGTAGAGACCTTTGTCTCAAAGAGGCCTTCCATGTGGAGGTGGCTCTTGGCTTTCTTCTTCATGCTGGATTTTTTTGCATAATGCATATCCTTTTCCAGGGAACTGATTCTTGTTTCTTTTGAAGAAGCCATTTTCAGGAAAGGCATTTGTATAACCACTTTCTCTTGAGGACATGTCTCCTGTAGGGGCGTACCAATAGTATCTGGCTTGAGGTCCATTTCCAGAGACCAAGAGTCAGGATCTACCAATTGCCACATCTTCCTCTTGGCTTTCCTGCTTGAGTACCGTTTATGAAAGTGGTGGCACTTCTTGATGCTCATGTTCAGAGGGAGCCCTCCTACGTGGGTGTAACAAATGCTGTATAAGCGAGTCTCATACTCCTGCATCAGACCATGGCATGCTTCCTCCTTGGCCATGGTCATCTTGGTGTGGGTGTAAAAGTTGGGAAGCCAATAGCTCTGGAGTTTGAACAGAGCCACTTTCTGCATGTGGCTCAGGATCTCCCTCCTAGTGGTTGACTGGTTGGGATGCCAGATGGAGATGCTCAGGAGGGACTCTGGAAATAATACAGAGAAATGATGGGTGAAAATGATGTGATGATGGCAGTGATGATGATGTTGGAGAGGTTTTTAAATTTTTTCAAATGTCTTTGTATAGCATTTTATTAGTTCCTCACACAATCCTGGAGTATGAAGAGCTAAAATATAGAGTCGACACATTTTTATGGTTTTCTCAGCATACAGTGATCCCTTTATCTTATTCTCCATAGAAATAAGCCATGTTACGGGATTCTTCTAGTTACTTTTTAGACTATTAAATGTTACTTCAAAGAAGAGCAAAAGCACAAGAAAAATGATTAAGAACAAGAGACATCTATGTCTGAACGGGATTTTTGATGAAGAGGTTTGGATAAGTAGAACTAGCCCTGATTTTAATGTCGTCAATTCTCAATTACCTATGTGAGTAGAGAGGAGTGCGAATAATCCCAAACTGCACATCTTTTGGAACATATCTGTATTCAAGTTAGGAATGCCTCCTCATTTAATCAATGAACAAACAAATATAAATAAATCTTACATTCTAGAGAAGAAGTTGACAAACTTTTTATGTAAAGGGCCAGCTGGTAAATATTTTGGCTCTGTAAATCACATAAAATTTCCTTCTTTTTTTAAAAGCCCTATAAAAATGTAGAAATGGTCTTAGCTCGCAGGCCACGTACACTGCATTTGGCTGGTGGGTTGCAGTTTGTTCTAGAGAATCCCAATTAAAAAAATAAAATACAAAAGTATGTAGGCTTAAATGTTACAGGTGCTTTTCAAGTATCCTGCCCCAATTCCTCCTCCTTCCTTCCAATCAGCCTTCATTGGCAGGTAATATCTCACAGAGAGGCAAGTGCCAGTTTAAGGACAACTGGTGTCTTTCAACACTTTCCTGGTTAAGGGTTGGGGTTGCCACTAGCATCTCTGATACATCAAAGATGGAAAGCAGGTGGGGTTTCCTGCAAAGAAGGAGACTGAGGATTATCAGACACTGGATTTACTTTTTTGTTGCATCCCCCCCAAAATATGCTTTATAATTCTTACTGATGTTCATGTTGCAGAGGGTTACCACCCTGGAGCCCTCCTGCAGATGGGTGGCCCTCAGCATGAGGAGGAGGGACAGATAGTAGTCTCTCACTTCCAGGTCCATCTCATCTATGCTCAGGATCTTCTCAGCGAGGATCCAGAAATCCACCAATTCTTCACCTACAGGTGAGACAGAAGAGGCACAGAGCTCTACCCTAGTTTTGCCCTTTTGGTGGTTGCATCTGGGTGAATCAGCTGATATCCCCCACCAGTCTGTTCCACTGCATCAATCATCATTCCTGGTGATTAGTTCAAGGTATCATCTCTAGAAAAGTTCTACTGTGGGGGAGAATTGGAGGCATGGGGAGGAGAGGCTTAATGCATGGGAATCCTTTGACTTTTTGTTGCTGGTGTTAGAAAAACCATCACTGGAGGGGAAACTGCAAGACTCTGGGGGTGGATTATGAAATAATTAAATTTTGTCCAAAAAAATGAAGATTGGGGGAAAAAAAAGACACATTTCCTAGATCGTGGACTGAGAATGGCCTGCAGAAGGACACTGGAGCCAAAAGATGTCAAAGACTACATCCCCTTTTGTTAAAACTTGGCAAGGCCTGAACTCTGAGTGGCAAAGTGAAAGATGTAGTCCATCTAGATCTTCCCTACCTGCTCCCTGGAAATCCAGGATTTCACCCTTAAAATTAGGGCTAAGGCCTGGATAAAACTTAATGTTGTTGAGCTGGAGTGTCAGCCAGGGCCAGCTACCAGCCTCCCAGAACCCAGAAACTACTGGACTCAATAGCACAGAAGCCAGTGTTCCCATCACTCCCATTACCGGGATTTGTTTACTTGTTCCTTGTCTGTCTCCCCACCAAAATAGCAGCTTTGTGAAGCAGGGACTTATGGCTCTTGTTCACCTTTGTAACCCAAGCTACCAGCGCAGTGGCTGCCACATAGCAGTGCTCAATGATATTGTTAAATGAATGAATGAATAAATGAGTAAAAGGGACTCTGACTGCTTTTCCCTTAACCTACACCATGGACCTCAGTTTTCAAAGATTATTATCCAAACTGCATTATTAAACATTTTTATATTCACCATAAACACACATAACCGTTAACTGGGGCTTAGGGCAACCTGAAAACCATTAAGAACTTGCAAAAGCCCCAGGAACAACCCCAAGAACCCACCTGCACTGCCTGTGAGGTAGGAATAGAAGCGCCACATCCCTCTGACCCCGCCAATGCATTTCTGGAGTAGCCACTGGTCTGCCTTTTTCCATCTCATCATCTTGGCTGCTAGGAAAATTCCACCATAAGATAGAAAGAATGAACTCTTCCCCTGGCCCCTCTCCCAGCCTTGCACACTGCCAGACCCCCATTTGTTTAGTGTGGTGAGGACAAATTGTGACCAGTTAGATGAATAGGGTCCAGATTATGTGGTGCTTTTGAAGCTAGGCACCATCCAGTGACACATGTTAAGGTTCATGGGAGGGACGCACAAGCATGCGCACAATTCACAGCTCATAAACACCCTCCAACCAAAGCCCCTTCCCTTCTACAGTCTCAACCTGACAGGGACTTTGCCCTTAGTGTGCATTTTAATCCAACTTTACCTATATATATATACACATATATATATAGAAGGGGGTTAGTTGAATATAGCAGGTGATTTCTTACAACATTTTACTCTGTGAATACTCCTGAATCTTAAATTTGCCTGGGGTGAAATATATTCAGTTTCCTTTGGCTAGTGAGCCAAAAGTGACTAATTCAACTTTAGGTGAAAATTTTATTCATTCATTCTTTCAATACATGTTTATTAAATGCCTACTAAGTATCAGGCACCAATATAGGTGCTTGATATACATCAGCAAACAGGACAAAAAATCCCTGCCTCCAAGGAGTCTGTATTCTTGTGAAGGAGACAGGCATACAATAAGCATAATAAATAAGAACATTATCTAGTGAGGTTGAAGGTTATAATCAGAATAGAAAAAAGGTGGAGCAGGATAAAAGAAATTGGTAGTGCTTCAATGATGAGACAAGATTTGTACAAAGAGTTGAGGAGGTGAGAGAAGGAGCCATGTGAGTATCTACAGAAAGAGCATTCCAGGTAGGGGAAAAAGCCAGTGCAAAGCCTTTAAGTGGAAATGTGTCCAGCATGTTTGAGGAACTGCAAGGAGGCCAATGTGACTAGAATGGAATGAGTGAGAGGAGGGAAGTAGGAGGAGACGAGGTAAGAGAGGAAATAGGGCCAGCTCTCTAGGATCTTGAAGATCACTGTAGGGGTGCTGAATTTCTCATTGACACAGGAGTCATTGGTAGTATTGGAGGTGTTGAGAAGCAGTGCAGACAGTGAGGAAATAATGTGATCTGAAATACATTTTTTCCAATATTTTTATTGTGGGAGAATACATGTAACATAAAGTTTATCATCTTAACTATTTTTAAATGTATGGTTTAGTGGCATTAAGTGTATTAATAATTTTGTACAACCATCATGACCATCCACCTCCAAAATTCTTTTCATCTTGCAAAACTGAAACTCTTTACTCATTAAACAGTAACTCCCTATTCCCCCTCCTCCCAGCTGCTGACAATCACCATTCTACTTCCTTTTTCTATGACTTTGACTATCCTAAGTACCTCATATAAGTAAAATCATACAGTATTTGTCTTTCTGTGACTGGCTTACTTCAATAAGCATAATGTCTGCAGGTTTTATTCGTGTCATAGTCTGTCATAATTTCTGTTTTACGTCTGAATAATATTCCATTGCATATATATATATCTCTCTCTCACATTTTGCTTATCCATTCATCCATTGATGGTTACTTGGACTGTTTCCACACTTAACTATTGCAAATAATGCTCCTATGTACATGAATGTACAAATATCTCTCCAGACCCTGCTTTCAATTCTTTTGAGTATATACTCAGCAGTTAAATTGCTGGACCATATGGTAATTCTATTTTTAATTTTTGAGAAACCTCCATGCTATTTTCCACAGTTTGTACCATTTTAAAGTCCCACCAACAAATGCAAAAGAGTTCCAATTTCTCTACATCCTCACCAATGCTTGTTATCTTATTTTTCTTGGTACACAATGGGTGTGTGATGGTATCTCATTATAGTTTTGATTTGTGTTTCCCTAATGATTAGTCCTGTAGAGCATCTTTTCATGTGCTATTGGCTATCTGTATATCGTCTTTGGAGGAATGTGTTGTTTAATTAAGTATTTTCCCTAGTTTTGAATCATGTTGCTCTTTGTTGTTGTTGGTTTTAGGTGTTCTCTGTATATTCTGGAGATCAATACTTTCTCAGATATATGATTTTGAAGATTTTCTTCCATTATTTAGGCTGCCTTTTTACTTTTGATAGTATCTTTTGATGCACAAATTTTTTAATTTTTTATGAAACCCAATTCTTTGTTGTTGCTTCTTCCTTTCCTATCATATCCAGACATCACTGCCAATTCCAATGTTGTGAAGATTTTGCCCTCTGTATGTTTTTTCATGAGTTTTGCAGTTTATGCCTTAAATTTAGGTCTTTGATCCATTTTGAGTGAATTTTCATATATGGTGTTATGTAAAGGTCCAATTTCACTATTTCACATGTGGACATCCAGTTTACCCAGGACCATTTGTTGAAAAGATGGTCCTTTTCCCGTGCAATGGTCTTGGCACCCTTGTCAAAAATCATTTTACCATACAAGTGAAGGTTTATTTCCGGGCTTTTTATTCTATTCCATCTTTTCATATGTCTGTGTTTATGCCACCACATTGTTTTGATTGCTATAAACTTGTAGTAAGTTTTGAAATCAGAAAGTGAGTCCTCCAGTTTTGTTCTTTTTTTCAAAACTGTTATGGCTGTTTGGAGTTTCTTGGAAATTTTAGGATTGACGTTTCTATTTCTGCAAAAGATGTCATTGGGATTTTGACAGAGATTGCATGAATCTGTAGATTGTTTTGGGTAGTATTGGCATGTTAACAACATTAAGTTTTCCAATCCATAAATAAACATGGGAGGCATTTTTTTAATGTCTTCTTTAATTTCTTTCAGCAATGTTTTGTAGTTTTTATTGTGCAAGTCTTTCACCTCCTTAAGTGAATTCCTAAGTATTTTATTATTTTTAATGCTATTGTTAATGAAATTGTTCCTGTAATTTTCCTTTCAGATTGTTCATTGTAAGTGTATGGAAGTGCAACTGATTTTTTTTTTCTTTTTTGTCGACTTTGTATCCTGCTACTTTGCTGGATTCATTTCTTAGTTCTAACAGTTGTGTGTGTGTGTGTGTGCGCGTGTGATCTTTGGATTTTTCTATAAAATACTAAATTATCTGCAAATGAAGATCATTTGACCTTTTTCTTTCCAATTACGATGTCTCTTATTTTTCCTTCTTCTTTTGGCCAAATTGCTCTGGTGAGAGTTTCCAGTATGGTGTGAAATAGAAGTAGTGAAAGCAGGCATTTCCTATTCCTGATCTTAGAGGAAAAGCTTTCAGTTTTTTGTCATTGAGTATGATGTTCACTATGGGTTTTTCATATGTAGCTTTTATTATGTTTAGATAGTTTCCTCTTAATCCTAGTTTATTGGATTTTTTTTTTAAATGAAAAGGTGTTGGATTTTGTCAAATGCTTTTCCTGCACCTATTGAGATGATTATGTAGTTTTCTTCTTTCATTCTGTTAATGTGGTATATTACATTCATTCATTTTCATATATTGAGGTGTCCTTGCATTCCAGGAAAAAAAAATTCCTTTTGGTCATGGTGTTTAATCCTTTTAATATACTGTTGAATGTGATTTGCTAGTATTTCATTGCAGACTTTTGCATTGATGTTCATCAGGAATATTGGCCGATACTTTTCTTTTCTTATAATGCCTTGTTTGACTTTAGTATCAGGGTAATGCTGGCCTCAAAGAATGAGTCAGAAAGTGGTCCTGCCTCTTCAATCTTTTGGAACAGTTTAGGAATAGTTTAGCATTAATTCTTCTTTAAGTGTTTGGGGTAAAACTCACCAGTAAAACCATCAGGTCCAGGACTTTTCTTTGTCAGGAGATTTTAGATTACCATTTAAATCTCTTTGCTAGTTATAGGTCTACTCAGATTTTCTATATCTTTTGATTGAGCATTGGTAGATTTTGTGTTTCTAGGAATCCTTCTATTTCATCTAGGATACCAAATTTATTGGTGTGCAGTTGTTCAGAGTACTCTTCTATAATCCTTTTTATTTCTGTAGAATTGATAGTAATGTCCCCACTTTCATTTTATTTTCATTTTAAGATAGGGTCTTGCTCTGTTACGTAGGCTGGAGTCCAGTGGCATGATCAAACTCCTCATTACAGTCTCAAACTCCTGGGCTCAAGCAATCCTCCTGCCTCAGCTTCCCAATTAGCTAGAACTACAGGTGCATGACACCTGTCTGGATTTTTTATTTTCATTTTTTGTGGATACTGGGTCTCATTATGTTGCCCAAGCTGGTCTTGAACTTGTGGCCTCAAGCAATCCTCTCACCCTGGCTTTGTAGAGTTCTGGGATCATAGGCATGAACCACCATGGCCAGACTCATTTTGAATTTAGTGATTTATAGTCTTTTTTTTTTTTCTTCTTCTTCTTCTTCTGAGAGAGTCCTGCTCTGTCACCTAGGCTGGAGTGCAGTGGCATGACCACGGCTCACTGCAACCTCTGCCTCCCAGGTTCAAGTGATTCCCCTGCCTCAGCCTCATGAGTAGCTGGGATTAAAGGACCCCACCATCATGCCTGGCTAATTTTTGTATTTTTAGTAGAGACAGGGTTTCACCATGTTGGCCAGGCTGGTCTCCCCATGGCCTCCCAAAGTGCTGGGATTATAGGTGTGAGCCACCACACTGGGCCAGTCTTCTCTTTTTCTTAATCCACTTAACTAAAGGTTTATTTTGCTGACTTTTTCAAAGGACCAATTTTTGATCTCATTGATTTGCTCTATTTCATTATTTGCTCTAATCTTTATTTCTTTTCTTCTGCTAGCACTGGGTTTAATTTGCTGTTCTTTTTCTAGAGCCTTAAGTTGTAAAGTTGTGTTATTTGAGATTTTTCTTTTTAAAATGTAAACATTTATAGCTATAAATTTTCCCATTAGTACTGCTTTTATTTTATCCCACAAGTTTTGTTATATTTTCATTTCCATTTATCTCTAAGTATTTTCTAATTTCCCTTGTAATTTTTTCTTTGATCCATTGATTAAGACTATGTTAATTTCCACAATTTTGTGAATTTTCTACTTTAACTTCTGTTATTTATTTCTAATTTCATCCGTTTGTGGTCAGAGAAGATACTTTGTATGCTATCTTTTAAAATCTGTTGAGAATTTCTGGCCTAATATATAATCTATCCAGGAAAATGTTCCATGTGCACTTGAGAAGAATGTGTATGCTGTTGTTGTTGAGTGGAGTGTCCTGTATATGTCTTAGATCTAGCTAGTTTAATGTATTGTTTAAGTGTCTATTTCCTTACCTATCTTCTGTCTTACTATTGTATTCATTATTAAGAGTGAGGTATTGAAGTCTCCAATGATTATTTGAGGATTGTCTATTTTCTCTTCAGTTCTGTCCATTTTTGCTTCATATATTTTGAGAGTCTGTCATTAGGTGTGTAGATGTTTATAGTTGTTACATCTTGATATGTTGAACCTTGCATTAACAAGTAATATCCTTCTTTGTCTCTTGTAAACTTTTTAAAAAAATGTAAAGTCTACTTTGGAAGGGGAGTCTATTTTTTGAAGGATAAAAATAAATTAATTAAATAAAGTCTGTTTTGTTTGATATCATTATAGGCACCCCTGCTCTCTTTTGGTTACTATTTACATGGAATATTTTTTCTGTCCATTCACTTTCAATCTATGTCTCTGACTGTAAAGTGAGTCTCTTACAGACAATATGTAATTGGATCTTGCTTTAAAATTTATTCTGCCAATCTCTGTCTTTTTATTGGAGAGTTTAATCTATTTACAGTTAAAGTAATTTACTATTAAGAAACTTACGTCATGCTGCTATTTGCTTTCTATACACCTTATAGCTCTTTTGTTCTGCATTACCAGGATTATTGTCTTCCTTTGTGTTTAATTGATTTTTTGGTGAAACACTTAAATTCCTTTGTCATTTCCTTTTGTGTAAATTCTGTACCTATTTCCCTTGCAGTTATCATGAAGATTACATTTAACATTTTAAGTTTATAACATTCTAAGTTGATTTATACCAGCTTAATTTCAGTCACAAAAAAAACTTTGCTTCTTTGACAGCTCTATCTCCACCTCTTTTGGTTGTCGATGTCACAAAATTACATTGTGTTCCCCAAAATATAAACTAATAATTCATTAACGTGCATTAACATCCTAAATTATGTGGAAAACAAAATTTAATGTGGAGTTACCAACCAAAGTTACAATAATACTATCTTTTAGACTAGTAGTTATTCTTTTAAAACATATATTAATCTCTTAAATCTTAAAAAAAGTACTGTTATAAATATTATAATGATGATAGCTTTTAAATATTATTTTTATTATTTTATGGTGTTGGTATTAAATTTATTTTTATTGAGATCTTTACTACATATGGCTTCAAGTTACTGTCTAGTGTTCTTTTATTTCACCCTGTAGGACTCTCTTGAGCATTTCTTGCAGGAAAGCTCCCTCAGCTTTCATCTTACTTGGAGTTCATTGGGCTCTTTAATGTCTATATTCATGTCTTCCATCAAGTTTGAGAGGTTTTTAGTCATTATATATTCAAATATTCTCTTTGCACCTTTCTTTCTCTACTCTTTTTCTAGACTTCCATAATGAGTGAGTGTTGACCTGCTTGATGGTGCCCCACAAGTCCCATCAAGGGGCTTTGTTCAATTTTCTTTAAACCTTTTTCTTTCTGTTTGTCAGATTTAATAGTTTCTACTGTCCTATCTTCAGGTTTACTGATTCTTTCTTTTGCCTGCTCTAATCTGCCTTTAAATCTTTCTAGTAGATTTTTCATTTTAGTCATGCTTTTCAGCTACAGAATTACTTTTTTTTAAGGTTTTTATCTGTATTAGTATTTCCATTTTGTTCATTTATCACTTTCCCGACTTTCTCTTTGACCATATTTAAGGCAGTTGTTTTAAAGTCTTTATCTAGTAGATCTACCATCAGAACTCTCTTAAGGACAACTTCTTTAGGTTTATCTTTATTTTCTTTAAATTATCCATACTTTCCTCTTTGTGTGCCTTCTGATTTTCGTTGTTGTTGTTGTTGTTGTTAAAAACTCAGTATTTGAACCTAATGATGTGTTAACTCTGGAAATCAGATTCCCTCCTTTTCACAGAGTTTGCTGGGGTTTTGTTGTTGTTGTTATTTTTATTAATTTTTTATTATTATTGTAGGATATCTCTGTGCCAAGAATTGGCCTGAGGTGTAAACTTGTCTTCCTATATCTTTTCCGAGCCTGCAACTTTCTTTAAGCATAGGCAGTTACTTTCTAATTTTCTCCATATATGCAGTTGTTTTTGAATGCCCTAATCCTTAAGATCTGCCTCCCAAAAGAAAAAAAAAAAGAGAAAAATGAAGAAAGGGGAAGATGTCAGCTCTGTAAATCCCCTAAAAATCATTTCAGCTAGAGGGAGAGGGGCTTACAACAATGGGAAAGTCCAACAATAATGACTGCCAACATCTTTGCCTGGACTTCTGTGATCAGAAGTAGCAATCAAATCACAGATCCTTAATATTTGGAAGACAAGGTTCTTTTTGCCCACCCTAGCTCCTGTAAGCTGCCCCAGGAACATGTGCACAACTCTGTGCCATGGGGCTGGGGTTGAGCGTAAGTAGCTACTACTGTGCAAAGAGCTGAAATTGAATGAGATCAACTACAATTTACTGTCTAAACTTCCCCCCTGAAAGTTTCAAGCTTCAATAGACTCTAGAGTTTCAAAATATTGACATCATATAGATTCTGCCAGTGCAATTGTTGTCTAGATGAGGAAATAGATTCCTAGCGCTTCCTATTTCATCATCTTCCTAGGAGTCCCTCCAGCACCACCACCAATTAATTTTTAAGAGGCTCACTATGGCTTCTATGAGCAAGAGAGCAAGAGTAAAAGCAAGGAGACAAATTAAGAGATGATTTCATTAACTAGGTAAGAAATTCTGGTGGCTTAAACCAGATGGTAGTAATGAAGGTGGTGAAATCTGTTGGTTCTAGATTAGGCAATTTTACTATGTTCTGTGGCCACCATTAATTTTCTCATTTCTGACTACAGTGAGATAAACAGCCCAGTCCATCAGATTACTGCATATTTCTCTAGATACCAATATTTCCAGCTAAGAGTTTACCTATTGCCATAACATGGGCTGAGCTATGCACATATCTATAAATTCAGCCAATATTTATACCTTACTATAGTACTGACAGGCATAAGATCATTATGAAATGTGATTTCCTATATTTCTACACACACAAACACACACACACGCACACCAATGCTTACCTCCTTCTGGGGACTTGATGAAACTGATGAGCTCCTGACAGAGAATGTAATGGAAACACAAGTTTGTTTTACAGAAGAAAGGCAATCGGTGTTTTTCCAACCAGGTCAATAACCCTTTGTATTTGGCAATCTAGAGTTGAAGCAAAATAGAAATAAAAATGCTAATGAAACTGAATTGTTAAAAAAAATACAACTTAGTAAGGGGCAACTAATCATCTCACACTTGCAGTGTCTGGCCAGAAGGAGAGGTGCGTTGATTAAAAATAATTTCTATAAACCTAGAACCTGGACTTAAAAAAAAGTAATATCAAAGAGGAGCAGAGATTTGCAAAGAAGTAAATGGATCGGTAGAAAATAAAAAGCTTCATCTTTCATGAAAAAATTATTTCTTATTCCTGAGTGAAGTTGTTAAAGCAAAAATCTAAGTCTTGCTTGACAGAAGAAAAGCAGAAAAGATTTGGGTCTGTGGTGTCAGATCACAACTTTATTCAGCTTGCTTCTTTGTAAACACACTCATAATTTCTAACAAGCTCGTAACCCCTATCAATTGCACAACATGTACAAAAACAAAGATTCACACATACCATCATTTAGAACACAGGATGTATTCCTGAGGAATCAAGCTGCAGAGAAAGGAGGTAATTTTTTTTCAGTTTTCAGGGTTATCCTTGCGAAATCAAATGTAAGCATCAGCATAGAATGTCTCCTCTCAACTCTCCAGAACTCGTGGAAAGCAAAACCTTGTTGTTATCAGGGTTTAGAGTGGTCTTTCTGATCCTATATGCCCCTTGTAGGGGATGTGGAGGCCACTGGTAAGTCTAAGGTCTACATAGTGGAAAAGGAAAACAGGAGTGGGGACAAGGGGAAAAATAAGAAAAAAGAAAAAGGCCATAAAGAAAAAAAACTGGGAGAAAACATGCCTCTGGAGAATAGTCGAGTCGTCATTAGAAATTGCAGAGAGGCCAGCACCACATCGCACTTATTCCAAAATTGACCACATAATTGGAAGTAAAGCACTCCTCAGCAAATGTAAAAGAACAGAAATTATAACAAACTGTCTCTTAGACCACAGTGCAATCAAACTAGAACTCAGGACTAAGAAACTCAATCAAAACCGCTCAACTACATGGAAACTGAACAACCTGCCCCTGAATGACTACTGGGTACATAACGAAATGAAGGTAGAAATAAAGATGTTCTTTGAAACCAATGAGAATAAAGATACAACATACCAGAATCTCTGGGACACATTTAAAGCAGTGTGTAGAGGGAAATTTATAGCACTAAATGCCCACAAGATAAAGCAGGAAAGATCTAAAATTGACACCCTAACATCACAATTAAAAGAACTAGAGAAGCAAGAGCAAACACATTCAAAAGCTAGCAGAAGGCAAGAAATAACTAAGATCAGAGCAGAACTGAAGGAGATAGAGACACAAAAAACCCTTCAAAAAAAATCAATGAATCCAGGAGCTGGTTTTTTGAAAAGATCGACAAAATTGATAGACCACTAGTAAGACTAATAAAGAAGAGAGAAGAATCAAATAGATGCAATAAAAAATGATAAAGGGGATATCACCACCGACCCCACAGAAATACAAACTACCATCAGAAAATACTATAAACACTTCTACACAAATAAACTAGAAAACCTAGAAGAAATGGATAAATTCCTGGACACATACACTCTCCCAAGACTAAACCAGGAAGAAGTTGAATCCCTGAATAGACCAATAACAGGCTCTGAAATTGAGGTGATAATTAATAGCCTAACAACCAAAAAAAGTCCAGGACCAGACTGATTCACAGCCAAATTCTACCAGAGGTACAAGGAGGAGCTGGTACCATTCCTTCTGAAACTATTCCAATCAACAGAAAAACAGGGAATCCTCCCTAACTCATTTTATGAGGCCAACAGCATCCTGATACCAAAGCCTGGCAGAGACACAACCAAAAAAGAGAATTTTAGACCAATATCCCTGATGAACATCAATGCAAAAATCCTTAATAAAATACTGGCAAACAGAATCCAGCAGCACATCAAAAAGCTTATCCACCATGAGCAAGTGGGCTTCATCCCTGGGATGCAAGGCTGGTTCAGCATACGCAAATCAACAAATGTAATCCAGCATATAAGCAGAACCAAAGACAAAAACCACATGATTATCTCAATAGATGCAGGAAAGGCCTTTGACAAAATTCAACAGCCCTTCATGCTAAAAACTCTCAATAAATTCGGTATTGATGGAACGTATCTCAAAATAATAAGAGCTATTTATGACAAACCCACAGCCAATATCATCCTGAATGGGCAAAAACTGGAAGCATTCCCCTTGAAAACTGGCACAAGACAGGGATACCCTCTCTCATCACTCCTATTCAGCATAGTGTTGGAAGTTCTGGCCAGGGCAATCAGGCAAGAGAAAGATATAAAGGGTATTCAATTCAGAAAAGAGGAAGTCAAATTGCTCCTGTTTGCAGATGACATGATTGTATATTTAGAAAACCCCATCATCTCAGTCCAAAATCTCCTTAAGCTGATAAGCAACTTCAGCAAAGTCTCAGGATATAAAATCAATGTGCAAAAATCACAAGCATTATTATACACCAATAACAGACAAACAGAGAGCCAAATCATGAATGATCTCCCATTCACAATTGCTTCAAAGAGAATAAAATACCTAGGAATCCAACTTACAAGGGATGTGAAAGATCTCTTCAAGGAGAACTACAAACCACTGCTCAATGAAATAAAAGAGGACACAAACAAATGGAAGAACATTCCATGCTCATGGATAGGAAGAATCAATATCGTGAAAATGGCCATACTGTCCAAGGTAATTTATAGATTCAATGCCATCCCCATTAAGCTACCAATGACTTTCTTCACAGAATTGGAAAGAACTAATTTAAAGTTCATATGGAACCAAAAAAGATCCCGCATTGCCAAGTCAATCCTAAGCCAAAAGAACAAAGCTGGAGGCTTCACACTACCTGATTTCAAACTATACTACAAGGCTACAGTAACCAAAACAGCATGGTACTGGTACCAAAACAGAGATAGTGACCAATGGAACAGAACAGAGCCCTCAGAAATAATACCACATATCTACAACCATCTGATCTTTGACAAACCTGAGAGAAACAAGAAATGGGGAAAGGATTCCCTATTTAAAAAATGGTGCCGGCAAAACTGGTTAGCCATAAGTAGAAACCTGAAACTAGATCTCTTCTTTACATCTTATACAAAAATTAATTCAAGATGGATTAGAGACTTAAATATTAGACCTAAAGCCATAAAAACCCTAGAAGAAAACCTAGGCAATACCATTCAGGACATAGGCATGGGCAAGGACTTCATGTCTAAAACACCAGAAGCAATGGCAACACAAGCCAAAATTGACAAATGGGATCTAATTAAACTAAAGAACTTCTGCACAGCAAAAGAAACTACCATCAGAGTGAACAGGCAACCTACAGAATGGGAGAAAATTTTTGCAATCTACTCATCTGACAAAGGGTTAATATCCAGAACCTACAAAGAACTCAAATTTACAAGAAAAAAACAAACAACCCCATCAAAAAGTGGGTGAAGGATATGAACAGACACTTCTCAAAAGAAGACATTTATGCAGCCAACAGACACATGAAAAAATGCTCATCATCACTAGCCATCAGAGAAATGCAAATCAAAACCACAATGAGATACCATCTCACACTAGTTAGAATGGCGGTCATTAAAAAGTCAGGAAACAACAGGTGCTGGAGAGGATGTGGAGAAATAGGAACAGTTTTACACTGTTGGGGAGACTGTAAACTAGTTCAACCACTGTGGAAGACAGTGTGGCGATTCCTCAGGTATCTAGAACTAGAAATACCATTTGACCCAGCCATTCCATTACTGGGGATATACCCAAAGGATTATAAATCATGCTGCTATAAAGACACATGCAGACATATGTTTATTGCGGCACTATTCACAATAGTGAAGACTTGGAACCAACCCAAATGTCCATTACTGACAGACTGGATTAAAAAAACGTGGCACATATACACCATGGAATACTATGCAGCCATAAAAAAGGATGAGTTCATGTCCTTTGTAGGGACATGGATGCAGCTGGAAACTATCATTCTCAGCAAACTATTGCCAGATCAGAAAACCAAACACCACATGTTCTCACTCATAGGTGGGAATTGAACAATGAGATCACTTGGACACAGGAAGGGGAACATCACACACCGGGGCCTGTTGTGGGGTGGGAGGAGAGGGGAGGGATAGCATTAGGAGATATACCTAATGTAAATGATGAGTTAATGGGTGCAGCACACCAACATGGCACATGTATACATATGTAACAAACCTGCACATTGTGCACATGTACCCTAGAACATAAAGTAGAATAATAAAAAACAAGATGCTAAACTATTTAGCCAAAAAAAAAAGAAAAATGAAATTGCAGAGAAGCATCTTATCTTAATCTACACCTGATAATGCATACTGATAATAATTATGTGGCCCATAGGCTGCCACTTTCCATCCCACACCCATTGCAGACATTGCCAGTCAATTCCCAGACTCTTTCTTGCTTAGATGTGCCCTTAAAGTTCTTCTCAGTACAGTTTCCCAAGTGTCTAACCTATCACGGTAGATGTGAGAATTGCATTTGCTAACTATGGACTAGAATATAATGGAAAGAATTCACCAGCAATTCCTTGGATAAGAAGTAAAAAATGTAAAAAGAAGAAATGTCGACCTGGATTGATGTTGTTAGTTCTACTCACCTGCTTTAGTTTCTCCTATAGTTACCCTCTGGACTTCCTCTTTTTCTCCCTCTCCCAATTCACATATCAAATAGTTCCCTCAGGCCAGGCACGGTGGCTCATGCCTATAATCCCAGCAATTTGGGAGGCCGAAGCAGGTGGATTGCTCGAGCTCAGTAGCTTGAGACCAGCCCTCCGTCTCTACCAAAAATACAAAAAGTTAGCCAGGCATGGTGGCATGTGCCTGTGTGGTCCCAGCTACTTGGGAGGCTTAGGTGGGAGGATTGTTTGAGCAAGAGAGGCAAAGGTTGCAGTGAACCAAGATCGCACCACTGCACTGCAGCCTGGATGACCGAATAGACTCCCGTCTCAAAAACAAAAACAAATTAACAACAAAAAACAGATATAGTTCCTGTATCCTCCACCCTAAACCCTGTACCTCTAAAGAATTTTACTCACCAAGTTACAAGGTATTTCTGGCCACAAGCTCCACTGTGAATTTTCAACAGTATAAAATGGTGTCTGACCAAAAACCTGCAAAAGAAAGCTAGGAAACAGTCAAGGGAGTAGAGCTTCTCTTCATGTATATGACACAGTCCATCTACAGCCACAGAAGAAGGGAGGTTCCACGGCTCTTTTCTTTCAAGGGACATTAATTCTTAAATTTATTCTACTGCATCATCTTGCCCTGCACACATGCAAAAAAGCTCTAAACAGACTGAATTGCAAGATTCATTTATCTTTTGGCTCCACCATGCCCCAACCTGGGACTTGTCTTTCCTTTGGAGCCTGAGCCGACCTGAGAGCTATTTGCTTGTGTGCAAAGGCCAAGGCCCATGATATTAGAATGTATTTACTTTGTGTATTCAGTATTCACTTTTCTCCCTGGATTTAGAGAGTTAAAGCAAATGTCTAAAATGTTTTCCCAGTGAAAAATAGCTTTGGATTTACCTAAACTGGAGAAGACAGAGAGGACTAAAGATGTGGAGACTGGGGATACAGATTACATAGGGAGGTGTTGGGAGCAAGCCCCCCAAAATCTGGACATAAACTGGCCCTAAAACTGGCCATAAACAAAATCTCTGCAGCACTGTCACATGTTCATAATGGCCCTATAGCGCCCATGCTGGAAGGTTGTGGGTATACCGGAATGAGGGCAAGGAACACCTGGCCCGCCCAGGGTGGAAATCGCTTAAAGGTATTCTTAAGCCACAAACAATAGCATAAGCGATCTGTACTTTAAGGACATGCTCCTGCTGCAGTTAACTAGCCCAACCTATTCCTTTAATTCGGCCCATCCCTTTGTTTCCCCTGAGGGATATTTTAGTTAATTTAATATCTACAGAAACAATGCTAATGACTGGTTTGCTGTTAATAAATACTTGGGTAAATCTCTGTTCAGGGCTCTCAGCTCTGAAGGCTGTGAGACCCCTGATTTCCCATTTCACACCTCTATATTTCTGTGTGTGTGTCTTTAATTCCTCTAGCGCCACTGGGTTAGGGTCTCCCTGACCGAGCTGGTCTTGGCAGGGAGGCATTGAGAGTGTCCAAAGTTGATAACGTTAATTCTAGTATACCATCCCCCTTTGTCATGGAAAAGAGACTGTCACCTAGGCAACCACCTTTGAAATAGATGGGAAAGGACTTCAGTGTTTACAGCTATGTAAACTTAAGCAGTCTCACCATGGACAACAAAATGTCTTCAAAGTGTCCCAGAAGTATTTGCAGAAAACTAGAAGGGCTGAAGCTCTAATTCCTAACTGAACTCTCAGCACATCATGTCAGTCTGACCATCTCCCCAAGTAAACAGCCCCACACTTTTGTTAGTGTATGGCCCTCTTCCCTCAATCCCATTTGTCCCTTGTCCCTGGCTGTGAGGTGCTGAAGGAAGGTGATGTTGCTGTCTGCATTTTACAGTTAAAAGTCTGTAAAGGAGACTCAGTCCTTAGGGATCTCTCTCTGCTCTGCACTCAGTGTGTAACACAATACACCCTGACTGGTATGTTAAGCTACCTTTAAGGAGTGGCCGTAGGACTGTGAAGTTGTGAGATTATGTGGGAATGGGGTTTGGAAGCAGTTTCACTACCCGACATTTATACCACAGAGGGCAGAGGCTACAGTGGAAAACACATCAGTCCTGGAGCCAGCAGACCTGGTCAGCTCCTAGAACTGCCCCAGATTCAGTGTGTGATCTTAAGCATATCATTTAACTTTTTTTTTTTTTTTTTTTTTTTTTTGATGGAGTCTCGCTCTGTTACCTGGGCTGGAGTGCAGTGGCACAATCTCGGCTCACTGCAACCTCTGCCTCCCGGGTTCAAGTGATTCTCCTACCTCAGCCTCCCTAATAGCTGCCACCACGCCTGGCTAATTTTTATATTTTTATTAGAGATGGGGTTTCACCATGTTGGCCAGGTTGGTCTCGAACTCTTGACCTCAAGTGATCCACCTGCCTCGCCCTCCCAAAGTGCTGGGATTACAGCAAATCATTTAACTTGTGGGATCCATTGGTAAAAAGGGAAAATACTTCCTACTTCACACGGTGACTATGGGAATTAAGTGGTAGAAATTTGTAAACTTAAGGAGTATTCAATATGAACTACTACTGCTGTCTCTCTTTATAGGCCATAGCTGCCTAAGTGGCCAGCACTTTCTTATACTCTTGGCTGGAACTCCCTCCCCACATCACTCTCTATTTCTAGAACATTATTGTGAGCTGTTTTAATTGTGTTGGTGAATTGACTTATTAACAGGTCTTAAGATTACTTCTTGACTGGGCGTGGTGGCTCTCGCCTATAATCCCAGCACTTTGGGAGGCCGAAGCAGGCAGATCATCTGAGGCCAGGAGTTTGAAATCAGCCTGACCAACATGGAGAAACCCCATCTCTACTAAAAACACAAAAAATTAGCTGGGCGTGGTGGTGCACACTTGTAGTCCCAGCTACTTGGGAGGCTGAGGTGGAAGAATCACTTGAACCTGGAAGGCGGAGTTTGCAGTGAGCCAGGATTGTGCCACTGTACTTCAGCTTGGGCAACAAGAGCAAAATCTGTCTCAAAAAAAAAAAAAAAGATTACTTCTGAAACCTTCATTAAGACAGTGGCAGAGACAATAGTAAGAGTGAGAAACACAGGAAAGACCCACTCTCAGAGAGGCCTCTTCCTTATCCTGATTTTAATCCTGTTGCCTGACACCACCATCCATCCAATCACCCAAACCTATTACCCTTGCTTCCTTTCTTCCTGTTACCACCTCGCCCAATATTTAAACAGTGACATGGTCCTATATTTTGTTTTGTTAACAGTCTCCTCTACTTATCCCATCCTCCTCTCCCCTTTCCCTTTAGTCCTTCATTACTTGCCACCTAGATGATTGAAACAACCTCCTAACCACTTTCCCTTCCTCCTTTAAGGTCTCCTGCCCACCCATTGGCCAGACCTCTGCAGAGTAGTTTTCTCAAATGAAAGCCTGAACATGTTACTCCTTTACTTCAAATCCTTCGATGGCTCTCTAACGCCTTAGGGTAGTGTCCAAACTCCTAGGCATAGTTTGCCTGATCTCCAGGGCTTGGCCCAGCCTGCCTGTGCAGCTTGTGGTGTCTTGTGATCTCTTGTGGTGTCTCACCCTCACAACTGTTCTTCAGCCTTTCTGAGTTACTTACGATTTGCCCCAAAGTATCAAAAGATTGTATTCTTTGGTGCCTTTACTTTCTGTTCTGTCTATAAGGCTTTTGCTTTTCTTGCTAGTCACTCCGTAGTCTTTTCCTCCTATTTTTATTTATTTTATTTATTTTTTATTTTTTTGAGGCGGAGTCTTGCTCTCACTTAGGCTGGAGTACAGTGGTGCGATCTCGGCTCACTACAACCTCCGCCTCCTGGGCTCAGGTGATTCTTGTGCCTCAGCCTCCCAAGTAGCTGGGATTACAGGCTCCTGCCACCACGCCCGGCTAATTTTTGTATTTTTAGTAGAGACTGGTTTCACCATGTTGGCCAGGCTGGTCTCAAACTCCCGAACTCAGGTGATCCCCTGACCTTGGCCTCCCAAATTGCTGGGACTATAGACATGAGCCACCGTGCCCGGCCTCCTCCTATTTCTTTATGCATCCTTTCTTCCTCACCTTCTGCTTCCAGTTAACTGCCAAGTACCTCCTTGTCTTTTAATATTTGGCTTGTGTCAGCTTTTCCTGACTCTTCCAGGTAGGGATGATCTCTGTCTCGTGAGTACTGTACTCTCACTGCCTCCTGAAAACTTCTGTCATGTCACCCAGACCTTCTAAATCTCTCTCCCACTAGACTGGGAATTCTATAAGGACAGGGATGCAGGGATGGTGTCATTAATATGTGCCTCCCCAATACTACGCCCAGCCCAGGGGCTGGCACAAAGTAACCACCCGATAACCACTTGTGGCATATAGAAGGTGTTTTTCCCACTTGACTGAAATTTCGCTTTTACTATATACCCTCTCACGGGAAATGGTGCATCAAGATGAGCCACAATTCAAAAGGCACCAGTGTTAAAATGTCACCGAGCATTTAAACAAAACAGATTCAGGATAAGTCCAGGTTTGGGTTTAAGAATACTTGGGTGTTTGAGGTTTGTTTTAGTTGCATAGATTAAGGAAATAGATAGGCTTGTTCCAGTCAACAACCGTTGCTATGTGCTAAACACCTAGTAAAGGGAGTAAAGCAGAATAAATAATCCTCAGTCCTTGTCCTGCAGGAATTCACTGTCTCATAATCTACTGGGGTCCACACACACACACACACACACACACACACACACACACACACGCAACTCAAGAGAGTTGCAAAGTGCCAAGGGGCTCAGAAGCAGAGAAGTTCCCATCAGGAGGTTCCAATGCTGAGGACCTAGGAATTCCTTAAGGAGAATGGAATTTAAGCAGGTATTTGAAGAATATTTAAGATTTTCATAGGTGGAACTATGGGAAAGGTATTCCTGGCAGAAAACAAACATAGCCCAAGCAGAGATTCAGAGGTGGGTGAATGCCAGGGATACCCAGTGAGGGTAGAGCCTCTGTCACCAGAGCACTGGGAATCAGCAGAGGGTGTGATGGGAAGTAACTTTGGACAGGTAAAAGCAAGTAAGGAGGCTGGGGATTTAGGATCTGACGACATCAACAATGGGAAGCTTTTGGAGATTTTAAAGGTGGTTCTGGTTCATGTTTATTTGCTCAAATTAAAAGAGTTTTTTTATTTAAGAAGAAATTTAGTAAAACCCCAAATAACAATAAGCAAACAAAAAAGTCACTCAGTTCTGTGAGATTCACTATTCAGCTGCTAATGAAATATTTGTATTTAAAGCTGAGAATGCTTACCGGGAGGGAAAGAAATGTGTTGAAAAAATCGGCAAAGATTTCATCCTCTAGCAGAATTATAAGATTTGTAGAACCGATTATCTCTACATGGAGAGAGAGAAATAAAAAACCAAAACGTGAATCAGAATTGCATTCAGGTTCAGAAAATGAAGTAACTGAATGGATCATTTCACATTGCCAAATCTCACCATGATGACAGCCTTTAGGGTCATCCAATTCAATTTCTCCCCTTCTCCTGGACTCTCTTTTTCAATATCGTTCTGCTTAAACACTCCGAGCTGTGGGGAGCTCACTCACTCACAGGTATGCCCGTTCCGTTTATGAAGAAGGCGAAGTGGTAGATTTTTTCTTTCCTACTGTGACTATAATCCTTTACCTTCTATATGTAAAGATTATGCCCTCTGAAGCTTGACAGAATTCACTTAAGTCCCCGAGACAGTGCTTCCAGTATTTCTAAAGACACCACAGACGTCTGCTTACCACCAACCCCACTAGCTAGTCACCAAGCAGTTCTTCAACCCATTCCTCACACGGCCTTCTCTCCATCTGGTTCTCTCATTGGCTGGAGTGGCACTCACAACTGAAACATTTCAACTGCTTCCCAGAGCAGAACATAAGAGAACTCTTGCCTAGGTTGCATCTGATGCTAATGTAATGGGGCCTAAAATGGGGTTAGCTTTGGGGGCTCTCATATTACACTATTAACTCCATTATGCTTTTACTTATGCAGTCACATTTCAGAAACCAGGGGCAGGAATGTACATTTATTCCAGTCAAATTTCAGCTTGGTAGGTTTGGTCCAGCATTACAGCCTGACAAGAGCTTTCTTGAATGTTAATTTCATCATGCAACATACTTATTACTTCTCTCAGGTGTGATCATCGTGCTGCCCAAGTTAAGTCAAGGAGATGAATGTTGAATGTCATAAAGCCAAACACGGAGACCCCAAGTGAACAAAGCAACTAACTCCTTCCTTTAATTTACTGTCTATGCTCCTTAGAGGACAATGGTCAACTAGTGAATAATAAACTAATTGTTTGATCAATGGCCCAACATTACTCAGTCATACCCAAAGTTCATAATGAAAGACTGAAAAATGGGTCCGAATATTATGCCCTAAGCTCATCTCTCAATCTAAGCATCTGATGAGGATAGCATCTGATGAGGACAGTAAGTGCCATGCACAGTCACAAACATGTAGTTATGATAACATAAGAAAACTAAATGATCATTTTTCCTGATGACACTGGGTGGTTGTTGGCTTCATATAATAGAAATAGAATTAGAAACTCCTGGTCAGGCACGGCGGCTTATCCCTGTAATCTTTGGGAGGCTGAGGCTGGTGGATTGCTTGAGGCCAGGAGTTCAAGACCAGCCTGACCAACATGAAACCCTGTCTCTACTAAAAATACAAAAATTAGCCAGGGGTAGTGGCGGGAGCCTGTAATCCCAGCTACTTGGGAGGCTGAAGCAGGAAAATTGCTTAAAGCCAGGAAGTGGAGGTTGCAGTGAGCTGAGATCACACCACTGCACTCCAGCCTGAGCGACAGAGTGAGATTCTGTCTCAAAAAAAAAAAAAAAAAAAAAAAAAGGAAACCCAGACAAATACTATAGTGAGTGACAGAGCTGGTGTCAGCACTTGCCCTCTGTTCACATACATCTTTTTTCTTGCTGTTAAGTGTTATGTGTGTTTTATCTGTACCCTTCCCAAGCCCTCTGCTCTTCTTTTTATAAGCAGTCCTTGATTTATTTAATCTATTCCATATGGATGATTCCAAAATCTATGTTTTCAGTCCAGACTTCTCTTCTTGACTCTGGTTTTAAATATACATGAGCTATGGGCCAGATCTGCGTGCACATCCAGCAGGCACTTTCATCCCAACTTGTTCAATGTGTGCAGACCTCCCACCTGCTTCTTTTCCTACATTCCCAGTCCCAGTTACTGGAATCATCATTCTATAAATGATCTAATCCAGAAAACTGAGACTCTTCTCTCTGTCTCTGTCCCTGTCTCACTCTCACTCTCAATCTCTCTCACTCTTGCTCTCTTGTTCTCTCTCTCTCCCCTTCACGCCCCCCACATGCAATGGAGGACCATGCTATATGGTTTCTCTTTGTACCTATCTCTGGAATCTGTCTCCTCATTTCCATCCATAAAGTTACTCTTCCATTGTAGGTCTCTATGCTCTCTCACCTAGACTATCGCATCAGCTTCTTAAATGGTCTCCCTAGCTCCCATTTCTTGTCCTTCCAACCACCCTCCACATACTGCCACCACAATCTGTTGATATTATTGTTAAAGTCTTTCAAAATCTCCTCGATGTCCTAGAAGGTAAAATCCAAACTTTCTAGTGCAGTATCTGAGGCTTCACCCCATCTGGGGTTTCCTCCCAGCCTCATTTCCTGCCTCTCCACACACTCTGCCTCCTGTTTGCAAGCTAACCAAGGCATTGCTATTTTCTGCATATGCTAGGTACTATCACTTGAAACCTCCACATCTTTGTTCCCATATTCCCATTGCTTAAAATGTTTTCTCAAGCACAGTCAGCTTACAAATTAATAGTCATCCATTAAGAACTGGTTTACATATAATCTTCTTGGTGAACCAAGAATGGTAGAATCTACCACAATGGTAGAATTCATCACTATCTCCCTACACGATCACGTATATCTTCCATTATTACAATTAACAAGTCTTACTGGTTTCATTCATTGATATATCTGTCTTCCTCATCAAACTGAGCATGTGAGAGGAGGGACTTTGTTTTTTCACCTTCCTTTTTCTAGGCTCTAAAAGTGTTTCCACAATGTCTAAGTTCTGTAAATGTAGAATAAATTGTTCTTTCAAAAGATAATCTTCAATTTTTTTTTTTTTTTTTTTTTTTGGCCAAAGTCTCGCTCTGTCACCCAGTCTGGAATGCAGTGGCATGATCTTGGCTCACCGCAACCTCTGCCTCCCAGATTCAAGTGATTCTTGTGTCTCAACCTCTCGAGTAACTGGGATTATAGGTGCCCGCCACCATACCTGGCTAATTTCTGTATTTTCAGTAGAGATGGCTTTCACCGTGTTGGCCAGGCTGGTCTTGAACTCCTGACCTCAGGCAATCCACCTGCCTCAGCCTCCCAAAGTGCTGGGATTACAGGGATGAGCCAATGCTTCCCAGTCGATGATTTTCAATCTTTTGGACTTTTGTTTGTTTATCATTCATAGAGTCTAACATGGATTTGTTAAACGAGTAATTACTGAGCTCATCTGAATGCAGAACAGTGGGGTTTCGCAGAAATTCCCCAGTGATTGTTTTTCATAGCTACACACACTGCTGGTGGCAAGGGGCTTGACTATGCTAGGGCTTGCCACTGACAAGACAGTCTTAAGGAGATATAGAAACAAGACTCTGTACATCCTTCCCTTCCTCATCCTCTCATTTCTCCATTCTTGTTTTTCCTTCTTACCTGTTCTGCCTTCAAACTTCCTAATAATTTGAGAAGGCTTTTAGCACCCATTCCACACCATAATAATATTGACTTGGCAACAAATTAAATCACTGCATAATCTCAAACCCCATACCAGTCTTCTCTCTGGAGGAGAGGTGGCCCAATCCACATTTTACTTCCTCCCTCTTAGTTGTCTTATGAATAAGGCCCTGACCTACCCTCAAAGATCTGGTGGCAGAAGGTAGGAGGAAGGGGAAGAAGGAGAAAGAGAAGGAAAACAAACGCATGAATAACACAAGTCACCCATGGTGCCCCTGAATGGCTCAGATCTATTAACCACTGGGAAGATGAATGGTTTGCCTTATTTGAGAGACTCAAGGCCTTGGAGACATCCCTCGCAGAGACTCACCAGCACTGCTCATGTTGCCATGCTTTTCCTGACACAGTAATTTGTTAGGGGCAGAATTATCTCCCAGTCAACAGAACTTTATCCATTGTGAACAGGTAATGACGCCTTCTCTAAGGGATTCCAGATTCTATCTGGCGTGACCTACTTACTTCTGGTGTAGGCCTTAATCTGAAGATAAGTCTTTATCTTACCTAATCTGCTGAATCCCCTTGGGCATACAAGACTCCTCCTATACTTAAGCCTTTAGTTCATAATATTTTATTTGACAAGTTCTTTATAATTGTGCCCAAGATCTCTTGTCTGTTCCAACCTCTCCCATGCTAAGGTGACTTTTGCATTGCTAAACTCAGCTCCTAAGGGTCTTGTAAACAATTACATTTGATGTAATTTTAATAAGCAGTATCTCCTGGATATCCTGCCCATTTAAAACATCAACCTCCATTGCTTGAGCCCAGGAGTTTAAGGCTGCTGTGAGCTATGATCACACCACTGAACTTCAGCTTGGGCAACAGAGTGAAACCTCATCTTTAAAAAATTAAAATTAAAACATCAGCTTCCAACAGGCTTGAATTCCCTTTCTCTGAAGGCTCTTCAGGCACTTGGTTTTCTCATTAAACAACTCTTCATTTCTCCTGTTCTTCCCTAATAGGAAGTAAATATTAAGATGAAAGACTAAAAGCCCTATAACCCTTCAAAATTTAGCCAAGAATTACTGAGAATAGAATTCTTCAACCAGAGAGGGTTTAAAGAATTTGAAAGCCTTGGGATTGTAGGGAAGCTTATATAATGTCCAAAAGGCCTTCCCATGGGGGGTGGGGGGAAAACTGAAAACTGGAAGGATTATTGTTAATAATGAATCATCAATAAAATATCAATAAAATATCAATAAAATACATTTGAAAAAGTGCTATACTTTCTTTAGAATATATAAAGACCAAATACTGTATTCTATAGTTATTTTAGTGAGAAGAGATTCTTGCTTTACATCTTGATGTTTTATGTATTGCAAGATGAGTTTGTAGCTTACCATACTTCTTCAGTCTGTTATCAGTTACCTTATTCATTAGTCAGATTAACATGCACACATCTTAAGGGAGTTCAGTGTGAAGCACTGCATGGTTCTACAATATCGGATTCCATACAATACATATGGATTCTACATATCATCGTATTGCCTGATGATAATAATTATCTGGGGCACTTGGAAATTATACAGATTCCTGAACTCCACCCCTTCTCAATCAGAATTGCCAGGGGAAGGTCCTGGCAGTTTAGGTTTAGGATAATTCCATGAATTATCACTTCTTTTGCAAAATAAATACAGTCATGGTCTCCTCCTAAAATAATGGCATATACAGTAGTAACATATGCTGACATTCCTTAAGACGGAATGCTTTCAGCATGTTTTCAATCAAGCTGTGTGCACCTACTCTTGAGTCCTAATTGCTGCCCCACCATCTTTCCCACTGCTCAAAAAGGCTGACTATTGGAGCCATTGACAACCAAATGGGGTCACTCTAAAATCAGTAAAGAGGAAAAGCCAGTATCACTGGCTAAAACTTGAAATGCATAATGGTTAGATCCCTGACCCTTTCATAACCTTCTAGTTCCCAAAAGAAAAGGGCACCAGATGTCTCCCAAATGTGTGGTAATAAGAGTTATCTTATTGATAGGGTTGCTGTTAAAAACCTAAACTGCCAAGACCTTCCCCTGGCAATTCTGATTGAGAAGGGCTGGAGCTCAGGAGTCTGTATATTTTCCAAGTGCCCCAGATAATTATTATCATCAGGCAAATATAGAAAATATTGGGGCCAGATGCAGTGGCTCACATCTATAATCCCAGCACTTTGGGAGGCCAAGGTGGGTGGATCCATTGAGGACAGGAGTTCGAGACCAGACTGGCCAACATGGGGAAGCCCCTTCTTTCCTAAAAATACAGAAAAATTAGCCAGGTATGGTTAATCCCAGCTATGCAGAAGGCTGAGGCACAAGAATTGCTTGAATCTGGAAGGCAGAGGTTGCAGTGAGCTGAGATGGCGCCACTGCACTCCAGCCCAGGCAACAGAACGAGACTGTGTCTCAACAACAACAACAACAACAAAAAAGTGGTTTCTAAATGAAATAAAGCTGCATTCACATCTCAGATCTGACATTTACTAGATCTGATCTGGTATGCAAAACTCTGGGCATCTCCTTTTCCCAAGTGCACAGTTACCCTGGAAATGACAGCAGGTCTCTTTGGCAAAGATTAGGAAGAATATTCACAGTAAACACTTGCAAAATATTGCAAGATTCTTCCTAATGGGTAAAATGCTTTTTTCATTTCAGAGCTTCTAGGTCTGACTCAGGGCTGAAAATTGGATGAGCGGCCTGATTCTCTGCCACGATGGCTCATTTTAAGCTCCTGTTCATTCATTCATTCACTCAACAAATATTTATTGGGCATGTCTATGTGACACAAACTGTTCTAGGTGTTTGGGATGCATCACTGAATAAACAGTCTAAAATCCTTGCCATTACAGAGCTTATACTCTCCAGCAGAATCTTATTGAATGACCACACATTTTTTAAAGGAACCCCATGACCAATAACCACCACAAAGAATCTATGGGTTAGATCATTCAGATATCCGCACGGGCTCAACTGCCTATTATGATAACTACTCTTATTTTGTTTTTGATGGTTAACACGATCTCCAGTAAAAATCAGAGCCAATTTCAACTACAACACATCTTTTTCAGCATCTGTGGTTATCCCCATTGTGCCACTACTGCTAGCACCACCACTATTGAGTGTTTGTTGTCATAGGCACTGCCGTGCATAACCTCTCATTGCTCCTGAGCTTCTGAGTCTCCCTTCAAGATGAAAAGTTTTGGGCTGGTCATGGTAACTCATGCCTGTAATCCCAGCATTTTGGGAGGCTGAGGCTGGTGGATCACTTGAGTCCAGGAGTTTGAGACCAGCCTGGGCAACATAGTAAGACCCCACCTCTATTAAAAAATGATTTGAAAAATTAAATGTGTATATATTCTATATTTAATTATATATTATATATTTAATTTTAAAAATTAAATGCAGGCCGGGTGCGGTGGCTCACGCCTGTAATCCCAGCACTTTGGGAGGCCGAGGCGGGTGGATCACGAGGTCAGGAGATCGAGACCATCCTGGCTAACACGGTGAAACCCCATCTCTACTAAAAATGCAAAAAATTAGCCGGGCGTGGCGGCGGGCACCTGTAGTCCCAGCTACTTGGGAGGCTGAGGCAGGAGAACAGCGTGAACCCTGGAGGTGGAGCTTGCAGTGAGCCGAGATCGCGCCACTGCACTCCAGCCTGGGTGACAGAGCAAGACTCCGTCTCAAAAAAAATTAAATTAAATTAAATTAAAATTAAATGCATATATCATATATTTAATTTTAAAAATTACATTTATATATCATATATTTAATTTTAAAAATTAAATATGCATTATATATAATTAAATATGAATTTATAAATATAAATGTACATACGTAAAGAAAAGTTCTGGGTGGAGGGTCTGATTGCTGGTCTAGGACAGGGTATCCATGTCCTTACTGCCAGGGCCAAGAGAGGGACTGTCTGGTCCCCTCTGGCATCCGTAGTGGGAGACAGTCCCTCCAAGACTCACGCAATAAATTTTCACTCCAAATAAAACAAATGGTCAGAGAGTGAGTGACCAAAAGGTTTTTGAGATATACGCACATATCTCTATGTTAACTGAATTCTGTGCTGAGTCATATGCATCTAAGTTTAACAGGAAGAAGAACTACATGATGTTTACTGGGTGCTTGGACAATACTTATATACTTTTCCTGCTCTTCTCTCTGTCCCTCTATCACTTCGTTTAAATGGGTCATTCAATACCAAATGGAGAGCAAGTGCCCTTTCCAAGCTCATGTAAATATGGTGCCCTCTGGTGCATGGTGTTGAACATTACACTTTTCTTTTCAAAACTCCACTCTGGAATTTGAAGGTTTTGTTTTTGTTTTTCCCCAAACATAATCTTCAGTTCGTTTTACTTTCCAAAGTAATTAGGATCACTGTCAGAGTGCTCACACCTGCTGTGACATGAGGAGTACAGAAAGGCCCTTATCATCCAAATAGTAGATCTGCCTATTCCACCATCGTATCTGGCCTTACCTATAATTCTTTGTGGCTTTGCAGGCCCCTGCTAATATTATTTTACCTGGAAGACACATGTTGTGAGATATAATATTTGGAGGCAATCATTTACTACAAGAGATGAATTTGTTAGTATTTAACAAGGCTTCAAAAGTACTCAAAATGGAACGGGTCTAAGGGTTAACATGTGGTTTTGGTATTTCTTCAACTTTCATCTTTGTGGAGAAATAATATCTTGAAATACTAATACTTGGGTTTTGCTTCCCAACCCTTACAGATGACTTTTCCTCTATTTAGTCAAAGATATTGCATCAAGATGAGGGATTATAATAGCAAAAAACAAGAAGTCAATTTTAGGTTAAAAAATCTAAAATATGCTCTTAATATCAAAAAGGGGAGGTGTCGCCAGGCGTGGTGGCTCATAGCACTTTGGGAGGCCAAGGCTGGAAGATCACTTGAGCCCAGGAGTTTGAGACTAGCCTGGGCAACATGACAAGACCCAGTCTTTACAAAAATCAAAAAGAAAAAAAAATTCGCTGGGTGTGGTGGTGCCACCTGTAATCCTAGCTACTGGGGGTGACTTGTGGGTTGTGTGGGAGCTGAGGCAGGAGAACTGCTTCAGCCAGGAGGTCGAGGCTACAGTGAGCTGAGATGGTGCCACTGCATTTCAGCCTGGGTGATAGAGCAAAACCCTGTCTTAAGAAAAACAAAACAAAACAAAACAAAACAAAAAAAACGTCAGGGAGAGGCCTGAGTGAAGTAGAAACCAACTTTATCATATCAATGAGAAAGCATGTACAGATGAGCAGATTCCCTGCCCCCTCAGCCTCAAGGGTACTAGAGGAGGTTCAACAAAGCTAGAGGAAGAAGGAGCTGCAAGGCTTGGCCAACGCAAACATATTCAAGGTTGTAGGGGAGAAGCAAGGGGCTGGGAGCCAGAGGTGACAATCAGGAAAAGGGCAGAACCTACAGGGGATGCTGCAGAGCTCCACTGGTCCCCAGGACCAGAGAGAAGCATGGAAGCTGAACTGCACCTGAGGCATATTTTATTTCCACAGCAGGGACCGCTGTTCATCTCCAGCGGGGAGCAGCGTTGTTGCCTGATCGTTCCAGCGACACAAGTGTCAGCTTTCTGTGGAAGCTGCCTGCTGGTCACATGCAGAACATCCAGCACACGCATGCCTCCCACATTCTGAGATGTGGCTCAGTCCCTACCACTCAACGACATTGGGAAGCACCCCCACAATAACTCAGAATGCCCACCAACCCCCAAAACCAGGTGGTGAAGGTCCCTGACAATCAAACAACTCATTCCTGCTGCACCTTCGCTTTTGACTGAGAAAATTAAAAAGGAAGAGTAGGGCCAGAACTAAAGGATGCATTTGCTCTAGGAACTAGAAAAAAAAGGAAACAAGAAGGATGATAACCCTCAAGAGTCCCTGCTCTCACCCTCCTCTGTCCTAACTGGGTGCTTTAGTTTTGTCAGGAGTGTGGGAAGCTTGACAGATTCTTCATATCCTGGAGAAAGCAGGGGGAGTGGCCGGGCACAGTGGCTCATGCCTGTAATCCCAGCACTTTGGGAGGTCGAAGCAGGTGGATCACGAGGTCAGGAGTTCAAGACCAGCCTGGCCAACATGGTGAAACCCCATCTCTCCTAAAAATACAAAAATTAGCCGGGCGTGGCGGCGGGAGCCTGTAATCCCAGCTACTTGGGAGGCTGAGGCAGGAGAATCACTTGAACTCAGGAGGCAGAGGTTGCAATGAGCTGAGACTGTGCCACTGCACTCCAGCCTGGTGAGACTCTGCCTCAAAAAAAAAAAAAAAAAAAAAAAAAGCAGGGGAGAAGCAGAAGGGGAGGCATGAAGGCACTCTTTGCAAGTCCCCAATAATTTAACTCTATTTGGCATTCTACCCTCCTTGACACCCAGTTATAGCATTATGTGACATAGTTAAATATCTAGCTACCTTAAGCCATTTTCTTAACCCTTTTGAGTTTCAGATTACTCAGCTCTAAACCTCTCTGATAAGACATTTGTGAGGATTAAAAAGAAAAATATGCAGCATAAACAAGCCATTGAACTTTATTATACATGAGAACCAGAAAGGAGTGGTTCCAGAAGAGTGTACTGCTTGGGAATCAATAAGATATGTACAGAGCAATGGGCTGAAAGGCCTGGAAGAATTTTCCAGACTCTACACATGGGGAGACTGGGCTGAAGAAAGTCTGGAAGCAGATGAGCCTCTGAGCTCTCACTACATGCAGGGTGTTGCTTTGCTCTATTAAATCCTGCAGAGGGCCGGACATGGCGGCTCACATCTGTAATCCCAGCATTTTGGGAGGTAGCGGCAGGCAGATCACTTGAGCCCAGGAGTTCGAGACCAGTCAGGATAATGTAGGGAAAACTCATCTCTACAAAAATAAAAAATTAGCTGGGCATGGCATGATGGTTTGCACCTGCAGACCCAGCTACTGGGGAGGCCGAGAGGGGAGAATTGCTTGAGCCCAGGAGATTGAGGCTGCAGTGAGTGGTGATTGCATCATTGCACTCCAACTGGACAATTAAGCGAGACCCTGTCTAAACAAAAACAAAAACAAAAAATCCTGCAGAAGAAGTTACCTTCAGGGGTTCGATGTTTCATTTGATAAATCACAAAGTAATCAAAGGAAAGACCTCAAGAACATTCTAGAACTTTTGTAGAGTCAAAAACAGTCTCTTCAATATGAGAATTGAAGAGGTCCAGAACAAGAAAGAATGAAGAGGTGGTTATTGTAATGTGTAGATTATTATGTACTAAATATGACTAGTGGTAGGAATTCTATGTGCTGGGTGAAGGATATTTATAAAAAGGCCCAAAGGCAGGATATCATGAATTTATTTTAATGTCCTCATGGGAGGAGAATGAGGGATGCAGAGATGTGCAGGGCACACAGATTACTGTTGCTGGAATTGAGGAGAGAGGGGAGGGGAAGGAAATACTTGGGGATCTAAGAGTGAGGGTCACAGTTGCATGCCTTGTTTCATTCTCCTGTCCTCTGCACACTGCTCAGGAAATGAGACTGAGAGAAACCAGAAGGGGAAGGAGGGTATGCCTGTCCCAGAGAAGTCTGACGCCTCAGGATGAGACACCTCTGAAAGAAGGATGCAGGATTCTCCTCTCCGGCAGCTCCATCTCCCACAACTTCTCATGCAGATGTCCTGGAGTATGCAGGCAATGAGAACCAATAGTGGCACATCCAGGTTCAGGCCTTAACAAAAATGTGGCAATACCACCAAAAGGAGAAGCCATAGATCCAGATCATCAAAATGGCACTGAAGATCACATGCCAGCAGAAGAAGGTGGTGACAAACATAATGTCATTTCTGTCATCATCCATCCATTGATAGCCAGAGATTGGTTTGAACAGCATAAAGCCTATGTGCATCAGCCAAGAGCCTGTGATCATATACAAAAAGGCCTTCATGATCCAGAGCAGCAGCATGTTGGGAGCCCACAGCTCTGCGGTCACCACCAGAGTCAGCAGGAACATGGCCTGGGTGAGCAGCACGTGAGACTGAAGCTCCACTCCTTCTGTGTCCTGCAGGTGAGACACCATCAGGGGCAGAAATATGAACATGCCCAGAGCTTGGGCACCTTGCTCCAGAGCAGCACATCTCTTAGGCAGCAGGTTCTGGCTCACCATGTCTACACACCCACTCAGCAAGAAAGTCATATAGAGAGTGAGATGCTGCCACTGTTTGCGGAACATAAAGTTCCTCTGATGATACATCTTGCTGATAAGTACAAACTGTCTAGGAATGCTGTGCAATTCTTGGGCTACTAAAATGCAGGCACTCAGTATCTTCAGCAACCCAATGTAGTATATTTGCCATAGCCTTGCCCATCTTCCTTTGCTCCAGGGATGGCGTGGTGGATACTGGACAGGGGCATTGCATATCAAGGCTCTGGAGACAAGTTGTGCATGATAAAGTCCATAGAAGAAGAAAGACAGCCCTGGGTACAGATGACCCTCAAAGCCTCCCATTGAACTGAAAGTAGGTCTGATCAAAGGCAGAAGCAAAAGGCTCAGGAATGACCATTCACTCAGGGCCGCCTCAGGCTCTAGAATGTGGAGGGAGCCTCCTGCGGCTGACTTATATTCTCTATCCAGCCCACTGAATCCACATACAGAAAGGAAATGGTTTTGGAGGAGGCCCAAACCTATGGTGGGGTGGGTGTCATGGTTTCCGTCTGGTCTTCTGCTCTGGTTCATTGGTAATCAGCAAACCGTTGACAAACAATGAAATAAGCATATTCTCCAGCATAATGCTTGGGCATCTGCCATTCTCAGAGATCATGTTTAGAGGGTCCCCCTCTTGCCTCTCCTCCCGCTAACCCTTGACCACATCACTATCTTCCTTACCTCACTCCTGTACTAGTCTGTTCAGGCTACTATAACAAAATACCATAAACTTGTAACTTATAAACACCAGAAATTTGGCTAGATGCAGTGACTCATGCCTGTAATTCCAGGATTTTGGGAAGCTGAGGTGGGAGGATTGCTTGAGCCCAGGAGTTGGAGACCAGCCTGGGCAACATGGTGAAACCTTATCTCTACCCAATAAAAAAACAAAAAAATTATTTTAAAATTAGCTGGGTGCAGTGGTGTGTACCTGTAGCCTCAGCTATTCTGGAGGCTGAGGCAGGAGGATCCCTTTAGCCCAGGAGGTCAAGGCTGCAGAGAGCCATGATCACCTAATCTTGTGGCCTTTCATTAGTCTTACAAAGGTAGTTTCAGGCTGGGTAGGGTGGCTCACGCCTGCAATCCCAGCACTTGGGGAGGCCGTGCTAGGTGGATCACTTAAGATCCAGAGTTCAAGACCAGCCTGGCCAACATGGTGAAACCCCATCTCTACTAAAAGTACAAAAATTAGCTGAGCATGGTGGTGCATGCCTGTAATCCCAGCTACTCAGGAGGCTGAGGCAGGAGAATCACCTGAACCCAGGAGGCGGAGGTTGCAGTGAGCAGAGATTGCGCTACTGCAGTCCAGCCTGGGCTATAGAGTGAGACTCTGTCTCAAACAAACAAACAAACAAAAAAACTACAAGAAAAACAAAGGTAGTTTCAGTCTCCAAACAAGGAGGGAGTCAGTTTTAGGGAGGGACTGTTATCTTTCTTGCTTCAAAGTTACACTATAAACTAAATTCCTCCCACGGTTAGCTTGGCCTATACCCAGGAATGAGCAAGGACAGTCAGCCTGTGAGTCTAGATGCAAGATGGAGTCAGTTAGGTTAGATTTCTCTCACTGTCATAATTTTTTCAAAGGCAGTTTCACTGTGATTTGAATACCCACTCCAAGACTCATGCTGGAATGTAATATCGCCATAGTGACAGTATTAAAAGGTAGGACCTTTAAGGGGCAATTAGGTAATGAGAGTTCTGCTCTCAAGAATGGATTAATGCCATTATCACAGGAGTGGATACTTAGTGGGTCCCTCATAAACAGAATGAGTTCTGCCCAATTTCCCCTCTCTCTCTCTCTGTCATGCACTCACTCACCATGTGATGCCTTCTGTGATGCCCCTCACTCACCACATGCTGGTCCCATGCTCGTGGACTTCCAAGCCTCCAGAGCTGTGAGTCAAATAAGCTTTTGTTCTTTATAAATTACCCAGTCTGTGATATTCTATTATAGCAACAGAAAAACAGAATAAGTAAATAAATAAGAATAAATAAATAAATACTTTAAGTTTACAACAAGTAAACTTTCCAGGCAGTTCTTTCCACTCCATCTCCACCCACTGCCCGTGTTCAGGTATCACCAACTCTGAGTTATTGAAACATGTCTAATCAGGTTCGAATACTCATCTGTTCCTTTCCAAATAACAGATAGATGAGCTTTGGGAATTGAGAGCTAATCACGATATTGACTAATTTAAGTTATCCAGTAGAATCTCATGGCCTTGTAGATAAAATCCATGCCTTTAGAATAAGCTTCAAGGAGCCTTATGCTTTGGCCTGGTCTCATTTCCAGTCCCTTCCCATATGTGCCATTGACCCAGGCTTATCAGAAGCTTCTAGTTCAACCTGGAATCCTCTTTCTGTCCTCTACACCATCTATATCTGGAGAACTCCTCTTCTTCCTTTTTCCTTCAAGGTTCAGCTTAAGCACTGCCTCCTCCCAGCCGGGCAGAATACTTCTGTCTGCAACTTGTACATATCTGTATCATTGTGTTGGTTACGCCATTTCATAACTGTTTATTTATGGAGATGTCTGTAAAGTCAGATACTATGTCTTGTCATCTTTGCCTCTTTAGTATCTAGCCCCATGCCTGGAGGTGCTCAATAAATGTTTGATGGATGAATAAGTGAGCAAACTATCAAATTATCATGTAGTCTCTACCGTAAAAGGCTTTATAATCTAGTTATGAAGACAGAACAGATACATACAAACAATGCCAGGTCACTGTTTGCTAAGTGCTAAGTGCCAAATGAGAGGAAAAAATGACCAGAGCTATGCAATTAAAGAAGAGAGCTCACTCCAACTGCAGAATCAGGCCATATGTGATCATTCTTAGTTAACAAGATGAAGAGTCTATCATATGAGAGTTCAAACCTTGACTCCTTTGTCTTTGGGCACAGAGTTGCAGAATGAAAAGATATGGAACACTTGGCGTAATTATAACTTCTCAGCCAGAGACACAGACCTTTTTGCATAAACCAGTGTTTTCTAACACTTTTTTTTTCATATTTGTGCCCCTAAGAAGCCTTTTCAACATGTTTCTACTCACCACATTCTCCCTATGAAGACTTAATGTCACTCTGCGTGTCCAAAGGTAGCAGGAGCAGGGAGTTGTTGCTATTGAGTCAGATGTACCACTGACACCTAGGATGGGGATGGAGCAAGTGGTCCAACTTACCAACTGATGTTGCACAACCTTTACACATGGCCTCTACCTGAGACAACCCTCCAGGTATGCCTGTGGATACTTGGTTGCTCTCTGGCTTACCCCTCAGGGATAGTCTCTAGGGGGCATAAGTCCCAACAGTAAAGTGGGGGCAGTGCTACCCATCACAGTCATCTTGGGGACCTTTTTAAAAAGCACAGATTACCAAGTTTCACCCTGACCCTAATGGACTGGAGGCCAGGAATCTGCATTATGAATCACACCCCTCTCCCACCACTGGTGATTCCAGTCCAGGCCATCCTTCACCAGTGCTTGGAAACCAGCAACGTGGTCATTAGGCCACATCTGGACACCATCTCCCCACCCTCACTGACCCACAGATTCACTCAGGAGTGTGTGGCAACATCTTTATAACAGCAGAAGCCAGCGATGTTTCCAGGAGAGGCTGGCACTCAACTGGGGACAGGGAGGGCAGGGGAGGGAGGAGGCCAAGAGAGGGAGGCATAGGAGAAGGAGAAAAAGAGAGAGAGAGAAGGCTGAGAAAGAACACGGAGAAGTCAGAAAGAATGCAAAGAGGATGAAAGCAGTCCAGATTCTGAGAAGGCAGAAGCGAGGAAGGGGGTTCGAGGAAGCCAGAAAGCTGCACTTTCTCAAGGGTGTGGGTGAAGTTAGAATTCCTCCTGGTCCAGGCCCCCGGAGACATTATGGGTTAGTGATTAAGAAAATGAGGAGCCTGACTGTGTTTGAGACCTGGTTTGGCCATTTTCTAGGTGGATGTTTTAAAACAAGTTATTAGGCCAGGCGCGGTGGCTCACACCTGTAATCCCAGCACTTTGGGAGGCCAAGGTGGGCGGATCACTTCAGGTCAGGAGTTTGAGACCAGCCTGGCCAACATGGTGAAACTCCATTTCTACTAAAAGTACAAAAATTAGCCAGTCGTGGTGGTACGTGCTTGTAATCCCAGCTATTCAGGAGGCTAAGGCAGGAGAATCACTTGAATCCAGGAGGTGGAGGTTGCAGTGAGCCAAGATTGCACCGCTGCACTCCAGCCTGGGCAACTAAGCAAGATTCCATCTCAAAACAACAACAATAACAAGTTATTTATCTTGTCTAAGAGTCAAGTTCCTCATACGTAAATGAGGAATTATGGGGATTCCACAAAATATTGTATTTTAAAGCAAGTTATAAATATAAATAGCTAGCCAGGCTTGGTGGGGTGTGCCTGTAGTCCCAGCTACTCAAGAGGCTGAGGTGGGAAGATTGTTTGAGTTCAAGACTGCAATGAACTATGATCATGTCACTGCACTCCAGCCTGGGTGACAGAGCGAGACCCTATCTCAAAAACAAAACAAAACACCAAAACCTAAATAAATAAATACATAAATCCTTTTCTATTAAATCTATATATTGTATTATATTACATTATATGCTAAATATATTAAATGTATAATAAGTATATATAAAATAAATATATTAAATAAATGCGTAGTCTTAGGACCGGATGAGACCAGTAAAGCTAATTTCTTCCAAATTCCTCTTTTTCTTTTACAGGTGAAGAAGCCGAAGCCCACAGAAAAGTGACTTACGGGATGTCACATAGTCAGTGGGTTAGTTGGTAATAAAATATATGCTGAGATGCTCAATCACAAGGCAACTGTCAACAAGAAATACAAGAACACTCCACCCAGCTCAGCACAAGGCACAAATGTTAAGTGGACCAAGGCTGTCACTGCAGTCTTTGAGAGCCCTTCTTCCCACGGAGCCTGCAAACTCATGTGAGAGCCCAGCACTCAGGCGGGCCCGCGAGCTGGATCTTGATCTTCGGTCCCATACTGTCTAACCTCTCAGTGATATTGTCAGGAGTAGAAACCAGAGCTGGGGGACGAGGAGAGTCAGCACCAAAGAACGGCAACCATCTCTGCAGAAGTGTCTTACACTGATACCCAGTGCCATACACATGCCTACCATTCAAATGCCCCCTTGTGTAAATCCTGAAGTCTAGAACACAACTGATAAAAGCTCTAAGCAAATCTCCAGTTATTTTGAAGGCAGAAGGGAAGAGGCTGATAAACATGGGGTCCAGAAACACAGATATTTAAAAGTAAAAATTTACCTGACTTTATCCAGTATTGCCCAAAGAGAAAGATGTTATTTGGGAGGAAAAAACTAATTATTACAGAAGTGAAATCTTTTTGGAGAAGGGACAATTTGTCTAGCTTTTCCTTTACCTGCTGTATTTTTCCTGTGTATGTACCCAGTTGTCTATATTCTGAGTCAATGTTCACCAGGAGGTACTAATTAAGTTGTCCCTAGGAACCCTAATCCCAGGGCATGAGAAGAGGAAAGTGTGGGTGGTAGGTGTGCATGTGTGGGTGGTGTGAATGGGGGATGGGGGTCTTCTAAGCAAGCATGAGTATTTCAGTCATGGAAAGACAGTTCCTTTAATGTTAATGAATAAACAGGCCTTCTGGTTTATATATTAGTGTCAGCCAGTCCTTCAGAACCCTAATCAAATGATAAACATCGAGTTTCTGGAGCTATAAAGCTGAGGTTTTGGTCCTGCTCAGAATTTATCCTGCCTTCTGTGATCCCCACATCCCCACCCCTCTTTCTGCCATTTCAGCTACAGCAGTATCTAATACTGTTCAAATCACGTACTTACAAAACATGTGGAAATGTGTGAGGCACTCTGGCAGATGCAGCTGCAGACAGAATTGGAACCTCTGGCTTAAGTGTTCTCATGTTTTTCCATATTACCTTAATGAGCAGGGAGACTAGGTCTATAAGCTGAAGAAATTTGACCCTATGGGACAACAGACTTGCTCAGCTCACCCTTATTGTTTTACTTTTTTACTTGGAAGTCCAAAATCATGCTCAACCCATTCTGCTGGATTCTCCCCAGGTGATAAATACTCGTGACACCGAAGCACCATTAAGAAATGCTTCGGCCGGGCACGGTGGCTCACGCCTGTAATCCCAGTACGCTGAGAGGCTGAGGTGAGTGGATCACCTGAGGTCAGGAGTTCAAGACCAGCCTGGCCAACATGGTGAAGCCCCGTTTCTACTAAAAATACAAAAGTTAGCCAGGTGTGGTGGCGCACACCTGTAATCCCAGCTACTCGAGAGAATGAGGCAGGAGAATTGCTCCAACCCAGGAGGCAGAGGTTGCAGTGAGCCAAGATGGCACCACTGCACTTCAGCATGGGCGACTCCGTCTCCAAAAAAAAAAAAAAAGAAACACTTTAAGGTGCTCCTGACCTAATAATTGTGACCTCTCCTCTGAGGATCTCTTAAATTTCCTGTTTCTTCTGATGCCTGCTACCCCTCAGAAACTCTGTAACCAAAGTCTTCAATCAGTGAGCCATGAAGCCTTTTTACCAGTCATACCCTTTGGAATTCAGTCTTATCAAGGTCTTTGATCATGCTTGTGTGAGGCAATCATGGTAGCATCTCCCATAAAGGGAACAAGTTTTACTCTTTTCTTCATATTTTAAATCAATACCAGGTTATTAAAGATAAAATGGGTCTGGTGCAGTGGCTCGTACCTGTAATTCCAGCACTTTGGGAGTGTGAAGTGGGAGGATTGCTTGAAGCCAGTAGTTCAAGATCAGCCTGGACAAAAAAGCAAAACCCCATCTCTGCAAAAAACAAATTAAAAATTAGCCAGGCATGGTTACACTAGCCTGTAGTCCTAGGAGGCTGAGGTAGGAGGATCCCTTGGGTCTAGGAGTTCAAGGCTGCAGTGAGCCATGATCCTGCCACTGCACTCCAGCCTGGGTGACACCCAACCCAGTCTCAATAAATAAATAAATAAATAATAAAGATAAAGATAAAGATAAACTAATTTGAAAGAAAAGAAATTACTTATTTGTGTATAAAAGGAACACCCCAGAAACCTTAACCTACTCCACTACTATTCATCGAATATTTCTTAACCAACTATAATCAGCCCGATCCTGTACTAAAAGCTGGCATTAAAAAGATACATAAAATATGTTACCCATATTCTTAAGGAATTAAAGAACAGTACCTTTTGAATTCTTTAAGGCTAAGTAACATATTTTATGTATCTTTGTAATAGCAGCTTCCAAGGTATGGTCCATAGGCTACCAGTATCACCTGGGAACTTGTTAAAAATGTAGAATCCCAGGCCCCGTTCCAGACTTACAGAATCTGAATTTGCATTTTACCAAATCCCTAGTTGATTTGTATGCATATAAAGTTTGAGAAGGACTGATTAGCAGAAAAGACTGAACTAAAATCATCTTGAATTTAATTTTATAATGGTGGTATTTTTAAAAAGTGCAATGGGAACACAGAGGAGGATGTGGTTAATTTTGGTGGGGGAAAGTTAGGGAAATCCTTATGCAACAGTAGACATTTGCATTGAAATTTAAGTGGAACAAGCCAAGAACTTGGGGGTGGGGAGCGGGTGAGCATAGGAGCATTCTGGTTGTGAGGTGGGAGACAGGCCCCCTGAGGAGCCAACCTAGGACAGAGGGAGCAAGATCTCACTCAGGGATGGATGGTCGCACCCAGCCTGTCAGTGCCATGCTCCCCTTAGCACTGATACAGACAAGGCTGGGGAGTGTCTCATGATCCTTGTCACCAGAACACACTAGGAGCTGATCAGTTTGTGGACAGGGAGAGGGCTCTTCCCAGCTCCTCGCCCTCAGTGACCCCTCAGGCATGAGGGGCTGATGTTTGCACTCAGCAAAGGATGCCGAATCTCAGATCTCGTGCCAGGCCACCTGGTCCCTGGCAGTAACTCTGCAGAGCGACCTTGGTAAGAAGTAGATGCACGGATTCCCAGGGATTCCCGGCAGCCCAAACAGACTCTGGGGAGAGGGCTTCCCTTTCATTTGGATTGTGAGGAAAGTTGACTCTGGAGAAATTAGATAAGTTATGAAAAATAATGAAAAGGGTTTGGGTTAGGAGTCCCAGCCTGGCACCTTGCTGTGTCTTTAAGGAAGTCTTTGGGCCTCCACTATAAAATGAGGATGGACCAAATGATTCCCAAGTCCTTTCTAGCCCTGATAACCTGTGATTCTGGCAACTTCCAGTTTAAGAGAGGTCTGCCATTTTCCCCTTTTTCAAACTACTTTGATTCTCTTGGAATTCACTTCTCCATGGCAAAATAAAACATTCTTGGGGACACAATCAAAAAAATTAGCCAGGCATGGTGGGTAGCAGGCAGCTGTAATCCCAGCTACTTGGGAGGCTGAGGCAGGAGAATGTCGTGAACCTGGGAGGCGGAGCTTGCAATAAGCCAAGATCACGCCACTGCACTCCAGCCTGGGCGACAGAGCAAGACTCCGTCTCAAAAAAAAAAAAAAAAAAAAAAAAAAATTGGGCAGCATCTGGGTTGGATTGTCCATCAGGGTTATACTACTTAGGGAAAATATATACGTAGTGATTAATGATGAAATAAATATTAAACATCAACTATGCATTTTGCTTGTCAGCTGAGTGGGATATCAAAGAAGCAGCCGCTTGGGTTCTGGCCAAAAATAATCTCACATATATTTGGAGAAATAGGACACATATTAGTGTAGGAGCAAGGAGTATGTTCCTTACGGCCCTCTGAAGGTTCGCTGAAAAACCACTGACAAGATGCAGATTAATAGAAGGGCATACAAATTTATTCACTGTGTATACATGGTGAGAATCGCAGAGCGACTGTCCACCTCCCAGCGGGGTTCAGAAGCCTATATACCATCCTGGCAAAACAGGTTATGGGAGCAGAGAGAAGAGTGATCTGTTGAGGGGATTACTAAGGTGAATGAATGGATCAGTGAACGAAGATTAACTTGTACATTATCTTGTGAAAAAGTCTGTTCAGGTGTGGTTACATTCTTGGTCTTACAGGGAGGGGAAGGAGAAACAATTGTTTCTCTTGGGTCTGGATCTCAGGCAGATAAAGGTTTTGGGAGAGACAGCGGGGTGGGGAGGAGAACGCAGAGACCTTGAGGCTTCTTCAGTTCAACATGTCAAAGTGCCATATTGGAGGACATCAGCTTCCCAGCCCCAGCGTTAGTAAAGAAGAAAGCAGTATATAATTTCATAATAAAATATTCTATTAATGATCGTTGTTAACATTTCACTGTGCTGAACACTTTATAGGGATTACTTCATTTACTCCCTACAGATATATGAGGTAAATCATTTAGGATGTTTTTGGCTATAAATAATAGAGGACCTTAAGCAGTAAAACATTTATTTTCTCATGTGTCAAGAACTCTAGAGGTAGTACAGAGCCTGAGCTGCTAAATTCAGCGGCTGAACAAAGTCATCAGCGATCCAGGTTACTTTGAGGCTTTCTCTCTGTCATTCTCATTGACCTTCTCTTCAGATTAGCAAACAATGTGGTTTCAAGATGGCTGCAACACTGCCGGTTACCTCATCCTCGCAGACGTCCAGGGGCAGAAAAGAGAGCTTTATTCTATAAATATAAATCTGTATCTATAAACTAGATAGTATATTTCTTTATATTCTTCACATTTATGACAAGGGAGGACTTCATCCAGAGACCCTGCAGCAGAACCCTTCCCACATCTCCCTAACTAGACCTGGATTTCCCACCCACACCTCAGTGTATCACCATGGGAGGAAAGGGGAGTCTCCATGATTGACTGGGCTCCATTTGCTTCAGTCTCTGCAGCCACACAGACATCCAGGCCACCTCCTCTGAGGCACAGGAGAGGAAGGAGAATAGATACCAAAATAAATGAATAAATAAATAAATAAATAAGCCAGGCACGGTGTAATCCCTGCATTTTGGGAGCCCAAGACAAGAGGATAGCTTGAGGCCAGGGGTTTGAGACATGCCTGGGCAACAGAATGAGACCCCATGTCTTAAAAAAATTTTTTTAAATAGTGAACCATGGTGGCACACACTTGTAGTTCCAGCTACTTGGGAGGCTGAGGTGGGAGGATCGCTTGAGCCTAGGAGTTCAAAGCTGCAGGAAGCCAAGGTTGTTCTACTGCACTCTAGTATGGGTAACCCTGTCTCAAACCAAAACAAAACAAAAAACCAAAATGGGGGTTCTATAAGAAGAAAGAAGAGGCACGTGGCTATTAAGAAGGCCAATAATTATTTTCATTTTACAGCTCAAGAAACTGCGGTTTTGAGAATTTAAGTAACTTGTTCAGGGTTGTACAACTTGTAAACAGTAGAGTTGGGATTCATAACAAGCCCATACCCTGGAATATTCCAGATCAGGTCCAACATCACCTCATCCTGCAGCTCTCCTGACCCGCACCTCCAAGCCATTCTTCATTCCAGGGTCACAAGGCTCGCCTGCCCCCTTGAAAACTCATGCACATCTACTGTTTGCCCATCCAGGGCAGGGACTGGGTGTCATTCATCGTTCTCTTTCTATTTGCCCCGTGTCCCCAACATCATACTTATTTGCTTTTTAAATAAGTCTCCATCTACCCTCCTCACTGGATTTTGCTTCTCAGGATAGAGTACATCTCCTTTCTTTTGCATCTTCCTCATCCTGGCCACTGCCTAAAACTTAGCCTTAGCACCTGGAAAAGATTCAGAATAAAGAAGGGCTGAGACTTTGGACCCTGACAGGCCAAAGTTTCAATTCTAGCCCTGCCACTGACTAGCCATATGGCTTCAGGCAAATGACTTAATTTATCTAAACTATAATCTTGTTATCCACAAAATGAAGATATTTACCACACAGGGTTATGGGTGAGAATTGAATGAGATAATGTGAGTTTAGCATAGCCCTGAATAAATAAGAGTTATTACAGTATCTTTAATTAACTAAAGTAATAAAAATGAAAACTAATGTTAGCATGGTATGTTGCAGTTTGCAAGGTGCTTGCAAGTACACTATCTAGTCTGATCCTTATAAAAGCCGTGTTAGATGAAGGATGCTCTCCGCCTGTGACTACTGGGGCAACTGAGCCTGAGTGAGTTTCAGAGCCTTGCCTCTTTCAGACTGTTCTGTCACTTCCTGGGGGTGCTACTCTCCTACCATGTTTGTGTGTTGCTGACCCTTCTTGTTGGGATTGCCTCTGTTATGGGTTCAATTGTGTTCCTCCCAAATCCATATGTTGAACCCTCTAGTACCTCAGAATATAACCCTATTTGGAAAAAGTATCACTGCAAATGTAATTATCTAAGTTAAGATGAGGGCATACTGAAGTAGGTGGACCCCTAATCCAATGAAACTGGTATCTTTATAAAAATGGAAAATTTAGAATGCAGGCATAACACAGGTAGATTGCTATAGCTATAACACAGATTATAGCTATAACACAGGTTATATGGAATGAAGGCAGATATATGTATAATGCTTATAAGCCAAGGAATGTCAAAGATTGCCCACAAAGCACTAGAAAAGGAGGAAGAGTCCTGGAACAGATTCTCCCTCACAGCCTTCAGAAGGAACCAATTCCACTGCCACCTTGACCTCAGAATCCTAGCTTCTAGAACATGAGACGATAACTTTCTGCCGTTTAAGCCACTCCTTTTGAGGTGCTTTGTGACAGCAGTCCCGGGCAAGCTAATATAGTCTCCTTAGGCAGGGGGCTCTCAATGCAGTTTTGAACGCACTTCAGTCAGGATTGCTTTGTCCTTTGGGAGCCTCATCTGCTTGTGCTGGACGCCACTGGATTTTACTAATCCAGTATCAGATTTTACATTGATATCCTAGTTTAGGATGTATGCACTCCCTGTACATGGAGTGTGAATTCAGAGAGGTTTCAGATTCTCATGGGAGCTTTGTTTTATTTTCCACCTGGAGCTCTTAGCAGAGAGCAGTTTCTCTTCTATCTCTTGAGCTGGTGAGAGGAGTTCATCCAGTCTCCCTTACAAGGAAGGGGCCCCATTTCCAAATTTCCTAATCCAGCTGTTATGCAGGAATCTGAGATTTAGTTCTCTAAGACCATATCTCCTGCCCGTCCCCATTTTTGCATGGAAACCCCAGCTATTAGGACTTACATCTGGGGCCAGTCTCACCCTGCCAGTCACAGGATCAACTCATGAACTTGTCTTCTAGCTATGAGTCACATGTTATAGTTCATCACCTGGGGATTTTGGTTTTCTTCTTTAGATCTTGACTAAAACCATCTTATTTATTTTATCCAGTATGTCTTTTCCTGCAGGGGTGGGAGGTAGGGGACTAAATCAGCCAGCCATGTTGCCGAAAATGGAAGTCCTTGGAGTAGGTATTACAGAAAAGTCTGTTTTCTAGAGAAAGTAAGGGCATTTGAGTCAGGGCAGCTCTCACATCTAGGTGGGTGCTTTGCATTCTTCTTAGAGCATGGTTCAGTCAAGCCATTGTGAGCATGTGGTGGGGAGGGGGTGTTCCACAATATGGAAAGAGCTACTCCTGGAGGCTAAGTTTCCTCCCACAGGAGGGTCCTTAGTGTGACTTTCTTTCCTCCTGTCCATTCTCATCAGGAACCTTTAACACTCAGGACAAATCAGAGAGCATTGCTGGACTGGAATGGACTCCTGGGCCACCTGAAAAGGATTTCCATTTCTCCTCTCCTTGGAAGGAGAGACATAAGACAGCCAAGTACAGAAAATCCAGACTACTTAAGTCAAGGTTAGAGCACGAGAAATCGCCCGCTAAACCCTTTTCAGTGTAAGGTTTAACCCGCTAAACCCTTTTCAGATCAAAAGTAAGATTACCTGCCCACTCTCCTTAGCATTATTTCCGCCACGGACTTAACCGTAAGAGACAGCCCAGTTTCTCAGGTGAGGGAAACAGATGAGGGTCTGCTACTTTAAGGCCTCTGAGAACCTGAAGTCCCTCCTAGGTGGTCTTACCAGTTCCCCTGCATCAACAAGATTCGGTACTGTGATGCTTTAGCCAAGTATTAATAGTTACCCAGCCCAAGATGTTCCAGAACAGCCTTGTGCCACACCACATTGAAAATCAGGCCTGGGCCCTGAATACGCCACTGCGAGAGGAAACTTGCTTGAGTTTCCCATCAAGAGAAGTGAGAACTTCCATATTACCCAGAGCAACAATTTGTAGTTACTGGGGTCATTCTGAAAGCTGACTTAGGTGCATCAAAATAACTCTCATCATTTGAATGGTCATAAGAATCAACAGCTTGGCTACGTGAACATCAGGCAAGAGAGGACATAGCTGTTTTTCCTGATTTTCTGCCTATGCAGATGTAAAACTTATACATAAACATTTTCACACTTTCTGAGCAGAAGTAATGTCACTTACCTTTTTTTTTTTTGAGGTGGGGTCTCACTCTGTCACCAAAGCTGGAATGCCGTGGCCCAATCTCGGCTCACTGTAACCTCTGCCTCTCGGGTTCAGTCTTTAGCTCCCAAGACTGTCAGGAAATGGACCCTTCATCATCCCACCTCGATTTCCCCTTTTCTCTAAGAAACCCACAGCTAATACAGTCTCAAAATCTGTTGAATAGCCAGCCATTCTTAGAAAAGGGACAGGCATGAATAGTGCTCTTGTTGTTGCTATGGTAACAAGCCCCCACCCCACTTCCCCTCCACCTCTCACCCTCATCTACCACGGGGCACTGACTCCTTAGCTCCCTAGTGATGTAGCCCACTGAAATAAAGGGACTGCCACAGCTTGGTCCGTGCTCAAGCCAGCAGGGGCTTTTGAAGGAGGACAGCTCTCTGAGTGACCACATTCACCCTGGGCCACCTCTGACACCAGTGCTCCTTGCATGGGCCTCAGGGCCTTCTGTCTCACTGGATCCCATCAGCTCTTGCTCTTTCCTCTGAGGTCTTGCTCAGAATGAGTGAGTGCATCTACTGTCAGTCAAACCCACAGTCTTGTGGCCTTCCCAATCTCTGGGATTTCTTGCAGGGCAGACTGCTGTTTGCTTTTTAAACTCCTAAAACCCAAAATGTCCATCTTGACCCTTCTTCAATAGTTTGAGTACTGTACCACCAGAAGGGGCTTGCATTTTAGGGAAAAAACAGAAAACAAAACAAAACAAAAAAATCTGTCTTCTCTACTGGGTGACTAGAAGGATCCAGACTTCAGAAACACAAAGGCCTATTTGCCACCCTTTTGGTATACCCAGGACAAGACCTTTCATTCCTTCTTTCTTTTTGTTTTTCAGTTTTTCAGTTTTTTTAAATTAATTTTTTTTGGCCGGGCACGGTAGCTCATGCCTGTAATCCCAGCACTTTGAGAGGTCAAGGCAGGTGGATCACCTGAGGTCAGGAGCTCAAGACCAGCCTGGCCAACATGGTGAAACCCTGTCTCTACCAAAAATACAAAAATTAGCCAGGTATGGTGGCAGGTGCCTATAATCCAGCTACTCAGGAGGCTGAGGCAGGAGAATCGCTTGAACCCGGGAGGTAGAGGTTGCAAGACAAGATAGTGGCTCTCCACTCCGGCCTGGGTGACAGAGGGAGACTCTGTCTCAAAAAAGAAAAAAATTTTTTTTTAAAGTATCATACATAGGCCAGGCATGGTTGCTCACACCTTTAATCCCAGCATTCTGAGAAGCCAAGATGGGAGGATGGCTTCTTCAGCCCAGAAGTTCAAGACTAGCCTGGGCAACATGGCAAGACCCCATCTCTACAAAAAGTAAAAAATTAGCTGGGTGTGGTGGTGCATGCCTCTAGTCCCACCAACTTAGGAGGCTGAGGTGGGAGCATCATCGCTTGAGTCTGGGAAGTCATGGCTGCAGTGAGCTGTGATTGTTCCACTGCACTCCAGCCTGGCTGATAGTGCAAGACTCTGTCTCAAAAAAAAAAAAAAAAATCAAATATAATATACTGTGCCACTTATGCTTTGATGGCATAATAGCCATTTCTGCTAAATTTTTATTTATTTATTTTTGAAATATCTTATTGATTTAAAGTTAAGTTTTTGGTGATTCACTTTATTACACCAGAAAATGAGATGTGATGACTTTGAGATTTGAGTCTTCTGCTAGTCCTCTGATCTTAATAATGGTTATGCACACGAGTCACTTTTTAGTGACAGTGAAACCTCAATTTACCTTCCATCAAATTGTTTAGGAATCTGGAATGAAAATAGTTTTTGTTTTTTTAGTCTTAAAACCATTTTAGACATTAATATTGTTAAAGTGTGTAAGCCATCTCTGCCATCTTTGATAAAGTATGTTGAATTTACTTAACTTTTAATTGTTTATTTCTCACTTACTTGTCTTGTCCCACATCATACAGGAGCACCATGAGTGGTGGGAGGAGGATATAGGGTGAGTGCTGTGATTATTTACACTTAGCCCCAAACTGTTAAGATTTTTTAGGATTCTGTTCTGCTTGTCAGAGTTTATTCTCTCATCAGACTGCTGTCTAGTTCTCTCCGCTGTCATTGCCAAATTTCTCCTTCCATTAGTATGTTTCTTATAATCTCCTATTATGTAGGGAATGAGTCAGTTAGGCAAACTGGTTAACGTTGTGTCTAAAGAAAGTAAATTGGCTCTGAGTAAAGTGGCTCTCTGCATAATTTTCACTGCCTGAAACTTTAGAACATTGAATCTAGCTGAAGTTTTTAAGGATAATCTTTTGTTCTTTTTTTTTTTTTTTTTTTTTTTGAGACAGAGTCTTGCTCTGTCGCCCAGGCTGGAGTGTAGTGGCGCGATCTCAGCAAACTACAACCTCTGCCTTCCAGGTTCAATCGATTCTCCTGCCTCAGCCTCCCCAGTAGCTGAAATTACAGGCGCATACCACCACGCCCAGCTAATTTAGTAGAGATGGAGTTCCACCATGTTGACCAGACTGGTCTCGAACTCCTGACCTCAGGTGATCCACCCACCTTGGCCTCCCAAAGTGCTGGGATTACAGGCATGAGCCACTGCGTCTGGCCTGTCCTTTCTTGAACATTCTCTATATTTTGGATAATTGAAGTTTCTTATATATGATTTTTTAAAAGATAGTGGAGTGCAACTGAATGTGGATTCTCAGCAATTCCATGATAACACCTAATTCCATGCACAAAAGTGTCAGTCTGGGCACCCTTTCACATTTCCTTCCTGTGTGACATTGAATATTGCCCTGTCCTCTTCTCTCTAAGCATTCATGCTGGCAGCATATTGTAATAAAAAAATTGGCTTTCAATGTTGGGCCATCCAGTTGAATTCCTAATTTTTCTCACTATATAAATTTGGAAAGTCACATAGCTACTCTGAACCTCAAAAATCATCATCTATTTTCGAAGACTGATAATTCTTCTTAGTCACTAGGGGGTTGTCAAAATTGAAAATAATAATGCCAGTAAGAGTATTTTCTAAAAATATTATCATTATCCAAGGTAACATTTTCACATGTCCATGTTCTATCCATTTTATTCTTTCTTTTTTATCTATTTATCTGTTTTATTCTTTAAGCATATAGTGCTGCTTTGCCAAGGTTTATTGTGAGTTACTCTGTGACAGATGCTGTTAGGTTTTATATGTTTTTTCTCATTTAATCTTACAAAAAATCCTAATTTATGTTAATAATAATGCCAATTAGTATCTTCATTTTGAGAATGAGGAAACTGAAGATTAGAAAGCCTAAGTAATTAACCCAAAGTTCATGCAGTTAATACACATTACAGTCAGGGTTTAAGTTCAGGCAGACCAATTCCAGACCCCAGCCCCAAGTCTCCGCATAATGACAGAATTCAGATATCTTGGCTGGGGGTGTTGGGGCTGGGGATCAGGGAAAGAGAAGAGGTGATTTAGGGGATGAAATTTGCAAAGGCCCCTCAGATCACATCCCAGAGGCAGTCCTGGCTGCTGGTTCCCATAGTCAGCCTTCAGAGTTCCACTTTGAAGGAATTCAAACTCCCTTCTAGAAGGAGGTGTCAGACTTTCTTCCCTCATAGGGCATGGTGGGCTTCTATGCCTGCCCATATGTAGCTGACACTGCAACTTCTCCATGGCAGAATGAAATAAGCAAGGCCATAGCACTCAGGGAAATATATCTGATGTCTAGATAATCCCAGCCAGGGCCTAAGACCTCTTCACAGCCCAGCTACTAACCAGACTTCAGATTTTTTTTTTTATTTGCAAGAAGAATTTGTAGCTTTAGATATTTCATTCCAAGATAAACAGGTTTATTTGAATAGAAAAGTAAAAAACAGTTAATAATCCAATAGAAAGCTGTAGTTTTGAGCTGCTGATAGAGCCCAAACTCACCAGTTTACAAATATTTTCTTTGCCTACTTGTTCCCTCTGCCCATGCACCTGCCCAACCTCTCAGTATCAAAAGCCCCAAGATCAAAGTAGTCTTTATTCCTGGAATGCAAGATTGGTTAAACACACAAATCAATAAATGTGATTCACCACATAACAAGAATTAAAAACAAAACCCATATGATCATCTCAATAGATGCAGAAAAAGCTTTTAATAAAATCCAACATTGCTTCATGATTAAAAACCCTTAACAAAGTAGGCATTGAAGGAACATATCTCAAAATAATAAGAGCTGTCTATGACAAACCCACAGCCAACATCATACTGAATGGGCAGAAGTTGGAAGCATTCACCTTGAGAAGAGGAAAAAGACAACGATGCCCACACTCATTGCTCTTATTCAACATAGTACTGGAAGTCCCAGCCAGAGCAATCAGGCAAGAGAGGGAAATAAAAGACATTTGAATAGGTAAAGGAGAAGTCAAATTATGTCTCTTCACTGATGATATGAATATGTACTTAGAAAACACTAAAGACTTTGCCAAAAGGCTCCTATAACTAATAAAGTTAGTAAAATTTCAAGGTTTAAAATCAGTGTAAAAAATCAGCAGTATTTCTAACACCAATAATAATCAAGCTGATAGTCAAATCAAGAAAACAATTCCATTTATAATATCCACATACACAAAAAATACCTAGGAATACATCTAACCAAGGAGGTGAAATATCTCTACAAGGAGAACTACAAAACATTGCTGAAAGAAATCATAGATGACACAAACAGGGAAAACCTTCCATGCTCATGAATTGGAATAATCAATATTACTAAGATGGTCATAGCAATCTACAGATTCCAGTGCTATTTCTATTAAACTACCAATGTCATTTTCCACAGAATTAGAAAAAATTCAGCCAGGCACAGTGGCTGATGCCTGTAATCCCAGAATTTTCAGAGGCTGAGGTAGGAGGGTCACTTGAGCCCAGGAGTTCAAGACCAGTGTGGGCAACATAGTGAGACTTCATCTCTATTAAAATTTTTTTTTTTTTTTGAGACAAAGTTTCACCCTTATTGTCCAGGCTGGAGTGCAATGGCGTGATCTTGGCTCACTGCAACTTGTGCCTACTGGGTTCAAGTGATTCTCCTGCCTCAGCCTCCTGAGTAGCTGGGATTACAGGTGCCTGCCACCACGCCCAGCTAAGATTTGTATTTTCAGTAGAGGTAGGGGTTCATAATATTGTCAGGCTGGTCTTGATCTCCTTACCTCAGGTGATCCACCTGCCTCGGCCTCCCAAAGTGCTGGGATTACAGGCTTACAGGCATGAGCCACCACGCCGGGCTACTAAAAATTTTTAAAATGAAGAAGGTATTCTAAAATTCATATGGAACCAAAAAGAGCTCAAATAGCCAAAGCAAAATGAACAAAGTTGGGGTATCACATTACCTGACTTCAAGTTGTACTATAAGGCTAGAGTAACCAAAACAGACACAGAGACCAATGGAACAGAATAGAGAACCCAGAAATAAAGCCACACAGCTGCAATCATCTGACCTTTAACAAAGTTGGCAAAAATAAGCAATGGAAAAAGGACTTCTTGTTTAACAAATGGTGCAGGGATAGCTAGCTAGCCATATGCAGATGAATGAGACTGGACCCCTACCTTTCACCATATACAAAAATTAACTCAAGATGAATTAAAGATTTAGATGTAAGACCTCAAACTCTAAAAGTCCCAGAAAAAAGCCTAGGAAATACAATTCTGGATACTGGCCTTGGCAAAGAATTCCTGACTGAGTCCTCAAAAGCAATGGCAACAAATTAAAAAATTGATAAATCAGACCTAATTAAACTAAAGAGCTCTGCACAGCAAAATAACCTATCAACAGAGTAAACAGACAATGGGAGAAGATATTTATAAACTTTGCATCTGACAAAGGTCTAATATTCAGAATCTATGAGGAAGTGGAACAATTCAACAAGCCGCTGGGCATGGTGGCTCACACCTGTAATCCCAGCACTTTGAGAGGCCGAGGTGGGTGGATCACTTGAGGTCAGGAGTTCGAGACCAGCCTGACCAATGTGGTGAAACATTGTCTCTACTAAAAATACAAAAAAATTATCTGGGTGTGGTGGTTCACTCCTGTAATCCCTGCTACTCAGGAGGCTGAGATAGGAGAATTGCTTGAACCTGGGAGGTGGAGGTTGCAGTGAGCTGAGATTGCACCACTGCACTCCAGCCTGGGCGACAGAGTGAGACCTCTGTCTCAAAAAGAAAAAAAGAAATTTGACAATCAAAAATATAACCCCATTAAAATGTGGACAAAGGACATGAACAGACACTTCCCAAAATAAGACATACATGTGGCCAAGAAATGTATAAAAAAATGCTCAGTGTCACTAATCATCAGATAAGTGCAAATCAAAATCACAATGAGATACCATCTCGCACTAGTCAGAATGGCTATTGTTGAAAACTAAAAAAATAACAGATGCTGGTGATGCTGCAGAGAAAAGGGAACACTTATGCACTGTTGGGAATGTAAATGAGTTCAGCCACTGTGGAAAGCAGTTTGGAGATTTTTCAAAGAACTTAAAACAGAGTAATCCCATTACTGGGTATATGCCCAAAAGAAAATAAATCATTTTTCCAAAAAGTCACATGCACTTGTATGTTCATCACAGCACCATTCACAATAGCAAAGAGATGGAATCAACTTAGATGCCCATCAGTGTGGGCTGGAAAAAGAAAATGTGGTACATATATACCATGGAATACTACACAGCCATAAAAAAGAATGAAATTATGTCCTTTGTAGCAACAGGGGTTCATCTAGAAGCCATTATCCTAAGCTAATTAATGCAGGAAGAGAAAACTAAATACCATATATTCTCACTTATAAGTAGGAGCTAAACATAGGGAATTCATGGACATAAAGATGGAAACAATAGACAGTGGGGACTACTAGAAGCGGGAGGAAGATAGGGAGACAAAGGCTGAAAAACTACCTATTGGGTGCTACGCTCACTCCCTGGGTGACAGGATCGTTCGTACCCTAAACCTCAGTGTCACACAATATACCCATGTAACAAACCTGCACATATACCCCTGAATCTAAAAGTTCAAACAGAATCCCCAAGATCAAAAAGAATATTGAGTCATAGTCTGAAGAATTCCGAAATGATGGCATCCTCCTGTTAGAGCTTTCCTGATAACCTGGACCATATGAACAAAATAGGATTGTCAAAGAGTAGACTGTCATCTGCAGCCGAGTGGACTTCACCAGGCAGAACTGGCAAGTTTAGGCCAGAAAACATCACTGTTTCTCCTGCAGTTCTCCACTTGCTCCTTCAGTTACCAACTGGCCTGAACAGGATGATATTTTTAAAAATTAGTATTGGTGATAAACATTCTTCTTATGCAACAAACACTGTAGATAGTTAATCTTCATAATCAGCATCATTCTTATTTGACATGCAAAGTGATTGAGGCTCAACAACTTGTCAAAGGCCATGCAGCCAGGAGATGGAATTGGGATTCAAAGCCAGGTCCAGCTGGGGCCAAAGCCTGGTTTGCTTGTGGTGTGCCATACTCACTGTCTCTCGGACCCATCCTCACCACTCTATCCTCTGGTAAATGGACTTCGCCAACACGTCTGGCCAATCTCAATATCATATGTGACAAGATGAATTACTGTGCCTCTAAGCTACTCAATTAGGTCTGAGTTTTCACTGTGTGTTCACCCGGATCCATGGAAATGGGAGAGGACCATTAAGGCATACATGCCCCTGTCTGAGAAAACAGAGCTTGCTGCTGACAGCCAGGTGAAAGGACGGTGCCTGGCTTTCTGCACAGTATGTTGTAAAGCCAGCATCCAATATACTCATTCAGGAGGACCCTTTCTCCCCAGGCCACCCTTAAATGCCTAAAGCGAGTTTCTATTTCCTATTACTCTTTATCTCCAGGATTTTACTCCCAAGATTGCCCTAACTCAGAGAAGAAACTGAAGGTTGGAGTTAGCATAAAAACATGCACTTCTCATTAGATTGTCCAGAGTGTCAGTTGTAACCTGCCCCTTTTCAACACTTGGAATAGAAGCACAGCACAGAAAAATAGAACTACTGCTACATTCTCATTATGTCCCTGACTGCTCGAGACCTCTGGCTTGTTTGTTATTGATCAGACCCAACATAAACGCCACAATGGGGCCTTCTAGGTCTTCTGTCAGCTGTGTCTCCAGGTCCCTCTATTCAAGCCTTCTGGTCCTCCCACCCCTTCACCTCCCCTTATATCAACCCCTCTTCCCCCTGCAACTTTGGCAGGCAAACTGCTCCTCCCCAAACCCCTCTCCCTCCCATCTCTATGCTTTGGCTTATGCTTAACACACCCTTTCACCTCTATGTTCCTCCTCTAACATCATCATTTCTTTTAAAACCCAAACGAAACGATGCTCCTATTCCTGCAGTCCTTTTTACTAACACTTATTCAGTAGGCCTACAGTTACTGGACACCTCCCATGGGTCATGGAGCTCCTCTTTGGACAACATTTATTGAGCTTTTTTTATGTGCTAGGCACCAACTGCCTTGCATACCGCCTTATTTCTCTGCTCCTCTTTACAGGAAATCTCAGATATGCCATTTATAGTCATTTCTCAATCCCTGTCTTTCCATGCTGTTTGAACCAACTTCAAACAGAGTCTTGACCCCTCCTCTCCACTGAAATTGTTCAAAGTTGGTAATGATTTCTACACTGCTAAATCCAGTGGTCAATTTTTTTTTTTTTGAGACGGAGTCTCGCTCTGTCGCCCAGGCTGGAGTGCAGTGGCCGGATCTCAGCTCACTGCAAGCTCTGCCTCCCGGGTTTACGCCATTCTCCTGCCTCAGCCTCCGCAGTAGCTGGGACTACAGGCGCCCACCACCTCGCCCGGCTAGTTTTTTGTATTTTTTAGTAGAGACGGGGTTTCACCGGGTTAGCCAGGATGGTCTCGATCTCCTGACCTTGTGATCCGCCCATCTCGGCCTCCCAAAGTGCTGGGATTACAGGCTTGAGCCACCGCGCCCGGCCAGTGGTCAATTTTTGATCCTCTTCTTCATTAACCTCTCAACAATATTTGATACAAGCATCTGACAACATGTTATTTTAATGAAGAAGTGTTATTTAAGAGAAGTAAGATAATGTTCAAGAAAATATTTTTCTTCTTCATATTTCACCTTATGAACTAAAGGCTGAATAAGTACATTTATATATATATATATATACACAAAATCACTATAATTATACCAGCTATAATTGGAGTCTGATACAAGTGTGGTGATTCAAACAACTGGTATTGCTGCTAGCAATGTATTTTTTGTATGTGTTGAATAACTTTTGATAGAATTCTGAACAAAACAAAGTACAATGTTTCTTTGATTTAAATGATTTAATTTTAAGTGTATATTAAGATGTACTAAGAATACTTTGTACAGTGGAGACAGGGTGTAGGCTCAGAAATTACAGGTGTTCTGCCTGCGAACCCAGCATGTTGGCAGGCCGAGGAGGGTGGATCACTTGAGGTCAGGTATTCAAGACCAGCCTGGCCAATATGGCAAAACCCAGTTTCTACCAAAAAATACACAAATTAGCCAGGCATGATGGTGCACACCTGTAGTACCAGCTACTAGGAAGGCTGAGGTGGGAGGATCGCTTGAACCTGGGAGATGGAGGTTTTGCAGTGAACTGAGATTGCAGCACTCCACTCCAGCCTGGGCGACAGAGTGAGACCCTGTCTCAAAAAACAGAACATTAAAAAAAATTATAGAGTTTTTGTTTTCCCCACTTAAGTAAATGCTTACCAGAACATTCAAAACTTGTGTGGGGCATGAGATAATTCATTTTGCTTGATACTCTCTCATACATTGTGGAATATCTAATATACCTGGCCCTGGCCCATGAAATGACAGTGGCACTGTCAGTCATTGTGAAAATCAAAAATGCCCTTTAAAATTTCCACAGTGCTCCTCAGGAAGGTAATACTTTGTTGAGAGACAATTTCCCACAGATCTGTCTCATTTCTGCATGGCTCATGAGCAGGGCCACTGACTGACTTTATTCTGGACTGTCTTTTCAAGGATAACTGTATAGCAAAAAGCGTTGGGACATGGAAAGAGTGGAGCCATTGGAGCAAAAGGTATGTATGTTTCTTGCTCATTGGAAAAAGTTCAGGCCTCCTAAGCCTGGGGTCCTCTCCTCTAATGCGACTTACTGCATGTGCGGACATCTGCACTCTTCATGCTGCTTGAGGAATTGAGACCCTGGGATCTGGGATAGCAAACTGCAGATACTCTGGCTCCTGCTATTGCTGCAGTAAAGCCCTCGGTCTGTGAGCTGAGAGTCTTACATCTTCTGCAGCATTAATGAACCTGTGGCAGGCTAACTTGTTAGCATGCAGATTGGAGAAGAATCTCAGTTTCTTCATCGCTCTTCATACCTACTCCACTGAAAATCACCAGAACTATATGCTAACTCCCAAATCTATCTATACTCTCCTCCTGACCTTTCCTTGAACTCCAGGCTTTTATAACCAGCTACAGCCATTAATACTTAAACATCATTCAGGCATCTCAAATTTTTTATTTTAATTTTTTTTTTATCACTCCTACTATTCTGAACACCTCAAACTTTAAATGCCCCCAAGTAAACTCCTAGTCTTTTCCCAAAATTCTTTTCTCCCTGAGGGTGTGCCTTTTATTAAAGTTGTCACTGTTCTCTACTAGCTCCTAAATTGCAGGTATTGGGTCTTGTCTTTGTGGCTCAGACAGCTCCGAAAGGTATGGTAGATGACACAAGCTGTGGCTAACGAAATGAGCTCAACCCATCCCAGTGCAAGCTGGAAGCAGTTTATCTTTCTTACCGCAGGCCCCTGTAAACCTGCCCTGTGGAACTAATTTTCTTTGCTCTTGGACAAAAACCTCAGTCACTCAGATAACAAAGGCCCAGTCCAGTGTAGTCATCAAATAATTCATCCCAATTCAGGGTAATATCTAAACTATAAACATCTTTCCAACTTAATACTCCCCTCCCCCTTGCTGGGCTGCTTCAGGCTGAGGAGTCTGCAGAGGTTGGAGGTGGCTGTGACAGGGCCTTAGTCAGCTTCTCTCTTCCTGGCTTCACCTCCTACCCACTCTGTAACTGCCCTCTGTTATCCTGCTCCCCCGGGGCCCAGGGAGGAGAGACTGGGGAAACAGCACTGTCTTCTGTGGCTGATGGATTTGCTCATGTCCTCTGAGTCATCTCTCTCCAGAGGTGTCTCTGTGGCTGCTGCAGAGATCCTGAGATCAAGCACTGAGGCACCCTGGATGTCTACAATGCCCCTCTTCCAGACAGTGAAATAGAAGAAGGAGACTTCTATTCCTCCTCTACCTCCAAAGGTCCCTTTTATCCCTCCAGGATGTCTTCTGGGGGAAGAACCCATGAAGAAGATCGCAATGCTGCTGGCTTTCCTGGGGTTCATACGTACACCCTACAGACAACTGCCACTGCCCTTCTCCCATCAGTGGGTGTGGGCCCAACTCCCACTCTGAGCCCCTCCTCCCTCTGACCAGGCAGGCCCAGCCCCACGTGAGGGTCAGACACAGCCTCTCGGTCCCTCAGACCCCGAAGAACACACACCTGTTCTCCACACGGCATCCTTGAAGCCTTTCTCACATGGCTGAACGGCAGGGGTGGGTACCCCTCATCTTTCCCACTATCAGGGGAAGGGTGGGCTGCAGAGAGTGCACAGGACACTGATAGTTCTTTGCAGAGAAATCTCCTTTGTCAACCTCTTGCCAACCTCTATTCCTTACATAGGCTAAAGCTGGGGATGACCAAAGACTAATGGCGGCATTGACTCTCGCCTCCATTTCAACCTCCTGTATAGGCGCTCCAGCACCACGCCTTGGAATGACGGTGGGACTTTCCACCAACACTTTCATTACTAGCTTCTGCTGAAACTCAGAGACAAGAGGGTTGGCTACTGTGAAGATCTTGTTTCAAATGTTTGTTGAAATGAATTCCAAAAATGGAAAATGACAAGGTACAGCTCCAAAGGAGGTCTGCTGCTCCCAAGCCATGCCCAGAAGACCAGTGCTGCCAAGAACAGAGCATCTGATGAATTCTTAAGCTTGCTGGGAATATCTTCAGACTGGGGAGGCAGGGAAAGAAATGTTTTTGAAAAAAGAGTTCTTTGGGGATGTGGATGTGGCAGGACACTGGGAAAAAAAGATCACACCACCCAGGAGGTTGTAACAAGGAGGGGAACAGTGGGGGAATTCAGCCTGGAGGTTCCAGTCCAGAACTCATTCTCCCCAGGACGCTAAGGTCTTTTATGACAGAAGGGAACTGCCCCTGCTGGGGGCTGCCTTTGGCAATCCCAACCCTCCTTAGTTAAAGATCAGTACTTCTCAACTTCTACCTGAAAGTGTATATTTAAAAATGAATAAATAAATATCAGTGTTGATCTCCATTCTCCTTTTTGCCCCAAAACTCCATATCCCAGTAGAAAGTCTCAGAGATCTGCTTACCAGCTTGAGGACTAGAATAAAGAAGGAGAAACAGAAATAGATGTGAGAGACAGTAACCACCATTATTTGAGCACATACAATGATCTAACTCCCTAGCCTATTACAATACAAATCATTTGACCTTTACAATTCTGAGGAGTGGATGGAACTAGCTTCATTTAACTTATAGGGAAAATGAGGCTTAAGTTGATTGGGAGATTTTCCCATGAAAACACAGATGGAAGAAACAGGGTGAGTACAACTTGCTTCCCCCAGAACATTCCCTGGTCTTTCCTGCCCGTGCTCACACTGCGTGTTCCACCTAAAGGGCTACTATTTTTTTTTTTTTTTTGACATAGAGTCTTGCTCCATTGCTCTGGCTGGTGTGCAGTGGTGTGATCACGGTTCGACCTCAACCTCCTGGGCTCAAGTGATCCTCCTGCCTCAGCCTTCCAAGTACCTGGGACTATAGGCATGCATCACCACGCTCACCCCGCTAATTTTTTATTTATTTTTTGTAGAGAGAAGGTCTTACTATGTTGCCCCTTTGGTCTCAAACTCATGGGTTCAAGTGATCCTCCTGCCCCAGCCTCCCAAAGTGCTGAGATTACAGGTGTCAGCCACTGCACCCAATCCCCATTATTCTTAAAAGGGCAGCTCTCATCTAACTCTTGCATCTGGCCATTTCAGATGACTCCAAGGTGGAAGCAAGCGCATCTTCCTCTATCAGATGGGACTTTGTACCTCTTTTATGACGTGTCACAGTCTTCTCCTAATGTGGCCACCTCTCCTAGAATGTGAAATCCTTAAGAACAGTGACAGTGTCTTATTCAACTAGGTATGACCCAAAGAATTTCATAGGAGCATTAGAGAAGTTTCTTGTTCACTGTAGGTGTTTGACACATGTTTGTTGCATGAGAAACACAGAGGCATTGCAAAAGATGAAATCTCAGGTATGCTGGTACCACAGCCCCTTGTTTGCAGCTCAGATGAACTAGATCTGAGGGTTCGCTGTCATCAAAAGCAAACGCTGGCCAGTTGCCAGAGGGCATCTACCCCATCCTGGCTTCTGCTTCAAAGTTTCTCCTAAGTCCCAGCCGCAGCTCTCTTGATCTTTCCCTATTTGCTCATTAAAGTTAATTTGGGACATGAAAAGATCCAGAACCAAATATTTCATTAAGTCCAGGTCTTAATGCAGCAACTGCAGACAAAACAGGTAAAAATAGGGCAGAGCTTCTGAGTATGAGGCCAGCAAATGTGGCACCTGTTTAAACCTCAGGCCCTCTGTTCATGGACTGATATCTTCAGTCAGCTTGGGGGATGCTGAGAATATCAAGGGAAGCCAATTATATCTCTTTATAGAGAAATTTTAAGTATTCAAGGAGCTCCTCAGTTCTCATTCTTGAGGTATTAAAGAAATAACAGGCCAGGTGCAGTGGCTCACACCTGTAATCTCAGCCCTTTGGGAGGCCGAGGCGGGCTGATGACTTCAGGTCAGGAGTTCGAGACCCACCTGGACAACACGGTGAAACCCCATCTCTAGCAAAAATACAAAAATTAGCCAGGCATGGTGGTGCACGCTTGTAGTCCCAGCTACTCGGGAGACTGAGGCAGGATAATCACTTGAACCCAGGAGTCAGAGGTTGCAGTGAGCTGATTGTGCCACTGCACTCCAGCCCGGGTGACACAGTGAGAACCTGTCTCAAAAAAAAAAAAAAAAGAAAAAAAAAAAAGAAGAAGAAGAAGAAGAGGAAGAGGAAGAAAAGAAAGAAAGAAACGACAATTTTTGTAAAAAGTCTCATTGAGAGTCCTGGAAAAGGACTAAGATACCAATTATTAATATTAGCTACCATTTTCTGAGTTATTACAAGGATTGTGCTGAGTATTCTTACATAAATTATGTTTTCTAATCCATACAGTAACAGTAACCCTCTGAAGTGACAGAAGTTAAGCTATTGGCCTGAGCTCTTATAACTACTGAATGGCAGAAAACATGACAAAGGTGAGGCTCCCACCATGGCAGAGTAGTCCTAGAGTCTGTACCATTAAACGCCTCACTGTGTTGCTTGTTAGGGTATCTCATAATGTCCTTTTCCTTCTTTTCTTTTGAGACAGAGTCTCGCTCTGTCACCCAGGCTGGAGTGCAGTGGTGCGACCTCTGCTCACTGCAAGCTCCGCCTCCTGGGTTCACGCCATTTTCCTGCCTCAGCCTCCTGAGTAGCTGGGACTACAGGTGCCTGCCACCACACCTGGCTAATTTTTTGTATTTTTAGTAGAGATGGGGTTTCACTGTGTTAGCCAGGATGGTCTTGATCTCCTGACCTCATGACCTGCCTGCCTCGGCCTCCCAAAGTGCTGGAATTACACCTTGTCCTTCTTAACAGGAAGAAAAGACACTAGCCAATAACTGCTGCATTAGATGGTGCTGCTCTGAGTGAGATACCAGTGAGGTGAGGCCTTGATGTTAATTAAATCTCATATATAAAATTCATTTATTTGAGGAACAAAAGAGTAGGGGCTTCACACAAACTATTGGTGCTACGAGAAACCAAGGACATCTTTGCCTGTGACATGCCTCTATTGCATGTCAAGGCTCTTAAGATCCAATGGGATTGTTTGTAAAGTTTGACAAAGCTGGAGCTGGAGGAGTGAGGAAATCTGGAGAACACAGAAATATGGTAAATTGTCCCCAATCTCAGGCTTCTCTAATATTCCATTCTAACACACTTATCTTTTTTTAGGGGAAATTTTAATTCTAGTAAGTGTAAGTTACTCATTCTTATGGAATTCTTTTTAAAGGAAGAACTGGGGTCCGAAATATATCAGTAAGTCTAAATACATTAATGATCACATTAAATTTAAGTATCTTAAATTCCTTTGTCAAAGTAACACAGATCTTCTGAATACCCTAAACTATAGTGTTAAACTATATAGTATTTAAAAGACATATTCTTAAACTAAGGGGGCACAAAAAGGCTGAAAAACAGGCATTAAAGTATACTAGATAAATAATAAAAGAAAGCACAGGCTATAATGCTAATATCTGACAAAAGAAAATGAAATGAGAAGCATTAACAATTAAGAGGGGCAAAGATATTTTTCTTTCAATTGTATTCAATTCACCAAGAAGATAAAGCAGTTATGAATCTTAATGCATTGACAATATGGCATTATATTTTTGTATATATAAACATATGCACTAAATAAATGCTGATAGAAATAAAGAGAAATAATACAGAGCCATGGTCAAACAACATAATACATTCGTTTCAGAAATAATCATATCATATATAAAATTAATAAAAATTAATTGTGTTTGAATTAATTTTAAAGATTTGAATTAATTATTTTGAAGATTTGAACACTGCTCAAGGAACATTTATTAAGAAAAAAATACATCCCCTTGCTCTCCCCCACTCCACTCAAAGCAGAAATAACATCAACATAAAAAGAATGGTAAAAGGAAACAAAACAATATATTTGGAAATTAAGACATTCTTCTAGATAACTTTTGTGTTAAAGAGAAAATAAAAATAAACCTGGAAAAACTAGTAAGAAGTGAATGGTAACTCCATATGTCAGAGACTCTAGATTGCAGCCAGAGTAGAATCAGGAGAAAAAGGAAGTCTCCTCCAAACCCTCCAGGGATTATGAGTAAGAGGTAGCTGAGCTAGTTGCCCCTTATAGGTTCATCCCACATTGCCAATTCCCCTGAGCCTTCAGACTTTCTTAGAGTGGCACTATCCAATACAGTAGCCGCTAGCCCCAAGTGATAAATTTAATTAATTAAAGTAAAGTAAAATTCAAAATTCAGTGTCTTAGTTGTTCTGGCCACATTTTAAGTACTCAATAGCCACAGGTGGCTGGAAGTTATTGTGCTGGACAGCACAAGCTACAGAACATTCCATCATAGAAATAGAAAGTTCTGTTTGGCAGTGCTTCTCTAATGTTTGCCAGGGACATTCCAAAATGTCAATTCCACTGACTGTAGGCCACCACTGAGTCCAGGTTTCAACTGGCCAACCTAGCGGACTGTATGTACTACTTCTATTTGCTCAAACCAACATATTAAATTCAGAATCTCAAGGAAGTAAACTCATATTGAGAAATGTGGTTAAGTCAGCTCTTCAATTTTACTTTAGATGGTTAAATAGCTTTAGGATTCATTCATAGCCATGCTCCCCAAACTCTGGCCAAAACTGATTGGTGAAGCCTCATAATTATTGTAGTGTGTCAGTTTCCTCTCCCACCTCAGACCAGGTCTTGTACATCCTTACCTGGGACCTACTGTTGTTATGATCTCGGAGGTACTTAGAGAAGTGGGAATGGATCCTACAGAAGTCAGCATCCCATGGGGATGGCATTCTCCCAGGTGCAGTCATTGAAAGGTGTTTATACAGAGGAAGGTGCCCTCTCTGGTGGGAAGAGGGGTTACCTCAATCAAAAGAGGAGGTCATACGGAATTGGGGAGTTCAAAGTTTTCAGCCTGCCCAGGCGCAGTGGCTCACATCTGTAATCCCAGCATTTTGGGAGGCCAAGGCAGGCAGATTGCTTGAGGTCAGGAGTTCGAGACCAGCCTGGCCAACATGGTGAAACCTCATCTCTACTAAAAATACAAAAATTAGCTAGGCGTGGTGGTGTGGGCCTGTAGTCCCAGCAACTCGGGAGGCTGAGGTGGGAGGATCACTTGAGCCTGGGAGGTGGAGGTTGCAGTGAACTGAGGTTGTGCCACTACACTCCAGCCTGGGTGACAGTGAAACCCTGTCTCAAAAAACCAAACCAAACCAAACCAAAAAACCCAAAGTTTTCAGCCTCACCTCTTTCTCCCTCTCATATCTCAGGATCTCCTTTTTTTCTCCCACCAGTGCCCTTTTAGTCTTAGAGACTGGCAGGGGCAAGCATTTAATTGGCTCTGCCACTGTGCAAGTCATACAATCCAGAGCTTGATGTCATCTTTGCCATATCTGCCATGAAACTAGAAGAAATGAGGGATTCCTTCAAAGTTGGCATAACAGTGCTTTCATTTTCCACCCATCTTCTGAATTGATTATTTAAGGCCTTCAATTGTTCTTTTCACTCCGTACACTCTCTTGTGCAGCACTGTCCAATACAACCTTCTGCATGGATAAAAGTGTTCTCTACCTGTGCTGCCCTATAATATAGCAGTCACTAGCCACATGCGGTTTTTGAGCACTTGAAATGTGGCTAGTGTGACTGAAGAACTGAATTTTAACTTTTATTTAATTTTAATTAATCTTAATTTTAATATAAATAGCCACGTGTGGTTAGTGGCTACCAGACTGGACAGTGCAGCCCCAGGGCACCAAAAGGAGTTAGCTGACCCCAAATTTTTATAATCACTATTGTCATCATCTTACCAATTTGCCAAAGTCACTTCCTCTCCCAACCCCTTGTCCTCCACTTGCACTTCAGTCCATGCAATAATGGTGTGATTGTGATGCCACCATAACTTAGAAAGGAAATGTCTCCTTTTCCCTGGCAAGGAGGTTATCCATGCATTTCTAAGTGTGAGAGCAACCTAGTCCCAGAATTCTATCTTCAAGGCCACTCCTGAGGCCACTCTTGATATCTGTTACTCTATCCATCATTGATCTAGAATTGCACACTCACATGGGGTAAAACTGTTACGTGTTAACTAAAGGAGTCACTTAAAACACTGTTGGCAGGAAAGCTAACATATCCAAGAGTTAGCGACAGTAAAGAGCCATTAACTACACCTAGGCACAGGGAAGCAGCTGACCAGACCTGAGGGGTAGCTCTAGCTATAGGAGCTGGCCTCCTGCTGGAGCTGGGGCCCTCTATAGGTGATGCAAACAACCTCTGCACTCAGCAGAGAGGCTACCTGGGAATGGATATGTCAGACCCATTCTCCTCCTGCTCACCTCCCTCCTTCCTCCTTCCTGTGCCTTCCTTTAACAAACCCAACCAGAAGCCAGAATGTGAAGAAGGTTGTTATTGCCATCCATAAAGTGCGGCCTCCAGAGACATAGAGGGTGGGCAAAGGTGGAGGGTGGTTCTAAAGTTGCAAACAAAACATTTCTCTGTTTGTGCTACTACAGTAGCTCACCCATGTTTGAACTATTCAGAAAAAAGTCTGGACAGATGAGGCCTGGACTCTGACCTTGTGCTGATTCCCCATAGAAATGCCACCTGTGAATTCCTCATGAAGGCAGCTGGTCTTCCCTCTCCTAGAGCTATTTCCTAATGAAATAAAATGAGTTATAAACTTTAACAATGACAAACACAGTGAGGAAAACTTAAGCGACCAAAGAAGGACAAATTTAAAAGGTGATTTTGAAAGAATCTTACAGTAAAACATAGTAAAAGGCAGTTTTCTATGACAAGTCTAGAGATGATTCCTTGTACCTTCCCCAGAAACAAGTCTTGTTACTGAAATCCTCTAAAATGCATTCTATACATCACTCACCATGAAACTCTGTAATTCTAAATAATTCTTTAATATAGGTTTGTATATGTAGTGTGTGAGTATGTATACTACACTTTTAGTGATATCGTAAGCTCTGTGAGGACAAGATTACGTCAGCACAATTAGTAAATTCATATTTACTGGATTCCTGAGGACCTTCTTGCTCACTGGAGCATTTCATGATGCTAGACACAGTGGTAAAGGCTGTGCCTGGGGCCCCTTGGGACTGTGGGATGGTGCATCGGGGAGACAGACGTTGGGGGAGTCTCACCATGGAGTAGACAGGCCACAAAGGACTTCCTCGGCTCTTTTGATCAGTCTGAGTTTCCCCCACGAAACAGCTTTCCTGGTACTCTGTGTCCAGACTCTGGAGCTGTCTGGCAGTTCTGCTAATCATTCACCACCTTTGGCTTCTTTCTCAGCTACTGTGGGCAGTGTGTCTGGTTTGGGATGGGTGATTCCTATCTTCAAAGTCCTGGGATCAGGATGTTCATGTTTTAAACGAACAACACGTAGCTTTGATGCCTGGCCAAGGAGGGGGACTGGACACCACAGATAGAAGGTTATTTTGGGGTTATTTATTCTGCATCCATATAATTTTCAGCCTCCAACATCTGGTGTTGCAGTGCACACTTCTGCCCTCCTCCTCCTCTGACTGTCGACACCCCTGTTCCAGTTGTCAGGAGTTAAATAGGGTAGCCAGAAGATGAATAGTATTTGTTTGTCCCCCACATCTGCTGTGTCCCTAGACCCACTTCCCAAAGGCAGTAGAAGTAATATTACTAGTGAACAAATTCAGCCCACCTGCATGCCTGCAGTCCATTCTAGGTAGAACTAGGTTACTCAGAAGCAGGCGCTGGTTCTTTGCTGATGGTAAACACTTATGGGAGCACTGGACTTCACTGCACCAGGGGACACTTTTCCTCAGGGCAGTTCAGTGATTTCCCAGAGCACAGGCAAGAACCAAAGAGAATCCCAAGCATGTCTCCTCCTTGGTCCACTCCATCACAACGTCACACCCACAGCTTCCCTTGTACCTCCTCTCCCTGAGCATGCAGCTCTTTGAAGTTTTCTGAATGTTTTGACCACTAGCTAAAAAAAGACAATTGTGGAGTAATAAATACTCCCTTTCTATGCAACAACCCCGTTCTCTCTCTCAATTTAGAGAATACATGTCAAAGTCTTTCCTTTCTCTAACAGAAATAAAGGCTTTGCTAATTAAGAGAAAACTGGGACCAGAACCCTGATCTCCTAATTTCCAGTCAATTTTGTTTTTCCATTTCATCACCCTGTCTTCCTAAAGCTGGGTTTCTACAACAAAATGTTAACAGTGGTTATCATCAGGTTATGGGATTGCAAGTGTTTCTTTTCCTCTCATTTTTGGATTCTGTTTTTTTCCAGATTTTTCTATAAGAGTTATGTACTAGCTTTGCATTAGCTTGGATGAACTAGCTGCACTAACAAACAAATGCAATAATTTCCATTCCTTAATTTTAAAAAACTAATTTATTTTTATATTCATGCGTAGTCCAAAATGAGTGTTCACGATCTGCGTATAAGCCTCCTACAATGAGTAATCCAGGAAATCTGTCCCTTACATCTTGGAGCTCTTCCATCCTCAACAAAATATGACTTTTTTTTTTTTTTTTTTTTTTTTGAGACGGAGTCTCGCTCTGTCCCCAGGCTGGAGTGCAGTGGCCGCATCTCAGCTCACTGCAAGCTCTGCCTCCCGGGTCTACGCCATTCTCCTGCCTCAGCCTCCCGAGTAGCTGGGACTACAGGCGCCCGCCACCTCACCCGGCTAGTTTTTTGTATTTTTTAGTAGAGACGGGGTTTCACCGTATTAGCCAGGCTGGTCTCGATCTCCTGACCTTGTGATCCGCCCGTCTCGGCCTCCCAAAGTGCTGGGATTACAGGCTTGAGCCACCGCGCCCGGCCTACAAAATATGACTTTTAACTAAGCTGGGATACTCTGTATTAAGCCAGAAGAAAGAAAAGTAACATAGAAAAGTATGTGAGGGAGGATTTTATAGATAAGAAGAGACAGTAATATATATCACTTCCTTCACACTCCATTGGCTAGGACTCAGTTGCAAGCCTGCATCTAACTGCAAGGTAGGATGGCAAACAAAAGAAGAAAAAGAAATGAATTCTATGAATTGCTAGCCAGTATATGCCATATTTGTATATACTAAAAAAGGAGGTTGAAGTTAAAATGGAATAAGGAAGTCAAGTCCCTCTGGAAAGCAATCTTACAGTCTCTTTCCTACAGTATTTTCACACTCAAATCTCCATTCTCCCACTGGTAAAAAGTGGCCTCCACCCTCCAGAGTATAGAGAGATTGGATTTTCCTGATACAATCATGTGTCACTTAATGACAGGGATATGTGCTGAGAAATGTGTCATTAGGTGACCTCATCATTGTGCAAACATCTTAGAGAGTACTTACATAAGCCTAGATGATATAGCCTCCCACACATCTAGGCTAAAAGGAATAGCCTATTGCTCCTAATCTACAAATCTGCACAGTGTGTTAGTGTGCTGAATACTGTGAGCAATTGTAACACATGCTAAGTATTTATGTATTTAAACATACCTAAACATAGAAAATATATAGTAAAAATATGGTATAAAAGATTAAGAAAAATAGTATACTTGTATAAGGCATTTAGCATGAATGGAGCTTGCAGGACTGGAAGTTGTTCTGGGTGAGTCAGTGAGTAAGTGGTGAGTGAATGTGAAGGCCCAGGACATTGCTGTATACTTTTATAGGACTGGCAGTGCAGTAGGTTTGTTTATGCCAGCGTTACTGTTACAGGACCAACAGGTTCATATGCCCACTGTGCAGCAACAGATCAATATGCCAAGACAGCAGGGTTTGCAGCAGAGAAAGAGTTTAATGATTGCAGGGCAGCTGAGTGAGGAGATATGAGAAACCCTCAAATCTATCTCCCTGAGGAATTTTGGGCTGAAGTTTTAAGGGGATCATGGAGGGCAAGAGGCTGGAAAATTGAGATAATTGATGATTGGTTGGGGTAAAGCTGATGAAACCATCAGGATGTAGGGACTGAATTCTTTAGTGAGTCAGTTCTTTTGGACTAGCTGACATCAGTAGTTTCACTGATATACAGGACCTGAAAGAATATCTCAAATGAAAAACATAATGTTTCACAATGTTCAAGTTGTTGTCTATAGAGCAGTTAAGGAGAACTACAATCTAGGCTCTGCATGATTCTGCGGCAATAGACAGCAAAAAACTATGAGGAAGCAGGTCAGAGAGCAAGCTGACCTAATGATTAATGCTGAATGTGCTGCAAGCTTGGTTTATTTTCATTTATCCCTCTTCCTTCTTCCCTGATTGAATTTATAAAATTTCTATGGATGGTTTCATCACCACAAACATGTGAGTAATGCGTTAAGCTATGATGTTGGACAGCTATGATGTCACTACATGACAGAAATTTTTCAGCTCCATTATAGTCTTATGGGACCATGGTTGAATATGTGGTCCATCATCATTATGCAGCACATAATGGTATTAAGTACGTGTGAGAAATATTTGGATGGATAGGATTAAGTGGGGACATAAGTAAGTGTGAGAAATATTTGCATGGGAGAGAGAGCTCAGAGGCAGCGCAGTGACCTAGGTGTAAACTCTCCTTGTGCCCACGAGGGGTGTCAGCACACAGATGCTGTCTCTCTGCCCTACAGCATTGCTTGTATCATGAAGACAGATGATACAAGATGTGGAGGATCAGAATCAGCATGATTTATGTTCTGTGATGAACTTCTCCCTTAAGCACACTTATCACCCTCAGAGAAATTCCTATTCCATGTACCCTCTGTAATAAACCCAGAAATATTTGTGTGCCTATGCCTCACATTCCCTGTACCTTGTTCTCCATACCTTCTAAATGAAGACTTTCATATATTTTGGAAATTTGCCTCTTGCCAGATATATGGCATCTTAGTCCATTTCTTGTTGCTTATAACAGAATACCTGAAACTGAAAAAGAATTTATTTCTTATAGTTATGGAGACTGGGAAGTCCAAGGCCAAGGGGCTGCATCTGGCGAGTGTCTTCTTGTTGATGAGGACTCTCTGCAGAGTCCTGAGACAGCATAGGGCATCAAATAATGAGGGAGCTGTGTGTGATAACTCAGGTCACACTTCCTCTTTTTTTTTTTTTTTTTTTTTTTGACAGAGTCTCACTCTGTCACCCAGGCTAGAGTGCAGTGGCACAATCTCGGCTTACTGCAACCTCCACCTCCCAGGTTCAAGCGATTCTCCTGCCTCAGCCTCCCAAGTTGCTGGGACTACAGGCATGTGCCACCACACCCAGCTAAATTTTTGTATTTTTAGTAGAGACAGGCTTCACCGTGTTGGCCAGGCTGGTCTCGATCTCTGGACCTCAAGTGATCCACCTGCCTCAGCCTCCCAAAGTGCTGGGATTACAGGTATGAGCCACCTCACCTGGCCACCCTCTATGTTTCTTATAAGGGTTATGGTTTCAGGTCTTACATTTCAGTTTTTAATGCATTTTGAGTTGATTTTTGTATATGGTATAAGATGAGGGTCCAATTTCATTTTTTTTACATGTGAATATCCAGTTTTCCCTAAGACATTTATTGAAAAGACTATCCTTTCCCCACTGAGTATTCTCGGTTCTCTTGTTGAAGATCAGTTGAACATACATGTGTAGGTTTAATTTCTGGGCTCTCCATTCTATTCCATTGGTCTATGTGTTTGTTTTTATGTCAGACATAAAATGTTTTGATTACTATAGCGTTGGAATATAATTTGAAATCAGAAGTGTGATGCCTCCAACCGTGTTCTCAAGATTGATTTGTCTATTTGGGATATTTTGTGTTTCCATTTGAATTTTAGAATTGCTTATACTACTTCTGTGAAAAATGCCATTGGAATTTTGATAGAGATTGTATAGAATCTGTAGATTGGTTTTAGTAGTATGGACATATTAAACATTTTAATTCTTCCAATCCATGAGTATGGGATATTTTTCCATTTATTTGTGTCTTCTTCTTTTTCTTTCTTCAATGCTTTATAGTTTTCAGCATACAGATCTTTTGCCTTTTTGATTAAATGTAGTCCCAACTTGAAAACAACAAAACAAATAACCAGTTTAAAAATGAGTAAAGAACCTGCATTTCTAGACATTTTTCCAAAGAAGACATAAATGGCCCGTGGGTATGTTAAAAGGTGCTCAACATCACCAATCACAGAAAAATGCAAACAAAAATCGCAAGGAGATATCACTTCACATCTTAGAAGAGCTATAACAAAAAAGACACAAGATAACGAGCATTTCTGAAGATGTGGAGAAAAGGTAACCCTTGTACAATATGGTGGAAATGTAAATTGGTTCAGCCGTTATGAAAAACAGAATGGAAGTTTCTGAAAAAATTTAAAAAGGACTATCATACGATCCAGCAATCCCACTCCTTGGTATATATCCAAATTAAATGAAATCAGTATCTCAAAGAGATATCTGCACTCTTATGTTACAATAATCAAGATACAGAAACAACCTAAGTTGGGGCCAGGTGTGGTGGCTCATGCCTGTAATCACAGCACTTTGGGAGGCTGAGGCGGGTGGATCACTTGAACCCAGATGGATCCACCAACAGATGGGTAAGTAAAGAAACATATATATAATGATATATTATTCAACCTTAAGAAAGAAGGAGGTCCTGCTGTTTGTAACAATATGGATGAACTTCAGCTGGGCGCGGTGGCTCATGGCTGTAATCCTAGCACTTTGGGAGGCCACAGCGGGTGGATCGCCTGAGGTCAGGAGTTGGAGACTGGCCTGACCAATATGGTGAAACCCCGTCTCTACTAAAAATACAAAAAAATTAGGCAGTATGGTGGCATGCACCTGTAGTCCCAACTATTTGAGAGGCTGAGACAGGAGAATTGCTTGAACCCACCAGGCGGAGGTGGTAGTGGGCTGAGATGGTGCCACTGCACTCCAGCCTGGGCAACAGAGAGAGACTTAGTCTCAAAACAAAAAACAAAAAAGAAAAAAAAAATATGTAGCACACTTCAAATACAGTGGTCCCCCTTTACCTGCAGTTTCATGTTCTTAGGTTTCAATTACTCGCAGTCAACTGCAGTCTGAAAATATAGTATTTTGAGAGAGAGAGAGAAATTATATTCACACAACTTTTATTTCAGCATCATTTTATAATTGTTCCATTTTTAGTTATTATTGCTAATCTTCTGCTGTGCCTAATTTGTAAACTAAACTTTATTATAGGTATGTATATATGTATAGGGGAAACCAGTATATGTAGGGTTCAGTACTAACCTATCCCAGGTTTCAGGCATCTACTGGGAGTCTTAGAAAGTATCACCCATGGATAAGGAGGGGCTATACAGACATTAATTTTTATAAAAAAAATAAATGGGGGCTGCTTTGCCTGTGGAGTAGCAATTCTTTCATTCCTTTGTTTTCTTAATAAACAGGATTTCATTTTAAAAAATAAAAAATAATGAATAAATAAATAAATAGGGCCAGGTTTGGTGGCTCACACCTATAATCCCAGCACTTTGGGAGGTTGAGGTGGGTGGATCACTTGAGCTCAGGAGTTTGAGACCAGCCTGGACAACATAGTGAGGCCTCATTTCTACAAAAAATACAAAAAATAGCTGGATGTGGGGGCTTATGTCTGTTGTCCCAGCTACTCAGCAGCTGAGGCAGGAGGATTGATTGAGCTCAGGAGGTTGAGGCTGCAGTGAGCTGTCATCAAGTCACTAAGCTCCAGCCTGGGCAACAGAGCGAGACACTGTCTCAAAATAAAAACAAAAATAAAAATAAATAAATGAAGACTCTTGCCTTGGATGCAATCCATCATATGCAACTGGTTGCTACCTAGTGCCTAGAACTCTTTCTGCCTATATGTGTTAACACATAGTAAATGATAATTAAAGAGAGAATAAAGTCGAGGACCTAATTCACATTAAAATATAAGCAACTCATTGGATCTACTTATCTCAACATATCTGCATTTTAATAAAAAATTACACCTTAACATTCCAAAATTGATCTCAAAAGGTGACATTTTACATTCATCTACTGTTCAGTGGAAAGACAATTTGGGGCAATTGAGTGGTTTTCTTTGTGGTCCCCAAAAACTGTTACAGAAGAATAAAGAGAACAAGAGCTCAAATATATGAACACACACCCAAATGTTTTCAAACTTTTATGTCTGGGAAGAATATATTTGCTCTTAGTATATGACCCAACATATGAGTAAGGAGTCTTTTTTTTTTTTTTTTTTGAGACAGTCTTGCTCTGTCACCCAGGCTGGAGCGTAGTGACATGATCTTGGCTCACTACAACCTCCGCCTCCTGGGTTCAAGTAATTCTCCTGTCTCAGCCTTCCAAATAGCTGGGATTACAGGCACTCATTAACATGCCCAGCTAGTTTTTGTATTTTGAGTGGAGACGGGCTTTCACCATGTTGGCCAGTCTGGTCTCGAACTCCTGGCCTCGAGATCTGCCTTGGCCTCCCAAAGTGCTGGGATTACAGGCTTGAGCCACCAAGCCTGTCTGAGGAAGGAGTCTTTTTTTTTTTTTTTGTTGTTGTTGTTGAGACAGAGTCTCGCTTTGTCGCCCAGACTGGAGTACAGTGGCCGGATCTCAGCTCACTGCAACCTCTGCCTCCCGGGTTCACGCCATTCTCCTGCCTCAGCCTCCCGAGTAGCTGGGACTACAGGCGTCCGCCACCTCGCCCGGCTAGTTTTTGTATTTTTTAGTAGAGACGGGGTTTCACCGTGTTAGCCAGGATGGTCTCGATCTCCTGACCTTGTGATCCGCCCGTCTCGGCCTCCCAAAGTGCTGGGATTACAGGCTTGAGCCACCGCGCCCGGCCGAGGAAGGAGTCTTAAAGGATGCATGAAGGTTTGTGAGTAACCCAGGTCTTCTCTGGATAATCTCCGTGCTCAGGCACCTCTCTTTTCCTACTCTGAACATTGAACAGGGGCAGAAGGAAGCAAGCCATGAGAGAGAGGGACAAGTGTGACCAGAAGGTCCTCAAGGGCCCAAAAGCAGAGTTCCTGAGAGCACAAATTCCCACAGGTGCATACTAAAAAATATTTATGTTTCTACTTTGGCAGAACTCAATTAGTTCCCAATGTACTGGAATGAAATGGAATAATGAGACATACCTCACTAAAAATCTAGGCTCCTGTCCAGAACTTTCCATTCTGTGAGACAGCAGTGGGCAGAAGGAGATGATAAAAGTAGGTAGAACTTAGCTCTGTATATATAGACCCAAAACTCCAGGGGCCTGTGAGGGAGAGGAGGGTAGAGAGGTCCTGAGTATCGTTCTTCATGCTTCAGTCAGACAGGCCTCTATTCCATGGGAAAGTTCATTGGCCATTTTTACCCGGGGCTATTTCTTTTCTCTTATGGACTATATCAGGCCACAGTGGTCTCCAAGGGCATGATACTCAAAGGTTGTGTCCTGTATCCTTTGTGCTCTCCCAGGAATAAGCAAAGATGTTCCAGGCTGTGGAAAATATCCTATGGAGGATTACTGAAGATAGTGACTGGCTCCCTCTTAACATTTTATGTGGTACTCTGTCTTGATAGCGGGATGGTGCTTATGAGCAAGCAGGTGCCATCAAGGTTCATGTACCCCAAAGAGTGGCAGCACCTCACCATGTTCATCCTCCTCACTCTCAATGGCTGCGTGGACTTCATGAGCAAGAACGTGCTGCCTCAGAGGTGTGTGGGCCTAGAAAAAGGTACCCTGGTCCTGATCATCTACCAGCTCCTGCTGCTGATGGTGTCACATGCTAAAGACTCAGAAGGGGTGGAGCTGCACGTTCACTCTCTGCTCATTTTGGTGGTGTTCCTGCTGTTGCTGGTGTTGACTGCACAGCTGTGGGCTCCCAACATGTGTCATCTCCAGCTGATGGAGACCTTTCTGATGCTGATGATGGGCTCCTGGCTGATGCAGGCAGGCTTTATTCTATATAGACCTGTCTCTGGCTACCCATGGCAAGACGATGACATCAGTGACATCATGTTTGTCACCACCTTCTTCTGCTGGCATGTGATGATCGATGCCTCATTCCTGTTGGGAATCTATGGCTTCTCTTCCTTTTGGTATCATTGTTACAGTCCCAGCTTGAAGCTGACCGGACCCAAAGAAGCTCCGTATTATGCAAGCACTCCAGGACCCCTCTACAATTTGCTACAGGAAGTGGAGCAGTCAGAGAAAGAGGACCAGGCTCTCCTTTTTTCAAAGAGCTCCCCCTGAGACAGGGCCTACAGTGACTGGCACGTTGTCCACCTCTTCTTCCTCCTGTGGGCTTCTTAGCCATGAAAATGGCACCCTCTTTGGTCCCCAGTGAAGGGAATGGCCCTGAAGGACAGTAACTGGCCCCGACTGTTGTCCCTGTAGCTGGGCCTCAGATTGCTGAGGACATAGGGAGAGAGAAACCTGAAGAGGGGGCACAGATGGGGTTATGTGGATGGGGCAAAGTGGAAGAGGAGGAAGAGGCCCAAAGGGGTAGGAATGTGGCCAAGAAATATCCATAGTGGGAAGAGAACAATCAAAGGGAGGCCTCTGAAAGGAGGAGGGTGGAGCCCAGCAGTGATGCCCTCACCAGCTGTCTGGCCTGGTTTTTACCTGAGGAATAAAGACTTCTCACAAATCAAGATTGCAGTGATGGGTATTTCTGTTGGCCAGCTAAGGCGAAACAGCATAAATAGATGGAGTACCATTCACTTAACCCACCTGATTGAAATAAGAATCCCATATATATTTTTAACTTGGGTGGATTAGCATAGTTTCAAATTCTACACATAAAGTGAGAATTAAAACTGTTTACATCATAGTTTTTCAAGTCTCCATAAACCAAACTTTCACTAAATGCCACCACATCTCTAACTCCTGACCTCTAACCCAGCCAAAGCAAAGTGTTTTTCTACTTGTTTAACCATCACTAGCCCCAGCAGCAGTTTACTAGATCCTGATTTACTGGAGCCTACACTTGAGCCTTTCCAAATAACACTCTCTACAAAACCCATCGGCAGTCACATTTTTACTACACAGTGTCATTCTACACTCAGCAATAAATTTCATGTACCACTTCCACCAAAAAGACCTCCTCCAGAAAATTCTCATAGACTCCTTGGGTCTGGAGATCTTCAGAAACTCTGTAAATCTGTGTTGCTATTTGCCCGTGCTGCTGATATACTCTCCTTTGCTCTGTATCTCATATTGCCCCTCTCCAGGAGGTTTTGCTCCACCAACTACAAGGCAGGCTCCCGAACAGCAGGGAATTTATCCTATCCTTGTTACCCATTTCCGCTGCATGTTCCAGAAGAATATAACATTGTCCTCTGCACAGTTCATGCGTAATAAAATCTCATTTGCTTCAGGCACCTCCCTTTCCTGTCTCTTCTAAATGTAGTGTCTGCTCTGTGAACTCTCAGAGAGGCAGTCATGGGCTAAGACTGCATCACATAGCAGCAGGTCTGAGTATAAAATAAACTCCACTGACCTGTTTAGGAGATCGGTTTACTCTGTGTATCATCTTTTACTGAACCTCTATGAGGTATGCCCCATTGGCTTCCCAGATGTCTCCATTTTACATATAAAAAACTGAAGACTTCCACAGGTGTCTGTGCCCAAAGACTCACGGCTGGTCAGAGACAGGACAGGAACATATGCTCTGAAAGTCAAGCCCCTGCTTCTGTTGTCTGGGCTCAAATGACTTCTCTGCAGAGAAAGGTGGAGGAGTGTGACTGATGTGGAAAACAAGATGGGCAGAAAGCAGGTGGCAAGAAGCCCCGGTGTGCATGAGTAGAGCACTGCAATGACCCCTAGGCCTCCTAAAGAGTATGTGCACATCATACCTTCTGTCTGTATCTTAGGCTGCCCTGGGTATGCAGAGGATGCTGGGCTTCCATACCCCTGGCAGGGCTAATGTTTTGGGTACAGGTCAGACTGGAGCCTGAGACAAGACGCTTCGAATCCTTCTTGTTTATTGGATTGTGTCTAATTACTGGGCTCTTTTTCATTATTTATCATCTGGGCTCTCATTTTTTATTGCCTTTTTTATTTTTTTTGTTTTGTTTTGTTTTTGAGATGGAGTCTTGCTCTGTCACCTAGGCTGGAGTACAGTGGCATGATCTCAGCTCACTGCAACCTCCGCCTCCCAGGTTCAAGTGATTCTCCTGCCTCAGCCTCCCAAGTAGCTGGGACTACAGGCATGTGCCACCATGCCCAGTTAATGTTTGTATTTTTAGTAGAGACAGGGTTTCACCATGTTGGCCAGGCTGGTCTTGAACTCCTGACCTCAGGCGAGCCGCCCACCTTGGCCTCCCAAAGTGCTGGGATTACAGGCATGAGCCACCGCACCTGGCCTTATTGCCATTCTTGAATATAGTCATGGTAAATAATAAAGAAACCACTTCCTTATTGATCTCATCAAGTCATTCATATCCTAATTCTAAACTGCTAAGCAAATCTCTGATAATTAGTGAATTTCTCCCAACATAATATCTCATAAAATATGTCTTCAGCTAATATATCTGCATTTGTAGAAACATTTAAATTGAGTGTACTCCTCTCCAAAAACATTCCCAATATAAGTTTAACAAAATTCAGCAAACCCATTGTAAAATATATCTGAGAAAGGAACACTGAGACAGCTCAAGCATTTTTTTCCCAGAAGAAAAAAATGAGGGAGAAAATTGCTTTGCCAGCTTTCATAATCCATTATGAAATTAACTCAAGAATTAAAACAGTGTGGTATAGGAGGAAGCAAATAACATAGGTCCATAAATCAACATGGTATAGCTTAATAGAGGCTCCAGAAACAGAAATATGGAATGTGAGAATGAAATACATATTATGAATGGTTTATTCAATTAATGTGAGGAATAACTGGCTTTTTGTTTGTAGAAACAACAGCTTTGTTTCAAGGTGTAGGCAAGGTTTGTTCCTCATAGATGCTCTGATGTAAAATATGCTGCGTATCTCCCTCCTAGCTTCCAAAGACTGCTGGTAGTCTGGCATTCCTTGGCTTATACCGGCATCACTCCCAAATATGCCTCCAGCTTCACATTGTCTTCTCCTGTGTGTTTCTCTGTGCCTTTAATCTCCTTCTGCTTTTCTCTTACAAGGACACCTGCCATTGGCTTTAGGGCCCACCCCAAATCCAAGGTGAGCTCATCTTGAGATCCTTAACTTAATTATATCTGCAAATACTCTTGTCCAAATAAGATCACATTCACAGGTTCTAGGGGTTAGGACTTGGACCTATCTTTCTGGGTGCCACCATTCAATTCACTATCCTTTCATATATAAAGAAGTCTCATGTCCCATGTCCTACCTCCGTCTGGGGCCTAGAGGCAGTTAACAGCTCCAACTATTACTCAAGTATCCTTATGGTCTCCTTATACTCTGTCCACATCTGTAAAAGAAGTACCTTTATTTATGTATTTTATGTATTTATTTTTGAGACAGAGTCTCGCTCTGTCACCCAGGCTGGAGTGCAATGGTGCAATCTCTGCTTATTGCAACTTCTACCTCCCAGGTTCAAGCAATTCTCCTGCCTCAGTCTCCTGAGTAGCTGGGATTACAGGTGCCCGTCACCAGACCCAGCTAATTTTTTTTTTTTTGTATTTTTAATAGAGATGGGGTTTCACCATGTTGGCCAGGCTGGTCTTGAACTCCTGACCTCAGGTGATTCACCTGCCTTAGCCTCCCAAAGTGCTGAGATTACAGGTGTGAGCCACCGCACCTGGCCCAGAAGTACCTGTATTAAACCCTCTGTGAACTATCCCAATTTGGGTTTCCATCTATTTCTAATTGAAACTGTACCTGAAACAGCAGTGGAGGAATTATACTGCAGGCCAAAACCTTAGAAAGAGTTTACCCTCAGATGTTGGTAAGAGTGAAAAAAGAAAACTTTCACTACTGAATTTCACAAAAGTGAAGATCCAGTGAAGGACACTTATTTGTAAACATGTGGTTAATAAATAGAGATTTTTCACCTCCAATCAAAATGACCAAGGGATTAATTAATATATTTAGGAATCCTAAAGAGCTACTCTTTTCAAGGAACTATGCAAGGATTGGCAATAAAATAATGAGAAAAATACAAATAACAATATACATAATTATATTGTAACTATGGTAATGGATGAAAAGGATAATTAGATAGTTTGGTAAGCAGAATTCTAAGATGGTCCCCAAGATTTCTGCTTTTGGTGTACATATTCAGGTTAATCCCCTTCCCTCGAGTGTTGCTGGGACCAGTTCATATAAGGAAATATAAAATCTAAGCTTAGTTACTAATCAGTTGACTTTGAATTAATCAAGAGGAAGATTGTCCTGGATGGGTCTGACCTAGTCAGATGAGCCCATAAGAAGAAGGTGAATCATCAAGGATTCACTCCTGCTGGCCTGGAAGAAAACTCACAGCCATGTCATGATTTGTCTATGAAAGCCATGTGCCAAGAACTGAGAACAACCTCTAGAGCAGAAGATTCAGCCGGCTCCTGTTGGATTCCTGACCCATACGAACTGTGAAATGGTCAGTTTTCATTGTGTGTGCTCCCAAATTTGTGTTAATATATTGTTACAAAGAAATAGGAAACGAGTAAAGGTGGTGTTAAATTTTAGTAAAGGTTTATCCAGCACTGTGAGCAGTAGAAAACACTGTATCATACTGAGACTTGTGGCCCTGTAACAGAAAGATTTTATCCAAAATGAAGTAGGTGTACAAAGAGGAGCTAGTACCATTCTTACTGAAACTCTTCCAAAAAATCTAAGAGGAGGGATCTCTTCCTAACTCATTCTACAAATCCAGTATTACCCTAATACCACAGTCAGGCAAAAATACAACAGAGCAAGACTCCATCAAAGAAAAAAAAAGAAGAAGAAGAAGCAGGAGAAGGAGAAGGAGAAGGAAGAATCCAATGTCATTTTCTATAGCCACACAAAAAAATAAAAACTAGAAATACATTTGACCAAAGAGGTGAAAGATCTCTACAAAGAAAACTACAAAATACTGACAAAATAAACTGTAGAAGACACAAATAAATGGAGAAACATCCCGACACCCCATACTCATATACTGGAAGAATCAATATGGTTAAAATGACCATATTACCCAAAGCAATCTACAGATTCAATGCAATTCTTATCAAATTGCCAACATTATTTTTCACAGAATTAGAAAAGCAATCCTAAAGTTCATATGGCTCTATAGAAAAGCCTAAATAGCCAAAACACTCTTGAGCAAAAAGAATAAAGCCAGAGGCATTACATTGCCTGACTTCAAATTATACTACAAACCTAAAGTAACTAAAACAGCAAGGTATTGGTACAAAAATAGACTCATAGATCATGGTACAGAAATAAAGCCACATACCAACAACCAATTGATCTTTGATAAAGTGGAAAAAATAAAGAGTGGGGGAAAGAGATGCTAAATGGTGCTGGGTAAACTGGCTAGTTATATGCAGAAGAATAAAACTGGACCCCTATCTCTCACTATATACAAAAATTAAAAGGAAATTGATTAAAGACCTAAATGTAAGACCTGAAACTATAAAAAAAAAAAAACCTAGAAGGACACCTAAAAAAAAAAAAAAAAAAAAAACTCTTCTGAACATTAGCCTAGGCAAAGAATTAAAGAATTTATGGTAAAGACTCCAAAAGCATTTGTGCAACAAAAACAAAAATAGACAAATGGGACTTAAACTGAGATGTTTTTGCACAGCAAAAGAAATCATCAACAAGATAAACACACAACCTACATAATGGGAGAAAATATTTACAAATTTTGCCTCCAACAAAGGATTAATATCCATAATCTGCAAGAAACTCAATTCAAGAAGAAATAAATGAACAATTCCATTAAAAACTAGGCCAAGGACATGAACAGACATTTCTCAAAAGAAGAAATACAAGTGACCAACAAACACCTGAAAAAATGATCAACATCAAAAATCATCAGAGAAATGCAAATTAAAACCTAACTGAGATACCAACTCTCAGCAGTCAGAATGGCTTTCATTAAAACGTCAAAAAAATAAATAAATAAAACCCAGATGTTTCCTTTTATTTTATTTATGTTTTTATTATTATTATTTTTGAGACAGTGTCTCATCCTGTCACCCAGGCTGGAGTGCAGTGATATGAATACAGCTCACTGTAGCCTAGAACTCCTGGACTTAAGTGATCTTTCTTGCCTCAGTCTTCCTAGTAGCTGAGACCACAGGTGGGCATCAACACACAAGGGTATTTTTTTATTTTTATATTTTGTAGAGGCAAGATCTTTTCTTGTTGCCCACAGCCAGTCTTGAATCCTACTCTTAAGCTAGGATTGGCCTTCCAAAATGCTGGGATTACAAGTGTGAGTTACCTCACCTGTCCAAAAAACAACAGATATTGGTGAGGATGCAGAGAAAAGGGAACATTTGTATACTGCTGGTGGGAATGTAAATTAGTTCCACTTCTATGGAAAACACTATGTACATATTTCAAAGAACTAAAAATAGAACTACCATTCAACCCAGCAATCCCATTATGGGCTATCTACCCAAGGAAAAGAAATCATTATATAAAAAGACACCTGCACTCATGTGTTTGTTGCAGCACTATTTACAAAAAGCAAAGTCATGGATCCAACCTAAATGTCCACCAAGAGTTGATTGGAAAATGTGGTATATATACACCATGGGATACTATGCAGCCATAAACAAGAACAAAATCATGTCCTTTATAGCAACATAGATGGAGTTGGAGGCCATTATCCTAAGTGAACTGACGCAGAAGCAGAAAATAAAATACTGCATGTTCTCAATTACAGGTGGGAGCTTTCTTCATCTTTACATCCATGAGTGCCATTGTTATTAAACAAATGATACTCATGGACATAAAGATAGAGAAAACAGACTCTGGGGACTCCAAAAGATGGGGGGTAGGGACATAGGGCTTAAAATTACCTACTGGGTACGATGTCCAATATTAGGTGATGGGTACACTAGAAGCTCTACCCCCATCATGATGCATGTAATACCAATGTCCAATGCAACAAACAAGTACCCCCAAATCTAAAAATTAAAAAAAATAATAAAATGAAGCAGATACTGTTGAGAAGCAGCAGCTTCACAGCCATTTACTTCTTGTGCTCCTTACTTCATAAGGAAGCTTTTGTGAACTTAGGTTCCTGAGCCCCAGAAAGCAGGTGACTGAGACAGGGCACATAAGTATTGTAGACCTGAGATATTGAAGGCAGGGGAGAGGATTGGGTGAGAATAATTAGCTTAACCCTTCAGGTAGTTGGTCATAACTGATGGCCAGGAGTTGCATTTACATGATCTTCCTGTAGTCCTCTTAGAGAAATGGTAGACAGCATGTATTAACTAACTGATTTAAAGAGATAAACCCTTCAATCTTACTGGCTTAACACAATAGAAAGTTATTAATCCCTACACATAAAGTTGAATGCCAGCATTCCTAGTTGGCAGGGAGCCTTCCATATAGTCTTTCAGAAGCCAGGGTCCACCCATCCTGTGTCTTTGCCCTTCCGCAGAGCCCCCCAGTTCTCTATGTTCAGCCAACAGATATGAAAAATGAAATGAGCAAGAGGGAGGCTTCCATGGGCCATGCCTTGAAGTGGAATACAGCACTTCTACACACATTCCATTGGCTCGAGCTCAGTCTCCAAGAGGCTGGGAAATGTAGTGCCTGCCTGGGCAGCCCCCTTCCACTGCTCTACCTGTGGGAGGGAATGAGACTTTTTGGTGGTCACATAGCTGTATTGTCCACATGAAACTTGAAGTTTAGAGGGATTCCCAAACTGCAGAATGAAGAATCCTGAACAAAAGGAAGCAAAGGTTAACTCCTAACTAGGGGATGCATATTCTGGTTTGGAATAGAAATGATCTTGAAAAAACAGATTCACGGAGCTTGAGTTCTGTCCTCAGCCACAGGTTATGAGTCCATAGCACGGTCATAAGAGAAGATACAGGAATAACAGAGGTAGGGGCCAGGTGCAGTGGCACTTTGGGAGGCCAATGGGGTGCAGATCACTTGAGATCAGGAGTTCAAGACCAGCCTGGCCAACATGGTGAAACCCTGTCTCTACTAAAAACACAAAATTTAACTGACATCGTAACATATACCCATAGTCCCAGCTACTTGGGAAGCTGAGGCAGGAGAATTGCTTGAATCCGGGAGGCATAGGTAGCAGTAAGCTGAGATTGCACCACTGCACTCCAGCCTGGGCAACAGAGTGAGACTCCGTCTCAAACCAAAAAAAAAAAAAAAAAAAAAAAAAGGAATAACAGAGGTAGGGTGAGTACATGCTTCCACCTTGACAAAAGTTTCCATAAGAAAAAGAAGTTTGCAGCTATTGAAATGTGATCATTGAAAAGCACCTGAAACCAATTATACAAATGGTGAAAATGAAGTCATGGTTATGCAATGGAGGTACAAAGCTCACATTATACACAATTTTGAAGAGAAAAATTATGAGCTAGTGTGCCAGGTGAAATCAAGGATATATGACTCTTTTTTTTTCTTTTAACAGAGTCTCACTTCGTTGCCCAGGCTGGAGTGCAATGGCACGATCTCAGCTCACTGCAACCTCCACCTCCCAGATTCAAGCAATTCTCCTGCCTCAGCCTCCCAAGTAGCTGGGATTACAGTCACCTACCACCACACCCAGCTAATGTTTTGTATTTTTAGTAGAGACGGGGTTTCGCCATGTTGGCCAGGCTAGTCTCGAACTCCTGACCTCAGGTGATCCACCCGCCTAGGGCTCCCAAAGTGCTAGGATTATAGGCGTGAGCCACTGTGCCCAGCCAAAGGATAGATGACTCTTGAACTAAAAAATTAGAATGTTGCTTTCCATTTCTTTTATTTTTTTCTCTTTGTCTTTCCTTTTTCTTTTCTGATCTAATTTTTTGCTGTGCCTTACCTGAATGCCTGGGCCAGTGGTGCAGGTGCAGGCAGCAGGAAGTTTTCCATCTCTTATAAGCCTTGTTTTCATAAGTCAGTGACAAATCCCAAAGCTTAGTAAACCTTACTTCAAATAAGATGAAAGTTTGAAACATGAGCAGATGAGCTCTCTCTGACCTTGTTCTGATTTCCCTGGACCCACTCTCCGTATGGCTTTCTCAAGCCTCCAGCCTTCTGACCTTCTCTTCCTAAGGTGTACTTGGCTTTGCCAACGATGCCCCTCCTAAACAAAGTTAAATTAAAATATGCCTTTGAAAAATATCACAGTCTGTGGAAAAATCCCACAGTCATTAAGAAGTTTATAGTGTAGTGCTCTAGATGCCATTTCTGATCAAACTTCTACCTCTTCAATGAACTGCTTTTTTCACTAAAATTTTAAAATGGATATTTCCCTCAACAGGTCATTCAATTCCATCCAATATCTGTGCAATCCAACATGGTAGCCATTAATCACATGTGGCTATTGAGAACTTGGAATATGGTTTGTCTAAATTGAGATGGGCTGTAAGTGTAAAATATACACTACAGTTTGAAGATTCTGTATGAAATAAGAAAGATAAAATACTTCATTCAGGCTGGGCATGGTGGCTTATGCCTGTAATCCCAGCACTTTGGGAGGCCAAGGTAGGCAGATCACCGGAGGCCAGGAGTTAGAGACCAGCCTGGGCAACATAAGGAGACCCTATCTCTGCACAAAATTTTAAAAATTGGCTGGTGTGGTGGTGTGTACCTGCACTCCTAGTTACACAAGAGGTTGAGGCTAGAGAATAACTTCAGCACAGGAGTTTGAGGCTTCAGTGAGCTATGTTTGCACCCCTGCACTCTAGCTTGGGTGACAGAGTGAGACCCTGTCTCTTAAAAACAAAACAAAATAAAACAACTTGTGGCTCATGCCTGTAATCCCAGTGCTTTGGAAGGCCAAGGCAGGTGGATCACTGGAGACCAGGAGTTTGAGACCAGCCTGGCCACCATGGTGAAACCCCATCTCTACTAAAAATACAAAAATTAGCTGGGAGTGGTAGTACACACCTAATCCCAGGAGTTGGGAGGCTGAGGCATAAGAATTGCTCGAACCTGGGAGACGGAGGTTGCAGTGAGCTGAGATTGCACCATTGCACTCCAGCCTGGGTGGCAGAACAAGACTCTGTCTCAAAAAAAAAAAAAAAAAAAAAAAAACGTAATTCATAACTTTTATAACTTTTATATTAATTACGTTTTGAAATAGTATTTCTAATATATTGGGTCAAATCTCACTAAAATCAATTTCACCTTTTTTATACTTAATGAATGTAGGGGTTGGAAAATTTAAATTTACATGTGACATTTGATTTCTATGAAACAGAAGTAGTCTAAAAAGTAGTGTAAATAGTTCCCTAATGTGTGTGTGTATGTGTGCATGTGTGCATGTGTGTGTAGAGGTGTTGTGCCTTCAACTAAACAGTGAGCTCTTAGAGGGAAAGAATTTGTCTTTATACTCCTTTATAAGCCCTGCAGACTCAGAAGGGTCCACGGCAGTTAGGAAATCCAATGTTTACTGTGTTCCTGAGGACGTTCTTGAGTACTCTGGCATTTCACGATGCCAGACAAAAGGCGGTGGTTTTACCTGGGCTCCCTCGGGAATGTGGGGCGGCAGGTGGGGAGGCAGGTCTTGGCGGAGTCTCACCATGGAGCAGCTGGGCCAGGAGGGACCTCCTGGACGCCAGTAGTAAAGCGATTTTTGGAAATTCAGTTTCCCATTGTTTAGGAAAAACTTTTAAACTGTGTTTTTCCTCTGCTTTCACACCACAGCATTCAACACAGAAGACTTCTGTAAGCAAATGTGGGGGTTTTCCTTCACGCGCACCAAGTGGCAGACACCAGCAGGGTGTTAGTAATTTAATTCCAAGACTATCTACCTGGAGATAGCGTCACATCCCACAGGGTGAGGGCTCAATCGCCAAAACTGCCCCTCCAACAGCAGCTGCAAGCACGGACTTTCAGAACTTCTGAAGACCAACTTTAAGTTGGGGTTCCCATAACCCTGCTCTTTGGATTTGATTAATTTGCAAGAGCAACTCACAGAACTCAAAGAAACACATTTGCCAAGTTACTATAAAGGATATTGCAAAGAATACAGATGAAGAAATGTGTAGCATGAGGTACGGGGGAAGGGGCACAGGGCTTCCATGCCCTCCATAAGTGTGCCACCCTCTAGGAACCTCCACCTGTTCAGCCACCTGGAAGCTCTCTCAACACTTCTTTGGCCTTTGGGCTTTTTTTTTTTTTTTTTTTTTCTGAGATGGAGTCTCACTCTGTGGCCCAGGCCAGAGTGCAGTGGCGTGATCTCGGCTCATTGGAACCTATACTTCCCAGGTTCAAGCAATTCTCCTGCCTTAGCCTCCCGAGTAGCTGGGATTACAGGCATGCACCACCTTGCCCAGCTAACTTTTGTATTCTTAGTGGAGACGGGGTTTCACCATATTGGCCAGGCTGGACTTGAACTCCTGACCTCAAGTGATCCACCCGCCTCAGCCTCCCAAAGTGTTGGGATTACAGGCGTGAACCACCTCACTCAGCCCTTTGGGCCTTTTAAGGAGACTTCATTGATCGTCCATGAATGATGCATGGATAACTATGTCAAAATGTGATTGGACAAAAAGGGCATTATGGAAACCCAGGAAGGCCTGTCTGTTCAGATTCTTCTTGGTCTCTCCATGCAACATTCCTTCCTGCAGAGTATGGGGCAGGACCCTCTCTGGAATGAAGGTCTTATGACCTGAAATCAGATTAGGGTCCTGCCTTGGGCAATTGAAAGGAGGGGAGGAGAAGGTCAGAGAGAGATTCTGTTTCCTGAGGTCTGCTTCTGAAGCCTAAAGTGCTCCCAACATTATGACAAAAGACTGTCTCAGGGTTAAGGGAGATATGAGCTAGGAGCCATGGACAAAAGCCAACATGTATATACTCATAATATCACACCCATGAAACAGCTTTCCAGGTGCTTCGTGTCCACAGACTCTAGAGCTGTCTAGCAGTTCTGCTAATCATTCACCACCCTTGGCTCCTTGCTCAGCTGCTTGTGGGCAGTGTCTGGTTTGGGATGGGCGATTCCTATCTTCAAAGTCCTGGGATCAGGATGTTCATGTTTTAATGAACTATGTGCAGCCTTGATGTCTGGCCAAGGCGGAGGACTGAACATCCCAGACAGGACTGTAAGTGGGGCTACATGTCCTGCATTCATGCCACATTCAATCTCCCGTTGCTGTTGAGTCAGTGCTGCTGTTCTCCCTCCTCTTCTGACCACTGGTGCCCAGCTCTCAGCTGCCAGGAGCATCTATGGCAATGAGTGTGTGAGCCGGAATAAGCTCTGCTACTCCCGCCTTGTGTGGACCACAGACCTGAGGTTCAAGAAGCAATATTAAGAGTAACCATTGTGATAGATGCCATATACTGCCCCCTCCACCAAAAAAGAGTGACCAAATGCAATTATTCTTGAGGCCTGAAGACCACAGCTCCTAGAGGAGCAACAGACTGCCTACTTCTCCCAGGACAAATTCAAGAACCAAGGAGAGTTCCTGGGGTTCTCTTCTCTGTGATTCACTTCGAAGTATTGCTCTCAGATTTTCCCTTTGAATCTCCTTCCTCTGAGCATTCAGGTCTACAGTGCTTCCATGTATTTTGATAGTTCACCAAAAGGGAGAAGGAGACAGGAGACAAACATGCTCACCTCTGTGTCGCAACATCTATGCCTTTTTATTTTCACTGTAGGAAAAATTAAGTCCAATGCTCCTTTTTGTAGATAAGGGTATGACATTCAGGAAATCAAGAGAAAACTAGAACTAGAACCCAGATTCTGACTTCACATCAGTGTATTTTCCACTTCCTCATGGTGCCTTCTGAAGACTGTCTCTACACCTCACTGGTGACAATGGTCACATCCAAGTTGTGGGATTATCGATGATTTTTTTTTTTTTTGAGATGGAGTTTCACTTTTGTTGCCCAGCCTGGAGTACAATGGCGCTATCTCAGCTCGCTGCAACCTCCACCTCCCAGGTTCAAGCAATTCTCCTGCCTCAGCCTCCCAAGTAGCTGGGATTACAGGCATGCACCACCATGCCCGGCTAATTTTGTATTTTTAGTAGACACAAGGTTTCATCATGTTGGTCAGGCTGGTCTTGAACTCCTGACCTCAAGTGATCTACCCACCTCGGCCTCCCAAAGTGTTGGGATTACAAGTGTGAGCCACAATATCTGACCTTACAGATGATTCATAATGTTCCTTTCGCGTATATAATTTATGTTCTACTGAAGGGGTGTGGAAAGAAATGAAACAGAAACAGAAAGAAAGAAAGAGAGACAGAGAGAGAGAGAGAGAGAAAGAAAGAAAGAAAGAAAGAAAGAAAGAAAGAAAGAAAGAAAGAAAGAAAGAAAGAAAGAAAGAAAGAAAGAAAGAAAGAGAGAGAGAGAAAAGAAAGAGAAAGAGAAAGAGAGAGAAAGAAAAGAAAAGAAAAGAAAAAAAGAAAAGAAGGAAGGAAAAGAAAGGCAGGAAGGCAGGCAGGCAGGAAGGCAGGAAGGGAGGGAGGGAGGGAAAACAGGCTGGCACAGTGGCTAACACCTGCAATCCCAGCAGTTTGGGCGGTAAGGCAGGAGGATCACTTGAGCCCAGGAGTTCAAGACCAATCTGGGCAACAAAGTAAGAATCTATCTTTGAAAAGAAAAAAGAAAAAAAAAATACCTGATTCTTCTACAATGACTGTATATTAATTCTATAAGAACACCTAAAAATTAAAATTAAATAAGAAAGTAAATTCCTTCAGAAAGCAGAATTAAGTTTTGTTTTTATAGCCTACCTTCACATTCGACTCCCCAGCCACACCAGATCTCACAACTGCAAGAAGAAGTATGAATTATTGTCATGCTCAACTGCAGAGAGTGATATCTAATTTTTCTGGCATAAAGTGGGCTTGAGAAAGTGTAAGTAAGTTAGGCATTTGGATGGGAGAGAGGGCTCAGAGGCAGCACTGTGCCCTGTGTGTAAACTCTCCTCCTCCCCACTGGGGGCGCCATCAGCACACAGGTGTTGCCTCTGCTTTACAGCATTGCTTGTAGTGTGAGCAGGGATGATTACGCAGAGGACTGAGTCAGCAAGGTTCACCATCTGTGATGAACTTCCACTTGCCTCAGCACACCTATTGCCCTCAGAGAAACTCCTGCTGCAGGGACCCTCTGCAATAAACCCAGAATCACTTGTGTGCCCAGGGATGCTTCACATTCCCTGTATCTTGTTCTCCACCATCCCCCTTTCTCAGGCTCGGAGGGCTGTTACCCAATACCTAGAACTCTGTCCTCCTAGATGCATTAGACACTCAACAAGTAATCACTGAGAAAGGAAGCTGGTGGCTATTTCATATGAAAATATCAGTGGCCAATACCAGCTCACTGGGGTGATTCCTCTCAGTGGTATCCCCATTTTCAGGACTCATCTTACTTTCTTATATCAGTTAGGGATGGCTGATGGAAGCAGAGTGATGGGATACGGATGCCTGATAGAAACTAGACCTTACACATGGGAGCTGGGGACAACATCTATGGAAAGCTGTTTTCTCTCTGCTGTGTTGGGGACCTGAAGTCATTTCAGGTTGAGGTGGCAGCAGTCAGCAAGAACCATATTATATGAATGAGGGAAGGCCAAAGACAAACCAAAACCAAAACCTACCAGGACAAACTGGAGCCCATGTCCTCTCCCTATCTCATACTTCAGTGGCAGGCAACCTGCAGAAGGAATTGGCGCCCTTCACGCAAAGAGTAGCTCAGGGCAGCTCTAAGCCTGGCCACTGCTCATCTGGGAGGTGAGCCTGCAGAACAGTGATGCAATGCATGAACTACAGCAGTACCCAGCACCCTACGCCTTCGGAGTATTCTTAGGTTGCTGCTTCACTTCCGCCTTCAGATTCTCAAGTAAATTCCACCTGTAGCCAAACCTAATTTGGAACCACACTGGGAAGGAAATTCTGGGTTCAAGCTCAGTTATGCTGACACTACTACAAAATCACCACAGCCCCTAAAATCAATACCCAGGGGCAGCTTTTCAGATTCATCTCCTGGCCGGTAGAAATTTTGAAGTGGTAGGCCGGGCGTGGTGGCTCAAGCCTGTAATCCCAGCACTTTGGGAGGCCGAGACGGGCGGATCAAGAGGTCAGGAGATCGAGACCATCCTGGCTAACACGGTGAAACCCGTCTCTACTAAAAAATACAAAAAAACTAGCCGGGCGAGGTGGCGGGCGCCTGTAGTCCCAGCTGCTCGGGAGGCTGAGGCAGGAGAATGGCGTGAACCCGGGAGGCGGAGCTTGCAGTGAGCTGAGATCCGGCCACTGCACTCCAGCCTGGACGACAGAGAGAGACTCCGTCTCAAAAAAAAAAAAAAAAAAAAAAAAAAAAAAAAAAATTTTGAAGTGGTGGTGGTTGGGGGAATGTGAGCGGGTAACAGGGGGATGTTCAAGGGGGCTTTCTTGGAGGTCTTCAAGATGAGTCTATCATAGATAAGTAGAAAAGCCAGATAGGTGCTAAATATACTATATATCCAAATGTTCAAAAGTATCCATAAAGAAAATGTTTGACTTTACAATTGGAACAAAATGATGTCTGAGAAGGACTAAAGTATACTCAAGAGTTTATGAGTGTCCATAATTTGTTGGATACCGTCATGGCAACCCACTCCATTTTCCTCTCCTTTTCTCCTCCGAGCTCTGGGAAGGACAAGAGGAAGGAAGCCATGGGACGTATGGATGAGTATAACCAGAAGCACCTCAAGGGCTGTAAGAGGGTCCTCTGAAAGCCCATTCACCAACTTCTTTGGCAGAAGCCAGTGCATTCCCAATGTACCAGAATGGAATGGAATGATAGACCATATTCCACCAAATGTGTAGGCTTGTCTTGAGAAACATTTCCTTTTTGTGGGGGAGCAGTGGGTGCGGTGAGATGATAAAAGTAGGTGGAAGGCAGTTCTTTCCAAAGCCCAGAACTTGAAGTGGCTGCATAAAGTGAGGCTGTGCCTGAGTATTGCTTTTCTCTCCTTCAGTGGACAGATTGATGGTTCCATGGGAACCTTTATTGGTCATGTGTATCCAGGGCTGTTTCTGTTCTTATATGGACTATATCAGGCAGTAGTAATTTCCAAAGCTATAATATTCAGTGACTCTCTCCTATATCCTTCATCCCCTCCCAGGAATAAGGGAAGATGTGCCAGGCTGTGGAAAATATCCTATGGAGGTTTGTTGAAGATGGCGACTGGCTCCCTGTTGACAGTTTATGAGGTCAGTTGCATTAAAGGAGGGTTGATATTGATGAACAGGGAGCTGCCACCAAGGTTCATGTACCCCAAAGAGTGGCAGCACCTCACCATGTTCATCCTCCTCACTCTCAATGGCTGCGTGGACTTCATGAGCAAGAACGTGCTGCCTCAGAGGTGTGTGGGCCTAGAAAAAGGTACCCTGGTCCTGATCATCTACCAGCTCCTGCTGCTGATGGTGTCACATGCTAAAGACTCAGAAGGGGTGGAGCTGCACGTTCACTCTCTGCTCATTTTGGTGGTGTTCCTGCTGTTGCTGGTGTTGACTGCACAGCTGTGGGCTCCCAACATGTGTCATCTCCAGCTGATGGAGACCTTTCTGATCCTGACGATGGGCTCCTGGCTGATGCAGGCAGGCTTTATTCTATACAGACCTGTCTCTGGCTACCCATGGCAAGATGATGACATCAGTGACATCATGTTTGTCACCACCTTCTTCTGCTGGCATGTTATGATCGATGCCTCATTCCTGTTGGGTATCTATGGCTTCTCTTCCTTTTGGTATCATTGTTACAATCCAAGCTTGAAGCTGACCAGACCCAAAGAAGCTCCATATTATGCAAGCACCCCAGGACCCCTCTACAAGTTGCTACAGGAAGTGGAGCAGTCAGAGAAAGAGGACCAGGCTCTCCTCCTTGCAAAGTGCTCCACCTGAGACAGGGCCTACAATGGCTGTCACATCGTCCACCTCATCTTCCTCCTGTGGGCTCCTCAGCCATGAGCATGGTACCCTCCTTGGTGAAGGTAATGGCCTTGAAGGCTAGGAGTTGTTCCTGTCTGCTGGTTCATTTTCTTTTTTCTTTTTTCTTTTTTTTTTTTTGAGGCGGAGTCTCACTCTGTTGCTCAGGCTGGAGTGCAATGGCACAATCTCAGCTCACTGTAACCTCCGCCTCCCGAGTTCAAGCGAATCTCCTGCCTCAGCCTCCCGAGTAGCTGCAATTACAGGAGGCTGCCACCATGCCCGTGCTGGTGCATTTTCTGTCTCTGAGCCTCTAATTACTGAGAAGATAAGGGGAGAGGGATTGAGAAAGAGATGCTGATGGGATTTGAGGGAGGGAAGGAAAAGGACCAGGAGAACAAATTAGTGTGCAAGAAAAGCCACTGGGAGAAGAGAATGTAACAGAAGGAAGAGCTGTGAAGGGAGGAGAACAGAGTCTAGCAGTTATGCTGTCACTAGCTTCTTCGTCAGGCACAAGGGATTGCCTTTTACCTGAGGGAATCAAGACTTCTCACAACTCACAACTGGACCCATTCAAGTCCCATCTTGATAAAGAAAAGTGGGCACTTTATGTGCTCACCAAAGTGGTGTCACCACATGGAAGCAGCATGATAGAATTTATAATTAATTCATACAGGCTGAAATTATGCTCGTTTTGCCTCCTTCTCTTCCCCTAGCTTTCAAGAATTGGCTTCATTTCAAATGTTACATATAAAGTGAGACTTTTAAAATACTTAATAACATTTCAAATTTCCATAATTTAAATTTGTATAGAATTCAAATGCTATAGCATTTTTATAGAATTCAAATGCTCAGTACTTTCCTGACTTCTCATTTTATTACTCTTACTCTAGCCCAAACTTTCCTATTTCACCATGACCACCCTTGCACAAGCAATTTAGCAGATACCATTCTTGGGTCTTTGCAAATTTCTTTTCCTTGCATGTCACAGTCAGTCATACTACAGTCACATATTTACCATGTTATTCAATTCCCAGAATAAACCTACATCCACCCCCACCACACTGAGTACCCCCAAGGTGGCCTTCTCCAGAACTCTTATTGATTCCCTTGTTTTGGAACTCTTGGGCACTTACATTAAATCTGCCTTGTTATTTTGCTCATACAGGTGACACACTTTCTTTTATACTGCTGCTGAAATCATTTTCTTTTAGGAGGTTTTTCCTCACCCACTAAAGCAGAGGCTTCTAAAGGGAAAAGGCTTTGCCTTATCCAAGTTACCAAATTTCCTATGTATACTCCAGCTATGGATCATGGTTATGTTTAATAAAGGCTTCTTTGCTTCCAGAATCTTCCCTAATCCTGTTTCTTCTAAATGCGTTGCTGGACAGGTTGGAGGTTTTGTGAACCTCTCTGGGTGACAACAACAGTCCTAAACACTGAGTCATTGCCTTAGTAATGCACCCACTCTCTTCCTTGTTTTGGGGTATAATAAAATCCAATAACTTGTTCCTGAAGTTGACTCCGTTATTGTTTTTAATCCTCACAAATGTTTCTATAAGGAATCTCTAGAAAACTGAGACTCCAGCAGGTTGACTTGCCCAAGTCTCACAGCTGGTATGAAGCAAGACAGGAATTTAAGTGCAGGTGTGTCTGACGCAAGCGTGACTGTGTCCTCTGGGCCACAATGACTTTGCTAATGGCAATGGAGAAGCAAGTTATCTCAAAATGAAAAAAATGAAATTGTGAAAGAAAGAAGAAAGAAAGATGGCTCACGCCTCTAATCCCAGCACTTTGCAAGGCCAAGGCAGGTGGATCCCTTGAGGTCAGGAGTTCGAGACCAGCTTGGTCAACATGGTGAAACCCTGTCTCTACTAAACATACAAAAATTAGCCAGGCGTGGTGGTACACACCTATAATCCCAGATGCTCAGCAGGCTAAGGCAGGAGAATCACTTGAACCTGGTAGGCAGAGGTTGCAGTGAGCTGAGATTGCACCACTGTACCCTAGCCTGGATGACAGAGTGAGACTATGTCTAAAAATAAAAAAAGAAAAAAGAAAGAAAAGAAAAGAGAAAGAAAGAAAGTCAGCCAGCCAGAAAGCCCAGGTGAAGCAAACAGTACAGTGTAAACACCCTAGACCTCCCTTAGGAGTGTGTTTATGCAACACTTTCTGTCCTCTACCCCGACCCCCATCTCCCCTAGGGGGTGAGAATCTGGCAGACTCTCAACTTCTGGCTGGGTCTTACATTTCTGGGCTCAGATCCAGAGCAAGTGCTGGGGATAAGACTTGTTTGTGACCAAGGCTTCTAATGCTTGCCATTTCCCCTTTACTCTTGGTTCCTAGACTTTTTTCAATTACTTTTCTTTGGGAGCCTTCTTTTTCTCTTTACCTCTCTTACACATTGACGGGAGGGGATGAAAAAGCACAAACACTTAGCTGCCTGTTTCCTGTAATGAGGCCTAATTCTATAACAATAAACCTCTGGTAATCAAGTGATACCCCCAACATAATAGCTCTCAAATATTCAGTGTAGGCAATAAGCCTGCATGTTATTAACTTACTAGATTTAAGATGCAACAGAAAGGTCCTCCCACTAAAGGCTACTCAGGAAAAAACTCAAAACACTCAAGCTTTTGGGGAGAAGTTTGTCATTCTCACAAAATTCCACCAGAGGGCACTAGGTTCACACCACCCTGGCCAAGCTTCTGATTCTCCAACCCCAGTAAACAAGTCTCCCCAGAACGGGTTTAAAAGAAGTGGGAGAGGAGAAAGGAGAGGAAACATCCAGAACCGGACTAAGAATTGCCCAAGCATCCGGAAAACATACCCTAGGGCTGTTTGTTTCCCATTAAAATTTGGTGAGTGAATGTGAAATAAACAGGGATCCAAATTAACTAATGAGGTGGGAGGGGAGGAAGGGCTGTGGATCCCATTGAGGATTTCTTTGGGAATGGTACCAACTAAAGCACATACTCTGATCTAAATAATTTTTTGATCAGAATGCTAAATTCCCTAAATTTTTTAATTAGCTTCAATAATGTTCCAATCTACAGAACAAAGATCTGTACAGTGTAAATTGAGAATAAAGGACTAAATGTATCTACAAAAACCTCAGATTCACAAAACAATGAAACCGGAGGCAGATTATCAGATGTGAAAAATGATCTCCAAAGAGACTTTCAAAGAGAATCTGTCCTACGGTGTTTTTTTTTTTTTTCTGATAATTTAGTTATTCACAAAGAAAATATATATTACGTGTCTGCTATACGGAAGTCACTGGGTAAGCACACCAAGATTGAGAGGGAAATGGTTGGTTCCTGTCCTCTGCACCTCCCTCAGTGAGGACTGTAGGAATTTCAGTATTTTAGAGATGGTGGCCCTGAAACAGATCATCCACAGACCAAAGAGACTAAAGGAAAGGGAATAGAAAAAGAACAGCACCTTGAAAGTTCATTAGGCTCTAAAATACTGCCCTCATGTGACTTCATCAAGTTATTATGATTTATCTAAGCTTCAGTTCCTCCTCTTTAAGATAGAATGATGTGAAGATCTAATTCTAGAATTGTAAGGCTTTAATTTTCTCAATAGGACATATTTCCCCATGTTGTTAACTAAGTTGAACTTGATTCTTCCCAACTTTCCACGTAATTTCCTGCTAGAGACATGATTCAGGGTAGAGCTCAAATAGACCCAAACCTTCCATCATAACATGCAGTTGGGGAAATGAAGCGTTCCTTGTATTTGACTGATTTCAGTAGGCATCCTACAAAACTCAAATCAGGCTAGAGATATGGCTGACACTTGAATTTCCAATTTCCTGTCCTGAACTGAAAAATACCAAACAATCAAAGACTATAAAGAACAATTCCTCCATTCTCGATGCTAGTTATTGAACTGAAGTATAATGTAGTCTTTCCTTCTGTAACTGTATAAAGTGAAATTTGAAAGCTTTGCCAACTACAGCTTTTCCCTAAATTATGGTTTAAGAATAATGCTATCAAATTCCAGAGCTGTTTCATTTCTTCTTCATTTTTATTATTATTATTTTGATTTGGTTTAAGATTCTACTATGGTCCATTCTTTTGGAAAGAATTGATGTTGGTTTATTACATAATAATAATTTTTAAAAGAATATTATACAATTCTGGGTTGGGTTTCCAGGGTGTTCCCCAACGCTGAGTCTCAATTGTGTCTCTTTAACATGATTTAAAGGTCTCCCGGAATGCCTGTTGAAATCATTCATACGCAGGGAAAATTCCATTTCCTAAACAGAAAAGGTTTGTTCGGTGTGAACCCTACCCTAAATTTCGTGTCGAATGTGTACAAGGCAACCACAGAGGCCCTGGGAAGGCACTCCAGATCGCCAGGTAAAGGATTCCTTACTTGCAGAATGAGAATGGACCCTTTAAAAAACAGAGACAGGGCCGGGTGCAGTGGCTCACGCCTGTAATCTCAGCACTTTGGGAGGCCAAGGCGGGCGGATCACAAGGTCAGGAGTTCAAGACAAGCCTGGCCAATATGCTGAACCCCGTCTCTACTAAAAATACCAAAAAATTAGCCGGCTATGGTGGCACACGCCTCTAATCCCAGCTACTCAGGAGGCTGAGGCAGGAGAATTACTTGAACCCGTGAGGCAGAGGCTGCAGTGAGCGGAGGTTGCAGTGAGCCGAGATCGCGCCACTGCATCCAGCCTGGGCAACAGAGTGAGACTCTGTCTCAAAAAAGAAAAAAAAAGAGAGAAAAAGTTGTTTCCTAATAGAGATAAGATTTGGGGGTAGAGCAAAATCCTAATACAAAGCGTTTATTTCAGGCAGCAGAATAACATTGAAGAAATACTTTTAATCTCAGGCTATTTCTGCAGATTTGGAACAAAATCTTTCCCTGTAATTGCTCTCCCACTCCACCCACCCCTTGGACATGGCAATTCTACTCTAAGAGAGAAAAACATGACTTCAAAGCACATGCAATGGAACCCCTTGTCAGCACTGATACGGTGTGTACCAAGAAACAGAAAAGTTCATGGGTTCAAGCATTCTAATGCTCTTTTTATGGTGGGGGTGAAGAATGGGGGTGGGTGGCAATTTAGGGAAGAAGGGGAGGGAGAAGAAAGGGCAGCAGACACAGTAAAGTCAAACTGGATGAAACAGGCTGTTTTACTTTTAACTTCTCTAAAAGTACAGTCTGGGTTTCTGGGGGCGAACCAGTTAAGGGTTTTCTTCCGCTTTTACTTCTTGCCTATGCTCAAGCCTCCCTGGTCAGTTCTTGGACTCATCTGGGCCCTAATTTTGTCACTTTAAGTAAATGTGGGGTTGGCCGAGGAGGACAAGACCTCTTGTTCACTCCTGAAAGAGTCAGTGGTCATTATATAGGTATTACGTTCCTAACCTTACAAAGCGTGCCCCTGGTCACATGAATGGATCAAAGCAAATCCATTTCCATTATCAGAAAAGCAGCTCAAAGCACGTGTTCTCTTGATAGTGCCACAGTCACTTCTGTATGGTTAACAAATACCATTTATTGAACACTCACCCTGGACACTACTGCGGGATATGACAATGAATAAACTGCTCAATGAGGTCAAGACATCTAGCAAGGGAAGCAGGCACTCAAATGGCAGAAACACTGTAAGCCTGCAGAACTGGACTCCCACCTTACCATTCCGTTCTCTGTTATGTTTGCCATCCCCACCTCAGGTGCTGGTGGTGTGTGCAGCAGAGGCTCTGGCTTATGGTTTGGTAGTTTGGTATCTGGAAATGATTAAAAACATCTTTTAAAATAAAAACGTCACTTTTCTCCTCCTTTGCTTCCCTTCCTCAACCATTTAAACTCACACCTTTACAGAAAGAAATGAAGACCGCGCACTGTGTTACCAAGGTTAAGTCCAGTTCGATATAATGAATGGTAAAGCATTACAGTGAGTCAGAAAAGTTGTATTCAAAAGTCGCTACAGGGAAAGAAAGAATCCAGTCACCTCAGATTATAGAACTTGGCCTATGATAATTGTAAATGCTCTTTTCTAAACATTTAGGATGCACCAGGGACTACTCAATCTCTTCTGCATGTACTATCACAATTAATCCTTTTATAAGGTAACAATTATTACCCCTCTTTTATTATAGACAAAAAAACAGGCTTCACGTGGCTAGTGATTTGGTATGAAGGGAAAGCCTGGATTTGAACCGAGGTTTGCCTGACCTGCAGCCGTGCCTGTAGCCACCACAATGGAATGCTTCAAGGGGCAGCACTGAAATTTAACGAGGAATTTGTAAGGCAACCTACACAATCCAAAATGTCACCAGTCTGAAACATCCCAAAAACCCCTGTTTGAGATGAATGCTGCATCTGTCATTTAAAAGTACTACAGTGTTATACACTCTTAAAGGAAAGGGTGTTGACCAAAGAAGCCAAGTTATGTGTATGTGGTCGCAGGCAACATTTCTTTTCCATATTTGCGGTACAAAACAACCAGAAGAACAAACTTCTCTTCCCTTCCTCTTCCAAAGGCACTGGAAACATAAATTCTTGCTCTTTAAACTGAAAGAAGCAATAAAAGCTGGACACCATCAGGTAGATTTCAGGCACTAAAAACAAAACGATCGAGTAACAGTACGGATAGCAATATCTACCTACCTACCTATCTACCTATGTTGTGTCTCTAGGTACACATATAATTATTGTGCATCTGCTGACAAACATCCATTTCAAGATTGTGTTCACATACACATTTTCCCAACCATCACGGCAAGCTGAGAGGAGAGGTATGTATTCCCATTTTCCAGATTAACAAGAAGCCGCACTTGATAAAGCAAAACCAGGGAGAATTCGTTTAAGACATTTCTTGACAATTCCTGGACTTCGAAAGGGGCAAGTGAACACCTCGATTTCCTTTCGGCTGCTCAGGGGGCAGTCTGCACACAGAATTTCAAATCTAGTGGGCGGTTCCACAGATCGTTTTCGATGACCACTTTATTTTGCAGATGAGGAAACTTGGGCCCTGAGAGACCTGCCTAGGGTCTGGCCAGCGGTATGACACAGGTCTCCAGACTTAGTTTCTACCGCTCTCCAGAATCCTCTGTGAAATTAGAGACACAGCACGTTGATTTCAAATGTGAAATGGCAGAGTTCTGTTTATTTCCCCAGAGCCAACAGAGCCGGAGCGGGCGGCTCTTCCAGGCTTTGGGAACCCGGACCCGTCCCCAGGCCCAAGAGGCACCCACGCTAGCCCAGGCCCGCCCAAGGTTCCCCCGGGTCCCGCGGCCCGCGCTCCCTCTCAAGCTAACCCCTGCCCGCGGGAAGCGGGGCTCGGAGGCTCCCTCGCAACAAAAGGCTAAATTCGGTTTCCCTGGTTCCGCATTTCCCCAGGGAGCTCTCCTCGTAAAACTATTGCCCGTAAAGACTGCAGGGCAGAGGTCCAGGGCGCTTTGCTGGGAGCCTCGGGGCCCCGGGCTGGGGGCCGTCGGGCGGCACCTGGCGGGCCAGCGAGCGGGCGGGCGGGCGGCGAGCGAAGGCTTCCCGGCCTGGCAGCAGCTCGCCCCTCCGCCCTCCGCCCTCCCGGCTCCGCTCCCCTCCCCCACGCCGCCCTGCCCCTCCCCCACGCCCCTTTCTCTTTCTTTCTTTCCCAGCTCGCTTGCCCCCACCCCAGCGGCGCCCGCCGGGCTCCTCGCCCAATGGCCGCGGGGCCGGGGAATGCATCAGCTGATCGGCCCGGGCTCCCGGCCGCTGGGAGCCAATCAGGGCACCGGGGGCGGCCCCCGGCCGCGGATAAAGGGTGCGGGGCCGCGACCGGCCTTGCAGAGTCGAGAGTGGGAGAAGAGCGAAGCGTGTGAGCAGCACTACGGCCTCCTCTCCTCCTAACCTCGCTCTCGCGGCCTGCCTTTACCCGCCCGCCTGCTCGGCGCCCAGGTAAGCCCCCGGACGGCCCGGTGGCACCCAAGCGACACGCACCGCCCCTGCTACCCCCGCGAGGCGCGCCACCCAGCCTCTTTTTTCGGCCGCCTGCCCCTCCAGTCCCAGCCCTACGCTGCGGCCTCTCTGGCCCGGGCCTGAGGTCCGGCTCCAGTCCTCCTCCCGCGTGCTTCCGCCGCCGATGGCTTGGACCCTCCCGGGCTGGCGCTGGTGGGGCGCGTCGTTGGCCAGGCTCTGGGAAGGGCGGGGTGAGTTGTTTTGATCTTCTTTTCACTACTTGCGGCCCAAGCGCCGCCCCTGGAGGCCTTTGGGCTGGCCCGCGCCCTGGGGCTCACAGTGGTATTTGCGCTGTGGATGGAGTGGCGGTGCGGTCCCCTGCAGACCGCAAACAAGGCGCTTGGTTGGCGCGGGCGCCTCGCTGCTTTCCTCGTGGTGGGGCAGTCGTCGTGGTTCTGGCGATCGTTGAGACGCCTCGATTGCGGCGTGTAACAGTGAGCGTTGTTTGCGCGGCCGGCTCCCGCCTCGGGGTCCCGGGGGCCTTCCAGTGTGACCGAACAATGGAGAGCCCGGGCCTCGGCGCAGTCGGTGGAGAAGCTGGGCCGGGCGGAGGCAGCAGCAGCGTGCGGTCCCTCCGGCCTGCGCCCCCACCCTCCCCGGGGACCCCGCAACCCCTCGGCGGTGGGGTATGGCCACCTCCGTGAGGCCCTGAGATTCAGACGGGGGCCCGAGGGGCGGGGCGCCCGCTTTAGGGACATTTCAGTGGGAAGGGGCTGCTCTCAAAGTGGATAATTACAACTCCCTCGGGGGCGGGAAGCGGGGATCCTCCCCCAGCCGCAAGTTCACGAAGAAAGCAACCAATGAAAATTATGAAGACGACGAGAAGTCAGACTCCTCCGGGTCGCCCTCCAACTGTTTCGGCTTCGTCGCCTACTCCGTGAACTCCGGGGAGAAATCTCGAGTCAAGATTAAGACCTTAACCCACCAACCGGCCTGTTTCGACACCCCCCGGGCCGACCGCTGTGTGTCCCCTTCGACATCGCCCTCTCCCAGAAAGCTCCGGTGCTTGGACCAGCTCGAGTCTGAGAAAGAGGAGAGGCGCGAACGCCACTCCAAAAAGAGAAGGGCTAAGGAGGGCAACCCTAACAATACGCTTGACTTTCTGTGGCTGGGGTGAGTGAGGGGGCAGGGAGGACGACCCCGGAGTTGGTGAGAGCTGCAGAAACGGCTAAAAGCTTCAGAATCCATTCCCCCCACATAAACTTGGCGCCACGGCAGCAGCAGTTGATAGAGTGCTGGCATCCAACTGGCTCACGGAAAAGAGCAGGAGATCCGAAACAGGCTTAGGACAAAGTGTGCATGATATTGGTGGTGTAACAGGTTGGAGAGGACAGCTGAGAAATTGGGTTGTAGCTTTTTTTTCTTTTTTTTCCCCCCACCGACAGAGTCTCCATCTGTCGCCCAGGCTGGAGTGCAGTGGTGCAAGCTCCCGGCTTACTGCAACCTCTACCTCTAGGGTTCAGGCGATTCTCCTGTGTCAGCTTCCCGAGTAGCTGGGATTACAGGCGGGCACCACCAGGCCCGGCTAATTTTTGTATTTTTAAGAGAGACTGGGTTTCACCATGTTGGCCAGACTGGTCTCGAGCTCCGTACCTCAGGTGATCCGCCCGCCTAGGTGGGTTGTAGTTTTTAGCGGGAGCTGAAGGGTTCTGGGACGGAGGTGGGAAGTAGGATTTGGCCGACTGAATCTTCTAGAGGCAATATTGGGGTGTTGGCCTTCCCCAAGGGGAAGGGTGGTGAGGCTGTCAGAGGGAGAAGCAGTTATGTTTTCAGCTGGGCAAACATGGACGGTTGCCCATAGAAACTTTGCCACTGTGCTTCAGAACGTTGCCCTAGTCGTTGGAGGAGAACAATGTGTTCCCTTTCTAGCCATCCTGGGCCACGGAGGGAGGAACGTTTCCTCTTCGGCTGTTGTGGCTTCAGAATTTCTGTTCTTTCAGAGGTTTTGTGGTAGTGGTTGGCAGTTATTAGTATGCCTCATGGCTTTTAAAATTCCAGATCTTTTTGATTTCAAAGTGGAAATTTCCTAATTCCTTGAAGTCTTCTTGTGGAATTCCATAATGTTGTGATTCTTGCTCACTATCTTAAGTGAAACTTTGCGTGAGACCTATGGAAAGTATGGCAGCATGCCCCTTAGAATCTGGTTTGAATCAGCTTTTGTTGTAGGAAACTGCTAGCCTTTAAAAAAAAATATTGTAACCTTGTTTCATCCTCAAATCTAAATGTGTAGTGGGTTTTCTTTTGGTGGGGAGTGGCTGTGGGTTTCAGTTAAGATCACAGCTAGGATGAAAGGCAAAGAGAAAAACAGAAACCTTGGAAGCCAAGCCTGTTCTGTGGCTGGATTTTACTTGTATTGGAAGAAGTTCTATGTTTTGTAAATTTGTGTATTGGTTTGGTTTGTTTCCTCTGATAGATTAGTATTTGGATAGTTTAGTGTTACCTCAGCTACACTGAAGGAATAGACAGTCCTCACAAGTGTAAGTTCCAACTTGGAAGCCTGGGATCTGCAGTAGCTGTGGAACTTAAGCCTTTGAGCTCAGAGATGCAAGAGGCATTGAATTACTACCAAGGGCCTGATCTTTTCTTTAGCAGGCATCTGTGTTAATTGCTTCAAAAGGTGGTGATCAGTTTTACAGCCTATTATAAAGGAGATTTTCGCCTACTATAAAACTAATCCCCCTGAAAGAGTGAGTAAACGTAACTTTCTGTGTGTTGACTTCCACAGGGGAAGGAGTTGGCACTTACACCTTGATTCACAACTTTTGATTCAGTTGTCCCTCTGAAGCCATTTTTGCAGGAGATCAGTTTGGAGTGGGCGTTAACAATGTTATTTTTTCTCTCTCTCCAGAACACCTTCCACCATGACCACCTCAGCAAGTTCCCACTTAAATAAAGGCATCAAGCAGGTGTACATGTCCCTGCCTCAGGGTGAGAAAGTCCAGGCCATGTATATCTGGATCGATGGTACTGGAGAAGGACTGCGCTGCAAGACCCGGACCCTGGACAGTGAGCCCAAGTGTGTGGAAGGTGAGACAGCAATGTGGAGTGGAGCACACGCTGGGTGGGATCTGCAGAGGGGTGGGCCTTTGACTCAGCCTCTGGATTAGGCCTCTTTATTCTGTTTGTAAAGCTTTTCTAAGGCAGGGCTTTCCAGACTTCATTCAGTCAACATTAAGCTCCTACACTGCCTCAAAGCACAGCAACAATGGAACCCTTTATTTAAATGGAATTGTGCATGTAGGCCAGTGTATTGAAGAAAAACTACGTCTGGTTTATGGAGAGTTGGCATGGGGCTTAGAGATTGCCGACCTGGGCATCCCCACTTACCTGACTCTAAGGCACCCTCAGAAAGCCACTGCTCTAACCTGAGAATGCCATCTAGTTTACAAACTCTTAGAAAACTGTGCTTAATACTCACATCACTGGGCTTCTAGATGTGAAGCAAATGCTCTAAAATGGTTTTCAAATAGGACTGACTGATTTTTAGTTGATGGCACTTTTGGAAATTCTTAAACTGTCTTAATTGCTTATCCCTCTAGGAGCTACAGTTAGATTATAGTTGTGACCTTCATTTTTCAGTCTAAAACAAGCCATAGTCTTCCCTCTTCCAGAAAGGGGCCAAGTGTCACCTCCTACCTAATTTAGGATAGCTTTTTGAATAAGTGAATGATCATAATACAAAGCCTATATTGTGTACTTGTTATGTGGCAGATAGTTCACAGACACTGAAGATACAAAGTGAGAGTCTGGTCTCTGCCTTCAGAGAACTCAGTCAGCTAGAGAGACAAAGCAGTCTTTAAAACAGTGGGAAAGGTGGATAGGTCATAAGGGAACATCCTTGAGTAAGTCATCTTTCTAGGATTGTCTGTTCCCTCATCTATAAAATAAGGACATTACTTGCCAGAATACACTGGGGGCATGAGAAGAAGGAAGCGACACATTGCCTAATGGAAGAATCAGAATCCTTCACTATCTCAGTATTTTAAGTGACTGATAGGCTGGTAATGGTAACAGAATGCTTCAGTTGGTCTCCTGGAAGACATTTGGGAAGGGAGTGTCTGATGTATTTAAGGAAGTGGTACAGTGGTCTTACTTGGAACTCAGATAGGAAGGGCTGTAGGATCAGGTACAGGTGCCAGGGTATACATATTAATGATGGCATTTATGCCTTAATAACTTCCTGGAAAAGAGATCTTTAGAGATGGGAAGGTGAGTGAAGGGCTGGCTGTATTTGCATTGCTTGGAAAGCTCCTGTACGTTTTAAATGTAATTTTCCCTCTTTTTGCCCCAGAGTTGCCTGAGTGGAATTTCGATGGCTCTAGTACTTTACAGTCTGAAGGTTCCAACAGTGACATGTATCTCGTGCCTGCTGCCATGTTTCGGGACCCCTTCCGTAAGGACCCGAACAAGCTGGTGTTGTGTGAAGTTTTCAAGTACAATCGAAGGCCTGCAGGTATGTATAGCACAGCTATAGATTCCTCTCCTCAATCTGTAAATGCTGTGAAGGGGAGGGAGGAGACATTCTGCAATCAGTATTGGGAAGACTAGGCTATTTCATGACTGTTTTAAGAATCTGAGTGATTGAGCCTCTTCCCTGAACTTCTCCTTTGAGGAAGAGATAATATGGCCCATCTTTCTATGGTCTTGTCTGTTGGTAGCATAAAATAGCATTTGATTTGTCCAGATCTGTTTGCCGGTCTTGGAGTCCCCAGTAACAGCCCTCCTGCCTGGAATGTAGGCCAGGACAAATGTAAACCAATGGACAAATGATTCTCAAAAACTATAGAATGGCTCCAAGTGCCTGAGAAATGAAGAATAAATCTAACAACCAGAAGCAGCTGTCTTGTGAATAGAGGGTTAAGTGCCTGGCATTTGGTGCTTGGGAGGTGGCCAGAATGCAGATAAGGTGAAAGTTGCCCTGTTCTAAATCCATTCTCATGTGACTTGGTTGTAACTGAGTTTAGTTAAAACTGAAGTCTTGCAGAGTCTTCCTACAGATGTACAGTTATAGCTTCTCTCATTTTTCTGACTCAGTGACTCAGTGATCCCAAGAAGGCCTATACTGGGTCATTTCAGCCCATAGTGCACACCTCAGTTGTATAGAATCCAAAGACTGTCCTCCCATCAGCATCGGTATTCAGCATCAGATCCCTGATGGCGTATTGTTCACTCTTTCTTCTAGAGACCAATTTGAGGCACACCTGTAAACGGATAATGGACATGGTGAGCAACCAGCACCCCTGGTTTGGCATGGAGCAGGAATATACCCTCATGGGGACAGATGGGCACCCCTTTGGTTGGCCTTCCAACGGCTTCCCGGGGCCCCAGGGTAAGTCTTCTTGACTTAGAGGTGAAATTCCCAGAAGTGTCTTAACTGTTCCAGAATGCCCCTTCCCAGGGATGGGAGTGACTTTCTGAATCAAGAAGCAAAATAATACAGTAAAGGCGAAACAGCCCTCATATCACCAAAGTCCAAAAATGGATATAAATGTATAAAGTAAGGTTTTAGGGGGAAGCTTTGGCCCCACAGGTGAAGAGGAACTCCCCTGTTGCCCCTCCCCTGCCCTGTACCTACAGATGAAGGCAAGGATAGTGATTCAAGAGGGCAAGGCTTAAGGGCCTTCTGATCTCTGACTTTGGGATTCTCTGGATTTCTTGACTCTTAGCGTTTTGTCTTGATGCTTTTGTAGGTCCATATTACTGTGGTGTGGGAGCAGACAGAGCCTATGGCAGGGACATCGTGGAGGCCCATTACCGGGCCTGCTTGTATGCTGGAGTCAAGATTGCGGGGACTAATGCCGAGGTCATGCCTGCCCAGGTAAATATAGCTCCAGTCCATCAATGATGAAGGGCAGGTAGGTGCATATAGGACTTTTGCTAGTAAGGGCTGCTGATACACCACTCACTAACCCAAAACCTAAGAATGGGTTGGAGTAGAGGTGAGAAGAGAACAGGTTTAGGAGCTTCTGAGTTGGAGTGAGCAGTTGGCTTTGTTTTAATGGCCAAGCTTCTCGTTTCTAGTGGGAATTTCAAATTGGACCTTGTGAAGGAATCAGCATGGGAGATCATCTCTGGGTGGCCCGTTTCATCTTGCATCGTGTGTGTGAAGACTTTGGAGTGATAGCAACCTTTGATCCTAAGCCCATTCCTGGGAACTGGAATGGTGCAGGCTGCCATACCAACTTCAGCACCAAGGCCATGCGGGAGGAGAATGGTCTGAAGTGAGTACCTTCTGCTGGGGCCATCTTTAATCTCCTGTGGCAGAAAACTTGGGAAGAGACTTATCAATCTCTCAGCAAAGTCTCCTTTGCAGGATGACTTGCAAATATTTACCAGAGTTAAGTAAACTTGACTTCTCAGTCTGGACATAGCTTAGCTGTTGACACTTGACTTCAAATTCTCATTTTGTTCCTATTTGAAAAATACCAAGTAATACTTCTGATTCACAGTGATAATTATTATATAAATTATAACAAATAATTATTAGTCATATATCATTATATAAACATTGATATATAATATATATTTGTGACATATATATGTTGTGACAGGGAAAAGTTGACAAATTCATGCATTTGAAAATCTTTTAGAACTAAATTAGTTAATAATACAGGCATGTGGATAAGCTTAATGCTTATGAGGGGGAGAAAGTTTCAAATGATTGGTCTTTTCAACAAATACTTTCTACTGCTTGTCGGGCACTGTTCTGACCACTGAGACACACAGGTAAGAAGACGAAGCCACTGCCTTCATGAAGTGTTTGTACCACTGGTATCATATTTTGGTGCACTTCATTCTTGGCTCCATACCTGGAGACAAGGTTGGACTGCCATCTTTTCTGTTTCTTCTAGGTACATCGAGGAGGCCATTGAGAAACTAAGCAAGCGGCACCAGTACCACATCCGCGCCTATGATCCCAAGGGAGGCCTGGACAATGCCCGACGCCTAACTGGATTCCATGAAACCTCCAACATCAACGACTTTTCTGCTGGTGTAGCCAATCGTAGCGCCAGCATACGCATTCCCCGGACTGTTGGCCAGGAGAAGAAGGGTTACTTTGAAGACCGTCGCCCCTCTGCCAACTGTGACCCCTTTTCAGTGACAGAAGCCCTCATCCGCACGTGTCTTCTCAATGAAACCGGCGATGAGCCCTTCCAGTACAAAAACTAAGTGGACTAGACCTCTAGCTGTCAAGCCCCTCCTAGTTCTTCATCCCACTCCAACTCTTCCCCTCTCCCAGTTGTCCCAATTGTAACTCAAAGGGTGGAATATTAAGGTCGTTTTTTTCATTCCTTGTGCCCAGTTAATCTTGCTTTCTTTGTTTGGCTGGGATAGAGATGGGTCAAGTTATTAATTTCTTCACACCTACCCTCCTTTTTTTCCCTATCACTGAAGCTTTTTAGTGCATTAGTGGGGAAGAGGGTGGGGAAACATAACCACTGCTTCCATTTAATGGGGTGCACCTGTCCAATAGGCATAGCTATCCGGACAGAACACGTTTGCAGGAGGGGGACTTTTCTTCGAGGTAGCTGAAAGGGGAAGACCTGACTTCCTCTGGTTAGGTTAGGACTTGCCCTTGTGGTGGAAACTTTTCTTAAGAAGTTATAAGCAACTTTTCTATTAAAAGTGGGAATTAGGAGAGAAGGTAGGGGTTGGGAATCAGAGAGAATGGCTTTGGTCTCTTGCTTGTGGGACTAGCCTGGCTTGGGACTAAATGCCCTGCTCTGAACACGAAGCTCAGTATAAACTGATGGATATCCCTACCTTGAAAGAAGAAAAGGTTCATGTTGCTTGGTCCTTGATTTATCACACAAAGCAGAATAGTATTTTTATATTTAAATGTAAAGACAAAAAATTATATGTATGGTTTTGTGGATTATGTGTGTTTTGCTAAAGGAAAAAACCATCCAGGTCACGGGGCACCAGATTTGAGACGAATAGTCCGGATTAGAAACCAAGCATCTCCTTTTGAGTAGGGAGTGAGGGAGGTGGTGCTTAGAAAGATGGTGCTCTGGGGTTAGGTCCTCATGACCACTTCTGGGTTTCTGCCCTGCCCACCCTCTGGAGAAGGTGGGCACTGGATTAGTTAACACGTTTCTAGCAGTCACTTGATCTCTGTGGCTTTGGTTTAAAAGACAGACACTTGTCCACATGGGTTTAGAGATAAGAGTTGGCTGGTCAACTTGAGCATGTTACTGACAGAGGGGGTATTGGGGTTATTTTCTGGTAGGAACAGCATGTCACTAAAGCAGGCCTTTTGATATTAAATTTTTTAAAAAGCAAAATTATAGAAGTTTAGATTTTAATCAAATTTATAGGGTTTCTAGGTAATTTTTACAGAATTGCTTGTTTGCTTCAGCTGTCTCCTACCTCTGCTCTTGGAGGAGATGGGGACAGGGCTGGAGTCAAAACACTTGTAATTTTGTATCCTGATGTCTTTGTTAAGACTGCTGAGGAATTATTTTTTTTCTTTTATAATAAGAAATAAACCCCACCTTTATTCCTTCATTTCATCTACCGTTTTCTGGTTCTTATGTTGGCTGTGGCAGGCCAGCTATGGTTTTCTCTTGTCATGACAACTTCTAATTGCCATGTACAGTATGTTCAAAGTCAAATAACTCCTCATTGTAAACAAACTGTGTAACTGCCCAAAGGAGCACTTATAAATCAACCTAACATAAGATCTCTCTGATGTGTTCGTGGTTCTTTCAAATCCCCATGTACCATTATATTCCTTTATTTCCTAAAACAGGCAAAATAAGCTCAAGTTTATATACTCTGAGTTTTTAAAACACTGGAGTGATGTTGCTGACCAGTCCTTTCCTGTACCTCTCTAGCTTGGGTATTTGGGACTACTGGGATTAAGTTTTTCACCTAGACTTAATAACACACAATCTTGGCATTTCCTAGCCTAGAGTTTTATAGCAGGGTACAACCCCCACTCCTCCCCATTCTGTGCTCCCCTGAGTTTGGTTTTGGCTTACCATAACATTGTTTTGACCATTCCTGGCCTAATAGCCTAAAATATTTAATGTATGATTAACTGGCTTTATAATTTCTACTATCTGTTGTCAGTGATTCATTTAAGTAACATATTAGCTACCCTGCTTCACTGGTTGAAGCCTTCCAAGGCTGGCCATGCCCTAGGCATGAGCTCGTCCTTGGGTGTATCTTGCCTTGCAGGAAGACCAGTGGACTGCTTGTGATTCTCAAAAGCTCTGTGTTGTCACCCGTGCCCTTGCCCCTTGCTTTACCTTGGTCCGTGTATCTGGAAGTTCTTCCACTTTATCCTGGCCAATTCCTACCTTCATTCATTCCTCATGAGGCTGGGTAAAAGCTCCCTCCGGCTCCCATGATGCTGTGCACATACCTAGCAAAAAGCAGTTATTCGACACGGCGTGCAATATTATTAACAACATTAATACTACTAATAATGTGGGCAATAATGATTGTTTTTAAAAGGCAGAATACTCTTACCAGTTTGAGATAGCTGGGGCCTGTGATCGTATTTAGATATGACACAGTTCTTTAGGCAACTGTATTTTACACTAGTCAAGTAATCCTAGATATCCATGGTTTTTCTTAAGAAAGTTGGCTCCTGGTATGATTTAATATTCAAAGTAGAGTCATCTACCTATTAGCTTGCTGGCATGGTCCTAGTTTATGCCTGTTGTTTCAGCATGATTGTTGAGTACCCTCTTTCATCCTTAGCATTTTCTTGATTTTGTTGTTAAATGATGCATACCCTTATTTCCATTGAATCTCTACTTCCACCTCCCCAACAGAAGTTGTCTTCCCTTTGCTTAGTCACCCTTACAGCCTCTTGGATGGTGTCTCCTACACAGTGTAAACACTAAACTGAAGAGGCAGTGACCTGAGCACTTTGGATTTCGTTCATTGTAATCAATTCCCTGACAAAATGATTGCATGAGAAGGAATTTTAAGTTCATAGGATCAGAATTTAGGTGAAAACAACCAGCATATTTGTTTCTCCCTCGTCTCACCTAGAATTAACTTTGACCTAGAGGTCACAATGCAATCCCCTTGTATTTCTAAAAAATTCTATCTCATTTTACAATATGCAGATATATGTCCATACACATGCATAATATAAATGTATACCATATTTGTAAACATATGCCATATTTGTATACATTTATATTATACATTTGTATTTCTAAGGTGTTTTTTATAGTTCATTTGCAGACACTGGGTTATGTGATAACTTTTATCAGTAATAGATTAAACAGAATAATGACCAAATTTTCAACCTTAAGGAATCAAGCCAGTATTTACAAAAGGAGGTCTCCATGAACTCCTTAAACATGAGTTCCCCTAATATCATCTTGCCAGGTACTAGATAACAACTAAGTGACAGCACAAGCTATAGGGAATTTGAAAGAATTCCATGGATGGGTGCTGTATAGGGCCTTTTGTTGTTTTTGAGACAATCTCACTCTCGCCCAGGCTGGAGTGCAGTATGGCGTAATCTTGGCTCACTGCCACCTCTGCCTCCCAGATTCAATCGATTCTCCTGCCTCAGCCTCCCAAGTGGCTGGGACTTGGCACCACCATGCCTGGCTAATTTTTGTATTTTTAGTACAGATGGGGTTCCACCATGTTGGCCAGGCTGGTCTTGAACTCCTGACCTCATGTGACCCCCCTACCTCCGCCTCCCAAAGTACTGGGATTACAGGCGTGAGCCACCGTGCCTGGCCTAGGGCCATTTAAAAAGCCAGATCTGTGCTGCTGTGTAGAATGGTAGACAGGTGGATGAGAAGTTCCTGAACTATTCTTGGCCCTTTTACCACTAAGTGAAAGTAACTTGCTGCCCCAAAGAAAGATGTCTCATCATTCAATAGGACTTCCTAATTGAACTTCATGAAAGCAAGAGATCCTGTTTTTCTTGCTCACCACTGTATCTTGAGACCAGTTGTAGTGCCTGCAATACTTGTTTAATAAATTATTTTTAAGTATCAGTTTTGTGAGCTTTAACTCTATGAGGTCTTTATCATTTGACTGTATTTTCACTCTGGCCATGACAGGAAGACAAAGTTCCATTTTTATTGAACTTAAAAAGAATCAAGGCCAGGTGAAGTGGCTTATGCCTGTGATCCCAACACTCTGTGAGGCTGCAGCGGGAGGATCTCTTGAGCTCAGGAGTTTGAGACCAGCCTAGGCAACATAGTGAGGTCCAGTCTCTACAAAAAAAAATTTTTTTTTAATTGCACGCCTGCAGTCTCAGCTATCAGGAGGCTAAGATGGGAGGATCACTTGAGCCCAGGAAATTGAAGCTGCAGTGAGCTGTGATTGCACCACTGCACTCCAGCCTGGGTGACAGATTGAGACCTTGCCTAAACAAAACAAAACCCCAAAAAACAAGTTGAAAATGTTGATTCTTTTTACTACCAACATTATGGCAGGACTAAAAACTTCGTGGGAGCGTACTGTGGAAAATAGTGATAATTATTTCTGGTTGTAATCAGGCTACCAAGAGCCTCGTGTTGCTTTAAGAGTTATAACTGCCAGGCACAGTGGCTCATGCCTGTAATCCCAGCACCTTGAGATGCCGAGGCAGGTGGATCACCTGAGGTCAGGAGTTCGAGACCAGCCTGACCAATATGGTGAAACAAACCCTGTCTCTACTAAATACAAAAAATTAGCCAGGCGTGGTGGCATATGCCTGTAATCCCAACTACTTGGGAGACTGAGGCAGGAGAATTGCTTGAACCTGGAAGGCGGAGGTTGCAGTGAGCCAAGATCACACCATTGTACTCCAGCCTGGGCAACAAGAGGGAAACTCCATCTCAAAAAAAAAAAAAACATTATGACTGAGGCCGGGCATGATGGCTCATGCCTGTAATCCCAGCATTTTGAGAAGCTGAGGCAGGTAGATCACTTGGGCTCAGAAGTTCGAAACCAGCCTGGGCAACGTGACAAAACCCCATCCCTACAAAAATTTTGAAAAATTAACTGGACATGGTGGCATGTACATGAAGTCATAGTTATCTGGGAGGCTGAGATGGGAAGATTACTTGAACCTGGGTGGTTGAAGCTGCAGTGAGCCATGGTTGTGCCACTGCACTCCAGCCTGGGCAACAAAGTGAGACCCTGTCTCAAAAAACCAAAAAAAATTATAACTGATGTAAACTGGTAGTTTAGGCTGGGTGCGGTGGTTCAAGCCTGTAATCCCAGCACTTTGGGAGGCCAAGGCAGGTGGATCACCTGAGTTCAGGAGTTTGAGACTAGCGTGACCAACATGGTGAAACCTTGTCTCTACTAAAAATACCAAAAATAGCAGGATGTGGTGGTGGGTGCCTGTAATCCTGGCCACTCAGGAGGCTGAGGCAGAGGTTGCAATAAGCAAAGATCACTCCATGTCACTCCAGCCTGGGCAACAGAGTGAGACTCCATATCAAAAATAAATAAATAAATAAATAAAGTGACAGTTCATCATTTAACTCCAAAGACTTCAGGTACATTTCTACTGTAAACAATCTGAGATGATTAGAGCCCTGCCATTTTATAGCGTTTAGCTCGATCTCCAACAATTCATTTAAAAAAATTGTAACTCAGGCTGGGCATCATGGCTCAAGCCTGTAATCCCATCACTGTGGGAGGCCAAAGTGGGCAGATCACTTGAGGTCAGGAGTTTGAGACCAGCCTGGCCAACATGGTGAAACCCCATCTCTACTAAAAATACAAAAATTAGCTGGGCATGGTGGTGGGCACCTGTAATCCCAGCTACTTGGCAGGCTGAGGCAGGAGAATCGCTTGAGCCCAAGAACCAGAGGTTGCAGTGAACCAAGCTTGTACCACTGCACTCCAACCTAGGCAACAGAGTGTGACTCCATATAAAAAAAAAATGCGATTTCATTTTACAATATGTGGATATATGTCCATACACATGCATAATATAAGTGTATACCATATTTGTGAGAATATGCATATATGTACACATTAGATACACAATACAAGCACAATACATATGCCTTTTGCTCAAGATACAGCGTCTTATAAAGGAGACAGGAATTTAGGAATATATGTTCCAGAAACAGTACACGAGAGAATTCGCTGAGATGAGCAAGTTGTCACTAGGAACGGGGAGTGGTAAAATGTAGAAAGTGTAATTGTTATTAAAGGTCTACTGCCAACTCTTTCCAGTTAATTACCCACTCTGCCATGCTTTATGGACAGCAGGTTGTCAGCCACTGTCAATAAGTCTTTGCGCATGGTACACTGCCTGGAGCGCCTCTAATATAGGAGAGCGATATCCTAGTCCATGTTACCGAGGGAGTGTCCACACAGTTCCTATTGTCATTTGATGAGTTACTTTTCAGGGTCCTTGTACCTGAGCAAGTTGTCCTCTTTTGGATGGATTTCAGATTGAGTTACCTGCATTGTCTTGAGATTGCAGCCTGTCTCCTCCACTATACGGCATAGTCAGCAGATCTATTAGGTAAATCTCAGTGGGCCCTCAGTCACTAAATCCATCCTCTGTGCCTTTCTACATTTGCCTTTTGATAAAGGTTTAGAATAACTCCTTCTCTGTGACTCTATTTTACTCCTCTATTGACACTAAATTGAATCAGCATTTAAGATATGAAAAAATCAATAATCAAATGAAATGGGAGTCAAATAGGCACTATTTTTGGTGTGTTGGGGAAAGCATATGAATGAGGGGTGGTCAAGTGAATGGTCAAGTCTCCTTTACGACTCTCCTCTTATAGCTAAAGGTTGTCACTGGCAGCACCAAATGGAAGGGGACTCCTGGGCCCATTGCTATGTATCTCAGTTTATTCTCAAAGGATTTTGTGAGCTGTTTTGGTAACTGTTTAAATAAGGCTACAGAATGAAATACAGTATCACATTTAGGAGGAGAGGGAAAAGGATTCGTTTTTTCATTCTTTGGAAGAAGTGAACACTTGCCTGGACTCTGGGAAGGAACCTGTGATCTAATTAACTAAATTTAGAGAGACAGTACAGTAAGAGAATGCAATTTTCCAGAGCTTCCTTTGCAAGAGAGGATCCATCTCTTCAAACAATCCACCACCAGCCTCATTCCTAGGTGGGCCTAAGATCCAGAAACTACCAATCTATTAACGTTTTTATATAAATACTTCTATGGCATAGCACTTAGCCAAGGAAGCCTTCAATAAATGTTTGTTGAGTTACATTATCAGAGAAAGGTCACTACTATGTCACTGGCTAAAGAAAGTAGATAGAAGGCTGGGGTGTGAGGCCTATTAATCATAATATTAATCATAGGTGTTAATGGTTTGTATATGAGCTGCCTCACTCCTGCAGTAAATTCCAAATTACTTAATTCAGAAATATCCTCCTTTCCCTGATGCCAAATGCAGGGCCTTTAGGGTGGTCATCTGAAATGCTATATCCTGTAGGCTGCTGAGTTTCCAGGTTCTTCCCTTCTCTTGAAAGAGGATGGTTGAGAATATACTTAGATTATCTGTGTCATTAAATGATTCACTACTCCAGGAATTGACACCATTCTTTACAAAATCAGCCTGAGATAATCTATGACATCCCCAAAATTCCTTCCAAATTTGGAATTTTATGCTGTGAACTGTCATACCCAACACTGAAGTTAAGCAGTTTTTGGTTAAATGTGCCATCTTAGAGGGTAAAAGAGCTCCTCCAACTTATGATCGGTTATTTGTCATCAAGGTTCACAGCTGAATTCACTGTTGGAGAAGTTGGAAAAAGATGAACAAGTCGTTTTGTTTTGTTTTGTTTTGAGACAGAGTATTGCTCTGTCGCCCAGGCTGGAGTGCAGTGTTGTGATCTCGGCTCACTGTAATCTCTGCCTCCTGGGTTCAAGGGATTCTCCTGCCTTAGCTTCCCAAGTAGCTGGGATTACGGGTGTGCACCACCACACTCAGCTAATTTTTGCATTTTTAGTAGAGATGGGTTTTCACCATGTTGGCCAGGCTGGTCTTGATCTCCTGACCTCAGGTGATCTGCCCACCTCAGCCTCCCAAAGTGCTGGGATTACAGGCGTGAGCCACCATGCCCAGCCATATTTTAACACAGCATTTTGGTTTTGTGGAGGGGTAGGGAGAGGCATAAGAGGCAGCATTTTATATTAGTAGTGACAGGAATATTTAATCATAAAATGATTTAGCATACATTTATTTCAGGTTAGGAAGAACCATTTCTCTATGTTGCAGGGCTCTGGCTTCTGTACTTTAGGAGTCCTAAACTTATATAACCATCATCCTCAGGTAACTCAGCCCAGCACTCTCTATCCCTGAGGGTTTACATATCATTAAAAAGCATCACGAGTGTACTGTCTATTGCTGCATAACAAATTACCCCAAAATGTAGCAGCTTAAAATAAGAACTATTATCTTATACAGTTTCCAAGCATCAGGAATCTGGGAGTGACTTAGCTGAGTGCTCTTGCATTGAGGTTTCTTAGCAGGTTGCAGTCAAACTGTGAGGGCTGCGGTCTCTGAAGAGCTGACTGGGTTCAGTTCCTTGCCATGTGGGCCTCTTCATAGTGCTGCCCATGCCATGTCTTTTTCGAGTGAGTGATCCAAAGAAGAAAATGAGAGAGAGAGAAGCCACAATTCCTTTATAAACTAATCTTGGAAGGGACATCCCATTGCATTTACCATACTTCATTTGCTAAAAGTGAATCACTAAGTTTTGTCCAATTCAAGGGGAAGGGAAAGCTCCATTATCAAAGGAAGAAGTATCAAAGAATTTGTGGAACTATCTTTAAATCTTCCACAATGAGCAGTCTGGCCCTGAGAAAACAGTCAAAGTTAAAGTGTTATCCTAGAGAGAAAGGTTTTGGTTTCCTTTGATTCCTTTAATATCATAAGTCCTTTAATAATATCCTCTTGGCTGGGTGTGGTAGTTCACGTCTGTAATCCCAGCACTTTGGGAGGCCAGGGTGAAAGGATCACTTGAGCCCAGGAGTTTGAGACCAGCCTGGGCAACATAGTGAGACCCCATCTCTACAAAAATTAAAAATGGGCCGAGTATGGTAGTCCCAGCTACTTAGGAGCTGAGGCAGGAGGATGGCTTCAGCCTGGGGGATGGAGGCTTTGCTGAGCTGTAATCCCACCACTGTACTCCAGTCTGGGCAACAGAGTGAGACTGTATCTCAAAAAAAAAAAAAAAAAAAAAAATGGCTGGGTGTGGTAGCTCACACCTGTAATCCCAGCACTTTGGCAGGCGGAGGCAGGTGGATCACCTTAGGTCAGGAGTTTGAGACCAGCCTGGCCAACATGGTGAAACCTAATCTCTACTAAAAATACAAAAATTTGCCGGGCATGGTGGCACATGCCTGTAATCCCAGTTACTTGGGAGGTTGAGGCAGGAGAATCACTTGAACCTGGGAGGTGGAGGTTGCAGTGAGCCGAGATCACGCCACTGCACTCCAGCCTGGGCGATAAGAGCGAAACTCTGTCAAAAAAAAAAAAAAAAAAATTAACACACCAACATCTTTGAGCACCAACAGTCAATGCAATTTCCATTGAGCATGCACTGGTGGGAAAAGAAGATTTTTTATATGCTTGGAACATTAAATAGTGGGTTATGTTCTTCTGAAATACAGAATAGGAGAAAGGCCTCAGGTCTCCAGGCTCTTTCATGCTTCCCCATTCACCAGCCTCCAGACTCATATAGTCAGCATGGAGTTGTGATGAAGGCTGGGTGGATGGAGGCAATGTCATTCATGCCTGTTTGCCTTCCACCAAGAACTATCAGTGCCACACCATGCTAGGCAGCTGCTGCCTCCAATAGGGATTCCTGCAGGATGCTGGCACTCAGCTAGCTCCCCTCAATAGTGAGAGCTGAAGACCTGATGCCCAGCTAAAATGAGGGAAGAAGAACTTTTCAGGTAGCATATCCTGTCCACTAGAGCCCAGGAACATATGAATCGGCAGTAGAAATTACATAGTCTCACTGTCTCCAGTCTCACCTCCATTTTTTTTCTCTCTCCCTTCCACTTCTCTGGTCATTCTCTCTCCTTCCTAATTCTCTGTTTCTTTGTTCTGCTCCCCATTCCCCTCCCCTTCTGCTGTGACCTCTAAGTTGGCTCAGCGTCATTGTTCAAGATGTTAGTTACATAACACGGCTTATGATAGCAAAAGCAAAACAACATGCTGCCTGCCATGCCAGGTGAAACCCAGCATGAAAAGGAAATACTTCTTCGTGGCACCTCTGGGCTTTTTTGGGCTATGAGGAGGATCAGCTGAAGAGGGCTTAGATGTTCCATGTGCACCAAACTTCAGATCTCTCTTGAGACTAACTCACCCAGATTTGGGAGCATTTCCTTTTTTTTTTTTTTTTTTTTTTTTGAGGCAGACTCTCACTCTGTTACCCAGGCTGGAGTGCAGTGGCACGATCTCGGCTCACTGCAACCTCCACTTCCCGGGTTCAAGCGATTCTCCTGCCTCAGCCTCCTGAGTAGCTGGGATTACAGGTGCCTGCCACCACACCTGGCTAATTTTTGTATTTTTAGTAGAGATGGGATTTCACCACATTGGTCAGGCTGGTCTCAAACTCCTGACCTCAGGTGATCCACCCGCCTCAGCCTCCCAAAGTGTTGGGATTACAGGCGTGAGCCACCGTGCCCGGAATGGTGTATAAATTTTAATCCTAGAATCTCAGAATTGAAAATCATGCTAGGTCAGTCATCCTAAACTTATTTTGGGTTATTCTCCTCTTTGATACTCTGGTTAAGACATAAAACAGTCACGAATATTCTGTCTCGAAAATATGCTTTAAATATAATTTCAGTGAGTTTAAAGTCTCCCTGAAGCTCAACCAGGGATTGGGTTAAGAATCCCTTGTCTCCAGGTCACTCTGTTCGTTTAGGAATCTTTTGTAAGAATCTTTTGCTGTACAGTGCTGCACTATTAGGTGGTCATCCAATATATGCTCAAACCCTCCAAGGCAGGGAGGTCACTATGTAGTAAGGAAGCCCTTTCCATTTATGAACTGCTTTATGATTTTCTTTATGATGAGGTCATATGTGTCTCTATGTGGCATTTGCCTTTGTCCTTATTTTCCCCTCTGAAAGTATACAGACCCAGGCTTATGCTTCTTTCACATCACAATCCTTGAGAGAGTTGAAGACAGGACTCACATCTCCATTGAGTCCTTTTTGTTTTTTCAGATTAAACATTCTCAGTTACTTCTGTTTCATCATGACTTCAAGATCTTTCTCCTTCACCGGGAACAGTGGCTCATGCTTGTAATCCCAGCATTTTGGGAGACTAAAGCACAAGGAGACCAGCCTGAGCAACATAGTAAGACCTCATCTCCATTAAAAAAAAAAAAATTAACCAGGTGAGGCAGTGCACACCTGTAGTCTCAGCCACTCGGAAGCTGAGGTGGGAGGATTGCTTGAGCCCAGGAGATTGAGGTTGCGGCGAGCCCTGATTACACCAGCCTGGGTGACAGAGTGAGACCCTGTCTCAATAAAAAAGATCTTTCACCAGCCAATTCAGCTCTCATTCCTCCAGATATTCTCCGGATTGTCAACTCAGTTCTTTAAAAGGCAAGTTCTCTAAGGCTAAGCAGATTCTATTCAGAAGCTACACCTGTAAGACCAGTCTTAGAGAACTATTCTCTGGATTGATAATCCAAAAAATATCCAGAGGAATGAGAGCTGAGCTGGCTGGTGAAAGGTCTTTTTTGTTGTTGTTGAGACAGAGTCTTTTCTGAATAGGCATCAGAAGCAGATGCCTATTCAGAAGACTCCAAATTTCTAATTAACATAAAAATGTCACTGACTTATTGGAAGTCTTATCACACCTGTTCCTTTGCAGTCCTATTAAAATCCTGAAAGAAAGGATACATTGCTCTTAAACCCAGCATCTATCTACTTGCACTAAAGTAGTAGATCTAAAGTTTATCCTCATTAAATTTCATCCTGCTAATTTGGTACAATTTTTCCAGGCCATTGTGATCTTTCTGAATTTACCTTGGTTCTCTCTCTTTGAATTACTGATAGATTATTTAACTGCATTATTATAAATTCTTCAATCAAGTAAATGACAAAAAGCTGAATGGGAGCACAAGTCAATAGAACATTCTGTTGCAAAAGTCTTCCTTTCAGGTGGGAATCAATGCTCTATGAGTAGTGATTGTTCACCAGATACCATGTATATAACTTTCCTTTATCCAGTTCATTGTTTTAGCTTGTTTAGTTTGCTCATAAGAGGTTTTTTTTCAAATGTCTTACTGAAATTGATGCATTATGTCAAAATAAAATATTGTCCTTAGCTGTTAGTCTAGAGACACTATTTGAAAAACAAAAAGAAAATCTGAGTTGTCATAACTTTCTCTTCATTAGCCTATTTGTTAATCATGATCACAATTTTTGTTTCTGATTACCACTTGAAACTTTGCTCTAATAAGTTTTCTATAATTTTACCAGTATTATAAAACTTGTCAATCTCATTATCAAAATTGTATTTTAAGAAATGTAGGCTGGGCGTAGTGGCTCACATCTGTAATCCTAGTACTTTGGGGGGCTGAGGCAGGTGGATGATCACTTGAGCCCAGGAGCTCGAGACCAGCCTGGGTAACATGGTGAAAACCCAACTCTACTAAAAAATACAAAAATTAGCTGGGCGTGGTGGTGTGCCTGTAGTCCCAGCTACTTAGGAGACTGAGGCATGAGGATCACTTGAACCCAGGAGGAGGGGGCTGCAGTGAGCCAAGATCGTGCCATGGAATTCCAGCCTGGGTGACAGAGTGAGACTTGGTCTCAAAAAAAAAAAAAAAGAAAAAGAAATGTGGGCAACATTCACCCAGTATACAGTGCACTTCTGTTCTGAACATTTCTGCATATTTACTGAGAATGGTTCCGGGATCTCATTAGCAGGTATTTCTCCTTTTCCCTAGTCCTGGAAGGCCTCACTCCCTGGATCAGAGATTAGCAGGATTTTTGCTTCTTTGCCTCAAGGGAGGATTGGGTTAGTGGGTGGAAAGGCAAAGCTGCTGCAAGGCCACCTCTCCAATAGTCCCTAGTGAAAGCTCAAACGCTGAATCTTAATGGGGAATGGGAGAGGGGCTACCCAAGCAAGAGACCCCTGAGAATCCTTGAAGAAAATATTTCCCAAGACAGAAAAGACATTGACATTGCTTGTGGGAGGTGAGGGGATGCTGGGAAGGTGAGAGGACTTTTTAGAAAATGGGATGGACTATAGGACCTGAAGAGGCTGGATCAAAGAACTGAGCAGGCCACCTGCTTCTAAGAGACCACAGGACCTTTAACCACATAGCTGCAGCCACTTGCCCCCTTTCCCTTGCTTTCTGGGCACTAGGTAATCCTCTTGAATTTATTTCCAAGTCTGGGCAGGGATAGAGACCCCAGCAACACTGCAGAATTTCCTGCCAGGCTGACAGGGTGAAGGCTCAGAGTTAAGTGAGAGCCTCATTTGTAAAAAGAGAGACACAGGGCAGCCCTTTGGGTGTGAGGGCAGCTAGAAGATATATCAGGGAGCTGCCTTTGCATAGCAGGGACACTATTTTTACTTAGTTTGTAAATCTATTTGGAATGGCTGAGTAGGGATTCTAACGCTATTACTAAAGCCATCAGGCCATGTCTCAGCACCACCATTATTGGCTTCAGATTTAATTTGATTAAAACAAATGAAATAAAGTGACATGGTGTGGGTGTAAATTCAGAACCCTCTAACCTGTTACTGGCATCTGCTCCTGGTGTCTAGCCAAGTTCCTAGAAGATAATCAGTAAATGTTGTTGAAGGAGTGGATGAATTCTTAGGGATCTGAGCTATTTGCTTGTATTCCTCTATCTTTTGAGCTTGTGCTTTAAAAAATTATAAGCTCTATAAAAATCTATATGATAAAAGACTTTATCTGTAAAAGTCTATTGTTGGCTGGGCATGGTGTTTCACGCTTGTAATCCCAGCACTTTAGGAGGCCAAGGTGGGTACAAAAATCATCCAGGCGTGGTGGCATGAACCTGTGGTCCCAGCTACTGGGGAGGCTGAGGTGGGACAATCACCTGAACCCAGGAGGTTGAAGCTACAGTGAGGCAAAATTGTGCCACTGTACTCCAGCCTGGGCAATTGGAGTGAGATCCCGTCCCCCTCCCCACACCCAAAAAAAGTATGTGTTTTTTTTTCCCTGCATTGTAGTTGCTGCATGCTAAGTTGTGTTCACTCATTTAACTGCACAATAACTCTATGAGGTAGTGTTACTATTACTATCCCCATTTTATTATTATTATTAGTTGTGGTGTTTTTTTGGTTTTTTTTTTGAGACTGAGTCCCACTCTATTGCCCTTGAGTGCAGTGGCACCATATCTGCTCACTGCAACTTCTGCCTCCCAGGTTCAAGTGATTCTCCTGCCTCAGCCTCCTGAGTAGCTGGGATTACAGGTGCCTGCCACCACACGGGGCTAATTTTTGTATTTTTGGTAGAGATGGGGTTTTGCCATGTTGGCCAGGCTGGTCGCGGACTCCTGACCTCAAGTGATCCACCTGCCTTGTCCTCCCAAAGTGCTGGAATTACAGGCATGAGCCACCATGCTCGGCCTTACTATCCTCATTTTATAGAGAAGAAAATTGAGGTACTTAAAGGTTGAATGACTTGCCAGTGACCAAACACTGGTAAGAAGCAGTCAGGATCTGATCCCAGGTAGTGTAGCCCCACAGTTTGCTAGGAGCTAGGACTCAGAGTCCTTTCTGCTCATCATTGAGATGGCAGTGAGAACTTCCCTATGTATACCATTGTATGAATGCGACAACAATGTGTGTTTATTTTAGTTACAAGAGTTACGGATCCCTTTCTGTCTTAACTTTTTGTGATATGACACAGTTTTATCTTAGAAACCATATTCTTCTGCCAGACACAGCAACTCATGTCTGTAATTTCAGCACTTTGGGAGGCTGAAGTGGGAGTATCCCTTGAGCCCAGGAGTTTGAGACCAGCCTGGGCAACATAGCAAGACCCCATGTCTAATAAATAAATAAATAGCCAGGTATGGTGGTGCATGTTTGTCATCCCAGCTACTCAGGAGGCTGAGGTGGGAGAATCACTTGAGCACAGGAGTTTGGGCTGCAGTGAGCTATGATCATGTCACAGCCTAAGCAAGAGTGAGACTGTGACTCAGAAAGAAGAAGAAGAACAAAAAGAAGCTGTATTCTTGGTGCATGCTCCTTTGCTTTCATGTCTCGGAAAAGGCACATTTATAATTCAGGGAAGTTTGACTTCTTGTTGCCTCCCTGTTCTGTCTTCTCTGTTGCAAAGTAGAACCGTCCAGTTTTTAATGAACACTGACTGGGAGGCGACTTTCTGTTGGGATAGAGAAAGGAGAGAACAAGAGAAGATCCTGAAGGAAATATGTCATATCCTTTTTGCTTTCCTTTGTGATCTGAAAAGACTTAAGTGTAACAGAGATGGCTCTAGTATATTTTTAAAGAACTGCAATGGGAGATAAAATAAATAGATGGGAGGGAACACAAATAGCTTGAATTTTCCCCTATGATTCTCACTATTCACTGGGCTCTCTCCATCTAAGTACTAGGAGATAGCAGGCAAACCTGTCATAGCTTTAAGATATCCCTAAAAGGCAGGTAGAGGGGAGGTTCGAGTAAAGAAAGGAACACAGCATTTAAGTCTCTAAAGTGCTTTCTAGATATGAAAGTGGCAATTACTATGCAGCAAGTATATTCTGTGGCCATATACGTTTTGCTTTTCAAAAGGCAAAGCACTTATTTGTATAGTTTGTTTTTAACTGTCAGGGAGACATTAGACTAAGCTAGAAATAAACTTTCACCTTCCTTCCACCTTTTCCTCAAACATCACAACCATAGAAGGGTCAGTCCTCTGAAATTCCAAACTAGCCAAGCCAAGGACTTTTGCATTCTTAGCACTATTTCTTTTCTATACCTGCAGTGTGAGATAATTGTAAACTTTCAAAATCACTCCAGACCTAACTCCAGAGGAGAGAGAGAGGGAATATGTATTTTTTTGAACCATCTCAAATGGTTCTTATTAGTTCAGTTCAGGAAATACCTAACACTCGGCTTTAGAGTACTGAGCAAAGCCTTGATTTTGGACTCCAAGGACCTGTGATCACTCTCCATATGGCACTGATTTACTTAAATTCATCCAGATTTTTTTTTATACTTGTAGAGTGGGAATTATAATACTCCAACCTGCAGGGGAGAGCTTGTTGCTACAGAGCCTAGTCCCCTCCTCCAGACATTAAGACTATTCTGGACCATACTTTGAGCTGATTACCCAAGACCAATTCCATCAAGCCCCCTTCCCTGTTTTTCTGCTTTGTTTGGTTTGTGTTTTTTGTTTTTGAGATGGAGTCTCGCTTTGTCACCCAGGATGGAGTGCAGTGGCTTGATCTCGGCTTACTGCAACCTCTACCTCCCAGGTTCAAGTGATTCTCCTGCCTCAGCCTCCCAAGGAGCTGGGACTACAGGTGCACACCACCACGCCCTATTTTTTAATAGATACCGGGTTTCACCATATCGGACAGGCTGGTCTCGAACTCCTGACCTTGTGATCCGCCTGCCTCGGCCTCCCAAAGTGCTAGGATAACAGACATGAGCCACTGCACCCGGCCTTCCCTGTTTTTCTGAATCCAGCCAGAGTTTCAAGCCTCAACCTTTATCACAGGGTCTTCACACCTAAACTGCTCCACACAGTCTTTAATGTGAACCAATGTACTCTTCTCTTCCCCATATCACACCCTTCTAACTGTGCTCTCTGGGGCCCCTGGTCTGTGGCTCTGTTTAAAGTCCTAACTTATTCACTGCACATTCCCCGCATCTCATTGCCTTAACAGACAAGGCTTTCCTTCATGGCCAGCTGGACATATGAGTCCAGAGCTCTTGGCTTCCCAGATATCTCCATGAGTTATTGGCTCTTTCTCACCCTCTACACCACAGCTGACCTTTCCTTTTCAATCTCTTTACCTGGCTTCTCCTCCTTCGACTGGCTCCAAACTCTAAATTTTTGAGATTTTCCAGAGCTCTGTTCTAAACTCTTTTTAACATGTTTCTCTCCATAAGTAATCTCACTTTGTTTACATGTCCCAATCTTTAGTTTCAGTCCATATCTCTCTCTTGGGCTCCAACTTGTACATTCCACTACCTACTTGATAACCCCACTTGGATTTCTCCCTTTTTTTCTTTTTTATGACACCATACCATTGAATGGATTTCTAATAATAATCTAAAACTTGAATATGTCCAATACGGAACTCTTCATTTCAGAGCCCTTTCCTTCCTTCCTTCCTTCCTTCCTTCCTTCCTTCCTTCCTTCCTTCCTTCCTTCCTTCCTTCCTTCCTTCCTTCCTTCATTTCTTCCTTCCCTCCTCCCTCCCTCCCTTCCTCCCTTTCTCTCTTTCTCTCTCTCTCTCTCTTTGTTTTTGAGGCAAGATCTTGCTTTGTCACCCAGGCTGGAGTGCATGCAGTGATGCAATCATGCCTCACTCCAGCCTTGACCTCCTGGGCTTAAGCAATTCTCTCACCTCAACCTCTTGAGTAGCTGGGACCACAGGCATGTATCACCATGCCCTGCCAATTTTTAAATTTTTGTAGCAACGGAGTCTCACTGTGTGGCCAGGCTGATCTCAAACTCCTGGACTCAAGCAATCCTCCGGCCTCAGTCTTCCACTGTCTTGGGATTACAGGTGTCAGCCACCACACTTGGCCTCAGAGCCTCTTTCTAACACTCTGTCCTTATCTCTCTGGCATCTTCCATTGTTACCCTAAACCTGGTGATGAACCATGATTTCTCCTTTCCACTCATGGCATGCTTTCTCCCCATCTTGTCCATCAGCAAATAGTGGACATCTTATTGACAATTATATTTTGAATCCTTCCATTTTTATCCTCTTTATCATCATATTTCTAGTCCAAGTCACCATCATCTCTCAGTCGTACTTATATTGTACCTCATAAATGGTCTTTCTTCTTCAACTCTAATCCTTAATTAATTTCCCAACAGCAACCAGAGTAATCTTTTAGAAACCTAAATCAGATTATGTCCCATCTTTCCTCAATTTTTTTTTTTTTTTTGAGACAGTCTTGCTCTGTTGCCCAGGCTGGAGCGCAGTGGTGTGATCTTGGCTCACTGTAACCTCCGCCTCCCAGGTTGAGGTGATTCTCGTGCCTCAGCCTCCCGAGTAGTTGAGATTACAGGCATGCACCACTACTCCTGGCTAATTTTTGTATTTTTAGTAAAGATGAGGTTTCACCATGTTGCTTCAGGCTGGTCTTGAACTCCTGGCCTCAAGTGATCCACCCGCCTTGGGCTCCCAAATTGCTGGGATTACAGGTGTGAGCCACCATGCCCAGCCTCCTCAAGCTTTCTAATGGCTCTCTGCCATTGTTGTAATGAAGTTCAAACTCCATTCTGTTGCCTCTTAGACCCTGTACTGATCTGGACCCTCCTTGCTTCTCCAGCTTCATGTCAGAGCAGGGTGCACTTGCTCCTTGTGTTCAGCTCCACTGTCCTGCTTTCAGTTCTCAGGCCACACTCCAAGACAATCACCTTTGAGTTCGCTGCTTCTTCAGGCCCAAGAGGATCCTCTTGAAGTTCCAAGAAGAGCTGTCTGATTCTCACAGATCTCAGAGAAGCCTTCTATCATCATATCACCTAACACCTCTACTCTTTCCTCTGTTAGGTTCTATCACATCAACTTTAGGATTTCTTTTAGGACAAGTATTATAATTAGCACAAAGTTATCATCCTTATTCATTTCTGTGTTTGTTGTCTGTATTCCTTAGAATAATTATTATTTCCAATATGATATACTAGAAAGAGTTTGGGGCTTGGAATCTAGATTAATTGTAGATGTCATTATTACATGATCTTGGCAATTTAGTCTTTCTGTGCCTTGCTTTTCTCATCAGTAGAATCAGGTTAATGTAGAATTGTAAGGTCGTCGTTAGGATTGATGACATAACATCTATAAAATATTGCTAAAGAGAATTTTTCCTACTACTGAACACTGGGTGTGGCATTTCTAAAGATGTTCACGTTCACAAAATTACATCCGAATAATGTCATTTTAAGAATGATTTAAGAAGCCTTTATGGAATGATTTTTTCTATAGTTTCCTTCCCAACATAATGGCATGAATGAATAAATGCTCTGGGCACCTTCAATGTTCTGGGCAAATTAGTAGAATGGACAGGAAAGAAAGAAAACGTTTTCTTTCTTTCTTTCTTTCTTTTTTGACAGGGTCTCACTCTGTTGCCCAGGGTGGAGTGCAGTGATGTGATCTTGGCTCACGGCAACCTCCGCCTCCTGGATTCAAGTGATTCTCCTGCCTCAGCCTCCCTAGTAGCTGGGATTACAGGCATCTGCCACCACTCCCAGCTAATTTTTGTATTTTCAGCAGAGACCGGTTTCACCATGTTGGCCAGGCTGGTCTCAAACTCCTGACCTCAAGTGATCTACCCACCTCAGGCTCCCAAAGTGCTGGGATTAGAGGTGTGAGCCACTGTGCCCGGCCTCGAAAAAGCTTTCTTGACCCACATAGTGAAAACCCAATGAGGATCAGGGAGAGCATTAGGAGATCCAGTGCAGTCGAGGTAGCATTTTAAAGCAGCTCCATGCAAACTCCTGACTTGGGAGGTTCAAAATAAGACTGGCCATTGGAATTTTGGTTCCTTAGTGACTTTTGTTCAAAAATGTGCTTTTTCTTTTCTCTCTTTTTTTATATTTTATTTTTAATTTAATTTTATTTTTTGAGACAGGGTCTCACTCTGTCATCCAGGCTGGAGTGCAGTGGTACAATCATGGCCCACTGCAGCCTCAGCCTCCTGAGCTCAAGTGATCCTCCCATCTCAGCCTCCTAAGTAGCTGGGACCACAGATGTGCACCACCATGCCTGGCTAATTTTCAATTTTTTGTAGAGATGAGCATCTCATTTTGTTGCCCAGGCTGGTCTCAAACTGCTGGACTCAAGCAATCTGTCTGCTTTGGCCTCCCAAAGCGCTGAGATTACAGGTGTGAGCCACAGTGCCTGGCCTAAGAGTTTGTTTTCTTTACTTCTAGAAGTTAAGCTCCAAGAGTAAAGACGCTACTCCTTCTATTTCATTCAAATTCTGACTTTCTCCCAGCTCCTTTAAGGCATGTATATGTGGAAGGGAACTTTTGCTTAAAAGGAAAAATAAACAAACACTAGATTTAAAAACAAGTTTTGGGTCTGAGCACTGGTTCTGCTAGACACAATTTAGGTAGAGGAGGCTCCAAACCTTTCTGGCAGGTCGAAATCACTGGCAGCCTCTCGAATATGGTTAATGTAAATTGGGACATCTTTTGGGGAGCATAGTTTTACAATCTTAATCGTTATTTCCAATGGACATGTCATTTTGACCCAGGAACTCTCCTTCCAGGAATTTATCCATAGATGTACTTGCATATGTGCACGAAGGCATATGTACAGGAAAGGTCATTGCCCCATTGTTTATATTAGCAAACTACTGGAAGAAATAACTGATTGGATAATATGGCCCATCTACATGTAAATATTATGCAGTTGTTAACAAGAATGAAACAGATCTATGTGCATTGGTAAGGAAACTGAAGCTAAGTTGTTCAGTGAAAAAAAAGGTGCAAAACAGCATATTGCATCTCACCATTTGTGTGTGTGTGTATATACATATATATAAAAGCACACGCACACACACGCACACACTCCAGACACATATACTATCCCTGGAAAGTCTACAATTACTGATATCAGTGACTTATTCTATGAAGGGAACCTGGAGGCAGGGTGAGGAGAGAATTGTGTGTTGTTGTTTTTCTCCAAGCTTAAAGTTGTTTTTTTTTTTTTTTTTTTTTTTTAAAAACCATGCACCAGTGAAGGAGCAGTATCTGATCTTATTGCCTTTGGGCAAGTCACTTAATCTGAGATTCAGTTTCATTGTCTATAAAATGGTTACAGTGATGTACAGCCCTCAGGATGAAGTAAGGCTGCCACATTTACGTGACAAAGCACACTGTAGGGAACATAGCACACATCTCCCTTTTTGTCCCCCCCACTGGGGGTAGAGTCAGTGGAGCGTCATCTCTCATGGCTTGGGTTTCCTTTCTGAGGCCAGGAAAGTTGCTGTAGATGCTGTAGCTATTTAAATCGACTGACCTTTCCTTCTAGGGCTCCAGGACACCTCTATCTTAGGCTGGTGGTGACTAAGGTTACTGATGACAGAGGTTCCTGGGGGTGTGTTGGAAGGTGGAGCAGGGGTGGGACTGTGCATTCATCAGATATGTATGACCCACTGGCTCACAGGCTCTGCAACTTTCTCTTGATAAAGATGCCTGCCTGGAGACTGGTAATCTCAGAGAAGATAGAAATAGCAGGGCTCTTGGTGGTAAGTCCCGCCTCTTCTTGGCCTGAAGCCTCTCCAACAGGCTGTCGGAGCTTTCTTCTACTTCATTGCCTTGGCTGCCTGAATCCCTCTCCTGAGGGTAATAGAGCTTTGTCAGAGGAGCAGGGTTGGGCTGACAGGCCTTCCAGAGGACAGGAAAGGGAAATTGATAAGAATGTTTCATTGCTGGGTGTGGTGGTTCACGCCTGTAATCCCAGCACTTTGGGAGGCCGAGGCAGGCAGATCACCGGAGGTCGGGAGTTCGAGATCAGCCTGGCCAACATGGCAAAACCCCGTCTCTACTAATAATACAAAAATAAGCCGGGCATGGTGGTGTGCGTCTGTAGTCCCAGCTACTCAGGAGGTGGAGGTTGCAGTGAGCCAAGATCACCCCATTGCACTCAGCCTGGGTGACAGAGTGAGACTCTGTCTCAAAAAAAAAAAAAAAAAAAAAAGAATAACATATCTCCTTAAGAGGCACTGACAGTGTATCATTTTCCCACCTGGTTTCCTCAAGCCCAGTGATACCACCAAGGGAAGGTCTAGGGAACTTTAACCCCCATCATGATCCTCATCGGCTCCACTCACCCCCATCCCTATCATACAATCTAAACAACACAATGTGCTTGGCAGCTCAGACAGTAAATTCCTGCCACACAGACTACCACGGCTTACTGGGAAACAAGTGCCTCCTAGAGTTAAGCTCAACCTGCTCAAGGTTGAACCTCTGAGCTGCTTTTTACAAAGCTTTACCCAAATATTGTTCTGGTATGAGAAAACTCACACAGAACTCATAGCTTTTATTTATAAAAAGCTTTCACAAAGTATGATGGGTCAGCTTGGCTGGGCCATGGTTCTTAGACATTTGATCAAATTTTACTCCGGATCTCCCTCCCTCCCTCCCTCCCTCCCTCCCTCCCTCCCTCCCTCCCTTCCTTCCTTCCTTCCTTCCTTCCTTCCTTCCTTCCTTCCTTCCTTCCTTCCTTCCTTTCATCTTTCCTTTCCTTTCTTTTCTTTTTTTTTGAAATGGAGTTTCACTCTTGTCGCCCAGGCTAGAGTGCAAAGGCATGATCTCGGCTCACGGCAACATCCCCCTCCCAGGTTCAAGCGATTCTCCTGCCTCAGCCCGAGGAGCTGGAATTACAGGGACCTGCCACCACACCCAGCTAATTTTTCTATTTTTAGTAGAGATGGGTTTTGCCATGTTGGCCAGGCTGGCCTCGAACTCCTGACCTCAGGTGATCCACCTTCCTTGGCCTCCAAAACTGCTGGGATTATAGGCGTGAGCCACTGTGACAGCCTACCTTGGATATTTCTGAGAAGTAGTCTTAGATGAGATTAACATTTAAGTAAGTGAACTCTGAGCAAAGCATTTACCCTCCCTAATGTGAGTGGGCCTCATAAAATCAGTTGAAAGTCTTAGAACAAAAGACTTACAATAAAGACTTAGAACAAAGGATTTGCTCCCTTGAGCAAGAAGAAACTCTACCTGCAGAATGCTTTTGGACTCAAACTGCAACTCTTCCCTGAGTCTCCAGCCTGTTGGCCTACCCCATCAGATTTTGGACTCCTCAAACTTCCACGAGTGCATGAACCAATGCCTTAAAATAAATTTCTTTCTCTCTCTTTTTCTTCCTTTCATTTTACCTATTTATGCAGATATATATACAGATAATCTCTTGTTGGTACTGTTTCTCAGAAGGACCCTGACTAATACAGGGAGTATAATTTTGTCCTATGATCAAATAAAACCTAATTAGATGATCTTTATCAATTATCTTACCAAAGTCAAAATAAAGAAAAAGCATGCATTGAAAAAGCTGGCAAAAATATATTAAATGTTAAAATTAAATGGTAGAACTATAGCTGATTTTCCCATTTTTTTTTCTTCCCAGAAAAAGGAAGCCTCTTACATTTTCTAAATGTTTAGTAATGAAAATTTACTTTTTTTTTTTTTTTTCTTGAGACGGAGTCTCGATCTGTCACCAAGGCTGGAGTGCAGTGGTGCGATCTTGGCTCACTGCAACCTGTACCTCCCAGGTTCAAGCAATTCTCTGCCTCAGCCTCCCGAGTAGCTGGGATTACAGGTGCCCGCCACCACGCCCAGCTAATTTTTTGTATTTTTAGTAGAGACGGGGTTTCACCATGTTGGCCAGGCTGGTCTTGAACTCCTGACCTCGTGATCCACCCACCTCAGCCTCCCAAAGTGCTGGGATTACAGGCGTGAGCCACTGCACCCGGCTGAGAATTTACTTTTTTACAGAGACAGGGTCTTACTCTGCCACCCAGGCATGAGTGCAATGGTGCAATCTCAGCTCACTGCAGCCTTGACCTCCTGGGCTCAAGCGATCCTCCTGCCTCAGCCTTCTGAGTAGCTGGGACTACAGGCACGCACCACCACAGCTGTCTGATTTTTAAATTTTCTATAGAGACAGGGTCGCACAATGTTCCCCAAGCTTGTCTCAAACTCCTGGGCTCAATAAGTCCTCCAGCCTTGGCTTCCCAAAGTGTTGGGATTACAGGCATCAGCCACCATGCCCAGCTGAGAATGTATTACTTTATAATGAAAACATTTAAAGGTGCACTCACCCTCAGCTGGATTTCATTTGATTCCCACAACTCCTCTGCATGAGAGGTAGATTATCCTCACTTAAGTAACAAGGAACTGAGGCTCCAGGAAGTGGTGTGATTTGCTTAAGGCCACACCACCAGGTAAGAGGCAGAGCCAGGATTTCAGTGCTGGTTTCCTAACTCCAGACTCAGTGCTCTTGCCTCTACATAATGGCTGCCTTTTATGGGATCCTAGACCTGAGAGAGGGCGGCATCAAGGGTATGGTTCTTTCTAGACTAGCTTTTATATTGGACAGAGAAAGATGGAGAAAAACGAACATGTTTAAAATTATTTTCCTAAAAACATTTTTTTTAAAATTTCTCCAAAAAAGAGAAATGGTTTTGTTTGTTTGGTTGGTTGGTTGTTTTAGATGTGGGGTCTCATTGTTGCTCAGACTGGAGTGCAGTGCAGTGATTATTCACGAGCATCATCATTGTACGCTAAAGCCTCGGGCTCCTGGGCTCAAGCAGTCCTCCTGCTTCAGTCTCCTGAGCAACTGGGACAACAGGGGTGCACATGATGAAAATTTTGCATACCATTTCTTGGGGCTCATCGTCCCCACCTCACCAAGTATGTGCGAACCCCAATTATACTTCCTGCTTAGACTAAGAGAAAGGGAGATGTGGCCACTTCATCCCCTCCCCCTCTTCCTTGCAATCAGTGGACACTGTAGACTCTGACCCTCTTTGGCCCATGCTCAGCCCCTTCCTGGTTCCCATGGTGTTCACATGGAAACCTGCATCTCCCTTTTATTCTTCCTCTGCCATTATTTTCACACCTAAAGAAGCTAAACTTCTCTGCCCCCATCAGAGCGCAGGAGCAAGGCAAGGATGACCTGTTGACCCTGAGAGGAGGAGGCGGGGATAGAGGAGAGTCAGGGAGGGAAGAAGTAGTTTGGGACAATGGTGACAAAGCACTAAGGGATGAAAAAGCAGTGGTGAAGAGCACAGACTCTCTGAAGGCAGGATTATGTGAGTTCAAATCTCAGCTCTGCCCCTGAGTGTCTATACGACCACAGGTGAATGACTTAGCCTGTCAGAATATCTACCTCACAGGGCTGATGTAAAAATCAAATGAATTAAAGATACAAAAAGTAAATTTCCTGGTATATGCAGTCCGTATTTACTTTTATAATCCCTAAACTAGCTGTGTGACTGGGGCAACTTACTTCCTCTCTCTGACCTTCAGTTTTCTCATTGATAAAGTAAGGGGTTTGGGCATAAGTTCTTTTTCACTTTCAAGTTCAAGTCCTCTGACCTCTTTTTAGTTATTGGAGAATACACCCAAGTTTCTATCCAAGTACTGGCTGTATGAATAGACAGCTGCCGATGGAGTGTAGTTTAAATGGTCACATTGTCCTTGCCACTTGGCATCTACCATTATAACTGTATGCTTTTGGATATTACAAATGCTTCACATTTTTAAGAGTGTCCAGGCCAGGCATGGTGGCTTACGCCTGTAATCCCAGCACTTTGGGAGTCTAAGGCAGGCAGATCACTTTAAGGCCGGGGGTTCAAGATCCACCTGGCGAGCCTAGTGAAATCCCATCTCTACTAAAATAAAAAAATTATCCGTGTGTGGCGATGTGCACCTGAAGTCCTAACTCCTCAGGTGGATGAAGCAGGAGGATCCCTTGAGCCCAGAAGTTCAAGGCTGCAGTAGCCATGATAGCACCACTGCATTCCAGCCTGGGTGACAGAGTGAGACCTTGTCTCACAGAAAGAAAATAAATAAATAAATAATAACAACAACAACAACAAAACATAAACAGTGTCCAGTGAAGTTTATATCCTCTGGGAGATCTTAAAAGTAAAAAAGATGGAAGGACACTAACAGCAAAAAAGAGACAATAGGTCCCCTGGGAGGTGGGCGAGGGGCATGACTGTAGCCTGGCACAATCTAAAATTCTCACTCAGCTTGTTCCTTCAGTCTTACCAGATACTTCTTTGGCCTAGACAGGCTTATCTTCCTTTTTTCCTTGACTCCATCATTTATCAAGCTATTACCATATTTTTTTCTTCTGTTCACTGCTAGATTTTAAGAAAGAATGATCAACCCCAGCCACCTTCACCGGCCAGCCAGCTGGTCACACCCCCAACATCCCGGCCTCTCTGAAAACCTTGGCCCAGTTTTCTTCTCAAAATCTTCTTCCCCTTAGTGTCAGTGACCTGGCACTCTTATCTCTTCTGACTGCTTTTGACTTTCAAACAGCCTCTAACTCTAGTCTAGCCAAGCCCAGGCCCAAAGGTGGTGAGGCTGTCAGGGGATGTTTGGCCCATCCAAAAACATCAAGATTGCCTTGGGGAAATGTGACGCTCATAGAGTTTAGACCTTACAATTCCATTTTGAAGGTGTGTGCCATTCTTCTTCTTTCTTCCAAGTTCTGTTCCTGCATCCCCATCCCAACTCTACTCTTCCCTCTTTTGCTTTTTAAGCAATGTTCAGGGAGCTGCCTAGGCAGGTTCAAAACAAACAGCTGCCCAGAGCACCACCCCCTCCTCCTGGCCCACCTGCTGGTGCTATAAATAGAATGGGATCTATGCCCCGAAACACTGGAGTCAAGTTGCCGATGCTCAACCCTCTAGCAGGCAGTTCTGCTGCCCTACTCTTGCTTAGGGGGATCTTAGGGGAATCTGAAGCCCCATGAATCCCCTGGCTCCGTTTCATGATTCCTATGTCTTTGGGGGCTGTGGCTCCTTCTGGTGGCTGGCACATGCCCTGGGCCTCAGGGGATCCTAGGGTAAGTCAGGGTGGAGCAGCAATTCCTTCTTATTTTCAAAGCCAGGCTAGGCAGGCTAACTCCTTTCAGGTATCTCTATTCCTTCCTAAGGATGAGGCTCTCTAGACCCCAGTGAGTTCACTAAATTACATTTGTCGGTGTGGAATGAAAAGACTGCGCACTTACCAAAAAGTAGGTTTGTTTTTCTCATGTAACAAGGTTAGGAGTAGCTGCCAGGGCTGTGCAGCAGCACCCAGATGTCGTGATGTCCAAACTTTTTTCTTTTTTTTAAATTTTTTAAATCTTTCCCCTGCAGATTGCTCAGCAGAACTTTTTTTTTTCCCCCAAACTCTTTATATGTTTTTGCTTCACCATCCTTAGTAAGTGGCTCTTCTCCTTATGGTCTACAGATGGCCTTTTAAATCTCCCAGCATCATTTCTGTATTCTAGTCAAGAAAAAGGCATGAGTGGTAAAGGGCAAAAGGCCAGGTGGCACTTACTAGCTGAGGTTGCCCCCGACCCCTGTTGCTTTTGTTCTTCTGCCTCTATAATTACAGAAAGGGTCTGCCCCTTTAACAAGCCCTTTCCTGGATGCAGCCCCTGTTTGCATCTCATTGGCCAGAACTGTCATTTGGTTGCCTCTAACATGCAAATAAGGCTGAGGGTTTTGACTTAGGGACTTTGCCACTGAACACCAAGTCAGGGTTCTCTTAGAGAAAAGGAAATAGAAAATTGATATTTTGTGGGTAATTATCCCTGTCTGCCATAAATAGGACTTTTTCTTTTTTTCTTTCTTTCTTTTTTTTTTTTTTTTTTGAGACAGAGTCTCACTTTGTCACCCAGGCTAGAGTGCAGCGGCACAATCTCTGCTTACTGCAACCTCCACCTCCTGGGTTCAGGTGATTCTCCTGCCTCAGCCTCCCAAGTAGCTGGGATTACAGGCACCTGCCACCACACCTGGCTGATTTTTTATATTTTTGGTAGAGATGGAGTTTCACCATGTTGACCAGGCTGGTCTCAAACTCCTGACCTCAAGTGATCCACCTGCCTCGGTCTCCCAAAGTGCTGAGATTACAGGCGTGAGCCACCATGCATGGCCAAATAGAACTTTTTCCATAGTACCCACAATAAGTTCACAAATATTTCCAAGCCCTGACTCTACCACTGTACATCATCTATGCTCTCTCTATATCTGGGCAATACAGCGTAATAGTTAAGTCTAGACTCTGGAGTTGGAAATGTGTTCCAATCCCTATTCTACCACCCATTAGTTTTGTGGGCTTGGTCAAGTCACTCAAGGCCTCAGTTTTCATACCTGCAAAGTGGGGATAATAATTGTTCCTACCTCCTATGGTTGTGGTCAAGATTAAACAATTTAATAGATATATAGCACATGCTATATAATAAGAACTCAACAAATATTAGCTATTATTCAATTGCTGTACAGATCATACTGAATTATATTTTAATGTATCTCATTTAAAAGATTGTGAGCTCCTTGAGCGAGGTTGCTACTTCTCTCCTCCTCTACTTTTAAGTATTGAAAGCAAATATTTTTAACTACACAAGTGAGACATAAATTCACCTGCCTTGTAAAAATTTAAAACATTACAGAAAAGGCTAAAGTTCTCTTTGACAGTCCTACCCTTCACCATCCCTTTTCCCAACTGCTGGAAGTACACATTGTTACCAATTTATTGTTTTTTCTTCTGACCGCTTCCTATGTATTTAATATGCATATATATATACCCACAGAAAATGTTTGTTTTTTTTTTTTTTACCACCTCTGTGGACATGAAGGTTTTAAAAAATGTCACTTGTATCACATTATTTGAATCATCCTTTAACTCCCTATTAAAAAAAAAATTCAACCATATAGCTTGGCAACCATGGCAAAAGTAAAAAACACGTGGTTTCCCAAGTTTTCTTTACTTTTCCCAGACTGCTTTCTGGTATTTCCTAGTATGGATAATACTATAGATTATTTAGCCAATTTCCTATTAATTGACAAATAGATTATTTTCCACTTATGCTATTGTGAAATAACTGCACAAAGAATATCTGTATATGTATGGCTCTGATGCCCATGTAGATACCATAAAATGAAATGTCTGGGTTTCAGAATGTGAGCATCTTATATATTTAAAGATATTGCCAAATAATCTTCTCCTCTCACCCAGAGATAGCTGTATCTAAGAAAGTGTTTTTTTATCTTTAACTCAGGAATACCTTTGGGTCTAGCAGTCTAAGCTCAATAAATGTTTGTTCAATTGCATGCCCCATCAAGATTTTGTCTGGAGATTAGATAGGGAATTTGCTATAATACATCCTGAGGTCTCCTTAGACTGTTTTCTGTGTTTGAAAATTCTCTTGAGTCTAATGTTGTCTCCCTCTAACAGTATACTCTGTTCCTTTTCTGCCCCTTAGGTCAGGGAGAAGAAATCTAATTCATGTTTCACGTGATGTGCCAGTCTGTAACAGACTGAAATTTCTACCTCTTTCCCTACTACCTTCATTTTTAATTTTTCAAGGTTTTTGTGAAGATAAAGGAGATAATCTTTGTGAAAGCAGTATCCAGTTCTGTTCAAGGCTGGAATGAATGTAAGTATAGCACCAGTATGTCCCAATTTTTTAAGACAGATTTCTTTCTTTCTCTCTCTCTTTCTCTCTCTCTCTCTTTCCTTCCTTCCTTCCTTCCTTCCTTCCTTCCTTCCTTCCTTCCTTCCTTCCTTCCTTCCTTCCTTCCTTCCTTCCCTTCCTTCCTTCCTTCCTTCCTTCCTTCCTTCCTTCCTTCCTTCCTTCCTTCCTTCCTTTCCTTCCTTCCTTCCTTCCTTCCTTCCTTCCTTCCTTCCTTCCTTCCTTCCTTCCTTCCTTCCTTCCTTCCTTCCTTCCTTCCTTTCTCTCTCTCTCTCTTTCTTTTTTCTTTCTTTTTTTTTGAGACACAGTTTCATGCTTTTTGCCCAGACTGGAATGCAGTGGCGTGATCTCAGCTCACTGCAACCTCTGCTTCCCAGGTTCAAGCAATTCTCCTGTCCCAGCCTCCTGAGTAGCTGGGATTACAGGCGCACGCCACCGTGCCCAGCTAATTTTTTGTATTTTTAGTAGAGATGGGGTTTCACCATGTTGGCCAGGCTGGTCTTGAACTTCTGACCTCAAGTGATCCACCCACCTCGGCCTCCCAAAATGCTGGGATTACAGGTGTGAGCCACCGCACCCAGCCCAAGGACAGATTACTTTTTATGGAATGCACTTTTACTTATTTGAGGTTTTTGGATATGCAGTACAATCACATGGTTAAAAACACCAAAAAGTATATGTCAAAAAGTCTTACTCCCATGCTTACCCCTCATCCTTTTGGTTCCTAGCTCCTCTATCCATGTCCCAGGTAACTACTTTAATCAATTTTTTGAGTGTTATTTGAGAATTTATTCAAGTACTGATATATATGAAAAGACATGTTTCTCTCTCCTCTCTGAGCCCCACTGAGCCCCACCTCCATTCTACCCCTTGGTTCTTTCAATTCACATTGTATCTCAAAGATATTTCCACATGAAAACACAGAGGGCTTCCTGACAGCCTATCATTTCAACAATAAATATTTCCATAGAAATTTTCTTCTGTTTTTTTTTTGAGACAGAATCTCTGTCATTCAGTCTGGCATGCAGCATTGCGATCTAGGCTCACTGCAACCTCCACCTCCCAGGCTTAAGCGATCCTCCCACCTCAGCCTCCCAAGTAGCTGGGACCACAGACGTGTGCCACCGTGCCTGACTAATTTTTTTGTTAGCTTGAATTACTGAGCTCAGGCTACCCGCCTACCTCAGCCTCCAAAAGTGCTGGGATTACAGGCATAAGCTACTGCACCCATTATTATTTTTAATGTATATTAAAAATAATATATATTAAATTATATATAATATATAATTTGATAAGTGAGAATAATATGTATAATTTGATAAGTGGGAACATTTTGATAAGTGGGAATTGCTATATATGTATGTATATGTAGATAAAGATATAAATATAGATATACATACATATGTTACCTTTTTGTTATTTAAAAATTTTATAGAAATAAATCCATTAATCAGAAAAACAACCCATGGTTTTAATTTTTTTAATTTTAAATTTTTAAAATTTTTTGTGAGATGGAGTCTCACTCTGCAGCCCAGGCTGGGGTGCAGTGGCACGATCTCTGCTCACCGCAACCTCCGCTTCCTGGGTTCAAGCAATTATCCTGCCTCAGCCTCTCAAGTAGCTGGGATTACAGGCATCCACCCCCACATCCAGCTAACTTTTGTATTATTATTTTTTTTTAGTAGAGATCGAGTTTCACTATGTCGGCCAGGCTGGTCTCAAACTCCTGACCTCAAATGTTCAGCCAGCCTCGGCCTCCCAAAGTGCTGGGATTACAGGCATGAGCCACCATGCCCAGTCCCCATGGTTTTAATTTGGAGTTTATAAAATCTAATCACTGCAGGCAGGGCCTGAGCAGTATGGTAAAGGCTGCCCTCTGGGAAGCAGTGGTGGCCTCTTTCCTTCAGCTCTTCTCAAATTGCTGTAGATTTTATTTATGTATCTATTTTGTAATATTGTTTTTTTCCTGGGAGCATAGATTCAAGTTTCCCTGAATATATACTTTCTTGATTTTAAATACCTGCTTATATTAATATTCTCACATTTTCATGATTAAGAAAGCTATTAATTTTCTGAATCCTATCCTCGGTTTTCACTTTACAAGGTGTTTCTTACCTTACCCAGACTTCACTCCAGGGGTTTCACCCCCAGCTATTGGCATACTGGGGAATAACTTTTGGCTCTGGGACTGTCCTGTGCATGGTAAGATGTTCAGCAGCATCCTTGGCCTTTACCCACTAGAAGCCAGCAGCATTCCCCTCCCCACATGATGGCATGGACATGGCTCACTACAGCCTTGACCTCCTGGGTTCGAGTGACCCTCCTGCCTTGGCTTCCTGTGTAGGTGGGACCACAGGTGCATGCCACCACGCTCAGCTATTTTTGTTTTTTAATTTTCTTTTTTGTAGGGACAGGGTCCCACTAAGTTGCCCAGCTGGTCTTAGATTCCTGGGCTCAAGTCAGCTCATTTTTTAAAAATGTATTTACCTTTTTACATTTTCTTTTTCTCTTTTTAAGTTTAATTCTAAATATGGGACTCTGCTTGGTAAGGTCGACTAATTATTTGATTGTTTGTAGAGATGGGGTCTCACTTTGTTGCCCAGGTTGGCCTGGAACTCCTAGGCTCAAGCAGTCCTTCCGCCTCAGCCTCCCAAAGTGCTAGAATTACAGATGTGAGCCGCTGCTCCAGGCCTCCCCAGCTTCCATTTTAATAAATATGTCTGCAGACATTGCCAAGCGTTTTCTAGGAAGCAATACCCCCACCTTGAGAAATACTGCTGCAGCCTTAGAGCAAAAGGAGGAAAACTCATAGTCTACTAGCTAATATCCAAACAGGAAGAACTATTAGGCTGAAGTAGGCTTCTGTTTCATTTTCCGTTCCAGAGCCAAGTACTTGTTTATTTAGCCAAGAAGCTCTAACTTACTAGTTTAAAGAAGGTTTGAGAATAGAGGTGGAAGCCAAAGGATAATGAATAAATTTGTTAATTTGTCTTTCCAGCCAGTGACTTTGGTTGACGTTTCTTCGCAGTCATGTATCTCAAGTACTGTTTGTCTTTTTACTTTTGATAAATCATTTTTTATATATGTATGTTGTGAGTCAATGCCTTGCTTTCCATTAAATGTCTCAAAGTTACCTTGATGAAGTTGAAACTTTTTTTATATGTGACAGATCTATACCCAAGTCTTGATTAATTTCTGCATCAAAAGTTCTGTTTCCTTTTCAGTGTTTCTCAAAATGTGCATTCAGTTTTAGAGTTGGCCACTGGCTTTGGATGAGAAAGTGAAAGAGGAGTGTGAAAGAGTGTCCTCTGTCCTCCTTCTTGAGACACAACTTGTTCTTCTTTTCAGAGGGAAGAATAGAACAGGATTTCCCAGGCTAGAACATAAACATGCTGTCAGATGCCTGGAAATCCTGCTTGGCTGTCAAAGACCAGTTCACTTGCCTACTCTTCTATGTGGTTCCTGAACCCGCTAAGCAAAACAAGTCTGTCTCAGCCTTTCTTTCTGGTAATGTTTCAACACTGCCTGACATCATGCTGAAGTGGGGACACACGTCCCCCTTTAACCCGGCCCCTCCATTTGGCTGTGAGCACTTTATGGACATGAACTTTTTTATATGTATCCCTGGAATCTCCAGTGCCCATGATGGCACTTGGCACATACTAATGGCTAAACAGATGTCATTTAGTTTGGATTGTTTAAATCGTTGCACCTTTTCCTCTCAAACTTTATGACTACTTTAGAAGTATTTATTGTTTCTTCTTTTTGGAGTTCATGTCTTTGGAATATTCCTTCCATGCCCAGAGATCAGCATTGCTTTGTTACATTCAGTGAAAGATAAATTTCATCATCATGATCATCATCATGATCACTATTAATAAGTATCTTTTATGTGCCAGACACTTTAACATAATCTTATCCAATATTTTGGAATTACATTGCAAAGCAGGTATTCTTATACCCACTTCTCAGATGAGTTAGAACGCTGAAGCTCAGACAGGTTGAGTAACTTACCCTAGGTCACCAACTAGTAAGCAAACTAGAATATAAAATCAGATCTCTAATGTCTAAATATTTACTCTTTCCACTGTGTCATTCCAGTATGTCATACATGGGAGTTTCAGGGGAAGCTCCAATGTGGAGTAAAAGCTTTGGTCAAAGACATTTTTATTTTTTGCCCTGACAGGCATTCGAACCCCTAGTGGTTGCTTAGATTTCTCCTGTACAGAAAAGAATGCTTTACCTGTTAGGATTAGAAGGACACACCTGGAAAATTAGTGTGTTTGTGGTGATGCAGGGATCCCCTAGAAGTGTCGCCCGGGGTAGTAAGAACTCTCTGGCATGGTCCAACCTCATTTCCTCCTGTTCAGTAGGTCATATCTCCAGGATTGTGCAAGGAAGGGAACATTTGAGGCAAGGCCAGCAGGAGAATGTGGAGTGGGGCAAGCCTGGAGAACATCACAGCTCTAACCAGACCTTTCTCATGCTGACTGCTGAGTGACTTCTTGAGCAATTCATTGTGTAGTTTTTTCCCACTCTTTTGCTCACAGTCTATATTGGATAGTGACTAAGACAATTTCGAGAAGAGGGTACTACCAATAATTACACTGGGATATCAGATTGCAACTAGACTTTCCTGGGGAGACCAGGATGTATGTTCTCCCTATTTTGAAGTCCTGTTTTCATGGCTTCTCAAAAGCCCAGAGTATGAATGTCTCTGAGACACTTTGGGTTTTGTTTGTTTTGAGATGGAGTGTCACTCCGTTGCTCAGGCTGGAATGGAGTGGCACCATCTCAGCTCACTGCAACCTCCACCTCCTGCGTTCAAGTGATTCTCATGCCTCAGCCTCTGGAGCAGCTGGGACTACAGGCATGTGCCACCATGCCCAGCTAATTTTTGTATTTCTAGTAGAGACAGGATTTTGCCATGTTGGCGAGGCTAGTCTTGAACTCCTGACCTCAAGCAATCAGCCTGCCTCGGCCTCCCAAATTGTGGGGATTATAGGCGTGAACCACCACCAGCCTGCTGAGACCCTTTGAACAGGCTGGGAGACCTCACAAGGCAGTACAAATTGATGGGGCCTTTCCCAGGCTGGATAGCTTTGGATAAGCCATGCAACCTCTCTGCATTCAGTTTCCTCACCTATAAAATGGGTACAGTGGTATTTATTTCAGAGGCTCACATGAAGCAAATGAAATATAATATATACCATGTCTAATACATAGCAGTCCCTTTCTTAGCTGGATTGGGGGACCCCAGCAGCTACCGGAGGTGATGGGGATCACTGGATATTGGTCCAGGTTCAGAAAAACTCTGGAAACCCTGAGAGATGATTTGAGTTTTAGATTCCTCTGATTTGAGGATTCTTGGCTTACTCTCAGTTGATCAACATGGACCCCACTCATTCTGACAGGCTAAGGAATATCTATCCACCAGATGTCAATAAGGGGCAGGGGGAGAGGTGGGAAGAAGAGGAGAAAGGGCTTTGAAATGTGTTTCTTGGACTACCCTGAAGATGGGTGGTGGGAGAGAAGGCCCTGACATAGTCCTGCCCAGTGACAACCTGGGAGAATATGGGAGCTAATCTTGGTTGCTGTGTTTGCAATTTCCACCCCCCAAAAAAAAGGAACCGAAGGAAAGAGCTAAGCACCTTAAGTTCAGGGCTGGAAAAGCCCTCAATTTTTACCTTTTTTTGGGGGGATGGGGTGAGGGGCAGGGGCTGGCAATACACTTTCAACCTCCTGACTGGACAATGATTATTTGGGCATCCAGGCTCAGGGAGCATTTTCCAAGACTCATTCCAGTTTAGGAGAAAATGTTTGGTGCAAGGCCCCCTCTTGAAGTAGCCTCCACCTAGCCTTCCTTGTCCTGAGGGAAGGGGAGAAGGGGGCCTGCCTGCCTGCAATCTACTAGGTTTGCTCAGAAGGTAAGACTGTTGAGCCCTGTGCTTGCTTAGTCAGTCTTGGTTAGTTATGCTGGAACAGCTAGAAGATGGGCAATATGACGTCTGTTCCCTGAGACTTCACTGGGAACACCAAGTAAGCAATAGGCAGGCCTTCCAGAGGGGCAAAGACACAGTTGACTCAGGTTACAGTGCTCCCGTGAGGTAAGCACACAGCTGGGCCTGGGCTGGCGCCAGGCAGGGAGATTGACATGCAAAGCAGTGCATTCTCATCTTCTGCCCTACCTTAGAGGCTCTTTCCAAGGCCTGGAGTTGTTGTTTTCAGCCTTTCACGCTCCTCTTTGCCATTCCAGTGGGAGGAGAAGCTGATGTGCAGAAATACTAGAAGGCACATGGCTGGGTGCTATTTCTGGCCTGGGCTGAACTCACAAGTCCTAGAAAGAATGTTTCTGACACTGTTTGCCTTCCGAGAATCTGTGAAGCCCAGGGACAAACACTGCCTGGCTCTGTACTCACTCAGACCCATGGACTTGCCAACCATGGCATCCAGAGGGGCTGGAGCAGGAGGGTGATGAAAACAGTGACACTGCATGGAAAGAGCTCCCAGTGGTTGGCTCAGAGCACACTGCACCGTTGGCTGCTTCTTTTATTCATTCATGCATTTATTAAGCAGTTGTACCTATCAGAGGTTCTTCTAGGTGCTTGATATACACAAGAGAACAAAACAGACAACACTTCTGCTTTCAAAGATTTTACATTCTAGCAAGGGGAAGGCAGATAATTAAAAATGAACATAACAAATAAGTAAAATTTTGTTTGTTTGTTTGTTTGTTTTTTTGAGACAGAATCTCGCTCTGTCACCCAGGCTGGAGTGCAGTGGTGCGATCTCAGCTCACAATAACCTCTGCCTCCTGGGTTCAAGTGATTCTCCTGCCTCAACCTCCCAAGTAACTAAGATTACAGGCACATGGCACTGCACCTGACTAATTTTTGTATTTTTAGTAGAGAAGGAGGTTTCACCATATTGGCCAGGCTGGTCTCGAACACCTGACCTCAAGTGATCCACCAGCCTCAGCATCCCAAAGTTCTTGGATTACAAGCATGAGCCACCACACCCGGCCTAAAATGTTTATTATGTTAAATGGCATTAAATGTTAAGGAAACAAGAGAAAGCAGAGTAGAGTAAACGAAAATCTGCTGGATGGGGAGGTTGCATCTTTAGATAGGGTGATCAGGATGGACGTCATTGACTTAGAGAGCTGCAAAGACGTGAAGAAAGTGGTTAACTCAGCCAGATTCACAGCTGGGGGAAGAGTGATCAGGGTAGGGGAAACTGCTAAAGCAAAGGCCCAGGGATGGGAAGATGTGTGCTACATTAAGGAACAGCACAGAAGCCAGTGTAGCTAGAGCAGAGGAAGCAAAGAGGAGAAAAGTAGGAGAAGCTTCAGAGAGGGGATGGGCACTGAGGAAATAACTGATCCTATGGTGCCTTGTAAGTCCTTTGTAAGGACTTTGGCTTCTACTTCGAGTGAAATGGGGATTCGTTTCAAGATTTTTGAACAGAGAAGCAGCATGATCTGACATTTTTGGAAAGAATCACTCTGGAAAGATGGCAACGGCAGTGATAGCCTAGTTTTTGGATATTTCTGAATCCTCACATTAAAACAGAAACTAGAATGAAAACCAAGGCTGGGATCCGTGGCTCACGCCTATAATCCCAGTACTTTGGGAGGTTATGGCAGAAGGATCATTTAAGACCAGGATCTCGAGACCAGCCTGGGAAACATGGTGAAGCCTCATCTCTACAAAAATTAGCCAAGTGTGATGGCATGTGCCTGTAGTCCCAACTACTTGGGAGGTTGAAGCAGGAGGATTGCTTAAGCCTGGGGGATCAAGGATGCAGTGAGTCAAGAAGGCACCACTGTGTGCTCCCATCTCACCACCACAAAAAAAATAGAATGAGAATGAAAACCCTTGGACAACATTTAGCTCAAAACTAGGTGATGAAGTATCCTTATGAAATAGAAGTGGAGATAAACAAATTACTTATAGCCACAGACCTGGACTGGTATCAGCATCAAGGCAGAGGAAAGGGACACAGTATTTGGTGGGCCTGAGAACAGGAGAGCCACAAAATAGCCAATAGTTATTGTATGGAAAGCACAGGAGGGTAGTTTGAGACATACTCTACTGGCAGGTGATGCAACGACCTGCAACAAGGCCTGCAAGTAGGGGCTGGAGTGCAGTCCCCAGACCTGGGAAGCTGATCATTGCAGGAATCCTGGACACTGTCCTATGTGAGGAGGAACTGCTGGGTGTGGATTGAAGAACAAACAGGACAGCACAATAAAGAAACAGAAAGAGAAGGTCAGAGCAAAGTGGTGGAAGAGAACAGAATCCAGAAATCTCAGAAAGCAAGCCCTATGGGCCTTTGTTTGGTTTTGTTTTTTCAATATGACCCAAAAACAATAGAGAAGGAAGCTCTGTGAAAGTAGAGAAGCTACCTGAATCAGGGCTCCTTCTAACAGTTGTAGAAAATTTGATTTCCATAAAAATAAGCAACAAAAATGTGTCAAATTCAAATTCAAACAGAATGTTTATAAGGAAAACAGTAATAATAATGTCCCCACAGATCATGAAATCATGACAGGAAGATATGCAAAAAATAAAAAAAAAAACAGAACTATCCAAAACACCTGATCAAAATAATAGTATTCTTTTTTCAAAATGAAGTAAAAGACATTAAGAAAATGTCTTAAATTAGCTGGGCATGTTGGTGCACCTGTAGTCCTCGCTACTCAGGAGTGGGGCTGAGGCAGGGGAGTCATTTGAGCCCCAGAGTTCTAGGGCACAGTAAGCTATGATCACCACACTGCACTCTAGCCGGGGCAACAAAATGAGACCCCATCTTTTTAAAAAAAATTACATATTAAAAAAATAGAGGCTGGACACAGTGGCACACCTGTAATCATAGCACTTTGGGAGGCCAAGGAGGACCATCTGAGCCCAGGAGTTTGAGACCAGCCTGGGCAACATAGTGAGATGCCATCTCTAGTTTTAAAATAAAATTTTAAAAAATTAAAAATTAAAAATAAATAATGTCATATCAGAATTAGATAATATAAATCAGAATTAAATAAGCTCAGAAAGGAGGTGACAAAACTTAGGAAATGGAAAGAAAAGGAAAAAAATCAAAATAAAGATCAAACTAGAATGAATACAAAACTGAACCAATATAACAAATATAACTTAACAGAAATAGAAAGTCAAAAGGCAGAGAATTATAAGAATCAAAAAGGAATGCAGCAAGATTAAAAAGGATTTGAGAGAAAATGACTAATATTTAAGACAGGCAAAAAGATATGATATAAAGATAATGAGAGTTCTGAAGAAGAAACCAAAACAAAGAAACAGAATGAATACTTAACACTATAACTCAAGAAAACTTTCCCGTCCCAGCTACTCGGGAGGCTGAGAGGGGAGGAAAACTTGAGTGCAAGAAGTCGAGGCTGCAGTGAGCTGTGATGGCACCGTAGCCTGGGTGACAGGGTGAGACTCTGTGTTAGAAAACAAAAAGCAAAAAGCAAAAAAGAAAACTTTCTAAAATTGCAGAAAAAGATAGGAAAAAATATATTTTTTTGAGACGGAGTCTCGCTCTTGTCGCCCAGACTGGAGTGCAGTGGCGTGATCTTGGCTCACTGCAACTGCCTTCCAGGTTCAAGCGATTCTCCTGTCTCAAGGAAAAGATTTGAAACTACATATTGCAAGAGTATATAATGTGCTTGAGAATAAACGTGCATTAGTAAAGTTTTTGACATGTACTAACAGTTCTAGAAAATTTAGGATCGTGAACAAAAAAAAGCCAAAAACATATATTAGTAAAATTTTTAGACTTTAAAGGAAACGAAGGAATCCATTTGGCATCTCAGTATAAAGAGCACGTTACTTGTGAGGGAAAGAAAATTAGTTTATCATCAGACTTTTCAACAATAATGCTTAATGAGCAAATGGAGTAACATATTTAAGGTACTCGAGGAAGGAAAATGTAAACTAAAGATTTTAAATCTGGCCAAACTTAACTTTAAAGCAGAAAGGACACTGACAAATTTATCAACATGTAAGAAGAACTCAAGGAATATTGTTCCCATGAGCCCTTCTTAAGGAATTTATTAAACAATATGCATTAGACAACCAAAATGACTTGAGAACAATCAGCATAGAGATGATTGGTGATAATTAAATACATAGTCACTTGTAGAATTAGATTAGTTGAAGGTGAAAAGGCAGAGGGTATAGTATATGTAATAGTTATATGCTCTGACAATGCAAATTTAGTATAACCAGAGAATGGGTATAGGATCAGCAAAATTTTTAAAGCTGTTTTCAATAATCATAATGACTTGTGATAGTATTAATATGGTCATTCTGAGACTATTGTATTTATAATGCAAGATAAAGCACATGAGCAACTGTAGAATATTCTATTACCCTTAGGTCCTTGAGAAACAGGATTTTCAGAATTTGAATCAGAAATACCAGCCCTGAATTCAAATTGTAACCATCACTATGAACTCATTAAGTATTTCATCTTCACATATATATATATATATATATATATTTTTTTTTTTTTTTTTTTTTTTTTTTTCTCCCTACTCTATTAAAATCAGTCAAGAAACACTGCAGGCCTGGGTCACAAAATATTCAAGATGAGCCTGAAACACGTTTTCATACCACGTAGTTAAAAAGTTATCAAAGATTATGAATTGGTTTTCTAGGGCTGTTATAAGTGCCACAAACCTGGATGTTTCAAACAGCAGAAATTAGGCTAGGCGCAGTGGCTCACGCCTGTAATCCCAGCACTTTGGGAGGCCAAGGCGGGTGTATCACCAGAGGTCAGAAGTTTGAGGTCAGCCTGGCCAACATGGCGAAACCCTGTCTTCACTAAAAATACAAAAATAAGTCAGGCATGGTGATGCACATCTGTAGTCCCAGCTACTCGAGAGGCTGAGGTAAGAGAATCGCTTGAACCAGGAGATAGAGGTTGCAGTGAGCCAAGATCATGCCATTACACTCCAGCCTAGGCAAGAGTGAGACTCCACCTAAAAAACAAACAAACAAACAAAAAAACGAAACAAAACAGAAATGTCTTCCCCCTCAGGCCTGGAGACTAGAAATCTGGATTGTAAAATCAAGGTATTGGCAAGATTATCCCCTCTGGAAGCTCTAAAGAAGACTCTGTTTCATGCCCCCCTCCTAGCTTTCGGGGGTTGTTGGCAATCCTTGGATTCAGCTTGTAGATTCACCACCCTAATCGCTCCCTCCATTGTTACATGACAAATGTCCCTCTTCTTTGTTTTTTTGAGATGGACTCTTGCTCTATCACCCAGGCTGGAGTGCAGTGGCACAGTCTTGGCTCACTGCAACCTCTGCCTCCTGGGTTCAAGCGATTCTCCAGCCTCAGCCACCTGAGTAGCTGGGATTACAGGAGCATGCCTCCATGCCTGGCTAATTTTTGTATTTTAGTAGAGATGGGGGTTTTGTCATCTTGGCCAGACTGGTCTCAAATGCCTGACCTCAGGTGATCCTCCCACCACGGTCTCCCAAAGTGCTGGGATTACAGGCATAAACCACTGTGCCCAGTCCCTCTTCTTTTAAGTACACCAGTCATATTGGATTTAGGGCCCACATGAATCCAATATGACCTCTTCTTAATTTCATTACATCTGCAAAGACCCTATTTCCAAATAAAATCAGTCATAGGCTCCGGATGAACAGGAGTCTTGGGAAATCCTACTCAACTTAGTACTGACTGCTAGGGTCAGGTCAAAAGAACGAAAGGAAGCTCACCCAGCTCACCTCTCCTGGGCAGCATTCCATGGCCCAGTGTGCCCACCATCCTGATTTACCTATCCTGTGTCTCGTTTTCTTAAACCCCTGTTTCCTGCTAGTTTATCTGATAGATGATATCAAATCCATTAATGTTGGTAATGATTGAACAGGAGCTGTTTAGACATGGTTCACTTACATTTTCACAAATTTATTTTAAGCTATGAGTGGGAGAAGGAAATCACGAAGCAATAGCTGACACTCAGCAGACATGGTGGACCTCGCCGTTATGCAGGAAGCTCAATGCTCTGACAAAAAAGAGGCCTCTCTTGGTTCTTGCCCTAAGAATGAGGTCCTGATGATCACCCAGCTGGGTGCAGAGTACTTGCTCTAGTTGGATCTTACCTATACCTCGCTCGGTTTCTCTTAGCCTCTGGAGATTGAGCTCAGTTACCAAAGAGCTTGCAGTCACGTGTTAGCCACTGAGCCCAGGGTGAAGGGGAAAGGGACATGGAGTCCACCTTCTGAAGGATTTTTCAGGATAGAGGCTCTGAGTCCTAAGTTTTGAATCCGCTTATTAACACAGTGGGTCTCATCACTTCACTCAAGGCCAGTCTGGGTCCAGGGTTCAAAGTCATGGTTGTATGAGGAGAATTCATTGTGCTCCACAATTTCTGTATTACACTTCAAACAAAGGAGAGCAAAGGCATCTGGGCATCTGGTGATGAAAAATGGCCTGTATTTTCTTTTTCTTTTCTTTTCTTGTTTTTTGAGACGGAATCCTGTTCTGTCGCCCAGGCTGGAGTGTAGTGGCATGATCTCGGCTCACTGCAACCTCTGCCTCCTGGGTTCCAGTGATTCTTCTGCCTCATCTTCACAAGTAGCTGGGATTACAGGTGCCCGCCACCATGCCTGGCTAATTTTTTTGTATTTTTAGTAGAGACAGGGTTTTGCCATGTTGGCCAGGCTGGTCTTGAACTCCTGACCCCAGGTGATTTGCCTGCCTTGGCCTCCCAAAGTGCTGGGATTACAGGCGTGAGCCACCATACCCAGCCTGTATTTTCTCCACTCCCTCTTTGGCATTCAGCCTTAGTTCTCTCAGCCCCACTGTGCATGGAGCTTGGCTCCTCAGCACCCGGGGGTCCTGACAGACCCTCCTGTCAATGGGCTAGAAGGCATGTCCAGCCAGGGAGCCCCAAGCTGGGAGCAGTGAACACTCCCATTCCAACTCCAGCCCTACACTAAGCAAACAACACACTTTCAGTCCCCCAAAAGTCATCTTCGGCCTCTGTAAAGAGAAAAAAAAAAAAAAAAAAAAGCATGTTAGACTATTTGTCCCCTGGGGGTGACCTATTTGTGTCAAAAGATTTTCAGTGATGGCTTCTTCTCTTCCTCCTTGTTCCCTGAAGATGCCCAAGAGGCAGGCATGGACTTATTATGGGCACAAACCCTTTACATCATAGGACTTTTATTTTCAGATCCCTAGTGACCCTCAGAGTATCCATGATCCCTCTGAAATTGTATGGGCATTTGAAAAATATCTTTTTCTTTCCCCATTGGAGAGTTTGGCTATGGCTTTAATCAGATTCTTTTTGTGTTTGTGAGACCAAAAAAAGAAAAAAAAAAGTCAGTAAAAACAACAACAATGTCCTTTTATTATCCCTACAAGATAAAACATAATCTCCTTTTTACTTTCTGCTACCTTCTTCAGTGTTTTATTCAGAAATAATTTTAACATTTCCAATTGTTAAAATAGCTTAGCCAGGCACCGTGGTGTGTGCCTAGAGTCCCAGCTACTCTGGAGGCTGAGGCAGGAGGATCACTTGAGCCTGGGAGGTCAAGGCTGTAGTAAGCCATGATAGCACCACTGCACTCCAGCCTGGGCAACAGAGTAAGATCCTGTCTCAAAAACAAAAACAAGCACACAAACAAAAACCCTTGTAAACTTACAAATATTTGTCCAGGGCTTTTAAGTATCCAAAGATCTCAATCGTCTTTAGCTTTCAGAGAGCCTGTGAAGTTACATACTATGATCACCCATTTCACAGAGAAGGATATAGGCTCAAGGAGGCAGGTAGGGCCAGGTGCAGTGGATCATGCCTATAATCCCAGCATTTTGGGAGGCTAAGGTGGGCAGATCACTCGAGGTCAGGAGTTTGAGACCAGCCTGACCAACATGACGAACCCTGTCTCTACTAAAAATACAAAAATCAGCCAGGTGTCATGATGCACACCTGTAGTCCCAACTACTCAGGAGGCTGAGGCAGAAGAATCACTTGAACCTGGGAGGTGGGGGTTGCAATGAACCAAGATTGTGCTACCGCACTCCACGGGGTGAGACTCCGTCTCAAAAAAAAAAAAAAAAAAAAAAAAAAAGGAGGCAAGTAGATGACCCAGGGTGATCTAGAATTCTGACTTAAATCTCTCCCTCTAGAGAAGAGAGCACTTTTCACTCTATGCAAAGCAGAAATAGTACAACAGCCTGTCACTTTCTTTGTGCCAAGAGGCCGAGAAATTGTATGCACATTAAAAAAAAAAATCCATGAAATAAAGAGTTTTTGGATGGGAAAGGAGGGCTTATTTTATTTGTAGACAACTTCTCTTTGGGCCATGTTACCGAAGTATGTGTGGGGTGGGGGCATTCAGAGGGTGCTTTCTTGGAAGTGATTGGATCACTGGAACCCCAGGAGGCAGAGGTTGCAGACAAAAAAAGCTAGGGTGGAAAAAGACTTAAAAATAAGGATATCCCGTTTCCACCAAATCCCAGGAAAGTCTCCTAACATGGCCCATCTCCTCATTTTCATCTGTAAAGGGTCATGTCTGAAAAGAGCTTTGCAGTGAAGTTCAAACAGCTGCCCACTCACATTTTTCTAGCCCACAGACTGTTGTTTCCCTACCCAACAAACATCATTCCAATGTCACTGCAATTGCTATCTCTGTGGCAGTAACAATACCCTGAAGACAAATCTTAGTCCCGGCGTTCAGGTTTTTACTAAGTCTCTTACTCATTTGCCTTCCGTGTTTCTTTTTACTTGGCTATTTAACATTCCCAAGCCTTGAGGACAGGGTGCATGAGCATTGTGTAATACTGATTTAAAGCTAATGCTCTATGTTGTTCTCTTTAATCTATATCTATAATCTCTAGGGGCTCTGCCACATCAAGTGCCCTCACAGTCTCCTGAGTTCACAGCGACTTCCTGGCACAGATAGATGCAGCATCAGGGTCCTCAAAACCACCTCCTATCCCCTCCTGCGGTCCCCAGACTCGCCCCTTTCCTCTCTGCCCCTGTAGCCTGAGCCTGATGTACAAACACGTGGAATCCATCTTGTTATGTAAGCTTCCTGGTCGCTGAGATGGGTGACTCAGTGTCGAGATGGTTCCTCACTCTTTCTCAGCCTCGGGCAGCATGCTAGCCCTAGCCAGGTCAGCGGCACACTGGAATGGAAATCTAGGCCTGCTAATGGGGTCCAGCTGAGTGGCTTTCATTTCCCAGTGGAGCCTGGTGAGCCCAGCAAGCCCATGGGAACCGTCCCGGAGCTGTTGCAAACTAACCCATGGGTGGAATTCTCCATCTTCCTTGCTCATTTCCTTTTACCTCCCCTTCTCAGCTTTGGCTAAAGAGCACAGAAGGTTCACATTCAGCAACCCTTTGCTCTGGGGCTGCCACCTTCTTGGTCCCTGTTATGGACTGAATGAATGTTTGTGTCCCCCTCCAAATTTGTATGTTAAAGCCCCAACCCTCAATGTGATGGTGCTGGATGGTGGGACCTTTGGGAAGTGATTAGGTTTAGATAAGGTTATGAAGGTGAGGCCCTATGATGGGATTAGTGCCCTCTACGAGGATAAGAGACACAGCCAAAGAGGAAGATGTATGGTGACAAGGCAGCCATCTGCAAGTCAGGAAGAGAGCCCTCACCGGTACCTGACCATGCTGGCCCCTGATCTTGGACTTCTCACCTCCAGAACTGTGGGAAATAAATGTCTGTTGTTCAAGCTGCCCATCCCATATTTTGTTGTAGCAGCCTGAGCAGACTAAGACAGTCCCACTGACCCAAGTCCTCACTTCTAGGCTCCGGCAAGGCTCAGGCAGTAAGTGGTGCTGGTGTAAGAGGATGTGCTCAAAGGTTTTAACTCAATATGAATACAAATTCTGTCTCCTCGGCTTGAGGTTCTCATCACAGAGTAGGAAATCCATGGATTGGGGACATTGTCTATAGAGAGGGCAGACTGGCTGGTTTTGGTCTCTTGCTGTCTCTCATTTCCCTCCCCTGCAAGTATGTGATCATTTCTCCTCTCCCTTCCAGGACAGGGGCAGGTGCTAGCATCCTCCTGAGTATGGGACTAGGAGCCAGAAGGCCCCAAATTCTAGCACAGGTTCTGCCACTAACCTGGTATTAGGGGTTAGGCAGCTCGCTCTTTCTCTCTGTGCCTCAGGGACTCGACTGTCATCTGCTTTTGAATTGTTACTTATTCCATTCATTAATGGAACCAGCTCTTCCTAGTGGTGGGGTATGGTGCTAAACAAGGTGGCAGTAATCCCTGCCCCCGTGGAGCCTGCATTCCAGAGTGGGGAGATAGTCAATGAGGAAATGGTTAAATAAGATAGCCACCAACTATGATGAATGCTCTGAGGGAGATAAGCAGAATGATGAAACAGATTAACTTGGAGGAGGTGGTAATTATTTAAAAGACTCCTTAGGCTGGGTACAGTGGCTCACGCCTGTAATTCCAGCACTTTGGGATGCCGAGGCGGGCAGATCACCTGAGGTCAGGAGTTTGACACCAGCCTGGCTGACATGGTGAACCCCGTCTCTACTAAAAATACAAAAATTACCCTGACGTGGTGGTGGGCATCTGTAAACCCAGCTACTCGGGAGGTTGAGGCAGGATAATCGCTTGAACCTGGGAGGCAGTGAGCCGAGATTGTATCACTGTACTCCAGCCTGGGCAACAGAGTGAGACCCCATCTCAAAAAAAGTAATAGTAATAATAATAAAAGCCTCCTTCTGCAAGCTGAGAAAGCACAAGCCCATCAAACAGGGAAGAGTTTTCCAGGCAGAATTATGAGCTAATAGAAGCAAAAATGCTTGAAAAATTACACAGTGCAACACAGATAGCAAGCTTAATCTAAGTAAAAGTGCCTTCATTCTCTGCAGCTTTGCCTCATTCTTTGATTAGAGCCTGGAATTGGCGCAGCTGCCTAGCACCTGGATAACAGTGTTAGGAACCATGAAATCACACAAGAGGCCAACGCTAAGGTTCTTGCTGGGCACGTGTGGTGGAAAGGTGGGTGGACTAAGTGTTCTGTTCTCTTTGAGGACCTGACGATCCAATCTATACAGAGAAACCCTTTACCTCTCACAGTCCTGCATCCCCAACTGCTTTAGTCCTTTGTTAATCCTTCTTTCAACATCCAACTGCCGTTTATGGAGCACCTGCCAAGAGATAGGGATCCTCCCTTCCTCTGAGCAGGAACTCAGGAAGTGATACCCTCCTCCCCATGTCACAGTCCCGGCAGAGGCCACTCCACCAGCTTGTTCAAATTTGGGTCCATGTTGGCTGTGGTCGGTCCACTTTGCTTGCTGTTTTGCTCTATAGCTAGATCTCTCTGGGGAGTCAGAGGGGTCATCTAGGGATCACAATGTTTAGCACGCTTGTTTTCTCCCTGGACAAATGTCCAGAGGCGTGTGTGGAGTGGGCACGCAGCGAATCTCCCTCAGGAAATCCTAGTAGCAAACTTCACTGACTGACCAGCTGAGGAAATCAGCAAGGTTGGGCCCAGTGCTGATATCTGGGCACCTTTTCTTAGAGACAAGGGCACTGGACAGAGGCCACAATATCAGGTTTCCACTTGCTAAGCATGGAGCCTGATCTGCAGTTTTATATCTCTTAGTTGTGCTGCCCCTTCGGCTCTGACATTCTATAGCTGTGTGACTTTAGGGGGACAGTGGTTTTCTTTTCTTTTCTTTTTTTTTTTTTTTGAGACTGAGTTTTGCTCTATTGCCCAGGCTGGAGTGCAGTGGAGCTATCTCCGCTCACTGTAACTTCTGCCTCCTGGGTTGAAACGATTCTCATGTCTCAGCCTCCTGAGTAGCTGGGATTACAGACATCTGCCACCACACCCAGCTAAAATTTTCGTATTTCTGTAAAGATGGGCTTTCACCATGTTGGCCAGGCTGGTCTCGAATTTCTGACCTCAGACCATCTGCCCGCCTTGGCCTCCCAAAGTGCTGGGATTATAGGCGTGAGCCACTGTGCATGGCCAGGACAGTGGCTTTCAAACTTCAGTGGGTATCAGAATTTCTTAAGAGCTTGTGAAAATGCAGATTCTTGAACCTGCTGAATAAGCAGCTCATTGGATGGGGTGTGTGGGAATCTGCATCTTCCAGACTAATTTATTCCTACTCTCTGGCCTCTCTCTCATCCTCTAATACCCTCAACCCTTTCTCATCTCAGAGGCTTTGACATGGCTGTCCTACCTGTCTGAATGCTTTTTCTCCGGCTCATTCTGCTTCTTCAGGTCTCAGCTCAGATATCACCTCCTCTGAGAAGATCTCATGGACTTCTCTATATAAATTGTCCTCCCTCATTCATTTTGCCTACCACCCTAACTTTAGCAATTTCATTTCGGTGTTTGTTGATTGTTTATTATTTAGTTCCTTTGGTTAAGGACCTTGTTTGTCTTGAACACTACTCTAGCCCCAGTATTCAGCAAATATTTGCAGAATGAATAAATGAAAATGTAAATAAGGATTTCTCAAGGTCAGGGGCTCTCAAGTTTTAACATGCAACAGAATCACCTGGAAGGCTTTATAAAACAAGATTGCTCAATCTTTGTTCCCAGGGTTTCAGATTCTTATTATCTGGGAATAGGGGCAGTTCTAAGAAGTTTCCGGGTGCTGCTGATGCTTCTTGTCCGGGAACTGCACTTTGAGAGCCACTGCATAAAACTGAAACCGCATCTGTATCCCATTAAAGTATATCCACTGGTAAGTTGTAGAGAGGAGCCCAAGAGGAGGAAGTTCAAATGAGTTGTCTCAAAGGTACTTGGAAAAAGTAACGGGCTCCAGGACAACGCTAAGGTCTCTTTCCTCTTGGAGATCTTGGGTTTCTGAGATAAAAGACTGCTCCCCCTCACCTTTTTTTTTTTTTTTTTTTTTTTTGGCTCTTTTCAGTTTATTGCATGAAGGAGTTACACTAGGCCCAGTTAAAAGCAGACCCCAAATGGTTACATTATACCAGCTGTGGAGGTTTTTAAACTTGTGACAAGGGACAGAAGGGAAATTCTACTCAGTGCAAGGAAATCCTCACTTAAGCTTCAGTGAGCCACAAGCACTTAAAACCCGTGAACCTTCAGCTGATTGTCCTTAGCCAGTCCAAGCTCTACAAGGAGCTGGCATATGTTCTTGCGTTGGTCATCCTGTAGCTGAATTGCTTCTCCATATTCTGGATGCTCAATTACAGTACCATTGCAGGCAAGCTTCTTAAACGCCTTCACTAGTTTCTTTTTATCATAATCATCAGCAATCGCTTGGACAGTAGTAAGGGTCTTCCTGCCATTTCTCTGTTGAATTCCTATATGGATATAATCCTCAGTGCCAGCAGGAAGCAGGTCATCACCCTTACTTGCATCAGCAAAGGAATTGAAAGAGTGGAGGTCCTGGATAGCGAACTTACGATATGATTCCTTTTCCTCGATGGAAACGGGCTGTGGAAGGCAGAGGTGGCGGGAGAAGGCAGGCAGCGGGGATGGAATGTCGGGAAGTGAGGGGGCTCAAAGGGGAGGCTGCTGACTGGACCCCCCTCCGCGTTTTTTTTTTTTTTTTTTGTAGAGATGAGACCTCATTATGTTGCCCAGACTTGTCTGGGACTCCTGGCCTCAAGCAATCCTTCTGCCTGGGCCTCCTAATATGTTGAGATTATAGGTATGAGCCACCACATCCAGTCCAAAGACTACTTTTCTGATGAGGAAGTTGTGGTGGACAAATCAGTCTATTCTTCTTCAGCTACCAGAATAAGAAAATCTTAGAAAATGATTCTTAGGCTCCCAAACTGAACATCCAACAGATCTCAAGTTGCTGTGGTGACCTGTGTTTCTAAATCAAGTCCTGCTTCCACAATTCCAAAAGAGTAATTACTAAATCAGAGATTAGGAAATGGGAAAAGAAGAAATTATCTTCATCCAAAGACAGCTTTTCCCAGAGTATATTCTGAAGAATATTAGCTCCATAATTAACAACAAGATGAAAGCGTTCCACGGTCCAATGAAATTCAGTGACACTGAAAGCCATATCCATTACTTAGAGGTACATAGCTGCAAAGTCTCACAGTCCAGAAATCAGTTTAAGATAGTTAAGTTCCATCCTGGGCAACATAGTGAGACCCTGTCTCTACAAATAATAAAAAATTAGCTGGATATAGTGGTGAGCACCTTCCAGCTACTTGGGAGGCTGAGGCATGAAGATTGCTTGAGCCCAGGAGGTCGAGGCTTCAGTGAGCCATGATCGTGCCACAGCACTCAGCTCAGGCAACAGAGTGAGTCCCTCAAAAAGAAAAATGTTAAGCTCCTTCCTTCCTTCCTTCCTTCCTTCCTTCCTTCCTTCCTTCCTTCCTTCCTTCCTTCCTTCCTTCCTTCCTTCCCTCCCTCCCTCCCTCCCTTCCCTCCCTCCCTCCCTTCCTGTCTCTTTCTCTCTCTCATTCTCTTTCTTTTTTCTTTCTTTTTTGAGACAAGGTCTCACTCTGTCACCCAGGCTGGAGTGCAGTGGCACGATCGCAGCTCACTGCAGCTTCAGCCTCCCCAGGCTCAGGTGATCCTTCCACCTCAGCCTCTGAGTAGTTGAGATTTTTTTTATTTTTTGTAGAAACAGGGTCTTGCCATGCTGCGCAGGCTGGTCTCGAACTGCTGGACTCAAGTGATCCACCACCTTAGCCTCCCAAAGGGTTGGGATTACAGGCGTGAGCCCTAAACTGTCTTTTGATATAAAACCAAAGAGCATTTTTGCTCATAACATATCCTGAGGCACATATTTAGAGAAGCACTGCCTTTGGGGACCTTTTCTCTTTAATGGGATAAATTTTGTTTTGTTCTGGATGGAAACTTCATGTAAACATGAAAAACACTCTGATAGACACACACACACACACACACACACACACACACACACACAGCCTTAGTCCCCAGGTAGGCAGGAAAGAAAATATCCGGAACGACCGTTCCAGTTCTCATCCCTTCCAGATGTGAAGCTGCCCTGAGGTGTGTGACATGGGATGTTGTCTGTACCTGGGTGGGGACCTGAGGCTGCTCTTTGATTGGGCAGTTAGGGTGAGTGGAGGAGGAAGCTCTGGGGGTGAGTGATAGGCAGCCAGGAAAGAGATGGCTTGGGGAGCACAGAGTGGAATTTTCCCCTGGAAATCCTTTTGAACTGAAGTGGATTTGAATGTTGCACCCACGGTCACCTAGATCCCAGGGCTAAATGATTTTTCTCTTCATTTTCCAGTAATAATTAACATTGCTGTAGTGATCACAGGCAGTTTGGAGACAGTTTGTCTGGCTGTAGTGATGGAAACAAGAAGGAAACTCCTCCCTAAACCCTCAGGGAAACTTTCTTTTCTCTTCTCTCAGTTGGTGGGAAGAGGGGGACACTGAAACATTCCTGCATTGGCAAGGATTGTTCCACCTTTTGTTAAATTAAATACTTTTCAGCCTGGAATAGTGGCTCACGCTGGTAATCCCACCACTTTGGGAGGCCAAGGCGAGTGGATCACCTGAGGTCAAGAGTTCAAGACCAGCCTGAACAACATGGTGAAACACTATCTCTACTAAAAATACAAAAATCAGCTGGGCATGGTGGTGCACATCTGTAAGTCCAACTACTAAGGAGGTGGAGGCAAAAGAATTGCTTGAACCAGGAAGGTGGAGGTTGCAGTGAGCTGAGATCCTGCCACTGCACTCCAGCCTGGGCAATAGAGTGAGACTCCGTCTCAAAAAAAAAAAAAAAAAAAAAAAAAAAATTAAACAGTTTTCAGAATCTTATATTCTTTTAGCAAAACACTCATTTTGGGTAAATGAAGATGTTTTCATTAACCATCCAAGTGACACTCCAGAGGTGGTTTTAGATTAGGAAACAGAGGCTGAGAAGCCAGGAAATCTCTCTGGGGCAGGGGCAGGGAAGTACGTGATGTCTTGTTTTCTAGCTCACTGGAGACCTCTGAGCCTCCAGGCATGTTGTCGGTGGCATCCTGCATTTCACTTTGAATATACAAGTTGGATTTGACAACCAGGTGAGATCAGAATCATGCCCACGGGACAGAATGCCTTTTTTTTTTTTTTTTTTTTTTTTTGAGATGGAGTCTTGCTCTGTTACCCAGGCCGGAGTGCTGCGGTGCAATCTCGGCTCACTGCAACCTCCGCCTCCTGGGTTCAAGTGATTCTTCTGCCTCAGTCTCCTGAGTAGCTGGAACTACAGGCATGTGCCACCACACCCGGCTAATTTTTGTATTTTTAGTAGACACAAGGTTTCATCATATTACCCAAGCTGGTCTTTAAGTCCTGACCTTGTGACCTGCCCACCTCAGCCTCCCAAAATGCTGGGATTACAGGTGTGAGCCACCGCGCCTGGCCTTAGAATGCCTTTTATACAGCCTCTTGCATTGCAGAGGAGCTGCTTTATTCCTGTCCCAGCAGCTGAGCAACTCTAAAAAGCACGGCTTTGTGTTTTATGGTGTTAATTTTGTTGATTTCTAAAGGCTTTTCTCTGTCTGCCCTTCCTTTCTTTCCTCTCTTCTTTTCTCCCAAGGAAAAAGGAAACCATAACAAAATATTACCGTATTTGAGTAAGCCATCAGAATCTGCATCTGGGAGTGAAGAGAGGGCTTTCTTTTCCATGACACAGTGCATGCCATAGAATGTCCAAACAATGAGGGACCGCAGGGATTATCCTGCCCACCTCTTATAAGAAGGTAGAGGCCCAAAGTTAAGCTCTTGCACAGGACTCTTAATCGCAGCGCCACCTCTTTCTGCTACTCCAGGCTGGAAGGGAGAGCATTATTTGTTATATAATTTCACGAGTTCTGCTGGAGCTCTGACGGGGTCTCTTCAGCATGACTTGACACGACACTATTTGGAACCATTAAGCTGGCATATCTTCTGGTGTGCTGTTAAGCTGGGGTATCTTCTAGTGTGCTGAGGATCTGGCCAGCTTGCTTACATTTGTGGGCTGACTGGCCGAGAAAGAATGAGATGACTTCAGCCTGCAAAGAAAGGCTGCTTATCTATTCTAAAACAGGCTTGATGCTTTTCTTTTTTCTTTTTACTTTGAGAAGGAGTTTTGCTCTTATTGCCCAGGCTGGAGTGCAAATGCGCGATCTCGGCTGACTGTAACTTCTGTCTCCCGGGTTCCAGCGATTCTCTTGCCCTTGCCTCCAGAGTAGCTGGGATTACAGGCACGCGCCACCACGCCTGGCTAATTCTTTTGTATTTTTAGTAGAGATGGGGTTTCACCATGTTGGCCAGGCTGACCTCAGGTGATCCACCCACCTTGGCCTCCCAAAGTGCTGGGATTACAGGCGTGTGCGTGGCCAGCCGGCTTGATGTTTTTCTGAGCACTCAACCGAATTAGTTTAGAAATGTCTGAGGCTTCTATAATGGAGAAAGAGTGAAACTGAGCAAGGAGTGCCATAACCCCCCTGGTGAAAACCCACCTGATGCTGACATCACTGGAAGCCCCTGTGTAGCTCCAGCTCTCAATTCTGTCACTTCTTTACTCCTCCTGAGTGACGACTGAGTTTAAATTCTGGGTCTCTCTGCCATGCTGTGAAAAAATGTCTTCTAAAGGATGGCCACCATGTAAGTCAGGGCCTGTGGTTGCACCAACACCTACCCATCTAGTTCCTCCTTCAAGGAGTTTCAGATCATTTGGTGCTATAGAGCCACTGATGCAGAGTATGATAATGTCTGTTCTGGATACTTTATTTCTTATTCTGGTGACAGGTTTTTTTTTAAATTTTTTATGTAAACTTTTTTTCCCCCCGATTGGCAATATCATCATTATTTGTCAATCATATTCTTTTTGTTTGTTTTTGTTTTTGAGACAGAGTCTCGCTCTGTTGCCCAGGCTGGAGTGCAGTGATGTGTTCTCAGCTCACTGCAACCTTTGCCTCCCAGGCTCAAGCGATTCTCGTGCCTCAGCCTCCCAAGTAGCGGGGACTACAGGTGTGTGCCACCATACCCAGATAATTTTTTGTAGAGTGGGGTTTAGCCATGCTGCCGAGGCTGGTCTTAAACTCCTGGGCTCAAGTGATCTGCACCCCTTGGCTTCCCAAAGTGCTGGGATTAGAGGTGTGAGCCACCACACCTGGCCTTACATTCTTCAAATTAATGTGTGTTGACAGTAATTGCCTATTAGTTGGACCTGTGACTACATTAACAAAAATAATCTTTCATGTAGCATATAGGGTTAGAGTGATAGGGCGGGAAGAAAAAAAGGAAAAGGAAAAGGATAGAGAGAAAGAGTTCTGTACGTTAAAGAATGTGTTGCTCTTGGAGTCTCTGAGATCTTGGCAAGGCCTGCAACGAATTATGTGTGTTGTTTTCTCTGGATCCTCAGTGAAAATTTGAGCTATGAATAAGAGTTAGAAAGAATAGGACACTGTATTTTCCAGAGTAGAAATATAAATACATGTTTTACAGCCTCAGAGTGAATTCCCATAACTGAACTCACACTGTAGAATGTAATTTGACACCTCCCTCAGTCACAGCCACTAAGAGCAACCGCCATCGAGAACCTAATGTTACTCAGAAAACCAGGACCATCAAATCCTAGGGTTGGGAGGATCTTGGAGGTTATCTTGTCCCTTTTATGCCTTCTAGCTCTTGAGCAATAAGGGAATCTGGAGCAGTGAGGGATGGGAGGGGACAGAGGCGGGGAGCCTCTGCCTCTGACTTTGTCTCAAAGATTCCAGAAATGAGGATGCATTCTTGGTCACCAAAATGCTATCTATCTTATTCTAGTGTTTAGTTTTAAGAAGCCCCAGTGCAAGGATAAGAGTGATTAATATTATCAGGAGCACAACATGTTGTGCCTGGCACCATGCCAAGCACTTACAACACATCTTACCTCATTTACTACAACAGCTCCATGAACGTAAGCACTTCATTTATAAAGAGAGCAACACAGAAAAAGGTGAGTAAGTTACTCTGGACTTAGCAAGTGGCAGAGCTGGGGTTCAAACTAAAGTTTGACTGATTTTGCACCTCAACCTTTTTTTTTGAGATGGGAGTCTCTTTATATTGCCCTGGCTGGTCTTGAACTCCTGGGTTCAAGTGGTCCTCCTGTCTCAGCCTCCCCTGTAGCTGGAACTATAGGTGCACACCACCATTCCAAGCTCCTGTATCTCTAACTTTTCTGGTATTTTTATGCCCTGCCATTTGCAAGAAAGTCTTACTATTATAAAATGGTTCTTTTTATGTGCTGTATAATTGGTTTTGACTTACAAGCCAAAAGACATTTTCTTTGAAAATAACAAGAAGTTCATAATTAGGGTTGCTGGGCTTAGCAAATAAAAATACAGGGTGCCCAGTACAGTCAAATTTCAGACAGACAACAAATAATTTTTTAGTTTGTGTGTTTTAAATATTTTTAGCCTATGTCCAAAATATTACATGGGACATACTTAAAACTAAAAAAAAAAAATTATTTGTTTGGTATTCAAATTTCCTGGTCATCCTGTATCTTATCTGTATTCACAATGAATGAGAATAAGTTGCTAAATTTAGTCCCTTTGTAGGCCACAGTGTTGCTCTGTTCCATGGCTGATGACTCTCTAGTGGGAACTTCTTCATCTAGGGCCTTCTGTAAACCCTTCAGTCCCATCCCTTGTGTCTTTTTTTTTTTTCCTTTTTTTTTTTTGTTCTGAGTCCTTTGTGTATTCTAGATTCTACTACTTCACTGGTTATGTGTGTGGCAAGCATCTTCTCCCAGTGTGTGTCTAGCCTTCTCCCCTCCCCTCCCCTCCTCTCCCCTCCCCGCCTCCCGTTTCGTTTCGTTTCGTTTCATTTCGTTTCGTTTCGTTTCATTCAGCGTCTGATATGGTTTGACTGTGTCCTCACCCAACTCTCATCTTGAATTCCCACGTGTTGAGGGAGCGACCAGGTGGGAGATAATTGAATCATGGGGGCGGGTCTTTCCCGTGCTGTTCTCGTGATAGTGAATAAATCTCACGAGATCTGATGGTTTTAAGATGGGGAGTTTCGGTGCAGAAGAGTTTTTCTCTTGTCTACCGCCGTGTGAGATATGCCTTCCACCTTCCATCATGATTGTGAGGCTTCCCCAGCCATGTGGACTTACAGTTGTAAGTCCAATAAGCCTCTTTCTTTAGTAAATTGCTCAGTCCTGGGTATGTCTTTATTAGCAGGGTGAAAACGGACTAATACAGCACCCAAAATGTTTTTAATAAAAGAGTAGGATCAGGGTTCGTTTTTCTAGCTCGGCTGGCCCATGGGGCCCTGGCACACTGAAAATTTCGGCCCTTGGAACACACAGGGTTTGGTGTGGCTGTGCGGGGTTGCCAGGGTAAATGCCAGTGTCGCTATGGGCCCTTTCGAGGACCAGAAAGCAGGATGGTGCCACAGCCCTTGGGGGAATTCAGGCCAGCTGCTCAAAGGTGCGGATCTTGCCCCAGCCTTGGGGATGCAGCTGGGCCCTGGCCGCTCACACGCAGTGCGAACCTTTACTCTGGGTACCTCCTGAACCCGCACAACCGCAGCTGTGGGCCTGAAACCATAGCCGTTTTGTTTTCCGGGCCTGGAAGCTTCATCTTCCGAACAGGATCAGAGGTGGCCGGTTGGTGCGATTCACAAAAAGCCTCTTCAGTATAACCTGGCTGAAGGTGGACAGCTTGACCAACAGCCCTAGGTAGATGTCCAGCGCTTGGGCTCCCTGCGCCCAGCCTTTCTGTCCTTGCTGTGGTGGATGTCGACTCCCACGATGGCGCCTCCGGCTCCACGAGGCCGGGAAGGAGCCATTTCACTTTCTTTACGGGATCTTTGATAAACACATTTTATCAGTGTTCTCCTTTATTATCTGTTGATTTGTTTTGAGACAGGCTCTGGCTCTGTTGCCCAGCCTGGAATCCAGGGGCACGATGTCAGCTCACTCCAGCCTCCACCTCCCAGGTTCAAACAATCCTTCCACCTCAGCCTCCTGAGTATCTGGGACCATAGGTACGCATCACCACACCCAGCTGATTTTTGTGTGTTTTGTAGATACGGGGTCTTCCTACATTGCCCAGGTTGGTCTTGAACTCGTGGCCTCAAGCAAATGTTTTCCTTCATAGTTAGTACTTTTGTGTCTTATTTAAGAAATTTGGCTGGGCATGGTGGCTCATGCCCTGTAATCCCAGCACTTTGGGAGGCTGAGGTAGGCAGATCACTTGAGGCCAAGAGTTAAAGACCAGCCTGGCCAACATAGTGAAACCCTGTCTCTACTAAAAACACAAAAAAATTAGCTGGGCCTGGTGGCACACGCCTGTAATCCCAGCTACTCGGGAGGCTGAGGCATGAGAATCGATTGCATCTGGGAGGCAGAAGCGATAGTGAGCCAAGATCACGCCACTGCACTGCAGCCTGGGTGACAGAGTGAGACTCTATCTCAAAAAAAAAAAAAACAAAAAAACAAAAAAATTCTTCCCTGCTCTGTGAATATAGACGTGTTCTCTTATTTCATTATGATTTTTGTTTTGTTTTGTTTTACTTTTTGTATTTGTCTTTTTTTTTTTTTTTTTTTTTTGAGACAGAGTCTTACTCTGTCACCCAGGCTGGAGTGCAGTGGCATGATCTTGGCTCATTGCAACCTCTGCCTCCCAGGTTCAAGTGATTCCCTCCTGGGTAGCTGGGATTACAGGCACCCACCACCACACTCAGCTAATTTTTTTGTATTTTTAGTGAAGGTGGGGTTTCACCATGTTGGCCAGGCTGGTTTCGAATTCCTGACCTCAGGTGATCCACCACCTCGGCCACCCAAAGTGCTGGAATTACAGGCGTGAGCCACTGTGCCTGGCCATATTTAGGTCTAATCTGCCAGTATTTCTGCTTGTGTGCAGTATGTTGTTGGGTCCTCCATTGTCCCAGCACTAGTTATGAGTGATCCATCTTTCTTTGATGATCAACAATTAAAAAAAAAATCTTTAAAAAAATATGGAATGCTGATTTTACAGTGAACTATGATTGTGACACTGCACTCCAGCCTGAACAACAGAGCGAGACCGTCTCTTTAAAAAAAAAAAAGAAAAAGAAAGATCTCTTAATGAATTGGTGTGCCATCCTGGTAAAGGGGCCATGCTGATCTTCTCTGTATAGTTCCTATTTTAGTATATGTGCTGCCAAAGTGAGTGCTAATCAACAATTTTAGTATTTCTGTGACTGTTCCCACTGCTGGACAATGAGCTACTTTTATCTCTATATTACTAGAGTCTAGCATATAGGATTTGTCTCTGAGAGTGGGCTAAATAATTGTTGAACGGTGTTTTTTTTTTTTTTGTTTTGTTTTTTTTTTTTTTTTTTGAGATGGAATCTTGTTCTGTCACCCAGGCTGGAGTGCAGTGGTGTAATCTTGGCTCACTGAAACCTCTGCCTCCCAGGTTCAAGTGATTCTCGTGCCTCAGCCTTCCGAGTAGCTAGGATTACAGGCATACACCACCACACCTGGCTAATTTTTGTATTTTTAGCAGAGATGGAGTTTCACCATGTTGACCAGGCTGGTCTTGAACTCCTGGCCTCAGGTGCTCAAGCCTGCAAAAGTGCTGGTATTACAGGCGTGAGCCACTGTACCTGGCTTGAACTATGTTCTTAATCCTGGGTACCACCTGCAAAAATCTGTTAATATAAGTAGGGGCTTAAGCAAAGGAAGATTTCTGCTAATGAGGAATTTTATCTCAAGTAACTGTTGAATTTACTAAATGAGTTGCTGAGTTTCATTATTAGAATAATAATTGTATTAGTCAGTTCTCGAATGCTATAAAGAAATACCTGAGACTGGGCCGGATGTCGTGGCTCACTCCTGTAATCCTAGCACTTTGGGAGGCCAAGGTGGGTGGATTACCTGAAGTCAAGAGTTCGAGACCAGCCTGACCAACATGGCAAAACCCCATCTCTACTAAAAATACAAAGTTAGCCGGGCATGGTGGCAGGGGCCTGTGATCCCAATGACTTGGGAGGCTGAGGCAGAATTGCTTGAACCCGCGAGACAGAGGTTACAGTGAACCAAGATTGTGCCATTGCACTCCAGTGTGGGTGACAGAGCAATACTCTGTGCCAAAAAAAACCACCAAAAACCCACAAAAAACAAAAAACTGAGACTGGGTAATTTATAAAGAAAAGAGAGTGCCGGGCACGGTGGCTCAAGCCTGTAATCCCAGCACTTGGGAGGCCGAGACGGGTGGATCACGAGGTCAGGAGATCAAGACCGTCCTGGCTAACACGGTGAAACCCCGTCTCTACTAAAAAAAGAAATACAAAAAAACTAGCCAGGCGAGGTGGCGGGCACCTGTAGTCCCAGCTACTTGGGAGGCTGAGGCAGGAGAAGGGCGTGAACCCGGGGGGCGGAGCTTGCAGTGAGCTGAGCCAAGATCACGCCACTGCACTCCAGCCTGGGGACAGAGTGAGACTCCGTCTCAAAAAAAAAAAAAAAAAAAAAAAAAAAGAAAAGAAAAGAGGTTTAGTTGGCTCAGGGTTCTGCTGGCTGTACAGGAAGTATAGAGGCTGCTTCAGGGAACTTACAATCATGGCAGAAGGCAAAGGGAAAGCAGGCATGTCTTATGTAGCCAGAGCAGGAGGAAGAGACAGTAGGCCGGGGATGCCACACACCTCTAAACAACCAGAATTGTGGGATAGCTCACTCACTCACAAGAACAGCTCCAAGGAGATGGTACTAAACCATTCATGAAAACTGCCTCCATGTCCCAGTCACCTCCCACCAGGCCCCGTCTCCAACACTGGGGATTACAATTGAACATGAGATTTGGGTGGGAACACAGATTCGAACCATATCAATAATAATATTTCAATAATAATTCAATAGATACCTTTCACTGAGATTTGACCAAGGCCAGGCGAAGCTTTACTCACATTCTCACTTTTCATCCTCACACGGCATAGTCAGGAAGAAAATGTCATCATCACTATTCGCAGAGGAAGAAGCTATGGTTCGGGGTGACCTGGTGTGCTGGAGGTCACACAGAGCAGGATGCAGGCTGGGACTATGAGCAGCTCTGTAATGACAGCTCAGAAAACCTCTAACACAAACTTGACCTCATTCTGCCTCTTCAGCATCACAAGGTGCTAAACCAGATGCCTAGAAATAGGGCACAGCTTTCCAGCTGGGACATTTCTATACAGGACCTGTAGTCTCTATAACCAAAAGGGACCCTAGGTGAGAGTCTACATGTAAAAGTTAGTGGGGCTTACATTTTGGCCCAACTGCAGAAGAAACTTTCTAAACTAGAATTGTTTGAAGTGGAACCATTCCCAGCAGTGTTAGAAGTTTTGCACCATCCAGCTGTACTGTGTGACATCCACCAATCACTGGAACAGGTCCTGATAGAGTAGTACCCACTCTCCATAGATCTCATTTCCAGGTCTCCTATTGTCCTGAGGTCCCCATTTCTCTCAGAGCTCCTGTATCTTGGGGTCTGAGTATTTGATAAACATTGCTTGAACCCCTCTATTTGTCAGGTACTATACCAGGTGCCAGGGGTGCAGACATGGATAAAAGAGAGTTATCCTCAGGATGGTCACTGAGGCAGAAAGATTCATTAACATGATTTTATTATAATCTGGTAAATGTTAAGATGTGCACTGTCCCTTCCCAGAGAAGGGCCCTGGTCCTAACAGGACCATGTCTGGAAAAGATGCCTTTTGAGATGAATGACTCTTGAAGGATGAGGAGATTTAAGTCAGGCAAAGAAAGTCCGTAGTGATGTGGCTGGGGGTGGTGGAGAACCCATGCCATTCTAAGAACCAAAGAGTAGTGGCCGGACACAGCGGCTCATGCCTGTAATGCCAGCGCTTTGAGAGGCTGAGGTGGGCGGATCACCCAAGGTCAGGAGTTCGAGATCAGCCTGGCCAACATGGTGAAACCCTGTTTCTACTAAAAATACAAATATAAGCCAGAGGCGGTGACGGGCGCCTGTAATCCCAGCTATTCAGGAGGCTAAGGCAGGAGAATCACTTGAACCTGAGAGGCAGAGGTTGCAGTGGGCCAAGATAGCACCACTGCACTCCAGCCTGGGCAATGAGAGCGAAACTCGGTCTCAAAAAAAAAAAGAAAAAAAAAATACAGAACCAGTGAGTATCTTTGAATCTCAGCATAGACTGCTTCCCTGTTCCTCAGCTTTTCCCCTTTGCCTTCTCCCTGGGACTTTTCCCAATCTTTCCCCTGGATAGAAAGCCTTGGAGTTCTCCCATTATCTGTAATTCTTACCTATCTCCACAAAGTCATTTATCTCTTGACCTCTGTTTTATTTTATTTATTATTAATTTCTTTCTTTTCTTTTTTTTTTTTTTTTAAACTGGGTCTTGCTGTGTTGCCCTGGCTGGAGTACAGTGACATGATCTTGGCTCACTGCAACCTCCACCTTCTGGGTTCAAGTGATTCTGCCTCAGCCTCCTGAGTAGCTGGGACTACAGGCGTATGCCACCACGCCTGGCTGATTTTTGTAGTTTTAGTAGAGATGGGGTTTTCCTGTGTTGGCCAGGCTGGTCTTGAACTCCTGACCTCAGGTGATCTGCCCACCTTAGCCTCCCAAAGTGCTAGGATTACAGGCATGAGCCACTGCGCCCCGTCTTGACTTCTGTTTTAATTCTAATTATGTGCTGGGGTCTAAAAGTTCATTGTAAGGCAAACTCTCAGAGACAGTAACTCAGGAAAGGAGTGGAGAAGGCTCCAGACCCAGCATCTGAAGTGCAAGTGCACACTGGCCTGCGCGGAGCAGAGTGAGCGAACTGTGCATGGTCCACAGCACCACTTGAGGCCCAGAAACCCCTGGTTGCCGAAACACCACTGAGATCCTCCTTGGTAGCAACCAGGTGTGTGGAAAGAGCTTCCACACCAGAAAGACCTGGAGTTAAATTCTGGCCCCACTTCCTAGCTTCTCCACAGAAAGTGACTTTCCTTGTCTGAGTCTTAGTTTTCTTATCTGTAAAATTGGTAGGAAATAAGTGCCCTTCAGGGTTGTTCTAGGATTAAACAGGATGGCCCATGGAAAGAACTGCCAGGGAGGTGCCCAATCAATGTCACTTTCGTCTAGATTTCTTTGTGTGAAGGAACTGACTAGAAGAAAATACCCCAAAGCAATTGATACTTTTTCCCAAAGTATTAGAATAAATTTAGAAAATTTGCACTTAAAATCTTATTTGTGGTGGCCAGGTGCAATGGCTTATGCCTGTAATCCCAGCACTTTGGGAGGCTGATGTGGGCGGATCACTTGAGGTCATGAGTTCAAGACTAGCCTGGCCAACATGGTGAAACCCGTGTCTACCAAAAATACAAGAATTAGCCGGGTGTGGTGATGCACACCTGTAATCCCAGCTACTGAGGACGCAGAGGCAGGGGACTCACTTGAACCCGAGAGGCAGACGTTGCCGTGAGCCAAGATTGCACCACTGTACTCTAGCCTGGGCAACAGAGTGTGACTCCATCTCAAATAATAAAAATAAAATAAAATCTTTTTTGTGGAAAATGTAAGCCTAGGGATATTCCTAGGGCCAGAGAGTAGGTAGATTTATTTTTTATTTTTTAAAAAGCTTTAATATTTTATATAGAGAGAATCTCACTATGTTGCCCAGGCTGGTCTCAAACTCCTGGCCTCAGGTGATTCTCCCACTTTGGCCTCCCAAAGTGCTGGGATTACAGGCATGAGCCACTATGCCTGACCCAAAGAGTGGGTGGATTCTGGAGGCAACTGGACTTGAGGATCTTTTTCCAGCAAATACTAGAAAAGATCATCTGAGAGATGAATATTGACCATCATCCCACTACACCTTCTGAGGGATATTCTGCAAGTACCCGCATGTCTGACTCTGTCTCACAGTCCTTATATTATTGAAAGTCCTTTCTGTTATCTTACTTAAAGTTTCTTGTACTTCAGCATGAGTCATGCTCTCTTCTTATAGCAAGGGAGTACTGCTATAAAATGGACATTTTAACTACATAGCAACATCCTGTTTCATATGAAGCTCTGTTGCTCCTTCATTTGCCTGGTTTACAAGTTATCATACTGTATTATGGAATGCTGGGCCTAAGCCAGACCTCTTCATTCACATGAGGAAACTGAGGCTCAGAGAAGTCCATTACCTAGCTATGATTCTACAGCCAGTAAGGCATAAGAGCTGAGTTAGAACTCAAGTTTTCTGAGTCCCAAATCTAGAGTTTTTTTCTCTTCCCTTTCACTGAAGGGCTCCTTTTACTGGTCACATGTCTGGAAGTGACCCAGGCCCTTTCATACATCTCTAAGAGCCAATGTCAGATGTTTTATCCTGGGAGTCAGAAGACCCAAGAATCCCAGTCTTAAGCCTCTTCAGAATTGCTCCTCTGAACTGGGCGTGGTGGCTCATGCCTGTAATCCTATTTTGGTAAGTCAAGGCTGGAGGATTGCTTGAAGCCAGGAGTTCGAGACAAGCCTGGGCAACAGAGGGAAACCCAGTCTCTACCAAAACAAAAAAAGAAAAAAGGATTTCTCCCAAGGAGAATGCAAGGAGAATGACAACAGAGCTTTTATTTATGTGCTTTTTAGGGATACCAAATACCATTGGTGAAGCAGGAATGTCTTTTGCAAACTGGGGCCTTTGCATGAGAAGATTCAATTAGAGACAGATAGATAGACAGACAGATATAAAAATATAATTATACATTGTAATTATATATGTATAAATTATGTAATATAACATTTTATATTTTTGAATATATGTATTTTGGGGGTAAGGTAAGAATCATAACTTCCACCATTTTTTTTGTTTTGTTTTGTTTTGTTTCCAAGATGGAGTCTCCCTCTGTCGCTCAGGTTGGAGTACAGTGGCACAATCTCAGCTCACTGCAACCTCCACCTCCCGGGTTCAAGCGATTCTCCTGCCTCAGCCTCTCGATTGGCTGGAATTAACAGGTGCCCGCCACCACACTCAGCTAATTTTTGTATTTTTAATAGAGACGGGGTTTCACCATGTTGGTCAGGCAGGCCTTGAACTGCTGACCTCAGGTGATCCACCCGCCTCAGCCTCCCAAAGTGTTGAGATAACAGGCGTGAGCCACTGTGCCCAGCCACTTCCACTGATTTTTTTAAAAAGGGGTCTAGGGCTTGAAAAAGTCTGAATCATTCATTCATTATTCATTCATTCAACAATTTTTTTTTTGAATGCTTATGTAAGGTACTCTACTAGGGCCAGAGAATGTTAATGGAAATATGGAAATAAAATACACATGTTCCTACCCTCATAACACTTTCATTCTAGTGAGAGAACTGAATGACAAACAATAAACAAATAACAACAAAATGTCACCTTAGGACAGACTGCAAAAAAAAAAAAAAAAAAGCTAGGAATTACTGATCTGACTATACTTTGTATTTCTCTCTGGATTTTATATTTTCACTTTCCTTCTGAGAAAGTCAAATTTCTCTAAAAACACACCCAATTTAACTTCTCAGTTGTAATTTAAAGGATAGTTACATCTCTAAGTCCTCCAAACCTCCACTTCAATGGTTTTGTTTGTTTGTTTGTTTTGAGACAGAGTCTCATTCTGTTGCCCAGGCTGGAGTACAGTGGCAGTGTGTCGGCTCACTGCAACCTCCATCTCCTGGGTTCAAGCAATTCTCCTGTCTCAGCCTCCCGAGTAGCTGGGATTACAGGCACCCACCACCATGCCCATGCCCAACTAATTATATTTTTAGTAGAGATGTGGGGTTCACCATGTTGGCCAGGCTGGTCTCGAACTCCTGACCTCAGGTGATCTGCCCGCCTCGGCCTCCCAAAGTGCTGGTATTACAGGCATGAGCCACCACACCTGGCAGTGGGGTTGTTTTATCCACCAGGCTATTGAATAGATGCATGCTGCTTTCTTCCCTGCCTCACAGGCAGGCAGGATCATTCCAGGTCTCTAGAAATGACAGGTCTGTTTGCCCAGCATGAGCAATGTGGTTTCCCATGGCAGAATCTCCCTCCCTATAGATTGCAGCTGCTGCTTGTGCAAGACTGAATGATCTGAAAGACTCACAAAAACAGAACACCAAGATGTACCAGTGAATTTTTAAGATTTGTGAACCGTCAGGATATTGTTCAAAATTGTATCAGATTAAATCTTTGCTTATTGCTAAGTGAGTTTTTCATATGTGCATATCTGTTTTATTCAAATGCAAGTGATTTACACAAACCCCCATCTGCAATCCTTAAGACACTCACAGAGTGATGCAGTATTAGGTAACTAGAATTGTATCTATTTTTTGTTGTCGTTGTTGCCTCCCCTGCCATACCAGTTGTTTTTTTTTGTTGTTGTTGTTGTTGTTGTTGTTTTTTTTTTTTTTTTTTTTTGAGATGGAGTCTCTGTCACCAGGTTGGAGTGCAGTGGTGCAATCTCGGCTCACTGTAGCCCCTGCCACCCGGGTGCTAGCAGTTCTCCTGCCTCAGCCTCCCGAGTAGCTGGGACTATAGGCACACACCACCACGCCTGGCTAATTTTTGTATTTTTAGTAGAGATGGTGTTTCACTATGTTGGCAGGCTGGTCTCGAACTCATGACCTCAAGTGATCCTTTCGCCTCAGCCTCCCAAAGTGTTGGGATTACGGGTGTGAGAAACTGCACCTGGCCATCATACCTATTTTTGAACTGGTTGTTCTAAATTCATCTATGTGAGTGGGCAGTAAAAAGAAGGGGTGACCTGTCGAAAGTCTTACAACTCAAAACAAAAAATAAAGAAAGTCCTACAACTCAATGGCAAAGGTGAAATTCAAATCTAAGACATATGATTTCTAGATCTCTGCTCTCCAGGCACGAGATTAGATCCGACAGCCTGACTCAGATTACACCTGTTATGTGCATACAATATTATCAGAATGCTGTGGGGCTCCAGCCTGTTAGAATTTCCTGTTTTAGCTGGGAGTGGAGACTCATGCCCCTGAGCATTTTTGAGGCTGAGGTGGGAGGATCTCTTGAGCCTAGGCCATCCAGGGTGCAGTGAACTATATGACAGTGCCACTATACTCCAGTTAGGGTGACAGAATGGGACCCAGTCTCTAAAAAAAAAATTAAATTTAAAAAACGAATTTTCTGCCCGGTGCTGTGGCTGCTCACACCTGTAATCCCAGCACTTTGGGAGGCCACAGTGTGAGGATCGCTTGAGCCCAGGAGTACAAGACGAGCCTGGGCAGCATAGTGAGACCCCATCTCTCCCCACCAAAAATAAAATATTTGCTGGGCATGGGAATGTGTACCTGTGGTCCCAGCTACTTAAGAGGCTGAGGAGGGAGGATCGCTTGAGTCTGGGAGTTCGAGGCTACAGTGAGTTGTGATCACGCCACTTTACTCTAGCCTGGGTGACAGAGTGAGATCCTGTGTCTTTGGTTTGTTGTTATTGTTGTTTTCTTTTGAGACAGAGTCTCTCTGTCAACCCTGTCTCTTCAAAAAAAAATTTTTTTTCTTGTCCTGACTAGTTTTAGGGAAAGTGTCACACCATCAGAAAGGCCAGTTCTGATTTAGAAAAAAATAAACCTTTTCAATTAAATACGAAGATGTAGTTGTAACACTTTGGACCAAAAATACAAGTAAATTACACTTAAAAAAAAAAGATGTTGGTGAAGGCCATGGACATCACTTGGAAAGTGAGTCATGTAAGGTTAACAATGAGATACCATCAGATTCCCAGGTGAGTGTCTGAAGTCCCATTGGCTGTCCAAAGAGGGTCTGAATTGGTTTGAACTCAACTGTTGACTTCTCTTTTTCATAACCTTTCTTTCTACATCCATCTTCACTTAGTTTCTCCCTCCCATTCCTTAATATACTGGATTTGATGAGGAGATGAATTCCCTTCCTCTGAGAGTCTCTTTGGAGACAGGCTTCAGGTCATGGTATTCCAGCATTTAGGGTGCACGGCAGCCCCCCAGTGAAGGCATGGGAAAGTGTCAGAAAATGAAATGGGCCTCCACTGGAGAGACAGTCCAGCTTCTTTCCCAAGGAGCCATCGGATATTTATAGAGAGCCAGGCTTAGGATGTATGCCCATTGCTGAGAAGGTTTTGTGGCCTGATCTGGTATACATTAGAGGCTCTATCTTTCCATCTCCTCAGTTCATGAAGCGTTAGTTCCTGGCCTAGGAGAAACTGAAAGCCAAACCAAACAGGGGACTTTTCTTCTTCATAGTTATTGTGAGCCAGCCAATTCCAGGATTTAAGCTTAGGCTTGTTAGGCTTTAGTTCTTCTGGGAAATGCCATCTGTTAGGAGAATGGATTTCTGGGCAGCAAAAGTGCTATTAATTCTATTCTAGTGTAGTTGCTGTATGGCAAGGCTCATATTACCCTTCACTCTGGGGGCAGGGAGAAAGGGTTAGGATCAGGCATTTGCCACCATTAAATCCACCCTCTTTTTTGTACATTCTGCCTGTTGTCCCAGTTCACTGCCACACCCTCACCCCACACATACACACCAGACCTCTCCTTTAGTTTTCAAGCCACTACACAATTGAAATGTTTGTGTGAATTTTCACATACAGTCTAATCTTTATGTCAAGTGTGCAATAAGGCTCAACATTTGTCTAGAGCAAACAAGGAAGTCTTGTTAGGAAATTCGTTCCTTAGGATCTTATGTCTTAAATTGGACTGGTGCCTTTTGTTGTCACAGTTGTTTTTATAATGACATGCACGTAGGTTTGCCTTTCTGAATTCTTATGTTGAATCTACTGTTGGTTGGCACCCACCACTAGCATAAATTTCTACTCTTTCAATCAGTGGGACAAATTCACATGCCAGTCGAGGCTGATTCACCTGTTCAGTGCTGTGAGTGATTTGAAGAGGACCACCTTCTCAGCACTTCTTTGGCCCAGAGTCACAGGAACACTCTTCTCAAGAATGTGGTTCTGGTAAGGGAATTTGTAAAATACTTACAGATTTCAGGAGTCCACAGTTTCAGGCAGAAGGAGAAAACATCTGCTGGTTTGAAATACTGGAGACAAATTCTCGTCCAGTGCCCAGGAAAACTGGTTTTCTGACCAAAGACTCAGGGAGACTGGAAACTCTTGGGATGTGGATGACAGAGGAAGGGGTTAGGGATGGAGAATGGAGTAGAAATCCATGTGTTCAGGACAGAATCAAAGACAGCATCCTTGATTTCTCTCTCCTTCTTACCCTTCATAATCAATCTGTTAGCAGGTCCTGCCAGTCCCACCTTCAAATCATGTCCTTGATGTCCTTCACATCTTCTTCACTATCATCACCTAGCTAAGCCTCGGCCGTCTCTCACCTGGTCAACCCCAGTACCTCCTCTGACTAGTTTCTGTGTATCTTCTCTTGCTGCATTCTAATTCATTCTCCATGCAGAAGACGGGGAAATCTTTTGCAATTGCAAATTAGATCACAAGGCTTTCCTGCTGGCATCCCTTGGGCCACTCTCCTTTGTTCCTGGAATTCCATCAAGCCACCTACCATGGCCTACAGAGTCCCCGGTGTTCTGGCCCCTGCTCACCTCTTCTAAGTCTTCTCATTCCTCTCTCCCACAGCCATGGTGCTCCAGTCACACGGCCTCCACTCTATTCCTGGCCAAGCATTTTGGTTTTCTGTATTATTTCTTCTCCTCCTCCTCCTCCTCCTCTTCTTCCTCTTCCTCTTCTTCCTCTTCTTCTTCCTTTTTTTTTTAACAGGGAGTCACTTTGTTGCCTAGGCTGGAGTGCAGTACAGTGTCCTGATCACAGCCCATTGCAGCCTCAACCTCCCAGGCTCAAGAGATCCTGCCACCTCAGCCTCCTGAGTAGCTGGGACCACAGGTGTATACCACCACACCCGGTTAATTTTAAAATGTTTTCTAGAGACAGGGTTTCACCATGTTACCCAGGCTGGTTTTGAACTCCTGAGTTCAAGCAATCCACCTACCTGGGCCTCCCAAAATTCTGGGATTACAGGCATGAGCTACTATGCCCAGCCTAATATGGGTCATTTTAAGCCCTCCTCAATGTGCATTAAATACTTGTGTTCAGGCATGGTAGCTCATACCTGTAATCCCAGCACTTTGGGAGGTCAAGGCAGATTGCTTGAGCCCAGGAGTTCGAGACCAGCCTAGGCAACATGGCAAAACCCAGTCTCTACCAAAAATACAAAAAAAAAAAAAAAAAAAAAAAATCCAGGCATAGTGGCGTGCGCCTATAGTCCCACCTACTTGGGAGGATGGTTTGAGCCTGGGAAGTGGAGGTTGCAGTGAACCGAGATGGCACCACTGCACTCCAGTCTGGGTGACAGAGCCAAACTCTGTCTCAAAAAAAAAAAAAAAAAAAAAAAATACTATACTCGTTTACTGAATGATTGTTTATTTGCCCCCACTTACCCTTTGAAATTTACCAAAGATAAGTGACGAGGATTAGCAACCATTCTTTATTTCCCTGTTCCATCTGTTCTGAGTTAGGAGAAAGACAAAGCAAAATGCAATCTCACCAACAGCAATATCAACAACAGAAATCCCTTGAGCCATGTAGCCCCTAGCAGCTAGCCAAGGAAGGCAAGCTGGGATTTGGGAACAAGTGGGTAACCTGGAGCGGAGCGGCCACAGGAGGGATAAGCAGCTTCAACAGCCAAAGATTTTCCCTTAGTCTTAGGAGGTGACATAAGCAACTTTCCCAGAACCGTCTTGACACAAGCAATAAATTAAGTAAACAAGGCAGAAGGTCGCCAGAACCTGGTCTCACCTAGTCCTGATGTGACTCTCTGGTATCACGTGGACCAGGAAGCTGGAGGGAAAGTCTTCTCATCCGCCAGTCTGCCTAAAAACAAACCTTTCTGCTTGTGTGGTGGAGGAGTTGCAGAACTTGTAGTCAAAGCATGGTGGTGGAAGGGAAATCACTGTGGGCACTTGAAATACCCTAATGATTTTAAGGGCTTCTGGAGACAAAAGGGGATTAAACTTCAAATTAGGGAAAAGTAAAAACTCAGTTAACTCATTAGCTGGGCTCACCTAATTAATCTTAGTAGCCTGGGGCACAATTCAACCCAACAGAATTTACTTACCTCTGGAGACTTTAATAAGCTCTGAAGCCAGAGGCCCTGCCCCCATTGCTATGGGATGGGAGAGTCGGGCGGGTGGGGGAGAAGGAGATAAGGCTTGGAGCTGACTGGTTCTGGGGACAAAAGAGCCCTAGGCAGGAGGAGCTGGCTTTGTTCCCTTCACTGATCTGAGTCTTCCATTCTAACCTGCTTTCAGCTCCACTTATTCATTCAGCCATGCATTCATTCCATAAATGTTCAGTTCCTACTATGCCCTAGGCTTGCTAGGGCTGTAAATTTACTACAGTGTTAAATAAGATATGCAAGATCCCCAACTTCTGGAAATTTACATTCTAGTAGGGCAGACATTTGAAAAATAAACAAGAGCCAGGCATGGTGGTGGGTGCCTGTAGTCACAGCTACTTGGGAGGCTGAGGTGGGAGGATCACTTGAACCCAGGAGTTCAAGACCAGCTTGGGCAACACAGCGAGACTCAGTCTCTACAATAAGTAAATAAATAAATAATACAAAACAAGTGAAGCACAGGAAAACTGAGAAGTTCTGTGCAACAATTAAAGGGCATACCCACTGAGTAAAGACCTCTTTCAGGAAGTGACGTTAAGTCCAGTATCTGGAAGGAAGGCTTCCTCATTGCTTCTTTTCATGCTTTGGAGATTTTATGAGTGCATTTCTCCATTTATCAAACATCTAGTGGTAGTATACAGATGAAATAATTAAAAACCAAAATCTAGTGAGCACCTTTTACGGCCAAACCCTTTGCTTGCTGGGCACTGCCAAAGAAAAGATTGATAAGTCAGGGATCTGCCCTAGAAGAATTTATAATCGAGTGGCAAAGCCTGACAAGTCAACAAGAAAACACTTATGAAGGATAATTTGGCACAGCTGAGCCAGGTGGTCTCTAAGGTCATTCCTTTGTCTAAATATTCTATTGTCTAATAAGTTCCTACTGCATGTCTAGTACTTTGGGGATGCCCATTCTCTCCAAGGCTCTCATAGCCTAACTGCAGAGAAAAGCCTTACATGTATGAAATATTAAGATTGTAGAAACCAGCACCTGTGGTGATTCCTATGTTCTCACTTTGACACCTGTGTACCCCAGAGATCACTGAGGCTTTTAAGATCCATTAGGCTTAGCTCTTGCCCATTAACCATTTTTGGATTTCATCTAGTTTATGGCAAAATATATGCACCTTGCCTTTTTTTTTTTTTTTTTTTTTCAGGGACCTCTGAGAGGGTCTGGAATTAGGGTTCAGATACCATCCATCTGTTATGTGCTTTGAAGATGCCACTCCATCTGTGGGATTCAATTTACATAAACTGAAGACTATTCTTCTGAGTTGAAGTAAGGAGAGGCATCTATCCTCTCCTCCTGCAAAATTATTTGATCTCCTGGAAGCAAAAAGCCCACTATGAAGTTGTTCTTGCCATGGACTTCTGGAGGAGCTGACTGTCCTTTGGGAAGCTACAAATACAGCCTTAAAATCTGTTAGCAGGGAAGAGAGAGAGGCTTTTTCTGAGTGATCAGGTAGGTGAATCCTCCTCTTCTTCCTTTTTCCTCTTTTCCATAGCAATCTGCAATCCCAACCACCCCAATCCCCTGATATTTTGCTGAAATCGCTTCCACTAAATTCCTGATGACCTCCAAATCCACTTGTAACTATGGAGCATCCGCATCTCTTGAAATTCTGTTTTCCTTTGGCTTTTGGGGACACCTCTCTTCCTTGGTTCTTGTCCTGTGTTTCCGGCTGATTATCTTTTAATCTTCACCTCCTTTGGCTGCCCTTTAAAATGGGTGTTCCTGGAAGTCCTTAGTTTTCTCCTCTACTCACTCTATTCACAGTTTTGGGGCATTGATAACCAAAATCTCTCTCTCTACATGAAATCCATGTAGACATGGATTTCAAAATGGTGGGATCAGATCTCCAAAGTGTGTATGAGGTCTTTATCTGTCATCTGATTTTCAGACACATGTAGTAAACTGCCTTCTAGACTTTCATTGGGTGAATTTAATTCCTAAACCAGTTGTCCTGTTGTTCCAGTCTTACAGACTGGTACTACCAAAAACCTAGGGGCTATTTAGACTTCTGCTCTCTGTTATATCATTTATTCAGTGGAAATATATTGATCTTTTACTATATTCTGGGCAGTGGACCATGTGCTGTAGGTACAGCCTCTGCCCCAAAGAGACTCATAATCCAGGAGACAGGTAAACAATCAGAGAAACACACTGTATGATGTAATCAGAGGGATAAGTCCATGAACAGAAGCACGTTCTAGATGTAAGACATAGAGAAAGCACAGCAGAAGGACTGACTAGGAGATGGAATAGGAAAAAGGCTTCTTTGAGGAGCTGATGCCTAGGATGGGTTGTGAAACACAGATGGGACCAGGTGCAGAGGTGCATGCCTATAGTCCCAGCTATTTGGGAGGCTGAGGTAGGAGGGCTGCTTGAGCCCAAGAGTTAGAGCATGTAATGTGCAATGATGGTACCCACGAATGGCCATTGTGCTCCAGGGTGGGCAACATAGCAAGACACCATCTCATAAAAAACAATCAATCAAACAAAACAAAGAGAATGGAATTCCCATGACAAGCGGGGAAGGTGCGGTATTTTAGGCATTTCAGACTTCATGTAAAACGTATGGGTGCGTGAAACCAAATAACATTTAACTAAACAAATATGAGCAGTTTGATATTGAAGGAGTATAAAGTTTAAGGCAAGGGGAGATTTGACAGGAGGTGAGCCAGAAGTAGTAGGTAGGGGCCAAATCATAAGGGGTCTGTATAATAATAAGAGCAATAATAGCTACAATTGGCTGGGCTCAGTGGCTCATGTCTGTAATCCCAGCAATTTGGGAGGCTGAGGCAGGTGGATCACTTGAGGCCAGGAGTTCGAGACCAGTCTGGCCAACATGGTAAAACCCCGTCTCTACTAAAAATACAAAAATTAGCCAGGCATGGTGGTTCTTGCCTGTAATCCTGGCTACTTGGGAGACTGAGGCAGGAAAATTGCTTGAGCCCAGGAGGCAGAGGTTACAGTGAGCTGAGATTGCACCACTGCACTCTAACCCGGGCAACAGAGTGAGACTCCATCTCAAAAAAAAAAATAAATAAATAAATGAAAAATAATAATAGTAATAGGTACAATTTATAAAGTACACTTTACATACAGAACCACTATTGCTCAATCACCCTGTATTATTATTCACACTTTACAGCAAGGGACCTAAGAGGCTGCATATCCCATACAGTTGTTTAGCTGAAATCCACATCCAGGATTCTTTGATTCTAAATTGTAGGCTCTGGCCAAGAGCTTTGCTTATGCTTATAATCCTAGCACTTTGGGAGGCCAAGGAAGGAGGATCACTTGAGCTCAGGGTTTGAGACCAGCCTGGGCAACATAGTGAGACCTCATCTCTACAAAACAATACAAATAAATGAGCTGAGTGTTGTGGCACACACATGTAGTCCCAGCTACTCAGGAGGCTGAGGTGGAAGGTTCCCTTGAACTCAGGAGTTCAATGCTGCAGTGAGCTATGATGGTGCCATTGCACTCCAGCCTGGGTGACAGAGTGAGACTCTCTCCCTCTTTCTCTCTCTCTCTATATATGTATATATACACACACACACACACATATACATATACGTATGTGTGTGTATATGTATATATATATGTGTGTTGTGTGTGTGTGTGTATATATATATATACAAAACCAAAGCCTAGGCTCTTTGCTGTCTACCACACCTCACTTGCGCGATGCTCAAATGCCCTTCCCTCATGGAGTTTATAATCTAGCACAGGAAACATTAGCATCCACTTGTCTATCCTTTTGTGTGAGTCTCTACTTCAGTTGGAGGAACTGGCACTGAAGCTATAAGGATGGAGGAGGATTACAATAAGCCAACGATGACATACCCATCCTTTTTGACAGTGGTTGGTTTAAAAACCAAGGCTTAGTCTAGCAACTGATTAAAAGACATATAAAATGTGATATATTCATACAGTGGAATATTATTCAACAAGAAAAAGGAATAAAATACTGATACATGCAATAACATGGATGAACCTTGGAAACATTATGCAAAGTGACAGAAGCCAGTCACTAAGGACCTCATATTGTATAGTTACATTTATATAAAATGTGTGGAATAGACAAATCTGTAGAGGCAGAAAGTAAAGTAGTGGCTGCCTAGGGCTGAAGGGAATGGGGGAGTTGGAGGATGGTGGCTAAAGGGTGGCAAGTTTATTTTGGAGATAATGAAAATATTCTAAAAGTGATCGTGGTGCTGGATACACAACTCTGTGAATATACTAAAAGCTATTGAATTTAATACTTCAAATGGTGAATTGTATGGCATGTGAATTGTATTTCAATAAAGCTGTTTTTAAAAAGGCTAAAGTTAACAGTCCCGTGGAGGAAAAAGTGTTTAGTGCAGGGTGAAGAAGACTGCATGCCATGAGTTGGGAGGGGAGGGGAAATGACTTCTGCTGTTTGTGAGGTCAGAAACTAGGGTGAGGCTCCCTTGGCCACAGATGGTGGTGGCGTATGGTTCTGAGGTAAGTAGAGACATTTTTAGTTCCATAATAGTTCTTTTCCCTGGCTTCCAGGCTTCCTACCCTGCTTCCTCACCACCTCCCACTTTGCAAATCATCTCTAGCATCATCCAAATCTGACCTTGGCAGTTCCCTACTTAAAATCCTCCTGGGCACTCTTGTTGCCTTCAGGATAAGGCCCAAATCTTCACACTCCTTTGCCAGCCTATGAAGCCCCTTGTGGTGTCACCCTCCCACCCCTCTGCTTTTGTCTCCCACATGTATCCATGGCCACACTGGTTTGTTGTCTCACAGCTCTGCCTCTCCCAGGGTGCTGAAATTCCTGCCTGGAATGCCCTTCCGCTTGCCTGACTTCCTAATCCACCCACCATTCAGTGTGGCTCAAATATCACCTCCTCCAGGAAGCTTTGGACTTGTCCAGGCTGGGCTAAAGGTCGTCCCTCTTTTGTGTTCCTAGCACGCTTTTATATACATTCTGGCTATCTAATCTATGCACTTGTTATTACCCACTTCTAATTGTGTTAGTTTCAACTCTTAGTCTGAATTCTTACCACTTGACCTTGGCCAAGTTACTTAACCTCTCAATATACTGATCAAAAAGGGGATTAAAAACAATATCTTCTTCCTAAATGTGCTGTGAAGATTAAAGTTATTAAAAATACGAGAAAATGTGTTAAAGCCATATATATTGTGCATATATTATATATTAAAATATATATTCAAATGCTTTGCACCGTGTCTTGCACAGTGTAAGTACTACATAAATGAAGATTTTATTCTGGCTGTTATTATTGATCATTTATACTAAACTGTAAGCCCCTTGAGAATAGTGACATATTTATCTAATCTACTGCTTGACATCCGGTATACTAGTATACTGCCTGACATCTGGTAAGCATTCGGGAGATACCTGGGTCTATGTCTCCCCCATGTTTTCCATGCTGGCTTCCATGCTGGCTTTGCCATTTTAAGTATTTTGTGTTCACAAAGACTTGGTGAAACTATAACTCAACTCTTTTTTTGTTTTGCTTTTTCTTAATTAAGTAATCCTCCCTCCTCAGCCTCCAAGGAGCTGGGATTACAAGTGTGTGCCACCCATGCCTAACTCTACTCTTGGACTTTTTGATTTTCAAAGAATGTGGTAGTGTGGGGGAGGAGGAATTTGCATGGGGGAAAAAATCCAACTTTCTGAGACAGTCCCAGAAGAGATGAAGAAAGATGAGGTTTTTTTTATTTTGCCTAGGTGCCGGGAGGCTGGGAGGCTTTATCTGAACAAGAGTATCTGCCTCATCCTTGAAGACAGAGGGGGGAATCGTTCCTCTCCATCCTTTTATTAGAACATTTGGAAATCCTGAGAACAGGGAGTTCTTTTGTCAGATAAAGGCTCAGGCAAATGGGGAGCTAGACTAGATGAAGTCATTGTTGTGGGTATATTTTCCAAACTCTAAGGAAGACAAACTATGGCTCAAAAGAATTGTTTTTATCCTGATTTGTGATTTTATTTATATAGGAAGTGGTGCAAAGATATAAAACACTGAAATTGCATGAATGAATTATCTTTATTAAAGATAGACAAAATAAACAAGTGTAGTCAAAAATACTTCAGTGTTTGTAATGTTTTATATTAAAGAAGGTTTAGTTCACTGGGCACATTGGCCAAGAGGTTGATCAGAACGGGGCAGAGGGCAGTGTATGAGGTGTAGATAATGTATATATTGATCCGAATGGCAGCTTTATGGTTGTATATATTTGTAAAAATATATCAAGTATCATTCAAAGATTTGGGCAATTCAATAAAAAAGTTCAGGGAAAAAACTTTAGTGAATAAAATGGTGAGAATTGTAATTCTCACCATTTATTTACAATAGAAGTAGATAGAGTATTTTACTCATATTTGCATGTTTGATGAACTCAGTTTACTAAGTCATTGTGATGCTTGCTAACTTAACTCTTTCAGATATTATTTGTAGGAATATTAGAATTTCTGTGAAATGTCAATGATTTATGGGATCTAGGATATTTAAATTTGATATAGTCCCCAAAAATCCAAGGAGTAGAGTTAGGAACTCTCTAAGATCCCTTCTGGTACTAAGATATAATGACCTGTCTGAGAGCAAATGTATATTATTTGTGACATATTAATATAATAATTTGATTATAAGAATAATGAGATATAAAAACCAGTTTGAAGCCATGTATAGTAATCATAATAGTATCATTCTTTATTGTAAAGGCACATTTTGAGTTTTGGCTCCAGGACTGTTGACTAGATTTACATTGACTGCATTTTTCTTCAAAAATGTTCCAAATATTTGGATCTTATATTTTTTGAAGAGATTTTTCATATATTGTATGATCAGCTACTTACAACATATTGAATGAATGAATGAATCAACAAGAGAACACGTTATTCATTTTTTGATGCTTGGTGCTAGGGTCTTAGTAGTAAAAAGGCAGATCAGCTCCCTGCCCTGATGGATGCTTAATCTAGTAGGAGAGACTGACCTTAAAGAACTGACACAAGGCATTTGAGTGCTAGGAAATAAATATATAATCTGATCTAAGTGTCTAACCAAGCCTAGGGAATTGAAAAGAGTTCCCTGAAGAAGCTGGCATCAAAACTGAGAGGAGTTCAAGGTTGCCAGATAGTGTGAAAACGGAGGCATCTAGGGAGAAGATTAGTACATGTCAAAGCTACAAGGATAGAGAACAGCATGTTGCTTTGGGAGAAAAAAAAATCCACTTGTTTGGACAAGAGAATTGGAGGAGAGATCTAGCAGTTATTAGATGCGGAAGGTGCTGTTTGTTCCTACTAAGAATACTGAGCTTAATTCTAGGGCAAGGTGAAATCACTGAAGGTTTTAAGCAAATGTATTAATCATATTTGCATTTTAAGAAAATCAAACTAGAACCTGGTAGAACCTGGGGATAAGAAGTAGAGTTGGAACTAGAACCCAGCTCACCAGGGACCTGGTCCCACACTACCCTAAGTTCTCTACTTTTTGTTGGTCTCAAGCTAAGTAGGAAAGAAAGCTTGGTGTTAGAAGAGAAGCTTGAGAGTGCAGCCACCCCCTTCTCCTTCTTCAGTGGCACTGTGCCGTTCACTGGAGAGAGAGGAAGACTGACTGCCTACGCAGAACCATGGCAGACCCCTTTACAGGGGAACCCATCCTGTGGGCGGTACCCCCACTCCCCCAGGGACTTTTCAATCTTTTCATTGATTTTCTGTAGAAACACTTTTTTGGCAAGAGCAGAAACCCTACAAATCGTGGGTTCCTGTAAGACCCTCTTGGAATTCTGTGAAAGGGTAAATGTGACCTTGGAGAGTTTTGAAAATGGATTGGTCTATTTTCGGAACACAGCACCCAGTGAATTGAAAGCAGAAGTGTTTTCCAGGACAGACAATTGGTGTTTAAGAGAGAGAGAGAAAAAGAAACTAGGAAAGCATAAAACAGTTGTAGAAATGCCACTTTTGAAAGTGCATGCTTGACTCCTTGTTTCTATTTCTTCAAATTCACTGACTTCTGAAACCACATAAATTGGTCTCTGCTCCTATTACTCTACTGAAATGTTTCCTGGCTGAGTCACCAATGACTCCTTTTTGCAAACCCAACAGCTTCTTTTTGGTGCCCATCAAAACCAATCATCTGTCTTGGAAAACGCCTCTGCTTTCCAGTTTATTAACCCTAGGCACTGAGTTCTGGAAGCAGGCCAACTGATTTTTATAACTCTCCAAGGTGTTACCCTTTCACAGAATTCCAAGTGAGCTTTATGGGAATCCATTATTTGAGAGAGTTTGTGCTTTGTGGGGTTTTGTTTATTTGTTTTTGTTTTTAATTCTCTTGACCCTCTCCAGTGGCAGAGAAACTTCTGAAACTTCCTTCTCCAAAGCTTTGGCAATACTTTTCGTTCTGGGTTCTTCTTTTTCCCATCTTTAGTTGGCTTCTCTTGCCTTGCATCCAATTAGATGCTGGTATGCCCTCGGGTTTTCTTTGTGTCAGCACATCCCTCCATGTTGCTTCTGATCATCTTCAAAGCACACATCTGATTTTCTCTCTCCCCTCTTTTAAAAATCTGCAGACTCTCCATCACCTCCAGGATAAAGTGCCATCCCCTGAGGGTGGTACAGAGGCTCCTCCGTAGTCCAGCCCCAGCCTGTCTCCTGGAATCTCCTCCTGCACCCCCTGCTGATTGAACGTGCCATACATATCCTCCTCCCTCTTTGCTCTTTGCTTTTGCTGCTGCTATTTTCCTGTTCACCAAGGATAAACCCTCTCTTCTCACCTAACCAACTTTCCCCACTCTTCAAAGCCTCCTAGGCCAAAGCTGTCACCCCCTGTGACTTTTCCTGATGCTCCTCTTCAAAACCTAGTAGAATTAGTTTTTGTTCCCTCAGCGCTTTGTTTATGTCTCTATATAGGAATTATTCCATTATTTTATAACTACTTGCCTTTTTGTGTGTCTCTCCCTCTCTCAGGGACCTTTCCTTATTAATACATTACTGTAATTCCAGAGTGCCTGGCATATAGCAAACACTCAATAATGTATGTATTTTAATGCTTCCTCACTCTCTTCTTTCTAACCCCTTTCTAGTCAGCTGATTAAGGTGTAAACAAAACCCAACTCATATTTTTTCCAGCTGAGCCAGTTCAAATGGACACAGCAGGCCCTGAGAAGCAGTAATAAGAATGAAAGATCAAGGGCTTGGAGAACAAAGAGCACATTGAGTTGTTTCAGTAGTGTCGACTGGGATTGCACCACCCCCAAGTGCTTGCTTAGAAAATAACAGTAATGCTTTATAGCCTAATCTAGTCTTACACTTTCCAAAGTGGAGGCCAGCTGGTGTTAACAGCATCATGGTGAATGAGCCAAATGGCATGTGGGGTGTGTTTGTGTGTGTGTGTGTGTGTGTGCACGCGTGCGCGTGCACATGCATGCTGGTGAGGGTTTTTCAGTGACAAAAGAGAAACTGTTATCTCTATTTGGAAGGTGGGAAGCAGGGCTGGAATTGGACTGCTGATCCTCTAATGCAAGGCTGATCAAACTTTTTTTGTAAAAGGCCAGATGGTAGATATTCTACACTTTGTGGGTCATACATCTGTGTTGTACCTGCTCAGCTCTGTTGTTGCAGCGGAAAAGCAGTCTTAGAGAAGATACATAAACAAATGAATGTGGTTGTGCTTCAGAAAACTTATTTATGGACACTGAAGTCTGAATTTCATCTGTTTTTCATGTGGCATGAAATATTATTCTTGTTTTTGACTTCTTGTACCCCAGTGATTAAAAAATGTAGAAAAATGTTAACTCTTGGGCTAAGTGGGCAACAGGCAGGATTTGGCCTGCAGCCATGCCATCGTTAGGCCCCGTGCTCTAATGCTTAGTTCATCGCTACATACCTGGAGTGGCTGGATTTGGGGTGGGGTCATACGGAGGGTGCTGACCTTATGCAGTGATCACAGCAGCCCTCACCTGCTAAGTGCTGACCACATGCCAGGCTCTGTGCTTCAGCACGGTGCATATGCCCACTCATTTCTTTCTTTCTTTTTTTTTTCTTCTACTGCGTGTTCTCAGAACCTGTCATTCATTTCTTACAACAACTGTGTGAGGAAGGAACTAGTGTCAACCAACTTTGCAAGTGATCAAACTGCTCACCCAGCTTGTAACTGTCAGTGTCAGACTTTTACCCAGGTGTCTGGTTCTGAGGTGCATGTTCTTACCACCACATCCTACTACTGTCTCTTATAGCAAAATATCATTGCCATGGAGATCATACGTGATGGGTTATGTTTTTCAAAAACACAGACATTCTTATCAAAGCAGGGTCAATTTTCCAAAAAGAAATTGAGGACAAGGATGACCGAAGGACAGATGTTGACATATCCAGCTGTGGAAAGATTGGCTCAGAATCCCCCAGGACTTAATATACTTTTCTGAATTTGTTATCAAGTTCTTTCTCCAGAAATTTGGAGGAATGCAGATAGTCCTCCTACCCTCTGGAAAGATCTTTCCTCTCGCTCCCCTTCCACCCACCCACCCTCCACCAACACACACACACACACACACACACACACACACACACACAGAGTTCCTAGTTGTGCATATTAAACTACTGTCAAGTAATCTATTTGGCATTAGTAGCTAAAGAACAGATGTCAACTTATTGCGGCTTCCAGAGGGCCCTGCCAGATGAATGCAAAAGTTATCAATTCTCCCAGTAGGAATTACCCACAACACTTTTGTGCCTGCCCTGTCCTACCTGCTGTTTCCAGTTTCTTCTCCTTGGACACCCACCCACTCTGAACCCAACACTTGACAGTAGCTCAAGGCTCTGACCACAGTGACAACGTAAGAAGAGTCTCCGCCACCTCTGCAGTTCTGGGAAGTTTACTCCAAGCTTTGCTTCTCCCCAGCCCCCAATTCCCCCTTCCTCCCTGACCTCATAAGCTCATTCCCTTCAAAAACCGGGGTGTGACTGTCACCCCAGGCAGCAGCAGCTGCAGGCCCTGGGAGCTCAGTAGATGGTGTTGCAATTAAGTTGTGGGTGGGGGTAGATGCTGGTGGCTGGGTGAGGGAGATAAGAGAAACAAAAGGCAGTTAAAAAGATCTGTCAATGAAAAGGATGCTTAGAGCTGGAGGAGGAGGTGGGTGAGCTGATGTGAACCTTGCCTCAACTCCTTGCTTTCTCCCAGTCCTCCTCTTCTGACCCTCAGGGGTCCCTGGAAATCTGCTACCTTCTGAGCAGGGCACTCTCCTCTCCTCTCCCCTCCCTTCCTCTCCTCTCCCCTCCCTTCCTCTCCTCTCCCCTCCCCTCCTCTCCTCTCCCCTCCTGTTTCCTCTCCTTTCTTTTCCTTTCTCTCTCCCTTCTTTCCCTCCTTCCTTTCCTCCTTCCTTCCTTCCTTCCTTCCCTCCTTCCTTCCCTCCTTCCCTCCCTCCTTCCCTCCTTCCCTCCTTCCCTCCTTCCCTCCTTCCCTCCTTCCTTCCCTCCTTCCCTCCCTCCCTCCCTCCTTCCCTCCTTTCCTCCTTCCTTCCTTCCTTCCTTCCCTCCTTCCCTCCTTCCTTCCCTCCTTCCCTCCCTCCTTCCCTCCTTCCCTCCTTCCTTCCTTCCTTCCTTCCTTCCTTCCTTCCTTCCTTCCTCTCTCTTTCTCTTTCTCTTTCTTTTTCTTTTTTGAGACAGAGTCTTACTCTGTTGCCCTAGCTGGAGTGCAGTGGCACAGTCTTGGCTAACTGCAGCCTTCGCCTCCTGAGTTCAAGTAATTCTCTTGCCACAGCCTCCTGAGTAGCTGGGACTACAGGTGCCCATCACCACGCCAGGCGAGTTTTTATATATATATATATTTTTGGTAGAGACAAGGTTTTGCCATGTTGGTCAGGCTGGTCTCAAACTCCTGGCCTTAAGTAATCTACCCACCTTGGCCTTCCAAAGTGTTGGGATTACAGGCATGAGCCACCATGCCTGGCCCAGGATAGTTCTAATGCTTTCCCAGTAATCCCCTTTTTGTCTCCTTTGCCTTGTTCTCCTCCTACTCTTTGAATCATTTTGGAGCAAGCTCTAGGGGTGCACTGGGGTTGGGGCATAGCTGTGGAGCCACTGGCCACAGGTCTGTCTCTGAGCTTTGTTCCTACAGGCCTATTTATGCCTGAGCCACCTCTCCCATAGGGCTTTAGCTCACCTTCTGCCCTCATATAAAGGTAATGGCCTTCGCCGGACACTGTGCTGGACAATAGGAGGGAGGGCCTGTGCCATGGCGTAGCAGGATCTGAAGGCCGTAGTACTCAGGTCACTCCTCAACTTTCAGGATTTTTTTTTTTTTTTGAGATGGAGTCTTGCTCTGTTGTCAGGCTGGAGTGCAGTGGCATGATCTCGGCTGACTGCAATCTCTGCCTCCCCAGTTCAAGCGATTCTCCTGCCTCAGCCTCCTGAGTAGCTGGGACTACAGGCGTGCACCACCACGCCCAACTAATTTTTGTATTTTTAGTAGAGACCGGGTTTCACTGTGTCGGCCAGGATGGTCTTGATCTCTTGACCTCATGATTCACCCGCCTCGGCTTCCCAAAGTGCTGGGATTACAGGCGTGAGCCACCGTGCCCAGCCACGTCACTCAGCTTTCATCTGGGCTTCTTGATGACACTGGGAGGCAGAGCAAAGTGTTCTACATTTGAAAAACAAATTAAAAAATTATTGATCCCCACCATTACTAGAGTCACGTTTGCTCACAGTAAAAGACTTGGGCAGCACAGAAATATACAGGAAAGAAGAAAGCAAAGATCACTGTGACTCCAAACCTGGAGAAAACCTCTCTGAGCATTTTGGTGTATTTCCTTCTCTCTTTGTTCAACGCCTATCTTTATCTCTATCTCTGCTTGTAACACATGGTGTCTATTTGAGGTCCTGCTTTTCTTCCCACCCACATTGGCATTGTTTTCTGAGTATTACCCATTAAAAATTCTTCCAAAGCAATGATCATTTAATGAATAGGTATTCACCTTCCAAGATTAAGATAATGTTTTTATCTAGGTATTAGTATTGAATTAGTCTTGACGAAGACAATGTTCTTATCTAGGAATTAGTATTGACTATATTAACATCCCCATTTAACACCACACACAGACACACACACACACACACACTCTCATAGATACACACACAGACACACACACATACATACTTCTGTCTGAAAGTTTATCAGGAAGGCAGGTAGATGAAACACCCCTCACTGCAAGGCACAGGCCCTTTACGTGAGATCTGTGGGGAGGATGTGGGGCAGGAGGCTGGGTAAGAGGTGGGCATGGGAACATGGCTTCCAGCTACTCGTTGCCCCTCTCGAAATTCCCAGCCCTTGACCTAAGAGCTTCCTCTGGGATGGAGTGTGAACCAGCTACCTGACAGGTGGGACCAGGGTTCAAAACTATGTGGGTGACAGGGTGAGGTGGCTCATGCCTGTAATCCCCACACTTTGGAAGGCCAAGGCGGGTGGATCACATGAGGTCAGGAGTTTGAGACCAGCCTGGGCAACATGGTGAAACTTTGCTTCTACTAAAAATACAAAAATCAGCCAGGAGTGGTGGCATGTGCCTGTAGTCCCAGCTACTCAGGAGGCTGAGGAAGAGAATTGCTTCAGCCTGGCAGCAGGGGGACAGGGGGTGGCAGGTAGAGGTTGCAGTAAGCCGAGATCTTGCCACTGCACTTTGGCCTGGGCGATAGAGCGAGATTCCGTCTCAAAACAAAAACAAAAAACCCTATGCGTGTGTATGTTTTGATGCTCAAGAAAGTAAAATGGTCTCCAAAAAATAAAACTGGATTGGACAAGGGAATTTTATCTGTTTTCCTGAGAGTGCCAACATTATGCTCCCACATCATTGTTTATATTCCAGATTCCCTGGGTTGCCCTTAATCTGGCACATACTCCAGAACAGAATGCACTGTTTTCCTCAGTGATGGTGGCTAGCACACCCCGAAGGCCACCAGCACAGCCTATGTGTCCAGTCTCCAGAGCCAGGACAGAGGTAGTCTTTCGGGTTCTTTGGGACTGGCATAGGACAGGAGAGTGGAGTGTAGGTGGGGAGGGCAGCCAACAGCAGCTATGAACCCGTCTCAAAGAAATCCCACACGAGGCCAGGCGTGGTGGCTCACGCCTATAATCCCAGCGCTTTGGGAGGCCGAGGCGGGCAGATCACGAGGTCAAGAGATCGAAACCATCTTGGCCAACATGGTGAAACTCTGTCTCTACTAAAAATACAAAAATTAGCTGGGCATGGTAGTGCATGTGTGTAATCCCAGCTACTGGGGACACTGAGGCAGGAGAATTGCTTGAACCTGGGAGGCGGAGATTGCAGTGAGTCGAGATGGTGCCACTGCACTCCAGCCTGGTGATGGAGTGAAACTTCATCTAAAAAGAGAAGAAATCCCACATGAGCTTCAAGAGAGTGTCCCAAGGAATGGCTCTAAGACTCCAAGGGTCGTGTTTCTCACCTTTATGGGTTAGCAGCTGACGACCCAGGGACTGAGACCACTGGAAGTAGGAAGGAAGTGAGTAGAAAAATGAGGGTGAAGATGAAGAAATAGAAGGGCTGGATTACCCAAGAGGCATACGATCGTTCTGAGCCATCCAGAAAATGAGGGAATCATCAGGGTTTTGGTGGGTTTTGTTTTTTGTTTGTTAGTTTGTTTGTTTTTTGGGACGGGGTCTTGCACTATCCCTCAGGCTGGAGTGCAGTGGAGTGATCATAGCTCACTGCAGCCTTAAACTCCTGGGCTCGAGAGATCCTCCTGCTTCAGCCATCCAAGTACCTAGGACTACAGGTATGCACTACCACACCCAGCTAATTTTTATTTTTTGGAGATGGGAATCTGATTTTGTTGTCCAGGCTGGTCACGAACTCCTGGCATTGAGCCATCCTCCTGCCCCAGCTTCCCACAGGCATGAGCCACTGTGCCCAATTTGGGAACCATCAGTTTTTTAAAAAATAGGATTTAATATTTCACAAAGAGTATCTATGTATTGCCTGTGAGGATGGGGTGGGAGGCGGGTAGGGCAAAGGTACAGAAGGGAAAGGTAATCACTCACCTTTAGTAATTAGGGCCTCAGTTATTTTTAGTAATGCAGGCTCAACAGGTCCTGAATGGGCAGGAAGGAGATGTTAAAGGAGGAAAAAGAAAGAGAAAGATGGAAGATAAAAAGGTCAGTGTGGTGGCTAACGCCTGTCATCCCAGCACTTTGGGAGGCCAAGGCAGGAGAATTGCTTGAGTCCAGGAGTTCAAGACCAGCCTGGGCAATATAGTGAGACCCTGTCTCAGAAAAATTAAAAAAAGGAGAGAAAGAAAAGCAAGTATGAGTATCCATTGGCAAATATGTACCAAGTGTCTACTGCGTCTTAGGCTGTGTGCTAAGAACTGGGAATGTAGAATTAAAATTTCCTGATCTGCTGAGAGAGAAGAAGGAGGAGGAGGAGGAAGAAGAAGAAGCAGAAGCAAGGAAGCAAGCGAGAGAGAGAGGAAGGAAGGAATCAGGAGGAGGAGGAAGAGGAAGAAGGAAGAAAAAGAATGAAAGCTTTCAAGCCCTGCCTTCAAGGAGCAGTATGCCACAGAAACTTGGTGTACAGATTGTCACTGGTTGTGTTACTGGGCTGCTGCTGAGCTGCTTATCCCTTTATGGTTGCTTGTTCTTCAGCAGGAAGTCCAGTCTCCACTGTTAAATGTAATTTGTCTTAGAATCTTCGGAGGGGCCGAACTCTATAAGGCAAACTAAACAAATATCCTTTTTCTTCATTTAAATAGCATGTTTATCATTCATTCCTTTTTTTTTCTCTTTTATTTTATTTTCCTTTCTCCTTTCTCCTTCTTTCTTCTGTCTCTCTCTCCTTTTCTTTTTTTCTTTCTTTCAGACGGCATTTTGCTCTGCCATATAGGCTGGAGTGCAGTGTGATGCAATCTCAGCCCACTGCAGCCATCGACTCCTGGGTTCAAGCGATTCTCCTGCCTCAGCCTTGGGAGTAGCTGGGATTACAGGTGCACACCACAGCACTCAGCTAATTTTTGTAGAGATGGGGTTTCGCCATGTTGGCCTGGCTGGTCTCAAATTCCTGTCCTCAAGTGATCCGTCTGCCTCAGCCTCCCAAAGTGTTGGGATTACAGGCATGAGCCACCACACCGGCCTCATTCATTCATTTTTCAAACCTCGAGGTTACACCTTACTACGAAAGGCATGCTACAAAGGATCTATCTAACCATTTTTTTTTTTTTTCTTGGCACTTTAAAGAACAGGGACCCTTGTGACAGCCTCTGTCTGAGGCATTAACTATCTTGGAAACCATAGATTAGATTAAGAAGGGAGGTCAAAACATTCTTGAATCACTTAAAACTGGAGACTACATGGTTTCAAGGTGAAACCCCTGAGGTCAAAACATTCTTGAATCACTTAAAACTGGAGACTACATGGTTTCAAGGTGAAACCCCTGGGTTGCACATTGGGAACTGACATAGGAAGTCTGCTTGGAGCTTCCTTTCTTTGTCTTTCATTGGTATCCCAGTGGCTTATTGCCTGAGCAGAATCACTGAAGGTGTGTGACGTGACTGAATCAATTATCTGCACTGGCAAGCAGCAGCCACCTGCACCACCAAAGACTTTTGGGACACCCTGCTGCTGTCGTGCAAGACCCAGGTTACAGAAATGAAGAGAGTGTGTTCCCTGCCCTTGGGTTGCTTACAGCCTAAGAGAGGAAGCAGAGAGGTAAACAACTGATTGGAACTTGAAACAAAATCAAATGCATTTTAAACTCTGGAAGAGGCACTGGGACCATGAGGACTCAGATGTGAGAGCACTTAATTTCATTAACAGAAAACCTGATGGAGGGAATATTCATTTCAGCTGAGCCTTCAAAGATACATAAGATAGCACAGGTAGAAAAGATGGAAGGTGATTTTCCAGCTGAAGGAATTGTAAGGGATTTGCACAGAAACATGAAAGCATGCAGTGGTTCCAGGAAAAGTAGCTCTTTGGAGGTGGCTTGAAGGGAGGGAGAGTGCATGGGGCAATTAAGTAAAAGTCATGGGCCGGGCACGGTGGCTTACGCTTGTAACCCCAGCACTTTGGGAGGCCAAGGCAGGTGGATCACCTGAGGTCAGGAGTTGGAGATCAGCCTGGCCAACATGGTGAAACTGTATCTCTACTAAAAACACAAAAACTTGGCCAGGCATGGTGGCAGGTGCCTGTAATCTCAGCTACTTGGGAGGCTGAGGCAGGAGAATCGCTTGAACCCGGGAGGCGGAGGTTGCAGTGAGCCGAGATTGTACCATTGCACTCTAGCCTGGGCAACAAGAGCGAAACTCCATCTCTAAATAAATAAATAAATAAATAAATAAATAAAAAGTAAAAGTCATCTGAGAGACTCACAGGAAGAAACTACAGCAACCTGCCCACAGACGGATGCTTAGGTGGGAGGTAGTGCATGTTGCCTGGTATTCCAAGTCAGGCACACCAGAGTTTGCCTCTCAACTGTCTTATTATTGCTGACATATGTTGAACTTATTGAACCTCATTTTCATATTACATAAGTTGAAGATAATATATCTACATTTTAGATGGATGTTAAAGTGCTGAACAAGTGAAAATGACAGACCCTCAATAAATGTAGCCCCTTCTTTTTAACTCTTGAGGCGGAAACATAATTGAGCATCAAATCATTTTCTGTATTGTCATTCGTTTCACAAATAGTTATTGACGGCCTTCTGTGCATTGGGCCCTGTGCTAGAAGCTGAAGAGTATTCAAAAATGCAAGCCATCAAAGAGAAGATAATATAGTTGTGAGATGATATGAGGAGAGATCAAAGGAGAAGTCAGTGTCCAAGATAGCAACCAATCGGAGCCCTCACAAGGCTGCGCCCCATTCATGAACAAAAGGAGCATCCAGGCAGTGAGTACTGTGCGTGATGTACGAAGAGTGGTGTGCATGGTGGACAGAGAGTGCTGTGAGTTCAGAGTACGGTGAGGTCACTGAGGACTGGGATGGGCTGGAAAGGTTTCAAGGAACAGGAGAAATGCGAGCCAGACCTGGAACCTAGTTAGCATTTGGAGAGCAGAATCACTGGACGTGTGTGAAGTGACTGAAGGAAGAAGAGGGGAAAGGAATGATTGTGTTAAGTGGCAAAAACCCAGCCATAGAGCAAGGTGAGCTTAGGGGAAGTCTGGTTTGACTGTATAGGAGGAGTCCTGGGAGATAGGGCTGAGAGGGAGATTGGTGTCAGATTATGGAAAGCTTTGGAGGTCAGGCTAAGGACTTCAATTTCCATGACAGGCAATGTGTTTTTCATTGTGTGCTCTAGGGCACACAGATCTACCTCCCACCTGCACCCTGCATTTTTTAAATGCCACTTATTCTGTAGTATTCATATATTGTACTGTTTTCTCTATTAGAAATATGTGTCATACTATGCCCTAAGCAAAACTATAAATTCTACAGGATAGGGCTCATGAAGATTTCCTAAGTTGATGTGATTTAATGAGGTAGCAGATCTTAGAAGCTGGGAAGTAAAGAAGGTTTAGTGATGTCCGTGGAGAAACTGGGAGCATACTGCTCCGACGGTTTGTAGAAAGTGCCAGCCACTGCACTGTCTCCACACTTGGTGCCTCTCCAAATGTTGATTTTAATGCTCTTGGAGTTGCCTTGATGGTTTGGACCTCTAGTTTGAACAATATCACTGTAGACCATATTTGATGTTACTTCCCATACACTAATATCAGAATCCTGAAATACAGGTGTGATGTGGTTTGGCTGTGTCCACACCCAAATCTCATCTTGAATTGTAGCTCCCATAATTCCCGTGTCATGGGAGGCACCTGGTGGGAGGTAATTAAATCATGTCAGTGAGTCTTTCTTGTGGTGGGGTTCTCATGATAGTGAATAAGTCTCACAAGATCTGATGGTTTTAAAAATGGGCGTTTCCTTGCACAAGCTCTCTCTCTTTGCCTGCCATCATCTGTGAAATACATGACTTGCTTCTCCTTGCCCTCTGCCATGATTGTGAGGGCTCCCCAGTCATGTGGAACTGTAAGTCCATTAAACCTCTTTTTCTTTCCAGTCTCAGGTATGTCTTTATCAGCAGCATGAAAATGGATAATACAAGGTAGAAGGCACATTTCTGCTGAAAGGTCTTAGATCTTCCAGATTCTTTCAGATTTTGCCTGATCAAACTCCTTCACTCTCCTAAAACAACCAAAGTAACAACAGAACAGTAGTAACAAACTCATCAAGTAACAATAGAACTGCTGTGTGTTTATAACTCCCTTGCTCTCTAGAGACCCCTGTGCTTTGATATTATCATTTGCTCTTTCTCAGCTTAACTCTGAGGAAGAAATCAACCAAGAACCTTGGGAATCAAGTGACCAAGGGCAGAAAGCAAGAAGGGTGCAGTGCAAACATGGCCTGCCTGGATGTTTGCTTTGGTTTAAAGAGTTACCAGGGATAGTATACTAACCTTTTATTTTGCAGGGGCCTTTACTTTCCTGGTAAACAGCTGTTTTTAAAGTAGCAGTTTCTCAATGTGACTGGGCAAACAGATCCTTAAAATAGATCTGACCCTCCTTTCTGTGCATCAGCCAGGGTGGCAGCAGTGACACCTGGGCCACTGGTCCCAGTTGCATGCCAGGAAAATAAGCAGTAGTGTCTGGGTTACTTTTCTATCCAGGGCACAGCCGTTTATCCCACTGCCTCTTGAAGCCATAGCCTGTGGTGGCCCCGACTACCACCAAGTAGTAGACTCTACACACAAGTGTCTGCAGCCCCAGGCGCTGAGAGAGACCCTCCCAGTAGGGCATGCACAGGGACCGCCTTACTGGCCTGGAGTAGATCACTTTGGTTTCACAGACTCTTTTTAACGTGGTTTTCCATAGCAAGGGCAGCTAACTGGGGTGGAGGTGAATATGGGGCCTGGGAAGAGGCCATTCATAGTGGTTCCTACAAGGAACAAGGTCAGTGTCTCCCCTTCCCAACAGGAGCCTGCTCCTGCAGTTGGGGGTCATGCCTAGCTCTCAAGGCCCTAGATGCTGACCATCCTCAGCCTGTTTTTCTGCCCCTCTCCATATGTATTTACTACTGGAGTAAGACCAGCTTTTTACAGGCACTCCCCAAAACATACACATACATGAAACTTGTGCCAGTCTTCTCTTCTGGCCTTTGTTCATGCTGTTCTTTCATCCTGGTAAATTCTTTCCTTTCCCCTGTATCCATTCAAATCCTTCCCACCCTTCAAGGTCTGGTGTAAACCTACTCCCTCCATAAAGCCTCCTCAGCATGTTCCTATTTGTGATCCTGGTTCTTGTCTGTTTCATGTAGGTCAGTTCAATCTCTCCATGTAGTTTGCAAGCCCCAGGAAAGCAGAGTCCATGTCAGGTCCTTTAAAGGTGTCACCTACATCCCCTAAAATAGCTCTCATTTCCTGTATGACTTCTCTCTCCTTTGTAATTCACTTTTTTAAAAAAACCTTTTTTTTCCCCCCATAAGTGACTGGGAATGATGCTCTTCACTTCTGAAATGCCTGTAGCTACTTGCACAAAGCTGGTGATCAATAAATACTTGCTGATTGGATAATTTATCAATAGCCTATATTGAAGAGAGAAAATAGTAACTAAAATGATGAAAGCTTGAGCATGATCCATCAATCTTACTTTGGATCCTTGAAGACGAGCACGTCTAAACACATAATGGCCTTTGCATGCAGTTCTCTTTCATTTAGTTGCTTAAAGAGGTAGTTTGACTCCAGCCTCTCTATATTCAGCTACAACAATTCAAACTAGTAAACTTTAAATGAACATCCTGACTGTACTGGATCCTAGTCACGGGATCTGAGGCCCTGCTCCTGGAGAAGAGAGTGGAAGAGCCTTTATTAGTCACCAACCAGTCATTTCCCACTTAGCCCTAATGCGTAGTAAGCATGACAGCTATGAGCAGTAGCCACAGGCTGTTTAGGATAAGGGAAAATGTAGGGAAGGAGATCCAAAGGATGCGAAGCTGGAATGAAGGATTTCAGCTTCCAAAAGCACAAACTGATTGATTCTCAAAGTACATACCGTAGCCTGTAGTGAGTCATGACCAATTATGCAAGTGGCATAGCAGACACCAGAACCAAATGAGACCTCCAAGGGAGGGAAACCAGGCCAAAGCTTTCTCTGGGGAGCAGCCAAACCGTCAACAGTCATGGAACAAAGTCAGGAAAAGGCCCTGAGAAGAGCTAAATTTATCCAGGTTGCCTGTGGTGCTTGAGGGCATGAACTTCAGGGAAAAAAGAGCAAATGAGGAGTTACTCATATGCCAGAGAGAGAGAGAGACCAGAAAAGACAGGACAATACCTATGGCTGGTGGTTTACAACAGCAGAAGAGGGAAATCTCACTAATGTTGACCAGCAGCAGCTGCCTAGCCATATCACTCTGTGTGTGTCTGTGTGTGTTGGTATGGGTGTATGTCTTTAAACTGAGGACCTTTATACTAGGGATTTAGAGTGGACAGAAGATCAGGAACCACATCAAGTTTCCACTACCTCTGATGGCTCCTAGAAAGGTAGTGTTTTCCCAGAGAACTAGGTAAATAGCTGAGAGTTACAAAAGCATGCCAGTTCATACCCAATGATTGGAACATGTGATACCCAGGGTACGATAGCTTAGTGACATAATGGTAGAATCTCACCTACTGATGGATCACAGAGAAAATGCTGAGATCATTGTCAGTCTGAACAATGTTTCTAATTTGGAAGGAGTTGGAGGAAGCCATGATAATGAGTTATCTTGCCCACTCAAGGGTGGCTCTCAAAAGTAAGGTGGGCAGGAGGAAGCAGGAGGTGACGGATCACTTGCTGAGTAGCTATTGGTAGTTTTTTGTAAATACTCTCTCATTCAATCCTTTGAGGTAAGTATCGTCTCCAGTTTATAGATGACAACACTGAGACTCATGGAGTTTATGTAATCTTAACAAGGTCACCCTAATGATAAGGATTGAAGTCATGGTTCAAACTTAGGCTGCTTGCTCCAAAGCCTGGGCTTTTTCTGCCCTACTGCCGTGGTTCCTAGCTCTCTCCACACTCCTCAAGTCTAAAATCCCAGCCAGAGTGAACCTCCAGGGAGAGCCTGGTGTAATCAGGACATGGGGGATGAGAATGTGAGCTCTTTGCTGGTAAAATCTCCTGCATCTTGGACCAATCAAAAGCTAACAATCAACCAATCCCTTCCCTGGGCCGACCCACCACTTTACTACTTGGAATTTCTTCCAAAGTGACATTTTTTTTTAGAAAACACAGTTAATGAGATGAAAGGTGACTGTCGTTGCCTTTTCTCTTTGCTTTAAGCATGTGATAACCTTTCTTTCTGGTCATGTCCCAGTCTTCTTGGTCTTTGCCCTCAGCACTGTGAAAGTGCATGTTTGCCCAACCTTTATACCACACAGCTCTGAGCAGCACATGTTCTGATCTGGACTAAGTTCACTTAGCAGAAGAGTGGGTGGCATCCTACTGACCCTTTCTGGAAATACCTGTCCTCACCAGGTTCCCCTTAGGCCTATCCTGGTGGCAACTGTGCTAGGATGGGAGCAGAGTGGGTGGGAGCCCATTTCTCCACAGGAAATCCAGAAACAGTCCCACCAACTTCTCCGGGATTAACCTTAAATGCCTTCGCCCTCCCTTAAATCCTCTCACTTCCTTCCTTTTGTCACTTTAAGCATTAGCTACGTATCATTGTAACCCATGTTCAATACTCAGGAGGGAAAGAAGCAATCAGAAACTCACACCTTGGCTCGCTTATTCAGAGACTAGGGTCCATTCTACGAGTTCCCTGTATTTTCCCTTACTCTTCCCATCCTAAGGCTGGTGCTCCTTGGGATTTGGGCATCTTCTGTTCTCAGTGTATTCGTTCTCCCCGGGCAATCTCATCCTTTGTTATGACAATGATCACCATCTCAGATCTCTCTCTTCTTAGACCTCAGCACCTACCTCTCTACTAGACACCTCCATTTGGAAGTTCCTCAGGACAAAATACATGCTCAATAACTCATTGCTGAATGCATGGATTGTTTAAACCCCCAAAAATGGGCAGCTCAGGCTGAAGTAAGCCTCTGATTTGTTGGATTTTATAGTTCCCCCTTTATTTTATTTTAATTTATTATTATGGATTTGTGAGGCAGTTTGGAGTGGTGAAAGGATCACAGTCCTCAGAATTACAACTGTGTTTAGATCTTGACCTTGCTTTAACATCTATTTCTTTCTTTATTTTTTCCTTGAGACAGAGTCTTGCTCTGTCACCCAGGCAGGAATGCAATGGTGCGATCTTGGCTCACTGCAACCTCCACCTCCTGGGTTCAAGTGATTCTCCTGCCTCAGCCTCCCAAGTAGCTGGGATTACAGGCATGCACCACCACACCCGGCTAATTTTTTTGTATTTTTAGTAGAGACGGGGTTTCGCCATGTTGGCCAGGCTGGTCTCAAACTCCTGACCTCGTGATCCACCTGCCTTGGCCTCCCAAAGCGCTGGGATTACAGGTGTGAGCCGCTGCGTCCGGCCTTTGACGTCTATTTCTGTCTATCTGAAGGTCACAGGCTAAACTCTGAGCTAGGCAGTATGGAGCCCCATCCATGATTCTACATCTGGTTCTGTTGCAAAATGGCTCTGTAGCTTTGGGCAAGTCCCTTTGCCTCTCTGGATCTCCTAGTCTCTGAATAAGTGAGCCAAGGTGTGAGTTTCTGATTGCTTCTTTTCCTCCTGAGTATTAAACATGGGTTACAATGATATGTAGCTAATGCTTGAAGTGACAAAAGGAAGAAAGTGAGAGGATTTAAGGGAGGGCGAAGGCATTTAAGGTTAATCCTGGAGAAGTTGGTGGGATGGTTTCTGGATTTCCTGTGGAGAAATGGGCTCCCACCCACTCTGCCCCCATCGTAGCACAGTTGCCACCAGGATGGGCCTCAGGAGAACCTGGTGGTTGGATCTCCTGGTTGAATTGCTAAGCTGAATTATCTAAGACCCATCTAAACTTACCTTTCAGGGTGAAGCATTCTAGCACCTGTAGGTAGGAAGTGTTTTTCAGACTAACTAACTGATATTTTTTTTCTACAAGGAGGTACTGTAAATCTCAGCAACTTGGAAGAGTTCATTCTGTTTTTCTACAGCTTTGTCCAGACTCTCTGAATGAGGGTGAGAACTAGAACTAGTTGTTGTTTTCAACCGATCCAAAATTCAGACTTCTGTCATGGTAGGTGTCCACATAGCAGGGTTAAAGATGAATGTGAAAATATCTGTCTCCACAGATGCCTATGTTTGTCTAGCTTGTCCACTTTCTTTCCTTCTGGTACACAGACTTGCAGAGGCAGCTGTTACCTGAATACACAGGCAAGAGTTTCTCTGCATGAGGCTTAGGCGGCCCCATTCCCCCACAGGATCCACCGCCACCCCTTTGGGTGTGACCACTTAATAAAAACAACACACTATAAAAAGTGTTTTAAAAAAAAAAAAAAAAAGTTTCTCTGCATGGATGATTGGCTGTAAGGGAGCTGCCACTGCAGGTTGATAACTGCTTGACAAACATGCCAGACACAAGAACCATGACTCTAAGTGAACTGTTAACTTTCCATGTATTCACCTCGGTAGGTATATAGGGATACTAGGTGTTTGAGGGATACTATTTAATTCTGATAGTAAATTTATTTAAATTTTATTTTTTTTTAAAAATTTTTTAAAAAATATATGTATTTTTTAATAGAGATGGAGGTCTTGCTATGTTGCTCAGGCGACTCTCGAACTCCTGGCTTCAAGTGATTCTCCCACCTCGGCCTCCCAAAGTGGCACCTAGATCTCTTTTAAATTTTAATCAAAGTGGCACAGATCCTGAATTTAAACAAGTTAAATGTGCTAAAAACACTTAGCAGTCCTGTAGACTCCTGACCACCTCCTCCATGTCCTGTTCCCCAGAGGTACTTGCATTCAAATCTTTCACTGTTTCTAATGATATATACTTCCATATTTTATTTTATTTTTTATTTTTATTTATTTATTTTTTGAGATGGAGTCTTGCTCTTGTCGCCCAGGCTGGAGTGCAGTGGCGCAATCTCAGCTCACTGCAACCTCCACCTCCTGGGTTCAGGTGATTCTCCTGCCTCAGCCTCCTGGGTAACTGGGATCACAGGAACCTGCCACCATGCTCAGCCAATATTTTTTTGTATTTTTAGTAGAGATGGGGTTTCACCATGTTAGCCAGGCTGGTCTCAAACTCCTGACCTCAGGTGATCTACCTGCTTTGGCCTCCCAAAGTGCTGGGATTACAGGCCTGAGCCACCACACCCAGCCATACTTCCATATTTCAAAGAATATACTGATGTTGTTTAATTAATAATTTGATACTACTATTATTAGACAGGGTCTCATTATGTTGCCCAGGCTGGAGTGTAGAGGCTATTCACAGGCATCACAGTGCACTACAACTTCAAACTCCTGGGCTCGAGCAACCTCCTGCTTCAGCCTCCTGAGTAGGTGGTACTACAAGTGAGCCCCACTGTGCCTGGCTAACTTGAAATTATTTAAACATTTTATTGTAGATGAGGTTTTAGATCTCTATTGCTCCCTTTTTCTTTTCATATGCTTCCAGTTCCTCCAGCAGAGAAGTCAAATATATTCAGCATTTAGATTATTATGACTATTGAAAGATTGTTCGTGCTAAGCCAAGTATTGGATTATAATTTCAATTTTTGATTTTTTAGGTAATTAATGATTGCCTGCTTATTTTCTTTTGTTTTCTTATTACTTTTTTTTCTTTTTCTTTTCTTTCTTTTTTTTTTTTTTGAGACAGGGTCTCACTCTTGCCCAGGCTGGAGTGCAGTGGCATAATCACGGCTCACTGCAGCCTTGACCTCCTAGACTTAGGTGATCCCCCTACTTCAGCCTCTCAAGTAGCTGGGACTACAGGCACGCATCATCACACCTGGCTAATTTTTTGTAGAGATGAGGTTTTGCCGTGTTGCCCAGGCTGGTCTTGAACTTCTGGGCTCAAGTGATCTGCCTGCCTTGGCCTCCCAGAGTGCTGGTGTGAGCCACTATGCCTGGCCCTTAATTTTTTTAACCTATGGCTAAATCCCTCTACCCCATTCAACATCCTCACTGTATAAAGTTCCATGTGGTCAGAGCAGGTGTCTGTGGAGAATGGAGATATTTTTACATTCATCTCAAAGCCTTCTATGCGTACAGCTCTATTCGCCCCCGCCCCCCAGTAGACCTTCCTCCAGGAGCTTCTCTCCTCTTGTTCCACTTTGGGTGATCCTCCAGGCCTGCAGCAAAGCTGTCCTTGTGGGACTTCCCTTCATGGTCATTCCAGGAATTTCCTTCATCTTTCTCTTATATTGCATCCCCTATTTCTTGCATCCCCTATTTCTTGCATCCCATGTCTTCCCCTTTCTTGGTTTAGATTTTCATTTCAGTTTCATTTTATTTTCATTTTGTCACAGTCTCTAGAAATCTCTAGTAAAGGATACATAGGAGGTAAATTTTTAAAAAGTCTTGTTTGTATGAAAATGTCTGTATTCTATGTTCACATTTAATTGGGACCTTCAGTTGGTATTAGTTGAAAATACTTTTTCTTTAGAAAAACATTTTTTTCATTTACTAACTTTTAATGCTGATATTGATAAGTCTATTGCTATTATAATCATGTCTTTCTATGGAGACTATTTTCTTCCTGGAAGCTTTTGATTATCCCTAGTATGTTATAATTCATTGTTTTTATTTAACAGTAGGGTTTGTCAGAGCTGGGTGCAGTGGTGGGTGCCTGTAATTCGAGCTATAACCGGAGGCTAAAAGAGGATCGCCTGGGCCCAGGAGTGAGTTTAAGACCAGTGTGGATAACACAGACTCTGTCTCAAAAAATAAAAAATTTAAAAAAAAAGGTAAAATTTGTCAATGGATGGGCTACATCTTAGGGTCCTCAGGTGGCAAGTGGGCTTTTCCACACACACAATTGGTCTTATAAGACAAGAAATGCAGTGCAAAGGCCAGGACTTTGAAACGGGGTCAGTGAACTAGTGTGGTAAAAGTTTAATGCTTTTCCTTCTGTCATTTAGGTGGTTCCCCCCACCCCCCCATTTGTTTTCACTTTAGAAATTATCAAAGGGATTAGATAAGTGATTACCTCCTTGGGGTAATTTCAGATTCTGTCAGAAGCCGGGAAACTTGGACAGGATGTGAGGCTGCAATTTCAGTTCATTGAGCCTAAAGAGCACCCTCTTTGGGGATGGGCACCAACAGCCACCTAGAAAAGACTGGAAGAAAGAATATTTGAATATGATGGCTACCAGTGGAATTTGAATCAATATGATTGTGCCAAGCAAAAGAGTGAAACTATTGTATAGATATGAACTCCTGATGCTATAAGTTTTTTACATTTTATTTTCAAGACAGCAGCTTCTTGCAGTATCACTCCATGATTATTGCTGTCGATCAGGAAGTAGTCTGTAACAGGATATGCATGTAGAGAAATAATAGATAGCATTGCCTGCAGATAAGTTGAAATGCCTTCTCCCTGCTCTGAAAACAATACATTTTCAGATTTTTAAAATTTATTTGTTTTTGAGATGGAGTCTTGCTCTGTCTCCCAGGCTGGAGTGCAGTGGCACGATCTCTGCTCACTGCAACCTCTGTCTTCGGATTCAAATGATTCTCCTGCCTCAGCCTCCAGAGTAGCAGGGTTTACAGGTGCCTGTCAACATCCCTGGCTAATTTTTATATTTTTAATAGAGACAGGGTTTCTCCATGTTGGCCAGGCGCGTCTCAAACTCCTGATCACAGGTGATCCTCCCACCTTGACCTCCTGAAGTGCTGGGATTACAGGTGCCAGCCATGGTGCCTGGCCTGAGTTTTCAGATTTTAAATGAAAGATACCTGATCTGTGCTCCTTCTTCTAGCCACAGTCTGCCATGTAAACGTATTTGGTCTGTTCCTGAACCCAAGGGGAATTCTTTTCTCTTTCATCTATCCATCCATTTATGCATCCAATCATCTACCTGTATCCTACCTGCCTGTCAGACTAAGTCTAAGAAGCTTTGCTCAACTATTTAATTCTACTGATTTCTCCTTTTTTTGAATACCTGCCAGATAGTTATTGCCATCCCTCATTTTAGCACATAGCAGTTCATGACTTAGATTGACTTCAGTTGTGGTCACAAACACAAATGCCTACCAAGGGCCAGGCGGATGATGTATCTGAAGTCTGCTCCATCAGTCAGATAATAGACCCCTGGGGACTGTGTGAACTGGAGAATAGGTGCTGTCAGTAAGGGACAGCTGCCCTTTGCTCCAGTCTGTTGCTGCCTCCCAAAAATCCAGGTAGATGTAGATCTTCCAGTTTTTCAGGAGAGAACAGATGTCTAAATTTTTACGACTTTTTAAAGTGGTGGTTTAATTGTAGAAAAACACGGTGTAGGACAAGCACAATGTGTGTTTCACACTGTACATTTGCAGCCTCTGAGGTGATGAGCTTCTTGAGCTCATTGTTTCTGAATTCCATATGACAGCTCATACATTAACTAACATATACAGTAGGTGCCTGATAAATGCTTGCCACCCTTTCCAGAGCACCACATCCAAGCCAAGTAAAATTATTGCCTCAGCTGATTCTCTGTAGCTTGTAGGTGGTATAAAAAGAAATGTTCCCCTAAAACTTTATATATTAGAGATACCCTCCTTGCCCCCAAACCTAGTGGGGCTTGATGTATTTGCTTAGCAGGTTAAATGAACTATTAGTGTATTTAAGTGTTTTTTTTTTTTTTCCTTTTTTTCGAGAGACAGGATCTCACTCTGTCACTCAGACTGAGGTGCAGTGGTGTGATCACGGCTCACTACAATCTTGAACTACAGGATCCTGTCACTTCAGTCTTATAAGTAGCTGAGACTATAGGCACATACTGCCACACTCAGCTATTTTTATTTTAATTTTGTTTTTTGTAGAAATAGGGTCTCACTATGTTGTCCTGGCTGCTCTCGAACTCTTGGCCTCAAGTGATCCTCCTACCTTAGCCTCCCAAGGTGTTGGGATTACAGGCATGAGCCACGCACCAGGCCAGTGTGTTCTTTACCATCTTTAAATAAAACCTTCCCTCAACATTCCATTCCTCTACGGCTACCACTAATGGTATAAATTTGCCTCTTATTTATCACATCATTTGGTTCTCAGTTACCCTTCCACGTATACTGCTCCCCAGAAATCACTCTCAGTAAGACCACCAGTGACCTCTTTATTGTTAAACACAGTGGTGCCAATCAGCCCTGGCCATTCTCGCAACTGACTTGAATCAGCTGATAGCATTTGATACTGTTAATTATTTCCTCCTCCGTGAAATTCCCACTTTTCCTGGCCTTTGCAGCTTTACTCTCTCCTACATTTTCTTCAGTCTTTCTGGATACTTCTCTTCAGGCTCCTTTTCCTGCCCGGTCCCTAAAATGCTGATTTTCTGCTGGTGTCATTTCAGGCTCTCTTCCCCCTCCTTCCGCACATTCACCCTGGGTGACCTCATCCTCTCCCGTGACTCTCCCCCTGCATGAGCGCTGAGATGCCCAGTTCCACCATCTCCGTTCCAGACTCATCTAATCAGCTGCCTTCTGGCCGTGTCTGTCTCCATTGATACTTCTCACTCAGCATGTCCAAGGCTGAGCTCATCACTCTCGCTCCACCTCCCCTCTCCTCTTCCTGCATCCCTGTCCTCCGTGAGCAGCATCACCATCTACCTTGTGGCCTGGACGTGAATCCTGAAACTTCCTCCTTGTGTTGGATTCTCCAGTGAGCACAAAAAAAGCACAGGCTTGGAACACCAAGGAAACAAACACAAGGTGCCAAAAAATTATTTCAGAAGTGTGTAGTGATTTACATGCATGTTTATAGCAGCACAATTTGCAATTGCAAAAATGTGGAGCCAACCCAAATGCCGATCAACCAACAAGTGGATAAACTGTGGTGTGTGTGTGTGTGTGTGTGTGTGTACATATACATATACATATATGTATATGTATATATATGATGGAATACTGCTCAGCCATAAAAACGAATTAATTAATGGCACAGCAACCTGGATGGGATTGGAGACTATTATTCTAAGTGAAGTAACTCAGGAATGGAAAACCAAACATTGTATGTTCTCACTCATAAGTGGGAACTAAGCTGAGGATGTCAAGGCATAAGAATGACACAATGGATTTTGGGGACTCAGGGGGAAAGGGTGGGAAGTGAGTGAGGGATAAAAGACTACAAATTGGGTTCAGTGTGTACAGATTGGGGCTTGGGTGCACCAAAATCTCAGAAATCACCACTAAAGAATGTACTCATGTAACCAGACACCACCTGTTTCCTAAAAACCTATGGAAATAAAAAATTAAAAAAAACAACAAAAGCTTAAACAAAAAAGAGTGCAGTGCTTTTAAAAAGAATCAAAATGCCATCCTAGAAAAAACAAAGCTTATTGGCTTCCTTATACTTATTTTATGATTAGACAGTACTTTTATTGTGGATGTTGTATACAGGGTAGACATAACCTTTCGAGGCTTAGAGCCACTAATGTTCTTTCTACAGCGTAGTCATCCTCAGCCACCCTTTCTCCATGCCCAATTGGTTCCTAAGCCCTATTGATTTTGCCTCATTGACAGCAGCTGAACCATCTCTAATGCTGTCTTAGGGCTTCTGGTTGTCTGTGACCTAGATTGCTATAGCAGCCTCTTGACTAGCTTTCCCTTCCCACCCATCTATCACAGAGATGTCATCTGTTTCTTGTATGTCACTCTTCTTCCTAAAACCTTTTCCTTGCCACCTAGTAACTTCAATGAAAGTTTCAACCCCTTAGATTAGCTAACAGGCTGTGTGCCCCTTTACCTCCATGCTACTATTTCACATGCAACCTTCACTCTAGATTTCTTATGCTTACCCTACTCTGCACCCCTCACCTCTACCCCTCCCCAGCTAGGAAGGGACTGTGTGACAAGTGAGAGAAAAGGTGGGAGACTCTAACCCTGTGTTCTCTAGGGAAGAAAGGAATTCTCCCCATTTCTCAAAAGCCTCCAGAGAAATGATAAGACATACAGAGATAGAGTTCAGCCAAGAAACATTTTCCTTCTGCCCTGGGCTTGTCTTTTGGCCATAGCTTTTGCCCTTAAAATGCAGGTAGATTTGTCACTAGGGCCACATGCAGAAGAGGGCCATTGTCTTCTTTCAATGTTCTGCTCAGTGAGAACATCTTCACGTCACCAGCCACGGGCAAGCCCGCTCAGCTGACACAGCTCATGTCCTCTGTAAACAGGGCCCGGGAGAGCGCTCTGTGTGCCTCTGGTCAGGAGCTCCGTGGCTCGGCCTTGGTGGGGAGAAGGGCATTACTCACTGGACCCCGTCCTCTCCCCAACATTGTTTGCCCATTTTCACCAGGGGACTGAAAGGGGGATGGGGGAGGAGGGCGGGAGAACACAGGAGAGTGGAGCTGTTTGTTTTCTCCTTCCTGTTAACAATGCAACATCTGTTCCCCAGCCTGGCAGCTGGACCAAAGTGAATTGATGAGAGCATTCATGCCTCTGGATCAGGGGGTGGGGAGTGGGAGGGGGAAGGAGGGAGGGCTCCCCCAAGGGCTGAAGCCTCTCTGAACAATAACAATAGCAACAATCATGAGAATATCTTCAACACCATTTGGCAGTTTGACCGTGGAGCCCACGGAGCCCGTGGAGCTGGGTAACTTGATGTTCCAGCAGATCCAGGTATTGTAATGAACACACCAAACAGAGATCTGTGTGCCTCTTTTTTTTTTTTAAAGAATCGCCCAATTAAAGGAATAGTGTTTACCTAGTAAATATCTATTTTGGCTCATGCACAGTGATAGAAAACATCTTTATTTACCTAAGAATGAATCTGAGAGAGGTGAAGCTGACAGAGGTGGAGTGACAGCAATAAGGCAAAATGAGGGTTAACATAGCAGTGAGGAGAAAGAAGGACCCGCCTTCTCCTGGCCTCCTCCTGCCTCCCTCCTGTTCCTTCTAGTTCATCTTTGGCTACTTCCTTCTCAGCTCTGGTGTCTACTGTTGGCCTGTGCAGGGCTTAGGTCTCTCCTTTACCTGCACTTAACTCTCAATGTTTTTGTCTAGTCTTATGGCAGTGGGATCCACCTAAATACTGACCACTCCCAATTTATACCCTTGACTCAGATCTGTCCCCTGAATGTCAGCCTCGTGTATTCAACAGCCCACTTACCATCTTCAACTGAGTATCTAAAGTCATCTCAAAGCTGAGCATCACCAAATGAGCTTCTTGGGTCGTCTATCCACGAAACTTGATCTTCCATAGTTTTCCTCATCTCAGCGAATGGCAATTACGTTCTTCCTGGACTCTTCTCTTACTCTCATATACCACAACACACTGTAGGCAAAGCCTGTGGGCTCTATCTTCAAAATGCATCCCAGAACCCGGTCACTTCTCTCTGCCTCGACTACTTTGTTCCCTGTTCTAAGCCATCATTAGTTCTTTCCTAGATTATTACAGCAGCTTGCCGACTGGTCTGCCTCCGCCTTTGTGCTGCCTTCCTCTTGCCCAGCCTGTTCTCAACACAGCAGGCAGAGAGACCCTGTAAAACCATGATTTTGATCAGGTTCCTCCCCTGCTCAAAACCCCATATGCTCCCCATAGCAGAGGAGAAGCCTGCGAGGTTCTATCCAGTCTGGCCTCCTGCTAACCCTCTGACTTCTTTCACTGCTCACTACTTCAGCATTGCTGGCCTCTTGTGTTCTAGAACATGCCAGGCACTCCCAGCTCCAGGCCTCTTCCTGGACGGCTCTTCTCTCAGATGTTTGCTTATCTTGCTTTTTATCTTTATGTATTTACCCCAGAATTCCCTACCCTCCTTTTTTGGTCTATTTTCCTCTATAACACTTGTCACACCTGAAAAGTTCCATCTTCCACTGATTTATTTTGCTTATTGCCTCTTCCCAGTGATGACTGCACAATGTACGGGCAGGAATGCTTATTGTTTTGGACTCTGCTGTTCCCCTGGCCCTGGAACGGTGCTTGGCATGCAGAAGGCACTCAATAAACATTTGATGAATGCATGAACTGATGAATAAACAAATAAATGGATGCATGAATTCTGCTTTTGTTTCTGGCAGAATGGCTATGATATGGTTTGGCTCTTCATCCCCACCCAAATCTCATCTTGAACTGTACTCCCATAATTCCCATGTATTACGGGAGGGACCCAGAGGGAGATAACTGAAACATGGGGTGGTTTCCCCCATACTGTTCTCATGGTAGTGAATAAGTCTCATGAGATCTGATGGTTTTATCACAGGTTTCTGCTTTTGCATCTTCCTCATTCTTTATTTGCCTGCTGCCATCCATGTAAGATGGGACTTGCTCCTCCTTGCCTTCCGCCATGATTGTGAGGCTTCCCCATCCATGTGGAACTGGATGGGTAAGTCCAATTAAACCTCTTTCTTTTGTAAATTGCCCAGTCTCGGGTATGTTTTTATCAGCAGTGTGAAAATGGACTAATGCAGGCTAGATTGCTAGAGGTGCATCCCATACCCTCTGAACCAACAAGAAAGTGTTGAGTGTTTATTTTGGGTATAGCATCTCTCTTCCCCTGAAAGAATGGTGGGTCAGAAAGGCAAGGTGGACTGTTTGGTCCTAGGGACCCATTACGGCTCTTGGGGAAAGGAATGTGGGGCTGCCCCCAGTGAAAATCATGAACAAAGACTTTTGTTCCAGTTCACTGAGTTACCTCCAGTGCCTTTTTCAGATTGACTGCTATTAAGTACTCTTGGGAAAATGCAGTAGATTACAGATGAGGGTGACATGAGGACAACTGTCACCAGACACAGGAGAGAGATAAAGAATGGAAGCTGTCAGGTTAGGGCCTGAACCCTATTCTTCAGCAGGTGGTCATGACCCTTTGCTCTGTAATCTCTTTTGAAGCTTTCTGGATCCTTGGAAGGTGGTGACCTTTCATATGATTTTGATCTTTGACTCATCTCTTTCTATCCTTTAGGGACCAGGGCTGAAAGAAAGAAAACACAACAGCACGGCTTTTCCCTGGGTTAATCAAAGTGGCTTACATTTGTACAATTTGCTAAGAACTTCCATATGGACTCTTTCAACATTGTTTGAGGGCCAATTATATGCAAGGAAACTGTGCTAAGTATTAGTGATACTAAAGACAGTTTTAACACAGCATGATGAATGCTGTGAAATGTTAATGTAATTAAAGCAACACCAAAAGGTTCGTGAAATGTTAATGTAATTAAAGCAACACCAAAAGTTAGGCATCTTATTCCTTTTATGTAGGTTACAAAATAGATTTAGAGATTAAGTTGCTCTAGAATACATTAGAAGAGGCCAGGAGTGGTGGCTCATGCGTGTAATCCCAGCATTTTGGGAGGCCGAGGCAGGTGGATCACCTGAGGTCAGGAGTTCGAGACTAGCCTGGCCAACATGGTAAAACCCATCTCTACTAAAAATACAAAAATTAGCTGGGCATAGTGGTGAGAGCCTGTAATGCCAGCTACCCAGGAGGCTAAGGCTGGAGAATAACTTGAAGCAGGGAGATGGAGGTTTCAGTGAGCCACACCCAAACCTGACAACAGAGCGAGACTCCATCTCAAAAAACAGAAAGAGTACATCAGATTAGAGGATCCTTAGGAAATGGATTTGACCCCAGATGTTCTGGTGCCCAGTCCAGTGCTCTGACCTTTATGTTATATGCTATTCAAGGGTGCCTTCCTCAATCATTTTCTAAGCCTACACATAGTCACGCTAGTGTGTGACCTCAACTACCTGTTCTAGAAACACCAAGCAAAGAGGTATATGAGATTGTCTTGAAGTCTGCTTGCTGAGGTGGGAGATAGGACCCAGACATCCTTTGAATTAGGATTCTTAGGTTTCTGTCACTCAAGATTATCTCAACTCTGCCACTTGTGATTGACACTGATGAAATTTTTTTAACATCTATAAGCCTCAGGTTCTTCATCTGTAATATGGAGATTATCATTCCTATATCAAAAGGTTGTTACAAGGATTAATGAGCTAAAGGTTGTTACAAGGATTAATGTATTAGTTTACAAGGGCTGCCATAACAAAATACAATAGATGATGTGGCTTAAACAACAGAAACTTACACAAAAAATAAAAATAAACCAACAGAAATTTATTTCTCACAGTTCTGGAGCATGGAAGTCCAAGATCAAGATGTTGGAAGGGTTATTTTCCTCTTTTATATTTTATATTTTATTATTTTTTGAGACAGTGTCTCATTCTGTGGCCTAGGCTGGAGTGCAGTGGTGCAATCTTGGCTCACTGCAGCCTCTGCCTCCCGGATTCAAGTGATTCTCCTGCCTCAGCCTCCCGAGTAGCTGGGATTACAGGTGCGTGCCACCACACCTGGCTAATTTTTTGTGATCCGCCTGCCTTCACCTCCCAAAGTGCTAAGATTACAGGTGTGAGCCGCTGTGCCCAGCCTGGGTTAGTTTCTTCTGAGGTCTGTTTCCTTGAGTTTCGGATGGCCATCTTCTCAGTGTCTTCATATGGTCTTTCCTCTGTGCACCCCTGTGTACCATTGTGTGCCCTTATCCCCTCTTTTAAGGACACCAGCCAAATTGGATTAGGCCTACCCTGATGGCCACATTTTAACTTAATCATTCCTTTAAAGGCCGTATCTCCAAATACAATTACATTGAGAGAGTATGGATGTTAGAGCTTCAACATGGGAATGTTTGAGGGACAAAATTCAGGCTGTAACAACCACCTAACACAGAGCTTGGCATATAGTTTGTTAAATAAATAAATAAAAGTAAAACCTAACACTTTGATTGAATCTCTGTTCTCAGCCTGTGCAGCTTCTTAGGGATGGTGAGTCCTGCAGGCTCGTTACCATGTGTGCACCATCACACTTCTCTCTCGTAAATGCATCTCTCTCAAACTTCCAGAATGGTTCCTAGTCCCGTTATTTTTATACTGCTGGGTTTTGGAAGATTCTAAATTTATTCACTTCATATCCTTTGTGATTTTCTAGAATTTAGAAATATCCTCTCTCAACTTTTAGCTTTTCAGATGGAATGGTCCCTTGGCACAGCAGAAATATCCTGACCTGGGAGTCAGGAGATCTTGGTTCAAGCCTCAGTTCCACTGCAAACCAGCTTTGGGCAAGTAGCCTCAACTTTCTGAACTTCTGATTGTCCAGATAAAGACTGCAGGGGGAGGGGGGAATGGACTAAGTGCTACAATTTAATATTCAGTGAACATTTCACAGAACATGGTGGATAAGAGCATGGACTTGGACTCAAGACAGATGTGGCTTTAAATCCCACCTCCACTACTTTCTAGTTGAGTACCTTTGAGCAAGTTACTTGAGCCCCAGTTCCTCATCTGTAAAATGAGAATAATGGTACCTCCCTTCATCGGATTTCAGTGAGGCTTACATGAAATAATGCATATAAAGTTCATTCAGTATGATGCTTGGATGTGCAAACTCCCTTCCTGGCTTCATTGTATTACTGAGCCATCTTTCCCTGTGCTTGTCTTTCCACAGAGCCAGCAACCAGACCACACACACTCTCTACTCCAGGTGTAGCAAGAGATTGGTTTTGTGTGAAGAAAGAATAATGTTCTCCATTTTGTTGCTGGTTCATAACGGTGTTCAGCATATTTATTTATTTATTTATTTATTTATTTATTTATTTATTTAGTTTTTTTTTTTTTTTACTAAAGTAGTTCATTAGTCTCATGCTCTCTGTGGGTCATAAATAGATCAATTCAACAGCAGGGGCCAGGTGCGGTGGCTCACGCCTGTAATCCCAGCACTTTGGGAAGCCAAGGTGGGTGGATCACCTGAGGTCAGGAGTTCAAGGCCACCCTGGCCAACGTGGTGAAACCGTGTCTCTACTGAAAATACAAAAAAAATTAGCTGGGCATGGTGGTGGATGCCTGTAATCCTAACTACTTGGGAGGCTGAGGCAGAATAGCTTGAACCCGGGAGGCAGAGGTTGCAGTGAGCTGAGATCATGCCATTGCACTTTAGCCTGGGCGACAAGAGCAAAACTCCATCTCAAAAAAAAAAAAAAAAATTCAGCAGCAGGGTGAATAGGCACACAACAGTGCGACTGCTCAGTTAAGGCCTTCGTTATAATCAGGATATGAAAATCAGTGTCTGTAAGATTTTTTCACTGGGTTTTATTATCATACTTTTTATAGCTCTTGCTATAGCAAAGTGTCAAATCATTTCTTTTAAAATTTTTGTCTAACCTTCATTGCAGTATATAATAAAAATTTATATGAAGAAGTAGTAATATTAACTTTGCAGTATTAAATCCATTTTCCTTTCAATCTATAGAACAAATGGAATAATAGAAAAAGTGCTATACCCTCCTCCTTGTCAGTCAAGGCAAATATTTAATTAAAACTTTTTCTTGGTCCCATCTCAAGGGCTGACAGATGTCTAACTCCTAAGTACAAGTCACAGATCTATCCTAATAGCTCTTGAGATCATTGCTGGAGGATATGGTTGAAGGTGGTGGTAAGAAGGTGCATCCTCCTTAAAGTTAATGACTCAATTTCAAACCAAATGCATAAGAGTTAGGTTTCAGTTGGGAGAACATTTTAAAGTTCCAGGTTTATTCTGCTTCAGTTGTTTTAAAAATCAGAGGTTTTAATGCAGCTACATGTTCTTTAAGAAATACTTCTGGCATTTTGTAAAAAGAAAGTGCACCTAAAGGGATGTCAAAGATTCATCTAAATTTGATTCTCAAATGATAGTTTCTCAAGTGTTTAAAGACAGTTGTTATGTCTTGTGGGCGTCTGCAATTTTCTTGGCTAAATTCTTCACCTCCTTCAATGACTTCTAATGTGACAGCATTGCCCAGTTCTGAATGTCTTGTTCAGTTGTCATTCAGTGTGCTTGTCAACCTGAAAGTGATGAAGGCACCCAGAGATGAGCTTACCATTTCAGAAGTGGATTGACCTGTGCACAATGAAGTCATTCTTCTCCAGTCCCTCTGTGGAATTTTACACTTCCACTAACTCTAGCCATGTAAGCATTAGTTTGTCAACAACATCACAATATTAATTCATACTTTCTTTTAGTCAGCAAAACCTCTAAATGATCTGCTGTTATTTCCTTCTCCCTAACAAGAGTAATTTAAAAAACCTTTCGTTTTGAAATGATGATAGATTTTCAGGAAGTTGGAAAGATAGTACACAGAGGTCTGGAGTATCCCTCCCTCAGTTTCCCCCAAGTTATATCTTACTTAGCTATAGTACAATAGCAAACCCAGGAAATTGATATTGGTACAATGTGTAGGTACAGCTCCACACCACTTTATCTCTTTTTGCCTTACAGGAATAATCTGAGCTCATTAAATAACAAACCCTGTAACTGCATAAACATCTTCAGATGCTGTCCTCTTTTCTCCCATTTTGGAATCCTTTGTAACTGTATTGTCAGAATCGAACTTTTGAGAGCTTCTTATTTAACTTGAACTTTCCTCTCTTAATATGTCTTAATACTTCTCCAGACCAAAACAAAAAAGCAAAAGAAAACAAAACAAAATAACCAATCAAGCAAAATCCTCCTCCCTTGGTGCTCCCCATATCAATAAAATGGCACCACCATTTGCTCAGTTACTCAAGCTCAATTCTGGAAAACAACCTTACTCCTCCCCTTTGCTTATACCCTTTATCCAGTCCATTAGCAAATCATGGCAAATGTGCTTTTGGAATTCATCCAGAAGCCCCATCATGACCATCCCTGCCACATCGAAGCCACTGCCATTCTGGCCTCCACCACTGATCTCTGGCCTCTGCTCTTGCCTCTTTCCAATCTGTTCTCCCCAGTGAGCACAAAGAGAGCCTTCACAGGAGTAATCTAAGCCAGTGGCACTCCTCAGCTTAACCTTGCCAGGGGCTTTCCACACAATAATAGCTAAATACTTATTTATACAGTGCTTATTATGTGCCAAAGGATGTTAGTGCTTTACAGATAGTCAGTCTTCACAACACTCCTGTGAGGCCAGCTGTAGCATGATCTACATCCTGCAGCTGTTATACATCCACCTGTCAGAGAGGGCGTATGACTGTCCTGAGTTCTTACAGCTCCCACGTGGAAGAGTCAGGATAAGACCTCCACAGATTAGCTCTGGAGTGCACTCTATGCCATCCTGCCTTGTGCTTCACCCACAAAAGAATTCACATTTGCATGGCCTAAAGGACTGCAGCATCCCACCCTAGTAGCTCTCTGACCCATTTCCCACCACTCAGCCTCTCCCATACACATTGGCATCTTTGCTGCTCCTTTGACATGCTAAGAGCGTAGCAACACCCCTCTGCAGCAGCACCCTCCTGCAGCAGCACTTCCCTGCAGCAGCAAACCCCTGCTACAGCAGCCCCTCTGCACCAAGACCCTCCATAGTAGCAATTCCCCTGCAGTAGCACCCCTCTGAAGTGATGCCTCCCTGCAGCAGCACCCCCCCTGCAGCAGCGCCCCCCACCAGCACCCCCTGCAGCAGCGCCCCCCACCAGCACCCCCCTGCCAGCACCCCCTGCCAGCACCACCCTGCAGCAGCACCTTAGTGCCTGCTCATCTCTCTGCCTGCAATATTATTCCTCCAGAAAGACTCATGGCTTAGCCTCATTTTATTTAGGTCTCTGTGCAAATGTTTCTACTTCAGACAGATCTCCCCTGACCACTGAAATAGCAGGCTTCCATCCTTGCCACTATCTCCCGAGCTTGCTTTATTTATTTTTAAAATAAACTTATTTTTTAGGAATAGCTCTTGATTTACAAAAAAAAAATTAAAAAGAATAGTACAGAGTTCCTATATGCCTCACATTGAGTTCTTCCAATTATTGACATCTTATTTTGATATAATACATTTGTTATAATTAATGAACAAATATTCATACATTGTTACTAATGAAAGTCTACACTTTATATCCAGATTTCCTTAGGTTTAACCTAGTATCACTTTCTGTTCCAGGAGTCTATCCAGGGTACCACATGAGATGTAACTGCTGTCTCCTTAAGCACCTCTTAACTGCCGCAGTTTCTCAGACTTTCCTTGTGTTTTATGACCTTGGCAGTTTTGAGGAGTACTAATTGGGTATTTTATAGATTGTCTCTATATTGGGATTTATCTGATATTTTTCTCATGGTTAGGTTGGAGTTATATGTTTTAGTGAGGAAGATCACAGGGAAAGTGCCATTCTCATCATATCATATCAAGGGTACATCTGTTGACATGACTTATCACCGTTGATGTTGACCTTGATCATCTGTCTGAGCTAGTCTTTGTCCTGTCTCTCTAAAGTTATTCAATTTACTGCCCCCGCCCAACCCCTTTTCATACTGTCCCTTTTTGGAGGAAGTCACCCTGCACAGCTCACACTTAAAGGATGGAGAATTAAGCTCCATCTCCTTGAGAGTGGATTATCTCCATGTGTTGTTTGGAATTCCTCTGCCTGGAAGGTTTCTGTCTTCTCTCCCATTATTTATTTATTTATTCAGTCATTTACCTGTGCCAGTGTGGACTCGTGGTTATTTTTTCTGTACTTGGGTTATAATTCAATGCTACTTTATTTACTTTCCTGCTCAAATTGTTCCAGCTTCGGCCCTGGGAGCTCTTTCAGTTTGCTGCTGTGTCTCCTTTGACATACTCCCATCAATGTGGGGTTGTTTTATTTGTTTTGTTTCTCCATTTTGAGTAAGAAAGTTTACTTTCTTACTTTCTGGCACTGTGTTTTAAGCTTATCTTGTAAATATCCTACCCTAGTCCTAGAATCAGCCATTTCTCCCAAAGTTTTCTTTATTTTTCAATAACATCACTACCTGAAATTGCATGGCATATTTGTTTGCGTATTTGCTTTTTATTATTCTCTCCCCCAATAAACAGCAGGTTCCATGAGGATAGGAACTTTGCAGTATTCCTAGTTATTGAATAGTGCCTGCTACAAAATATATGCTCAGTTAACTTTGTTGAATCAGCTTCAGAAGTTGGTTATTCATAACTCACAGTTTACTTTTTGGCACATGAGAGTTTTGGCTGTCATGGTTATATTTTCCCTAAAGTTTTCCTCATCTTTGTAATCCTGATGCCTCCTTACTTGTTGATCAAAATTAAGTCTGGAATAGCAGTTCCTTTATTGCTTCTTCAATTCTGTATCCAAAATAAGAATTTAGAGAAGTTCTGTTTTTTTAAAAAAAGAAAATGAGACATGCGACTTTTTTCCAGATAACTGAAAACAATTTCCTACCACATCTGTATTTTCTTTCTTTTTTTTAAGACAGGGTCTCACTTTGTCACCCAGGCTGGAGTGCAGTGCAGTGGCATCATCACGGCTCACTTCAGCCTTGACCTCCTCAGCTCAAGCAATCCTCCTGCCTCAGCCCCGTAAGTAGCTGGGATTGCAGACAGGCACCACCAACCTGGCTGATGTGTGTGTGTATTTTTTTTTTTTTTTTTTTGAGACAGAGTCTTGCCCTGTCATCAGGCTGGAGTGCAGTGGTGCAGTCTCAGCTCACTGCAACCTCTGCCTCCTGGGTTCAAGCGATTCTCCTACCTCAGCCTCCCGAGTAGCTGGGATTACAGGTGCGCACCACCACACCCAGACAAGTTTTATATTTCTTAGTAGAGATGGGGTTTCACCATGTTGGCCAGGATGGTCTCAATCTCCTGACCTCGTGATCCACCTGCCTCGGCCTCCTAAAGTGTTGGGTTTACAGGTGTGAGCCACCAGGCTTGGCCAGTTTTTGTATTTTTTGTAGGGATGGGATTTCACCATGTTGCCTAGGCTGGTCTCAAACTCCTGGGCTTGAGCCATCTGCCCATCTCAGCCTCCCAAAGTGTTGGGATTACAGGTGTGAGCCACGGCGCCCAGCCCAAAATTCTGCTGGCATTCCCTCTTCTCTTCCTCTTTCTCTTTCTAAAGATGTGGCTACCAAATTGCCAAGTTACCATGGGATAATTAAAATGCCCTTCAGGTTTCATAAATATTTATTGAGCACCTATTCTGTGCAAGGCCTTTTTTAAGGAATTACGGGTAAGGAAATTTTATGGCTCTTATAGTAGGGATTAATGGCAAGAAAGATACAGACAAAAATAATTACAGCAAAACAAAACATGTAAAATCCTAGTAAGGCAAAAGTAAAGTGCTGTGGAGGTTTGGGGAGCAGAAAACCGCATCTATTTGGCAGGCGGGGGAACTGGGAAACTGTCATTAATCCTGGGCATAGTTGTAAATGATGGATATAGAAAGAGGGTATATCTAGTAGAAGGTGCAGGATAACTCCTGACATGAGGTTGGGAAATTTAGTTATGTTTTGAAAACAGCAAAGAAAATAGTTTGCCTAAAGTTTATGAGCACATGTAGAAAAGCAGTGACAGGTAGGACTAGAAGAAGCAAGGGATCACTTTGGAAAGAACTAGGAATGTAGGTAGAGGAGTTTGAAGTCAGAGGTGTTTGAGTTTAAATCATATACAGGGAATCCCAGAAGGCTTTTTAGGAAGGGGTTCTTTGAGGAAGAAGTTATCTTGGAGGAAGTTGAGGTAAAGGCAGAGAAAATGATCAGGCATGTTTTGCAATAGGGTTAGAGAGCATTAGTGAAAGCATAGACCAAGCTTGTATCTGTGAGCATGGGAAGGTGAATACAGATGCAAGTTGGAGCCTGACAGAACTTGACAGCCAGGGGGATCAAGGGGAAGGGGCACCAAGCATGACTGAAGAACTAAGAGTGACACCTAGAAGAGTGGTGGAAAGCCACAAACACAGACCAAGGGGAATGAAGAAGTGGAAACTACGAAGAGCCCAGTTTTGCTCCTTTTTCCTCTGGTCTATCCCATCTGGGCAGCCATTTAGAGGCCAGCTGTTTGGGAGGTCCAAATTCTGAGGACAGTGAGGGCCCTCTCTGGATAAGAGGCTGGAAGTTTTGCCTCTCCTCTCAACCACAGTGCTTCCAGAAATTTCTGATACAACTGAACACTTTGATTATACCTTCTGGTTCCTTAACTGCCTTAGGGAAAACCGCTCAAAAACAAGCCTCCTAATTCATTTGCCTAATGTTCCCAATAACATGGACTGTTTCTTTCAAGTCATAAAAACAATCTCCATGTACCAGTAGTACAAGGACCGAACCACTCAGCTTCTTGGTATATATAAACTTGAATTATGGATTGCATTTTTCACGTTGGAGTATATGTGAAATATGCCTCCAGGATTACCCCACTTGAAGGTCCCCTACATTCAGTAAATGGATAAAGAGCTCCCAGACTTGCTGACATACATCCCAATACTGGGATTACCCTGGTCTACTTTAAAGGTAAAATATTTTTAAAAATGTAGTAAATTCCTATTTTTCACAGATTCTGTGTTTGCAAATTTTACTCACTAAAATTTGTTTGTAGCCCCCAAATCTATGCTCAGGACACTTCCCTAATCATTCAGATGCATGTGCAGAGGGTAGAAATACTTGAGTAGCTGGACATACATGTTTCAAGCTAAGATGGAACAAGCAACCCTGTGCCTTCTTGTTCCAGCTCTCATACTATAAACAAGTGTCATTTTTGCAGTCTATTTAGTGCTACATTTTTCATATTTTTGCACTTTCTTTTGGTGATTGTGCTGTTAAAATGGCCCCCAAGCATAGAGCTAAATTGCTATCTGGTGCAACAAAACTAAATGCCTTGTGGAGAAAATACATGTGTTAGCTAATCTTGGTTCAGGCATGAGTTATAGTGCTCTTGGCCCTGAGTTCAATGTTAATGAATCAACAATATATATTAAATAAGGTGTCTTTAAACAGAAACACACATGAAACAAAGGTATCTATTAATTAGTTAATGAAAATGTGGCCAGCGGCTTGCGGGAACACCATATTTCCTCTGGGAAAAATGGTTTGACTGGCCTGGTGCAGTGGCTCACACCTGGAATCCCAGCACTTTGGGAGGCCAAGGCAGGTAGATCACCTGAGGTCAGGAGTTCAAGACCAGCCTGGCCAACATGGTGAAACCCTGTCTCTACTAAAAATACAAAAAATTAGCCAGGCGTGGTGGCGGATGCCTGTAATCCCAGCTACTCAGGAGGCTGAGGCAGGAGAATTGCTTGAACCTGGGAATCAGAGGTTGCAGTGAGCCAAAATCACACCACTGCACTCCAGCCTGGGCAACTCTGTCTCAAAAGAAAACAAAAATGGTTGGATATTCATAAATTCAGGGCTTACAGAAGCTTTACAGAATATAACTACTTCAAATGAGTATCAACTGTGATCCCTTCCAAAACCATAGCTACATGCTAAAATGCAAGATGCAGATAGTCATAGATAGGCTTTGAGTTCGTCTGAGCCGAAACCATTCCAGTGGATAGATAAAAATCTGTCCTGTCCTGAAGATCCCATGAAAGAGGCATCAGTACCTCCATTCTTTCACCATTGTTTATGTATACATGTATGTATGTACATACACCTTCATCCAACCAAAAAAAGATTTGAAGTGACTAATTCAAAAGATAACATAAGCCAGAACTAGGTAAAATAAGAAGTGTTAAAGAGAAAGGAAAAGGAAACACAGTGCTAGGCACAAGGTGGTACCAGGAATGAAGCGAATACAAAGTGCACTCTTAGTCTGGGCTGTTGCGACAAATGTACCGTAGATCAGATGGCTTGAACAACAGACATTATTTATCATGGTTTTGGAAGCACTGAGATCAAGGTGCTGGGAGACTTGGTGTCCAGTGAGAGCCTGCTTCCTGGTGTGCAGATGGCTATCTTCTTCTTGTAGCCTCACATGGCAGAGAGCAGAGAGACAGAGCAAGCTCCCTCGTGTCTCTTCTTATACAGGCACGAATCCCATTTCACCTTCAAATATCACCACACTGGGGACAAGGTTTCAACATATGAATTTGGGGGGCACAAACATTCAGTCCATAGCATGCAGGATTGGATCCTAGGTATTTAACAAAGTTGGGTCATAAATCTAGCCCTAAGCTTTTGAGCAGGGAATGAGAAAAGGAAATTGATTAAGATATACAGTTCACAGGAATCATAAAACAAACGTGACACTGTTGATTCAGATGTATTTCCAAGTTCTAGCAGCTTCCCACTGCACCTCTGATTCCTGCAGGTCCTTGCTGGCCCCTGAAGCCTTGTCAGCCAGCACCTCCCTGCTTCCCCAACATGTTTCTTACCCCCATCTCCTTTTTTTCCTTGAACATGCCAAAGTCATGCCTGACTTGAGGCCTTTACACCATGTTTTGTCTCTTACTGGAATGCTTGCTTGCCACATCTTCACATGTCTAATTTGTCATTCAGGTCTCAGCTGAAAGTCCCATCTTCAAAGAAGTTTCTGACTTTCCAGTCTAAGAAACCGCCATTCCCTTATCTCCACCCTTGTCTTGCTTCACCTTCTTTAATTTTTTTTTTCATAACAGTTAATCACCACATAACATTCTTTTACTTACTTATTTAATCATTTGCTCATTATCTATTTCTCCCATTATGTGAGGCCCATAAGCACAAAGACTGTACCTTCCAGAACACTGGCAAATAGTGGGATGCTCTGTAAATACCCGTTGAATAACGAACACTGAAACTAAACCTAGGGGAAACTTTTTCCAAAGGGTCCTCATTAAAAGGGACTCTGAGCAATGTAGTGGATATATTCTTAGCAGCACCCTCACAGCAGACACAATGAAGAGTCCCCAGCAATTCTTGTTTTGTTTTGTTTTATTTTTTTTAAAGACAGGGTTTCTCTGTTGCCCAGGCAACAGTGCAGTGAGGTGATCATAGCTCACTGTAGCCCAGAACTCTTGGGCTCAGGCAATCCTCCCACCTTGGCCTGCTGACTCACTGGGAATACAGGCGTGCACCACCACACCCAGCTTTTTTTTGAGACAGAGTCTTGCCCTGTCACCCAAGCTGCAGTGCAGTGGCATGATCTCGACTCACTGCAACCTGCACCTCCCAGGCTCAAGCAATTCTCCTGCTTCAGCCTCCTGCATAGGTGAGACTACAGGCACACCACCATGCCTGGCTAATTTTTATATATTTAGCAGAGACAGGGTTTCGCCATGTTGGCTGGGCTAGTCTCCAACTCCTGATGTCAAGTGATCTGCCTGTCTTGGCTTCCCAAAGTGTTGGGATTACAGGTGTGAGCCACCGCACCCAGCCTAATTTAATTTAATTTTTTTTTTTGTAGAGACAGGATCTCACTTTGTTGCCCAGGCTGGTCTTGAACTCCTGACTTGAAGTGATCCTCCCACCTTAACCTCCTGAAGTTCCAGGATTATAGGCATGAGCCACTGCACCCAGCCCCCAATGATGCTTAATTAGTGTCAATCAGCTCAGAGCAGGAGGCAGCCAAGACATACCAGAGCAGTTCTGTCTACACGTCCTTTCTAGTTCTACTTTCTCTCTGACTGTAATCTCTCTTGTTGCAACCAAAGTCTATTATGCCATTTCAATAGATTCAGATAATGGTAGGCTGCTATCATGTGCCTAAAAAAAAAAAATCATTTTATAGTGTTAACAATGGCATCAATTTGCATTATTTGGAAGGTCTACTGAATTAATATAAAGGTGACTTTTTGGAATATATTTGAAAGAAGTATTTATTTTTATTGAGTAGACACTCAATAATTGATATAATTGCTAATACAAGCAGATATCTTATGGGCCTATTCAAATTATTTAAACAAAACATTATGAATTAACTCATAACCCTATTTGTAAATTTTTGTTTTTTAAAGTCACTATGCTGTACACTGGCAGTCATTAACACCTTTTTCATCAACTTTAGGAAAGCACCAATTTTAAGCAACTCACATATTGATAAGAAAGAAAAAAATATAGCAATTAACATTATAAGACTCTGTTTTAGGATGTATCTCAGTATCTATGAAAAAATGATAAGAGCTAACATTTATTAAACACCTATTATCACTTAGGCACTGTGAGCTAAGCATTTTACATAAATGTTCTCTTTTATTCCCTGCAAAATACAAGGGGATAGGTACCTTTATGATCTCCAGTTTACAGATGATGAAGCTGAGGGTAGTTATTACAGTTCACAAAGCTGATACATGACAGAACTAGAGTGAGCTCAGAACTATCTGACACTGGAGCCTGAGTTCCAAGCTACTATGTTTAGAATACCTTCTGTCTTAGTCTGTTTTCTGTTGCTATAGCAGAATAACTGAGACTGGATAATTTTTTTTTTTTTTTTTGAGACAGAGTCTCACTCTGTCACCCAGTAGCTGGAACTACAGGTGCCCGCCACCACGCCTGGCTAATTTTTTTTTTTTTTTGTATTTTTAGTAGAGACGGGGTTTCACCATGTTAGCCAGGATGGTCTTAATCTCATGACCTCGTGATCTGCCTGCCTTAGCCTCCCAAAGGAGACTGGATAATTTATAAAGAAAATATATGTATTTCTTAGAGTTCTGGAGGCTGGGAAGTCCAGGGAATAGGGGCTGCATCTGGTGAGGGCCTTCTTGCTGCTGCGCACTCTCTGTGGAGTCCTGAGGTGGCTCAGGGCATTGCATGGCGAGGGGGCTCATGAGAGATGTCCAAACTGGCTTTTACACAGATCCACTCTTGTGATAACTAACCCACCCCCTCCACAACCCGTTAATCCATTAACCCATGAGTGGAATTAATCAATTTGTGAGGTTACAGCACTCATAAACCAATCACCTCCCCAAAATCCCATCTCTCAAAACTGCAGACATGAACTTGGAAGGTACACATTCAAACCATATCACCTTCTATCATCTTATTTACTCTATTGCTTTTCTTAGTTGTCTCCCCTTGGATTAGGGATGTGGAACCTTCTATTTGTCTACCAAAAGGATTAGTCAGTCTAACAGTGTATGCAAAATAAAAACAACCTAATTCAGTTTTTCCCCCTAAGAATCAAATTTATAAAGACCTACACATTGTTTTTAAAATAAGAACATAAAAATGTATTTAGTATGACAGGCATTCTACAAGGGCAGCTACTCTGAGTGATGGCACTGATTATTAGAGCAATATATTGAGAGAAATGAACCCAATGAAGCTTTGGACCAAAAATGATGCAAATTTCTTAAAGGTGATGTTTACTCCAATGAGAAGGAACTATACTTAAAGGCAGCCAAGTGGCTTTCCTGTTTGTATTTCCTTGATCTGTTTGTTTCCATTGCTCATAAATAGCTGGTATAGGGATTCTCACTTACTCCACTAACTTGGGCCTTATAGACATTAAAATTAAACATTATTCCATGGATTTAGAGGTCTGCAATTGGTTCCTTGACCAGGGTGCACATCAGAATTACCTGGGAGCTTTCTCAAAATACGTGTACCTGGGCCCTTCCCCCAGCCAACTTACATGGAGTTCCTAAGAATAGGTTGAGGTATCTGCATTTTAAAATCTCTCTTCTGGATAATTTTGATGCTAGCTCCAAGTTAACTGGTCTGGTATTAATTTTCATCAGAGCCAAATTTCTAAAGAAAGTGGTGCCTAGAGATGCCACAGAGCTATCAGTCAGAAGACCTGGCTCTACTTTTCCGGTTACTCATGACCATTTTCTGGATCTATTTCTCTACCTGCAAACTTTAGAAATTATCAATAAACCAATCAACAAACATTCAACACATTCTCACAGTATGCACAAAACTAAATTATAGCTTGGCAACTGTTGCATACCGGTATTCTCTCTTCTCCTTAATGACCTTGCTCTCTGCTTAAAAGGAAGAGTCCATAACTATTAGTCTGGCAAATTTAGCCCGGATCCACTTTTCCTTCATCATTCCAGGTACAAGCCTCACAAACACACTCACATACACAATTTCTTTCTTTTTTTTGGGGGGGCCCAAGTCTTGCTCTGTCGCCCAGGCTGGAGTGCAGTGGCATGATCTCCGCTCACTGCAAGCTCCACCTCCCAGGTTCACGCCATTCTCCTGCCTCAGCCTCCTGAGTAGCTGGCGCCCGCCACCATGCCTGGCTAATTTTTTGATTTTTTAGTAGAGACGGGGTTTCACCCTGTTAGCCAGGATGGTCTTGATCTCCTGACCTCTTGATCCGCACGCCTTGGCCTCCCAAAGTGCTGGGATTACAGGCTTGAGCCACCACACCCGGCCAACATACACAATTTCTAATAGTATCTCCTCACTCCCCAGCATGGTAATACAAAGTCCATTCCATGATCTACATGACCTGCTCCTCCCCCTGTGACCTCCCTGATTTAATCTCCTGCTGATTTCCTCCTCAGTCACTTGGCTCAAGCCACACTTTGCTATTTCTAGATCATGCCAGGCTTGCTCCTGCCTCGGGACCTTTGTGCTTGCTCTTCTGTCTGTCATGCTTGTTCCTAGATAACCACATGGCTCGCTTCATCACTTCCTCCTGCACTTTACTCAAAGTGCTCCCCTCAGTGGGGACTTCCCTGGCCATGCTATCTACAGTGTCAAACTCCATCCAGACATTTCACATACTTCTTGCCTGTTTTACCTTTTCTCCCTATCCCTTATCACTATCAGCCTTCTAAGTCCATCTCAGAATGTGAAAAGAGAGAAGATGCCTAAGAAAATGTAATAAAAACAAAAAATAGACAAAACCCCAACCAAAAACCCCGCAGGAGTTTGGTATTCCATTGTGTAATGAACAATGAGAGAGGATAAAATTCTGGCCAAAGGCAGAGTAAATCCAACAAGGATGAGGAAGAAGGTGACAGAAAGGATATTCATTTATATGAATAAGCAGATTTTCTACTTTCTTTTTTTTTTTTTTTTTCCTTTTTCTTTCTTTCTTTTTTTTTTAGAGACAGAGTCTTGCCCTGTCACCCAGGCCGGAGTGCAGTGGTGTGATCTCAGCTCACTGCAACCTCTGCCTCCTGGGTTCAAGTGATTCTTGTGCCTCAGCCTCCCGAGTAGCTAAGATTACAGGTGTGTGCCACCATGCCTGGCTAATTTTTGTATTTTTAATAAAGACAGGGTTTCACCATGTTGGCCCGGCTGGTCTTGAAGTCCCAGCCTCAAGTGATTTCCCCACCTCAGCCTCCCAAAGTGTTAGGATTACAGGCATGAACCACTGCACCCGGCCAGTTTATATGAATAAGCAGGTTTTCTACTTTTGATACTACTTTATTTTTTTGCTCAAATTATCGTAGCTTTGGACATTGAGAGCACTTTCAGTTTCCTCCTGTCTCTTTGACATAGCCCCATCAATGTGTATTTGTTTTGTTTGTTTTTGTTTGTTTGTTTGTTTTTGTTTTTGAGCACTTTCTTACTTTCTGGCACTATAAGATGTTTTAAGCTTGTCTTGTATATATCCTGCTCTGGTCAAAATCTAGAATTTAAAGTATGAGAACACATCCCAAGATAAAAGGACAAAATCAGATTCTATGAAGACTGTTAGCAGTAGCAAAGAGAGACCACAGAAAATGGCCAACAAGAGGGCAGACATAAGAGTTCAGTAGTGATACTAGAGTTTAAGTAACAAAATAAAGTCAATTTCCATATAAGAATGCAAATGTGGCTGGGTGCAGTGGCTCACGCTTGTAATCCCAGCACTTTGGGAGGCTGACGCGGGCAGATCACCTGAGGTTGGGAGTTGCGAGACCAGCCTGACCAACATGGGAAAACCCCGTCTGTACCAAAAATACAAAATTAGCTGGGCGTGGTGGTGTGCGCCTGTAATCCCAGCTATTCCAGAGGCTGAGGCAGGAGAATCACTTGAACCCAGGAGGCAGAGGTTGCCATGAGCTGAGATTGCACCATTGCATTCTAGCCTGAGCAACAAAAGCAAAACTCCATCTCAAAAAATAAAAAAAAAAAAAATAATAATAATACAAATCCATTCTTATGGATTTCCCAGAGACTTGGTGGACAATGTCTGGTGACTGCAATGTGGCTGTGGGAGGGCATGATTTTGCAGATTTGCTGGGCCCAGCAGACATGGCAAGTCCTGGCTATCTATGAACTCAAGCACAGAAGCCCAACAGGGACATTTAGGGGAAAGCTCAATACAAGGAAAACCAGTAGTAACAACATGGCAGGACTGAGAATGATGCTGCTACCTTAATACAGCATAAAGAATACAGATGTGGCCAGGTGTGGTGGCTGGCGCCTCTATTCATTTATTCAATCATCAAGAGATATTTATAATGTCTTGAGTGCCAGTTTGGTACCAAGCACTTTCTGGGCACTGGGATACATTATTGAACATGACAAGCTTCTCAGCCCTTCAGGACAGTTTGGAACATCTGGCTGTGGTGACCACAGTCTGTCAATGTTTCCCACTGCCCCGAACCTGGTGATTTCCTCTTGAGTATAAGACAATACCACTCAATGAACTGGACAGAGACTTCATGAAAGAGGAACTAGGTGAATGCCGGGAAATAACTGGGATATTAGTTTTGAGTGGCACAAACTTCTGCCATTTTAGTGTACGACTGAAAGAGCTGCACACTCCTGTGGCTAATTCCACAATGACACGACCTCTTCCAACCCACTGTGGATCCTCTTTGCAAATTTTACATGGTCTTACACGTTAATTTTTCAAGCCATCACCTCTTTCTTCTATTCCCTTTCCTCCAAAAAATCCACCAAAACAAAGGGAAAAAAGTTCTAAAACAAGAAAGTGGAGGGCATATTTCCTCTTCATGATTTTGCCTTTTCATGCCCTTCACATCTGGCCTCTGCCACAACTGGCAGCAGAAATGCTAACTTTTCATGAGAAAGGCTTTTCTGGGGGATGTGTGCCCCTCGCAGCAGCGACAGCGGGTGGCAGGAAGTACAGGAAACCTCATGAGATGGCTTGTTCTGGAACACTTGCCAGCCTGCTTCTGCAGACTCATGAGGTTAAGAGAAACATACAACTTACCGGGGAGGTTATTGGAACAGAGCCCCAGTTCTCGATTGTTTGAGGTTCACTCATAACTGGCAAAATGACCATAGGGCACAACCGCAAGAGTTCCAGCCACAGCCTGTGGCCCTGGTGCTACATGTTGAGATGCTTCTGATTTTAAGCACCCAGGAATGCTGCTGGTTTGAAGCACCCAGGAAGCCCAGCAGTTAATGTTGGCAATGAAGGGCAGTTAAGTGAGGCTGGCTCTGCTAGTGCTGTGACATGTGGGCTCATGGTAAGACACTGTTACTGAAGCCTTGCAAGGTCATGTGAGAGGGGAGGGATGATAACCCCTCCGTTTTTATGAGGTAAGAACGTAGCTGATTCTGAAGGGAAAGGGAAGTAGTCTGGGTCATAGACCAGAGTTAACCTCTGTGGAAGACTCAGGATGGGGCCCTGTGATTACTGTTTTGCATTTCTGGACAATTTAACTGGTCACACATGAATATAAGCTTTGAGATAAAGACGCTGGGCCCAAGTCACCAAACTTCCAAAAGTTTCGTCACTTATTATTATTTTTATTTTTATTATATTTTTGAGATGGAGTCTCACTCTGTTGCCCAGGCGACTGAAGTACAGTGGCCATGATTTTGGCTCACTGAAATCTCCACCTTCTGGGTTCAAGCAATTCTGCTGCTTCAGCCTCCCAAATAGCTGGGATTACAGGATAATTTTTGTATTTTTAGTAGAGATGGGGTTTCACTATGTTGGCCAGGCTGGCCTTGAACTCCTGACCTCAGGTGATCCACCTGCGTTGGCCCAAAGTGTTGGGATTACAGGCATGAGCCACCATGCCCAACATTCATCACTTTATTTATTTATTTATTTATTTATTTATTTATTTATTTATTTTGAGATGGTGTCTAGCTCTGTCGCCCAGGCTGGAGTGCAGTGGCACGATCTTGGCTCACTGCAACTTCCGCCTCCCAGGTTCAAGCAATTCCCTGCCTCAACCTCCCAAGTAGCTGAGATTACAGGAGCCTGCCACTATGCCCAGCTAATTTTTATATTTTTAGTAAAGACAGGGTTTCACTGTGTTGGCCAGGCTGATCTCAAACTCCTGACCTCATGATCAGCCCGCCTCTGCCTCCCAAATTGCTGGGATTACAAGCGTGAGCCACCGTGCCCAGCCTCATCACTTATTAAGAAATGGAAAGATAGAGAGGGAAAGAAGAAAGGGAGGAAGTGAGGAGAGAGGGAAGGAAAGAAAAAGAAAAGAAAAAATAAAAAGGAAGAAAGAAGAAGGGAAGGGGAGGGAAAGGAACGGGGAAGGAAGGAAAAAGAAAGAAAATTCTTCAGACAAATACTGTTTTCTGAAGAGCAAGCTCCATTCTGAAAGTGCTGCATTAGAGCCAACACAGAAGGACTGGACCAGGCCTAATGCTCCACCCCATGTAAATCCACCCAGGCACGTGCCCAGCTACCGAACCCTTTGGTTTTCTGCCACATCTGGTCATCTGCATGCCTTGAGAGCTGGACCCCTGGGATGGTTTGGCTCTGCCTTTCGGACACGAAGGCACTAGGCCAGGCACAGCATCTAATGTGCCCAGCAGGTGCCTTCTTCCAGCAACACTGTAGGTAGTCTAATTTGGAGGAAGAATGGGAGCCCAGCCACTCTATGGCCAAAGACTAGAGATAAGCCCTGGGCCAGTCACTGCTCAAGCCTTGGATTTTGAAAACCCACTCTGCCACTCCTCTCTCCTGGAGGGGAACTCCCCGCTAGGCTGGAAACTTAAGGAGTAGAGCTGGGGATTGTGAGGCTGGGTGAATGACAGCCCTGGAACTGGGCCTGTGAGTCAGGAGACTCAGAGTGGGGCCCAACATTGTTGTGCTCAGTTGAGAATTATCATCTGACTCCCATACTGGGGATGCTGATAAGGCCCTTAACCTGCTGGTGGGAGCGGTGAGAGGCTTCCTGCACTGCTGATAATTTGGACAGAGGTATTAAATAATTGAATTACAAAATGCAGTTGATGATACAGGTGCTAAAACACTTAATTTGTCTTTTTAAAGCAAGCTCCAGTATCATTATTAAGTGGACTCTCTTCTCTCTGCTCCCCACCTTACACAGCTGGCTTGGAGATTTGACCCATCTTACACACTCTTTCTCAATCTGCCATCAAGCTCTAATAGCATTTCTTTAGCAGATACCAATGCAGCTAATACAATTAAAGGTGTATTAAAAAAAAAAAAAACTCTTTTCTAAAGCCTGGGTGTGACCCATTTATTTAAGATAAGAGGGGGTACTCAACTTCTGTTGGGTCGGAGTGGAAGATGCAGGGTTTATATAAGTATGACTCCTTGGGCAACGACTAAAATTCATCTGTCTCCACCGTCATCACCAGCAAAGACATAAAAACACATGAGAAACCCTGCCACATAGATTGCTTACAGGCTGGCCAGGCAGATAGATTCTTTTGTTTTGTTTTGTTTTGTTTTCGAGATGGAGTCTAATTCTGTTGCCCAGGCTGTAGTGCAGTGACGCAATCTTGGCTCACTGCAACCTCCACCACCTGGGTTCAAGTGATTCTCCTGCCTCAGCCTTCTGAGTCGCTGGGATTACAGGCACGTGCTACCACGCCCGGCAATTTTTGTATTTTTAGTAGAGACGGGGTTTCACCATGTTGGTCAGGCTGGTCTCGAACTCCTGACCTCGTGCTCTCCCTGCCTCAGCCTCCCAAAGTACTGGGATTACAGGTGCGAGTCACCACGCCCAGCCTAGATTCTAAGCAATGTCTTTAACTAGAGCTACTGTTACAGTTGCTTTTTTGTTTTACTTGAGCTAAAAATCCTTTTATAAGTAATACCATAGTCATCAAAAGACTAGGATAAAAAAAAAATTAAATCCCTGCTCACCGTGAATATATTTCCAAGCAACATCCAAAGTAACAATCTTTTCTGCAATAATAATGTTGTGATGGTATAATACTTTCACCAGCCTTATCTACTGTGATCCTTATGATGACTCCCATGAGGTAAATTAACCCAGTTTTACCATTCTCAGTTTCCAGCGTGCATCAAAACCATGCAATATGCTGTTGAAACATGTGCCTTAAAAAAAAAAAAAAAAAAAAAAAACTCCAGACATGGTACTGGGCCAGAAACTGTGATAGAAGCAGGATGCCTGCCCATGTGACACATCAGACTGCTCTTTTTTTTTTTTTTTTCTGAGATGGGGCCTCACTCTGTCACCCAGGCTGAAGTGCAGTGGCATAGTCACCACTCACTGCAGCCTTGACCTCCTGGGCTAAAGTGATCCTCCCACCTCAGCCTTCAGAGTAGCTGGGACTACAGGCACACACAACCATGCCTGGCTAATTTTTAATTTAAAAAGAGACAGAGTCTCACTATGTTGCTCAGGCTGGTCTCTAGCTCCTGGGCTCAAGGGATCCTCCCACCTTGGCCTCCCATAGTGCTGGAATTACAGGTGTGCGTTACTGCACCTGGTCAGAACTACTCTTCTTGAACTGGGTCCTGTCATATCCATCAGTCATAACGTCAGATGGGCCCAGCAAAATTCATTATACAATAGAAGTAAGTGGTATACACTTGGAACTGAGCAAAGCAGGAAGAGGGCACAGCAGGCTACACAGCAGAGCTCAGACTCCTGGCACCCACCACTGTTACACTGGCACCCATCCCTTTTCTAACACCCATGGCTATATGGGCAATTCTTAACCAACAGCTAAAGGAGGATCAAGAAGCCCAAGCTTGCTTTAGGGATGGGTTGGCTTGGTATTCGTGTGCAAGTTGAACGTTGATGACAGCTGCACTTAGTGTCACTCAGGCCTGACCTTGAAAAAGACAGGGGCAAGAGAAAATCCTCTCAGTGAACAGAGCTTTGAACAATGCACATGCCTATCCACTTTGTCTGGAAAGAGAAGTGGTTCGAGGTTAGAATATATATAGAACTGTGTACTGGAGTATAACTCAGCCAGAGGTTTGGGATTTTATTTTCCAAAAAATGACTCTTGCCCCCTGGGGCAGCTTCCCTTAGCCCCAGGACTGGCCTGGCTCCTCTCTGGGGTCCTTGCTGTACTCAGAGGGCCCCCTCATAGGGTTATGTGACCCACTCTTTCTAGGGAGCTGACGGACCACGATGGCCTAGAGTCCATAGCTCATATAGAGAACATGTCACAGATACTTTCCGAAACTCTATCTCCAGCTCTGGGTTAGGGCCCCTCCTGGCACAGACTTCTGAGAAGCTTGAATAAGGCCCTGTCATTTTCTATACCAGAATTAGCTAAGAACAATACAGATCGAATGCAAACATATTTAGAGGCATGTGGAAAGTAGGTTTAAATTTGCTTGTATTTATTCATTTTTAATTATTATTATTATTATTATTTTTTAGATGGGACTCACTCTGTTGCCCAGGCTAGAGTCCAGTGGCGTGATCTCAGCTCACTGCAGCCTCCTCCCAGATTCAAGCGATTCTTGTGCCTCAGCCTCCTAAGTAGCTGGGATTACAGGCACCTGCCACCACACCTAGCTAATTTTTGTATTTTTAGTAGAGATGCGGCTTCACCGTGTTGGTGAGTCTGGTCTTGAACTCCTCGCCTCAAGTGATTCATCCACTTTGGCATCCCAAAGTGCTGGGATTACAGGCATAAGCCACCACGCCCGGCCTAAATTTGCATTTGTAACAGTCTGGTAGAGCTTTGTGGGAAGAAGGAGAAGGAGATTTCTCAATTAGCCACTTGATTGGTGATGTAACTTAAATATTTCAGATTGCAATTTAGCTCACAGACTAAGGGAGAATGAAAAACCATGCTGGGATCTTTCAAGAAATTAATCAGGCCGGGCGCGGTGGCTCAAGCCTGTAATCCCAGCACTTTGGGAGGCCGAGGCGGGCGGATCACAAGGTCAGGAGATCGAGACCACGGTGAAACCCCGTCTCTACTAAAAATACAAAAAATTAGCCGGGTGCGGTGGCGGGCGCCTGTAGTCCCAGCTACTCAGGAGGCTGAGGCAGGAGAATGGCGGGAACCCGGGAGGCGGAGCTTGCAGTGAGCCGAGATCGTGCCACTGCACTCCAGCCTGGGCAACAGCGTGAGACTCCATCTCAAAAAAAAAAAAAAAAAAAAAAAAAAGAAATTAATCAACAAGCGCCGTTTCTTTATCATGGAAAGACTGGCCTGGGAAAGCCCTGACTCTTTCCTCTTCTGGTTCTGCAGCTTCCTCAACATCACCGAGCTACCAGGAAAGCATAATATAAAAAAGGGCTCATCCTGAAGGATGATATCCTTGTTGCCATGAATTCTTATAACATTAAACTGGCAAACAAACAAGCAAGAATCATGATTAGGATGATAGTAGTAATATTTTAAAGTAATACTATAGGCTAAAATTGTTATCTGTGGTTTTCGGCCTTTACTTTATATAAGAAACACTTGGGGAGATTTAAAAGGCACAACTGGCCTCTATTTCCTGAGATTCAGAATCAGTTGCTGTGGAGAGAGGAGCTAGGTATCTATATTTTGTTTCTTTAATTGATAAATAATAGTGTTAGCAGATCCGTACCGATCTGCAGCAACCTCAATTCCCATTTTTTTTTTTTTTTTTTTTTTTTTGAGATGGAATCTCACGTTGTTGCCCAGGTTGGAGTGCAGTGGCGTGATCTCGGCTCATGCAACCTCCGCCTCCCAGGTTCAAGCAATTCCCTGCCTCAGCCTCCTGAGTAGCTGGGATTACAGGCACCTGCCACCACGCCCGGCTAATTTTTGTATTTTTAGTAGAGACGGGGTTTCACCATCTTGGCCAGGCTAGTCTTGAACTCCTGACCTCGTGATCCACCCACCTCAGCCTCCCATAGTGCTGGGATTACAGGTGTGAGCCACTGCACCTGGCCAGCAACCTCAGTTCTTGCCTCCTCAGAAAAAAGAATTCAACCCAGGGGCATAAGGCAGAGGGAGAGACTGAGGCAAGTTATACAGCAGGAGTGAAAGTTTATCAAAAAGTTTTAGAGCAGGAATGAAGAAAATACAGTACACTTGGAAGAGGGCCAAGTGGGTGGCTTGAGAGATCAAGTGTGCAGTTTGACCTTCAACTTGGTGTTTTCTATGCTGGCAGGCTTCCCGGGTTGTGTTACATCTCTTCTGATTCTTCCCTTGGAGTGGGCTGTTGGCATGTGCAGTGGCCCGCTAGCACTTGGGAGGGGCCACATGCACAGTGTGTTTACTGGAGTTGTACATATGCTCACTTGAGGCTCTTTTCCCTTACCAGTTGGGTGTTCTAGAAGAAGGTCATATACCAGTTAAACTCGGCCATTTTGCCCCTGAGTGTGCATGCTTGAGCCCACTTGCCCACCTCCTGAGATCTTATCAGGAAGCTGCTGCTCACCAGTTTCAGGTGTTTTCTATCCATTGGGAGACACTGGCTGCAACCAATTATTATTGGTTTAGCCACCACCTGACTGTCACCTGATGGTCACCTGACATTCCTGGTGCAGGGGGAAGTGAGGGGGCGCCTTCTCCTGCCCTTCTCATGTCTAACTACCTACTGCTATAACAATAGTTGAATAGTTGTACATGTAATTTTGGGGACCATGTGATATTCTGATACCTGTACACAATGTGTAATGAGGAAGTCAGGGTATTTGGGATGTCTGTCACCTCAAATAGTTTTCTTTGGGTTGGGACCATTATAATTCTTCTATTTTGAAATATATAACAAATTATGGTTAACTATAATCACCCTACTGTACTATCAAATACCAGAAGTTATCCCCCATAATTGTATATTTGTACCCCTTAACCATCTTCTCTTTATTTCCCCTCCCTGCTTTCCTTTCCGGCCTCTGGTAACCATGATTCTACTCTCTACCTCTATCAGATCCACTTTTTTAGCCCTTACATATGAATGAAAACATGCGATATTTGTCTTTCTGTGCCTGGCTTATTTCGCATAACATAATGACTTCCAGTTCCATCTGTGTTGCTGCAAGTGACAGGATTGCATTCTTTTTTATGGCTGCATAATATTTCATTGTGTATATCTGCCATATTTCCTTTATCCATTTATCCATTGATGGACGCAGGTTGATTCCATATCTTGGCTCTTGTGAATAGTGCTGCAATAAATATGGGAGTGCACACATGGCTTTGATATACTGATATCCATTCTTTTGGATATATACCCAGCAGTGGGATTGCTGAATCATATGGTAATTCTATTTTTAGTTTTTTGAGAAATCTCCATGCTGTTTTCTATATGGCTATATTACCATACATTCCCACCAACAGCATACAAGGGTTCCTCTTTCTCCACATCCTTACCAGCATTGTCACTGTTTATTTTCCTTTATTTATTTTTTAACTTTATTTATTAATATTAATTATTTTTTTGACAGCTCTCACTCTGTAGCCCAGGATGAGTGCAGTGGTGTGAACACGGCTCACTGCATCCTTGATCTTCCAGGCTCAAGCCATTCTCCTGCCTCAGCCACCTGAGTAGCTGGGAATACAGGCACACACCACCATGTCCTGCTAAGTTTTTGTAGAAACAGGGTTTTGTCATATTGCCCAGGGTGGTCTTGAACTCCTGGACTCAAGTGATCCACCCACCTTGGCCTCCCAAAGTGTTGGAATTATAGGCATGAGCCACCACACCTGGAATATTTTATTCTTTTAGAGACAGGGTCTACCTCTATTGCAAGGCTGGAGTGCAGTAATGCAATCATAGCTGACTGCAGCCTCAAATTCCTGGCCTCAAGTGATCCTCCTGCCTTGACCTCCCAAAGCACTGGGATTATAGATATGAGATACCATGCCAGGCCTATTTTTTGTCTTTTTGAAATAGTCATTCTAACTGGAATAAAATTATATCTCATTGTGGTTTTGATTTGCATTTCCCTAATGATTGACGTTGGGCATTTTTAAATATACCTGTTGGCCATGTCTTCTTTTGAGAAATGTCTATTCAGGTCTTTTGCCCATTTTCAAATTGGATTATTTGTCTTTTGCTATTGAGTTTTTTGAGTTCCTTCTGTATTCTGGTTATAAATCCCTTGTCGGATGGATGGTTTGCAAATATTTTTCTCCCATTCTGTAGGTTGTCTTTTTGCTTTGTTGATTGTTTCCATTGTTGTGCAGAAGCTTTTTAGCTTGATGTAATCTCATTTGTCTATTTTTGCTTTTGTTGCCTGTGCTTCTGAGGCCTTATGCAGATAAATATTTGCTCAAACCAGTGTCCCATACCATCTCCCCGGTGTTTTTCTTTTAGTTGTTTTATAGTTTAAGGTCTTACACTTAAGTCTTTAATCCATTTTGAGTTGATTTTTGTATATGGTAAAAATGAAGATCTAGTTTCATTTTTCTGCATATGGATATCCAGTTTTCCCAGAACCATTTATTAATGAGGCCATTCTTTCTCCAATGTTCTTGGGGCTTTTGTCAAAAATGAGTTGGCTGTAAGTGCATGGATTTATTTCTGGGTTCTCTATTCTGTTCCGTTGGTCTACGTGTCTGTTTTTATGCCGGGACTATGCTGTTCTTGTTACTATAAGGTATCTGTCTTTTTAAAAAGCCCACAGAAAATTTAATGTGCAGTCTAGGTGGGAAACCACTGAACCAGACCTTTACCTATTACTAGGTGATTCCTGTCCCCATAGAAGAAAATACACTGATTGTGACTGGGGATGAGGTGGGAGGCAAAGATACAAAAACCATCAGAAAGAGGCTCTACAGAAACCAGATAAATGAAGGCATATTTTCAATGACACCCTGTTAGTCTCCATATTCAACAAAGATCCTGTGAACCTTTCAACCCACACTATTGTATAAAATCCACATTTCAAGCATTAATGCCAAATTGTTTATTAATAGACTGTAAAAGTAAGGCTATTGTTTTAAAAATTTCTTTGATTTGAGTTTCTTAAATGGGCAAGAAAATTTCCTATTAGAGCTTTGTTCTGTTTCTTACATCAATGAGTTAGTGAGTCATTTAACCGAAATTCTTTTTTATCTTTAAAACAGAGATAATGATTATTTTAATAACTTGAAAGGCAGTTGTGAGGCTAAATTATACAAAGGCACTTTTCAAAGAGCTAAACATTGATATGTAGTACTATTGTTATTTACTATTATTTCATTACATTTTCATTCCACATATGACTTGACTCAGTGGGCCTTAGTCTTGTTTTTCAAAAGGAGAATTTGGGAAATTACTCTTGTTATTATAATCTATCTTCTTAATGTCCTTATTTTTATTTTGGTTAACATCCTCAGTAGCAAAAAAACTAGCAGAAGTGCTAAATAGGTGACCCCCACCAAGTGACTCACAAAGGCAAAGTATTGTAAAGGGTTCTTCTCTCCTAGGTTATTTAATAGTACTTTTTCTGACCCCATCTCTACTCTCATATTATATAAATACCCATTTGAAGGCCCATGGAAAAGTCAGTGATTTTAGTACACATGATCACAACAACAGAGCTGCCCACAGAGGGTTGTCAGCACAGAGTGAGAAGGTGAATACGAAAACACTTGGTAAACTATGAGGTGCTGGACATGGCAGCAATGGTGGTGGTGATGCTGATGGAGATGATGGTGTTAATGACAGTGACAAACACCAGTTTGCTAATCCTGCATAAATATGTAGGAACATGAACTACTGGTTCCCACTAGACTAATAGGTGTACCAAGGAGATAGGACAGCCTCAGTAAAAAGGATAAATCCTGTGGAGTGAAGTCAAGGACTGACCAGCTCTGACGATGATAGTTCTAGGTCTCCACCCCATCCCTCTCCAATCTAGGAAATGCCAAACAACTTCTATATAGCAGTCTTCATTGGGTTTTCTTCTGCATGTTACTGGTTTTTGTTTGTTTGTTTGTTTGTTTTTTGAGACGGAGTCTTGCTCTGTCGCCCAGGCTGGAGTGCAGTGGCAAGATCTCAGCTCACTGCAAGCTCCGCCTCCTGGGTTCACGCCATTCTCCTGCCTCAGCCTCCCGAGTAGCTGGGACTACAGGCACCCGCCACCACGCCCGGCTAATTTTTTGGATTTTTAGTGGAGACGGGGTTTCACCCTGTTAGCCAAGATGGTCTCAATCTCCTGACCTCGTGAGCCGCCTGCCTCGGCCTCCCAAAGTGCTAGGATTACAGGCATGAGCCACCGCTCCTGGCCTTTTTTTTTTTTTTTTTTTTTTTTTGTGAGTTGGAGTCTTGCTCTATCACCAGGCTGGAGTGCAGTGGTGCGATCTTGGCTCATTGCAACCTCCGCCTCCCGGGTTCAAGCAATTCTCCTGCCTCAGCCTCCCTAGTAGCTGAGATTACAGGCATGCGCCACCACTCCTGGCTTATTTTTTGTATTTTTAGTAGAGACAGGGTTTCACCATGTTGGCCAGGATGGTCTCGATCTCCTGACCTAGTGATCTGCCTGCCTCAGCCTCCCAAAGTGCTGGGATTACAGGCATGAGTCACCGCCCAGAAACACTGCATGTTTCTTCTTAGTTAGTTCACTAGAAGTTTCATTATACATGTCTCTTGCTTAACTAAGCTCCTCCTCTCACACCATCTGGGCAGGTTCCACTCTGGAGACCTCAGGATGGGACGCAAACATTGTCAAAGGGCGGAGTGCAGGAAGGCAGGAGCTGTGGTGAAGATCTGTTTACTGATCCTCAGGAAAGGTTCATGAATTCCTTGTTCTTACCACCAACTGACTGCTCATTCTCTAACAGCTAAGTGCTCATAGGAGAGCCGCACTTTTGAGAGGAAATCTGTGGGCTAAAACTAAAAGCCAGGACACTTGTTCTGAGTCAGAAACTAACTTTCAATGTGACTTGGAGGAAGTTAGTCTTAGGTTTCTCGCTTGGTAAATGGGAATAACAGTACCTATCTTTCAGAAGTTATAACCTAGATGTTCATAAGTTGAAATTTTGTTTACACTTGTATTTTAAGATTTTTAAAAAATGCTTTAAGCAAGACATATACTCAGACATAATCCTCATCATTCACTTCCTGTTGTTTTCCCAAAGTATTGTCTAACTCAAAGCTTTAGTGAGGGGATACCTTGAGGTAATAAATGGAATGCCCAGGGGTTCATTCACTCCTCTAGCAAACATTTCACTGCTTACTAAATCCCGGAACCTCACCCAGTGAGGCCCTGGGGTTGCCGGGAGGAATGAGATGCCATGGCCACCCTGGTGGAGTTTCCAGTTTTGTGGGGGAAGGCAGACAGAAAAGCACTGGAAATAGCAAACTAACACAGGAAAGAAAACCAAACACCTCACGTTCTCACTAATAAGTGGGAGCTAAATGATGAGAATTCATGAGCACAAAGAGGGGAACAACAGACACTAGGGTCTACTAGAGGTGGAGAGTGGGAGGAGGGAAGGAGCGGAAAAGGTAACTATGGGGTACAGGGCTTAATACTGGGTGATGAAATAACCTGTACAACAAACCCCCATGCCACGAGTTTAGTTATATAACAAACCTTCACATGTACCCCTGAACCTAAAATAAAACTTAAGAAAAAAAGTACATGCAGTTACCCCAAGTGCTCAGAGCAGGCAGCTGCAATTCCATTTTGGTTTGAAGATTTAAAAGACTTCATAGGGGAACAGGGGTGGGAAAAATTGAAAAAATTGGGTTACAAACTAAACCAATGTGAAAAATTTATTAACTTTCCAAAGAAGTTCACTTGTAGTTTTTTTTTTTCAAATATAAGAAGTATCATTATCTCTTTTTTAAATATGGGGAAAGATGGTACTAAAATTATGTGAACTATATATAGGGTCAAGACAAAGAAAATCTTGGCAGCCTAACTCCTAGTGAATGCTCTTTACATTAAACAGTGCTCCTCAATTCTTGTACCTGCCTAAAAGCTGCCTTAACTTCTTCACCTCTCCTCTCTTTCACATTCGTATATCACCCTTCTCTGGGACCTTTTTTTTTTTTTTTGGTGAGAGAGAGTCTTGCTCTGTCACATAGGCTGGAGTGCAGTGGCATGATCATGGCTCACTGCAGCCTCAAACTCCTGAGCTCAGGTGATCCTCCCACCTCAGCCTCTTGGGTAGCTGGAACTACAGGTGTGTGCCACTATGTTCAGCAAATTTGTTTTTGTTGTTTTGTAGAGATGGGGTCTCACTATGTTGCCCAGGCTGGTCTCAAGTTGTCTCAACTCCTGGCTCAAGTGATCCTCCCACCTCGGCGTCCCAAAGTTTTGGGATTATAGGTATGAGCCGCTGTGCCCAGCTTCCTCTCTTTTTTTCCCCATGCAGATGTGGCCCAAGTTGTGCCCTTTTTCTCCCAACTCCATCACCTTCCTTTGACTCCCTCTGGGTATTCCTTTCAGGCTAAGCAGGTGGCTGGCTGTGAAGTCAGGGAAAACAGTCACTCTCTCTAGCATCACAGCTAGTTGGGGCCTATGGCCATCCCACGCTGGTCTTATCTCTGAGGATTCTTCTGAGAAGTCCCATAGCTTCAGTAGCAGGTTTGACTGACTCAAGGGACGATTCTTTTGTTTCTTTAGGTCTCAGTGGCTCCTCTCCCAAAAGAACTTATATTGGATGGAGAAAGCAGAATCATCTCTACCTTGAGTGACCATTCCCGACTCTAGAGGGTGACTTGATGTCATTCCTTCTTCTTCCTTTTTTTTTTGACAGAGTCTTGCTCTGTTGCCCAGGCTGGAGTGCAATGGCATGATCTCGGCTCACCGCAACCTCCGCCTCCTGGGTTCAAGTGATTCTTCTGCCTCGGCCTCCCAAGTAACTGGGATTATAGGCATGTGCCACCATGCATGTATTTTTAGTAGAGATGGGGTTTCTCCATGTTGGTCAGGCTGGTCTCGAACTCCCAATCTCAGGTGATCCACCCTCCTCGACCTCCCAAAGTGCTGGAATTATAGGCGTGAGCCACCACACCTGGCCTTGATTTTGTTTCTTAGCCTTTAAGGCCTAAAATATTTATTATCTGATTCTTCTTCTTCTTTTTTTTTTTTTTGAGATGGAGTCTCACTGTATCTCACCCAAGCTGGAGTGCAGTGGCGCAATCTCGGCTCATTGCAGCCTCTGCCTCCTGGGTTCAAGCAATTCTCCTGTCTCAGCCTCCAGAGTAGCTGGGACTACAGGCATATGCCACCACACCCGGCTAATTCTGTATTTTTATAAAAATACTAGAGAAGGGGTTTCACCATGTTGGCCAGGCTGGTCTTGAACTCCTGACCTCAGGTGATCCACCCACCTTGGCTTCCCAAAGCACTGGGATTACAGGCCTGAGCCACCGTGCCTAGTTATTATCTGATTCTTTATAGAAAATGTTTGTCAACTCTGTCCTTCTTTTTCCATTTCCTTCTTGTTCCTCTTTTTCCAGGAAGGAGTTGAGCGTCAGCGGAAGAAGTTTATAAAACCTGCCTGAATGCCCCAAAAACTCCCCATTCTCTTCATGTGCTGCTAAATCCAAAATGTCTTTCTTTAGAAGGCTGAATCAGATGTGAAGGCTCTCTTCAATACTCTAGACCAGTGCTGCCCAATAGAACGTTGTGCAATGATGGGAACGTTCTACAACTGCTGCTGTTCAGTACGGTAACCACTGGCCACATGAGGGTATTGTGCATTTGAAAGATGGCCAGTGTGACTGAGAAACTGAATTTTCAATTTCATTTAATTTTAATTAACTTAAATAGCCACATCTGTCTAGAAGCTAGTTCATCAGACAACATTACTTGTTCAGAGAATCTGAACAAGTGTCAGACTAATTCAGAAGGGAAGCAAGAGAAATTTTGGTGGTCAGCAATCTGAGTTCCTACAAAGAACCCTGATTTTTATACTGACTAGTTTTAAAGTTTGATTTGCTTATTTTGATTCTAATCAGCTTAGCAAACATTTATTGAGTACCTATTATGTTTCAGACATTTGCCCAACATTTACATATATAATGGTAGCATAGGTTCCTGATGTCAAGAGCTCTGAGTCTAGAAGTGAGATAACAAATTAGGCACTTATTCCCCAAAGCAGGAGTAGTGTTTCCTCAGGTGCCACAGCTTTTCTTATTCTTCTCTCTCTTTTTTGTTTTTTTTTTTTTTTAGAGACGGGGTCTTTATCTCGTGCTCAGGCTGGAGTGCAGTGGCTTGATCTAGGCTCTCTGCATGCAATCTCAAAATCTGGGGCTCAAGCTGTCCTCCCACTCAGGCTCCCAAGAAGCTGGGACCACAGGTGCACGCCACCACACCTGGCTATTTTGTTTATGTTTTGTAGAGACAAGGTATCACTATGTTGTCCAGACTGGCCTCCAACTCCTGGGCTCAAGCAATGTTCCTGCCTTGGCCTTCCAAAGTGCTGGGATTATAGGCACAAACCACTGCACCCAGCCAAGTCCCACAACTTTCTTCTCCCAGGCTGTACTGTCTCTTTATAATGGCGGTCTTGTCCCTTGCTTGAACCTTCACTTTCTCAATTCTGGAACCTTCTACATTGCTCAATGCTGCTTCTACATCTTGTAGATTCCTTATTCTGGGTGCTGGAAACTTCTTCCTCTAACAGTGGAGATTTTTTTCCAGAGAACTGCTCTACCTGCCTGTTACTGGCTGATACATCTCTGACCAAAACAACTGTATACAGGACAAAACCTCAGTTCTTCAAGGTCAGGGTAGGAAGACAGAGGTAAGAGATCCATAAATCTGTACTCTCCCCAAGCCACAAGCTGTCTCTTTGGATTAGCATAGAGTGGCAAATGGCCATGGGGCATGTCCCTTGGGTCCCCTGAGTCTTGTGGAACTGGATTAGTGACCTAACTGTGTTAGGCCCTGCTGCAGGCAGTGGCTTTCTTTGGAAGGACATGAGGTGGTGTGAGAAATCACACAACTTGTTGTGAGACCGTAGGGGCAGATAATGCCTCATCTGCCTTCATCACAATGTTTGAACCTTAATCCTTTGATGATAGCTTTGCCACAGAATTTTTTTAAATCTCTGGACATTTTTCCAAACTCTGTTGAATTTCATTTTGCTGACTTCATCTCATCTTGTGTGTTCCAGGTACTGGTGTCTGATAATTCTATTAGAGCAAACTTTCTCTTGAGGTTTTGGGGAAAAGAATGAGACATTCTTCATATTGACTCTGTTTAGAGGGAGATAGGACATGAGTCCAGGAGTGCAAATGGATAGACAGATACAAGAGAATGCTTTGTCTTTGAGCAGATCCCAGAGTGTCATGGGCATCGGGTAGGGGATGGAGCTTGAACAGAAGCCTGGTGAAGAATTATCTGCTCCCTAACCCCTACCCAGGGTCACTGCAGAGTGAAATTCTGGCCCATGGTCTGTCTCCCACATGGTCAGCATGGCCTCTGTGGCAGACTGCTTTGGCTTTGCAGGTGCAAGGTTTCCCGTGAGGCCATGCTGGAGAGCATCACCAGAAATAATTAAAAACACCCTTGGCCTATTGTCATGGTCACTCGTGAAGCCAAATGGAGAAGGAATGTGAGGGAGTAAAGTGTTGAGGGGGGCAGGGAGTGAATGGGAAAGAAAGAATATGAAAGGTGCCATCTGGGTGAGTTTGGGCCCATTCACAAGAATGCAGCAAAGTGCAGAGAGGTGGGGGTGTCTGCATGAACCTGAAACAGGCTCAGATGACTGTTAATTTATTCTGTCAGAATTTCCCCATCCAATCAGTGACCTTCCAAAGGAAGGGCTATATTTTTGTTGAATGTATTTTCAATGTATAGTATATTTGTTTTTAAAGCTAAATATATGTGTGTATTTTTAAAATCAACTTTTAAATGTAATTTGAATCTTTGCTAAGTCAGAAGACATCTCCTGAGTGCTCCAGGGTAGAATACATTTAGTAGGTTTTTATTAGTACAGTAATAAGGGTGAATAGCTGAAAATGAATGCTTGAGGTTTGGAAGGTTGTATCCTCTCCTGAGTTTCTGGAGCATTCTGTTACAAGATTATTACAACCATTACCTTGGTTTCAGCTTCCTAAGAGCCAATGGTTGAAGAACTTGGGCTGTTTCACCTTGGGCAGGCTAAGGGATGACCGAATTTCATGAAGAAATATAAACAACAATAACACACGGCTTCAGATTTGCTCAGGCCAAATGAAGAATAAATGAGCTGAAATAGCAGCAGAGAGAATTTTGATTAAAACAAAACAAAACTCACACACACACATACATTGTGTCCTTTACTGCTCTAGTCCTGGCAGACTCTGTGGGTGAATCCAGTGTTTTCAGAGGGACAAAAATCTGTGACGATATGGGCAGAGGCAGGTAAGCAAACTGAATGCCCAAGATCCAGCTGATGCTGTTTCTAGAAGGCTCCTCCTTTCCCTTTCTGACCTTACCCAGCCAGAGTTGAAGCTGCACCTTCTTACAGTAAATACCAGCAAAGCTCCACCTAACAGGGGCTTCCCAAAAGAGTACCCTGGACAGAATACGCCAGCCCATAGCGCAAGTTCCATTTGACTTACGGCATCCTGGACTTCCCTCAAAGTAGTATGTGCTTAGAAGACACTTTCTCCCCATAGACAACAGAAGTCCTCAGTGCCCTAAAAACATGTGAAGAATGTCAGGAGTCCATCATGTGTCATGGGCTGAGCCTCCAGAGAACTAAGTTCTAACCTGGTTATGTTGTGAACTGGCCATCAAGCAAAGGTGAGTAGCCTATCCTCTATGAGCCTTGCTATCATCGCCTGTATCACGAGGGATATTTGACTAATAATCTCTAAGATCCTTCCCAGCACTGACATTTTATAATTCTCTTGTAACTTGTGCTTTCCCTGTTCTACACTTAAGTCAAGGTTCCAAACAGGGTCACATTAAGAATGATCATTGCTGTGCCACGGCCTCCTGCATCCTCCACCCTCTCTGTGAGATCTCTCCTTTAGGTTTTATCAGGAATCCTCAGGAATCTTTTGCATGTGCTCACATGATCCCACACAGACTCTGCCCCATGAGGGTGCTGATGTCTGCCAATGCTGCTGTCACCATGTCCCGAAAGATATAGACAGTTACAGTCTCAGAAGAATTCAGGATCCCCCAAATGCTGCTGTATTAGCACAGAAGCAGACAGAATGTTGCTCCTTCCCACTTTAGTTATGTTTTCTCCCCTGGCATCAAATTGTGCTGTTTGCATCTCCCCTAGCTTCTGAAAACTGGCTATTGCAGCTTCAGTGTATAGTTTTTTGTTTTGTTTTGTTTTGTTTTGTTTTACCTGGAGCCAAGAGAGGAGCCCACTGACGTCTGAAGTACCCAAGCCCGCTCCGCTCCAGGATGTAGACTCCCGCCACCAAAATCCCCTTCCAAAGTGACCCTTGCCCCGCCTTTCTGTGACACACAACCAGACAGGTCTGAATTGCTGAAATGAATGCTATTTAGGCTGAACCGGGGGGACCCTGATATGCTATTTAAAGAAAAAAGAAATGAGAAATCACAGGAATCTTGAAGCTATTCATCTTGAGGACCATTCACGGAAGCAGCGAAATTAAACACAGCATCCTTCAATATATTCCCTCCACACGTAAGCTTGGGCTATTGTTCCTTCATAATGCCAATTTACCTCTGGGAGTTTGAGAGGCGGGTACTCATGTCCTCTCAGCACAATCACCAAAGCACTGCACCAGGTATCAGGAGGAAACAAGAATAAATCGATTGTCAGGAAGCCTGACGGTTGACCCAAACACAGCAGAGCTACGGAAAATTGTTTTGGAAAGTATTTCTTACATAGCTGTTTGCAGTTGTTCAACCTGATTCTTAGACTGGACTGGAAGAGGAAAACCGCTCATTCATCTGAGAAGCCTTCGTGTTGCTATTTTATTAGGGACAGAAACATGAAGATAAAAAATCCATGGTTCTGCCTCATTTTCTGCTCCCTCCTTGACTTTTCTCTGCAAGTCTCAAGCACTCTTTATGCTCTATGGGCAGTCATCAATAGGAGAAAAGACTGATTTGATTTAAACTCACAGCTTCCTTTTAAAGGGCTCCTTCCTGCTCGCCTGCTCATTTGATTAACTGGGGGCACAAAGAGGGTAGGAAATCCAAGAGGCAAAAGTGAAGGACCCCAAATAATGCATGCAGAATCTTTAGTGGTGAACTGTTGGGCTGGAAAAATTGTCAACGTGGAATCTAAAATGGGTTCTCTCATTTGTAAGATCCTTTAACCATCCTACTTCTCTTAATAACCATGTGAGCTATCCCAAAATAGATTTGCTATTAGAAGACCTATTAGAAGACACAGAGGGTATTATGGATGTGTGTTTAAGCCACAGTTTGAGCAAGATTGCGTTTCTGTAGAGTCATGATCTATGAAAACTTTCTGGTTGAATTGTTCATGTTACTAGTAAATGAATTTCTTTTGAAGAGAGTGTAGAAGAAGCTGTGGAGGAATCCTGCCAACAGCAAGAGTGAAGATGAAGCTCTATTTGAAATGAGGAAAGGGTCAGACCTGCCACCGCAGAGCTAGCCTGTTCTTATGGATGAAAGCCAGCTTCTGGGCCTTATTCATTCATTCACTTTTCATTTATTCGCCCATCCATCCACTCCACACATACTTCCCGAGCCCCTACTAAATGCTAAGCACTGCAAGTCTTAGGGACAGATCAGTGAACAAAATAGACAAGCTTGCTGCCTTCTTGGAGCCTGCAGCCTGGAAAGGGAGTCAGACTAATATGACACAAATAAATTATGTAATTGTGATCATGGTAAGTGTTAGGAAGGAAGAACATAGGGTGCTATGAAAGCAAATAGGAAGAGTGGTGAAGGGTCAGAAAAGTTTCCATGAGGAAAGCTGAAGGGTTAGCCAGATGAAGGGGAGGGGAGCCTGGGGAAACGATTTAAGCAGGAAATGATCCATGACTGAAGGGAGAGGCAGGCAGATGTGTTGTGTGAGTGCGTGTGTGTGTTTGTGTATGTGAATCTCAACGAAATGAAATCATCAGTAAAAAGCAAGTAAGCAAAACTCAGTGAAAAGAAGGGAAAACAAAATACAAATCAACCCCAGTAGGGCAAGAATATGCTCCTAAAAGTTGCCAACTGTGGTGGCAAGAGAGTGAGTGCAGGGTGCCCTCCACTCAGGCTAGCTTCCACCCTTCCCACATTGAAAGCAAAAGGCACTTTGTAGAAGGATGGCGTTGTCTTTCATTACCGAATCTCCAAATGGTACACTGAATCAGATGGATGCTGTGAATTCTTTATACATTTGGTATGGTTATCAATGAGTAGAATGGCAAAGTTGGAGGTGGATATAAAACTAAAATTACTGAACATCAATGTTGAGGCAGGCAAATGGCTAGGCACTTTGTGGCCATTATTTAAATAGTCCTGCCAGGTGGATAGTACACATTTTATAATCAAGAGAGGAACTGTAGTTCTGGGAAGGTAATTAAAGATGAATGAAGATCAACACACTCAAGTTGGTCTGGCTTCCATGTCATGGAATTTCTGCATTGCCACTCCGTTTTGCAAGCTTAGAAGACCCCTGTTATGGTTTGAATGCTCATCCCCTCAAAACTCCTATGAAACTTAGTCCCCAGTTTAGCAGTATTGAGAAGTGAGGCCTTTAAGAAGTGATTGGGTAATGATGGCTCTCCACTCATGAATAAATTAATCCATGTATGGATTAATGGAGTAATGGGTTATCATGGGAGTGGCATTAGTGGCTTCATAACAGGAGGAATAGGCCAGTTGCTGTGGCTCACCCCTGTAATCCCAGCATTTTGGGAGGCTGAGGCAGGAGGATTGCTTGAGGCCAGGAGGTTGATACCAGCCTGGGCAACATAGCAAGACCCTATCTCTACAAATAAAAACTTTAAAAATAAAAATAAAAATAAAAAGGAGAAAGAGGGACCTGAGCAAGCACACTCAGTTGCCTTACCATGTGATGCTCTACACCAGGTTGGGACTCTTTAGAGGGATCCTGTCCAGCAAGAAGGCCCTCATGGAATGCTGAGCCATGCCCTTAGATTTCTCAGCCTCCAGAATTACAAGCAGTAAATCTCTTTTCTTTATGAATAACCCGGTTTGAGATATTCTGTTATAAGCAACAGAAAATAGATTACCGCAAACCGATAGAAGTCATGTGGTCCCAGTCAATGTCCTCCTCCGAAAATAACAAAAATAACAGAAAATAAAAAATAACAACAACAACAAAAAAACCCAGAAAATAACAAATTTTCTGGAGGAGGACATAGAAGCTTACAAAGTTTGAGGGATTCATGTAAGGCTGGAATTATGGCAAATGTAAAGTGGACCTCTGTTTTCCCATTACTAATCCACACATCTTTTCTGTTTCTTACTGTTTTATAACTCTAGTTAAAAACACACACTTACTTGTGAATCATTAGGTTGCCAGAAGTACATATACATTCGTTATTTTTCTTGAGTTGTACCATTTTTTCCCTGAAAACTTCAATGTTGAAATATGTAGTGAGAACGTCTTTTCAAAAAACAAAAACCCTACTATATAATACATTTTGTAATGAGGCAATCATACTTTTATTATTTTTGTATTTTGAACTTTCATAAAGCAGGAGATGTTTGTGTTGGACAACCAACTTGTGTTGTACCTTTTATATGATATTATATTATAATATAAAAGATATATTATATTATATAAAAGGGAAGGAAAAACAAAGAAGAAGGGGAAAAAATACAAATCAACCCCAGTAGGGCAAGAATATGCTCCTAAAAGTTGCCAACTGTGGTAGCAGGAGAGTGAGTGCAGGGTGCCCTTCACTCAGGCTAACAAGAGTCTTGAGGGGATGAACATTCAAACCATAGCAGATGTCTCCTAAGCTTGCAAAACAGAGTGGCAATGTAGAAATTCCATGACATGGAAGCCAGACCAACTTGAGTGTGATGATCTTCATTCATCTTTAATCACCTTCCCAGAACTACAGTTCCTCTCTTGATTATAAAATGTGTACTATCCACCTGGCAGACTATTTAAATATTAAATGAAATAACAATATTCTATATAAAATTATATATATTCTATATTATATAACAGTTGGTTGTCCAGCACAAGCATCTCCTGCTTTAAGAAAAGAGGAATATAGTATTCATCTAATAAAATGGAAAGTCCTAAATAAAGTATGTTTAATTTGTTAGCTTCTCTAATAAAATCTCATATCCAGAATAATATCTTGGTCCATACACTGTGTCAGTGAAATAATACCATAGAATCAGAAGATAGAAAATGGTAACCAGTGCTCCATTAGGGAAGAATTCTACATTTGCGACCACAGAGTCACTCCTAATTGGTTTTGACTTCAGACATATGATTTCACTCTTTTGGCTTCAGATTCTACATCTGGGAGATGAAGGGATTATAGCTGATGGTCTCTGTACATTCCCCTCTAGCTTTCAAGTTCAGTAAGATAATGGGTCTTGAAGGTATACTTACAACCAGCCCATCCTTTCCTTCTTGGTCAATAAACCCCAACTGTCATTCTCACCTGCTGGTTGTCTCTTAACTTCAATTTCCCACTCTTCCCTATAGGATCTTAGAAATACTAAAGGGAACATCTAATATTCACAATTCCTGGGCCTGAGCGCCCCCTGGGCACATAGAGATAAACTGCTGTAGTCCTGGAAGAAATCAGGGCTCTGGGAAGCCGAGGCCTAACTAAAGTTCTAACCAAATCCCTGAACTTCCCTGTTTGTACTATGAGAAGAGAACTGTGGGACTTTCCTGACTTGGGCAGGAAAGGAGCTTGGAAGAATGAGAGGGAATGGGTGGCAAGCTCTATCATCAAACAGGTGCTGCAGGGGGCTCTGCAGGGCTGTCCCCCAACAGGTACATTTGGAAGGGAGGGAGATGAGGTAGGGACTTGGCAGATGCTGCCCAGTGGACATAAGTTAGTGGCCACACAGTGAGTGTACAGGGGCTAAAGGGCAGCCACTTGAAAAATTGTGCTGTTCAACTGAATAAGCTCACAAGGAAAAGATTACTAAATATCAATAGTGTTGCCTGCATTGTTCTCCAGTTCCAATAAATATTAGGCATGCATTTCAACAGAGATTTTGTCTTTGTGTATTTACCATTTTTGATGCTTTCTTTCATTTCTTTTACTATTTTATATACATACCTTCCGCGTTCATAGGCCATATTACCATTTATTTTAAGCCTGTTAGGATATGGCTGTCCTGTAGTGAGGCACTTTTTGAGAAGTAGAGTATGTGCATGAGCCTGCATATGTGTGTGGTTTGTATGTGCTGCGTATGCTTGTGTCTGTGTGTGGTATGTGTGTGTGGTGTACATGAGTGTCTTCATGTGTTCCTGTGTATGTATGTGTTGCATGTGGTGATGTGTTGGGTGTGCACGTTTGTGTGTGTGTATGTGTGGTATATGTGTTTCTCTGGGTCTGTTCATGGTGTGTCTCTCTGTGTGTGTGTTTGTGTTATGTATGTTTGTGGCTCTGTGGGTGTTTATTGGGTTGTGTATGTGTGTAGTGTGTATGTTTGTGTGTGTTGTATGTGTGGTGTGTGTGTCTCTGTGTGTGTTGTGTGTATATCTGTATGTGTGGTGTGTCTCTCTGTGTGTGTGGTCTATCTGTGTGTATATTTGTGCTGTGTATATTTGTGACTCTGTGGGTGTTTATGTGGGCTGTGCATGTGTGTAGTGTGCATGTTTGTGTCTGTGTGTGTCTGTATGTGATGTATGTGTCTGTGTGTGTATTTGTGTTATGTATGTGTGTGGCTCTGTGGGTTGTGTATGTGTATGAGTTAACTCCCGTGTGCAGACTGCAGCCCCTCAGGCCTAGACTCTGGGCTCTTCTCTCAGGCCTTAGCATCCATGCCAGGCAACTGCGATTTCTCAGGCACTCCTGGGAACTGCGCCTTGTGTCCCAGAGAGCATGTGGAAAGCACTTTCTGTGGCAGGTGTCTGAGAGCCTGCAGGGTCGCTATGTGCACAGGGTGTGGCACTCAACAGCTCTGCAGAGGATGAGTGTCTGTGGTTATCAGCAGAGTCAGTGCACTGAAGAGGCCATTATCACAGGCACCAGAGTGCATGAATCATGGGATATGTCATTTTCTATTTTAGAAAGAAAAAGAAAACATCTCTTGAGTGAATCAATCAATTCTCATTAGGCCCATTCATAACCACATTGCCTGGTCCTCTTTCAGGAGCTAGAAGAGGTGGCGCGCATCCAAATCCACCATTCAATCCATAGGCCTTTGCCCCATTTTCTGGCCCCATTTCCTTGCTTGATGTGTGCACACAGCTCTGCCTCATGCTGTGAGTGGGCACACCTCCTCCGTGTCCCTCAGTCGGCCTCCTGCCCCCTGACTTGGGTCACAATCAGGAGGTGAAGACACTTTCTGTAAGCCACAGCATTCCAGGTTGGTGTAATTTTCTGTTTAAACTCATAATGAATGAACTCTTCTAACATTCATCCAGTAGGTGTGGCCACACGCAGGATTAGGCATTCAAGACGCAGGGAGGATTAGATAAAGTGGTAGTTAAGAGCATAGGCTTAGAATAAGATGGAACCTGTTCACATTCCTTCTTCACCCCTTCCTCTGTGACATGGGACAGACAAGGTAACTTCCTGAAGGCTCTGCTTCCTCATTTGTCAAATGAGCACTTACCTAACTGTGGTGCTGTGAGGCCAATGACAGCTGAAAGTGCCAGCAGTGGTGTGGATGGTCACTGAACTTTCATTCCTGCCTCTTGCTGGGCGAAGTTGGAAAGCTGAGTACCATGATTCCCAGGCTCCTTTGCAGTCGGGGTTCTAGATGCAAGCTGTCTTCTGCCAAGTAGAGGCACTCGGTGCAAGATGTGCAAAGCAGAAGCTGCACCCCTTTGCAGCCATTTTGCTGGCCAGCAAAGCTGGGGAAATGTAAGGTTTTTCTGCATCGGAGCTCCAGAGTCCATTCTCCAGCTTCCTGGGTATTGAGAGGCAGGAATTGTAGCAGAAGCAGCAGTCACTTCTGGAGTCCAGCACAGCTCCAGAGGTGCCCTAGAGGTGGCAACTTCCCTGGTGGTTCATTTCTGTACTGCTTTGTGAGCCCCAGCCTAGAACCTGCTTCTTCAGCCCTTCTAACCATTTTCCAAGTACCTTATCCATTGAGTAAATCCCTTCCTACTAAATATAAGTGAAGCAATTTCTGTTTCCTGCAGATAAAACTAATCCTAACAGATAAAACTATTATTATTTGTATACAGAAGAACAAGTTAAAGTAATAGCAGCTGCCACATATTGGTTATACCATAAGTCCAGATTTTTATAGATGGTATCTAATTTCATTCTCCCAGAAAAGTCACACAGCCCCTAAGGGGCCAATCAGAGTTTGAACCTAGATTTCTCTGCCACCAAAGGCCAAACCATTATACTCCTGTATTCATGCTCTGAAAGAGCTCACAGGTCAGGACGGATGCATTTTGGTGAACAAATGGCTACAGTGCAGTGAGAGAGATGCTGAAAAAAACTGTGGGCCCAGGCCTGTGGAGCCCAGATGAGAAAGTGTCTAACTCTGCCTAGCCTCGGAAGTCCAAGATGGAGTCTGATTCCCACCTTGGCAAGGAATCATGACCTCCAGGCTCCTTAAGATGTTGGGGACCTCTGCCTTGAAGTTCCAATGTCCTGTTTCTCAAGAAATCGTGATTTAGGAACTCCACAGAAGGAAGAAAGAAAGGGAGAAATGAGAGAGGGAGGGAGAAAGCAAGGCAGGGAGGGAGGGAGGGAGTCCTAGCCTGCAGTGACATTTGGCTACCTGGAGGGCTGAACCCTTTGGCTCCTATTCTCAGCTCTTTTACCCAGGCTTTCAGGTACCATGGTTTACTCATACACCTGGCCTTGCCAAATTGTACCACTCCTCACCCTTTTCTAGCACCTGGAAAATGGGTTTGCCTTTATTTGGTGGTTTCCTTTTAATGTCTGTCTTTTCAGGAATTGAGATAATTTTTCCTTCATTCTAATTTAAAGGCTTATGAACACATATAAAAGCTTAGGAGTACCAATGTGTTTCTGAAAGGTTTGTTTGTTTGTTTGTTTTGAGAAGGAGTCTCACTCTGTCACCCAGGCTGGAGTGCAGTGGTGTGATCTCGGTTCAGTGCAACCTCCGCCTCCTGGGTTCAAGCAATTCCCTGCCTCAGCCTCCTGAGTAGCTGGGATTATAGGTGCCCACCACCATGTCTGGCTAATTTTTGTATTTTTAGTAGAGACGGGGTTTTACCATCTTGCCCAGGCTGGTTGAACCCCTGACATAGTGATCCACCCGCCTCGGGCTCCCAAAGTGCTGGGATTACAGGCGAAAGCCACCACACCTGGCCTGAAAGGTCTTTTAACACTGAAAAAAACAAAACAAAACAAACAAAAAAAAGAAACCAAGACTTATTCAGCCACATCTCTAAATGAAACGTGTATCCCAGCAAACAATCATAGATGGCCTCCCTTATTAGGGACCTGGAGATCCTAGGCTATAGGAAATACATATCCTTTGCATTTGTATGCTTTAAATTTACAAAAGAATTTTTAGTTGTTTTGTTTTTTAACTCTCAACTGATTTTTTTTAAAAAAGATACAACTGATTGTTTGATCTGCTGCCTGCAAGATGTTTAGAATAGGCACACTATTCCCGTTTCAGAGGAGTAGGTTGAAGCCAGAGTCCCACACATCTAGTAAGTGACGGAGTTAATTGATGACTCTGAATTAGTGCATTTCCCTGTTTTCCTTGAAAGTAAACCTTTCCCCAGAGCTGTTGGAATAAAAGGCGTGGGGGTCTCTTTTTTGCTCTTCCTCTGCCTACCTGAAGCATATGTGAGGAGCTGGCTCTGTTTCCCTGGCTAGAACTTGGAGCAGAAAGTCCCGACCTGTGGCGTCAGCCCGGAAGTGGAAGCAGGGTCCTGTGGAGGAGGTGGTTCCAGATGTAGGGCCTCTGATTTCTTGCCTCTCAGCTCCCTCAGTTTCAGGATTTGCTACCACCTCCTAATTTCTAGGTAATGGCCTTGTAAAATTTTATAAATTGTATCATCAGGAGTGATGTGGGTAGGTTTTATGTCCCCACCCAAATCTCATCTTGAATTAGAATTCCCATAATCCCCAGGTGTCAAGGGAGCGACCAGGTGGAGGTAATTGAATCATAGGGGTGGTTTCCCCCATGCTGTACTCGTGATAGTGAGTGAGTTCTCACGAGATCTGATGGTTTTATAAGGGGCTCTTCCTCCTTTGCGCTCCTTTCTGTAGTCTGGTGAAGGTGTTTTTCTTCTGCTTCGCCTTCTGCTATGATTGCATGTTTTCTGTGAGGCCTCCTGAGCCATGCTGAACTGTGAGTCAATTAAACCTCTTTTCTTTATAAATTACCTAGTCTTAGATAATTCCTTACAGCAGTTTGAAAACAGACTAATACAAGGAGCCTAAACCTTGAGCACATTTTCTAATTTCTAGACCCTGGGTAACTGGCTCCTCTCTCCACATTTAGCCCCATGTGCATGGTCAGACCCTTAGCAGAGCCCTGGGCATGGGGCCAAGGAATTGCAGAAGATTCTGGCCCCAGGACAACTGTTAGATGATTTCAGAGAGCTAAAGACCACCACATATGTGCACCTCAAATAGTTTCAGGACACACAGGACCTGAAATACCACAGTATTTTATAGAGGACACAAAAAGGGGGCTTAGAAATTATTAAGCCTTCAGAAGAAGAGATGATAGGAGAGAAGTAACAGTGGAGATAATGAAGCATTTGTAAGATAATGATCTCAAAAAGTACAGATAGTACTTGCTGATTTCAAAAGCTTTCTCACCTATATTATTTCATGTAATTCTCAAAGTAATAGTCTAAAGCTGGGTGCTGTGACATGCACCTAAAGTCCCAGCTACCTAGGAGGCTGAAGTAGGAAGATCATTTGAGCCCAGAAGTTCTAGGCTGTCGTGCGCTATGAATAGCACCTGCACTCCAGCCTGGGCAGCACAGCAGGACCCTGTATCTTAAAAAAAAAAAAAAAAAATAGTAACAGCCTTGTGAAGTAGGCAGAGCAGACATTACCATGCCAGCGTAAAAGACAAAAAGCCTGAAGCTTGGGGTTGAGGTCTTCTGATCCCAAATCTAGCTCTCTGATTAAAATTAGGAGCAATATTGTATATACCACCACCAATTAAAAAAAAAAATCTAATGTCCCAATTACCTGATTCTGGTTTCTACCTGCTCAGTCTCCTGCAAATTCCCTCTTGATTGGTTCTGGGAGTCCCCAAGAGGTATTTCACATGTGTGCTCAGGAACAAGGCCACTCACAAGTTTTCCTTCTGAAGGCTTCCCTGGTTCTGGGGCGCTGATTAATGTCATACTGCCTTGGGTCACTGCCCAGACCCCACTGTTGACCATCACCTCCCTAGAGCAGTCCTCTTTCCTATAGCCACAGGCCCCGCCCTTTCTCTGGTAGCATTTGCTTCCATTCCCCAGGCTGTCAAGGATATTTGTGTGGCCTATGGCAGAACAGGAGAGAGTGGCTCTCTCTTCGTGGAATTACACTTGGTTAGAGGCTCCCAAAGCCGTGTTAACATGCTTCCAATGTGAGAGAGGTTAACTCAGACACCTAGGTTAGCTTTTATCTCTCCAAGGGGAGGGCTTGGGATGGATGCATTTAATAGCCATGCAATTCTGTAAAGTTCCACTCAGTATCTTTGTTCTGTGCTTTATTCCTACCCTCTCAGTCTCTGTCAGTCTCTTAATCAGTCAACTCAGGAACCAAATGGAGTAAAGTGCATATTTTGGGTGGATTCTTTGTTGCTCAAAACTGAGGAATCAAGCAGAGTTGGACAACTCATTGTTCCTTAATCTCTTAATGCTACTGTTTGGGTACAGAGGAACTCTTGTCTTAACCTGACACGTCAGTGTAGTTTGAAGTACTCGCAATCCAGTGACGAAGAAGATGGGCACAGTTCCTGCTGCCTTGGATGTTACAGTCTGAGAGGTCGATGGTAGCGTGCCTGCTTTCTTTAGGATGAATGTTTCGTGGGAAGCTTATCTAGATTATTCACTCTCCTCCCACTCCCCTACCTCTATCCTCCACCCACACTCCCAATTTACAAAAAAAAATTTTTCTAACTGAATTTTTATTTTTAGATAATTGCCAATTAATGTGCAGATGTAAGAAATATAGAAAGATCCTTTGTATTACTTATCCAGTTTCCTCCTGTGGTAAAATCTTGCAAAATTATAGAATAATATCACAACCGGGATATTGACATTGACACAGTCAAGATACAGAACAGGCCAGGCACAGTGGCTCATGCCTGTAATCCTGGCACTTTGGGAGGCTGAGATGGGAGGATGGCTTGAGCCCAGGAGGTCGAGGCTGCCGTGAGCCATGTTCACACCACTGCACCCAGGCTGGGTGACACGGCAAGACTTCGTTTCAAAAAAAAAAAAAAAAAGAAGAAAAGATACAGAACATTTCCATCACTACAAAGATACCTCATTTTGCTGTTTTATACCCACCTGCACCTCCCGCCTCACCACTCCATCCCTGATCCCTGGCAACCACTAACCTGTTTTCTATTTCTATAATTTTGTCATTTCAGGAATATTGCATTAGCTGAATCATACATCACGTGATGTTTTAGAATTTTTTTTTTGTTTTGTTTTTGTTTTAAACTCTGCATAATTTCCCAATTCTCTGGAGATTCATTGAAGTAGTTTTGTTTCTCGCTGAGTAGTATTCCCTGGTATGGATGTACATGTGTTCTTCCTTAATTTGGATACCATACTTGTATGAATACAGCCAAAGACTGCAAAGACACTTTAGTAGGCCCTGTCCTTGATTCCTTGTTTTTCTGTCAGTTAATATTCCCAGGTTCTTTTCAGGTGAATACTGAAATTTACATAGATATGCATCAAACTTTGTCTTGCTAGCTTCAGCCTGCCAGATACTTCTGCCACTTGAGTCTGTCACTTAACATACTAGGCACCTCTCCCAGTTTTGTGTCATCTGTGAGTGCGATAACATGTACTCTCAGAACAAATTTGATATGCAAGTATTGAAGAGGACAGGACACAGGCACAACTCGCCTTCAGACTAGTATAGTACACTTAAGCCTTTTTGGACTTAGTTGCTTAGTGAGTTAGGAAGCTGCCTGTGTTCCCACATCTTGCCCATGAGACCATTGTGAGAGCTTTGGAAAAATGTTTTGCTCAGATCCAGCTACAGTACATTACCTGTTTGGTAATTCTACCAAAAAAGAAAATCGGTGCTTGATGGCAGTTGCTCTTAATGATCTCCGGTTGATGTCTAGCATGTGGTGCCTGTTTGTAATATTACACCATCTGCCTCAAGCACTTAGCCTGACCTTTTTCTTATACTTCCTGCTCTGAACACAACCGAAACAATTATCTTTGTTGTCCTTAGGATTTTTACAAATCTCAGCTTTTTCTGAAACCATTATTTTGAGGTCTTTGTTGTATCTTTTGTGCTTTCTTTTAAAATCTGAGTGCCCTGGACAGCCAAATTATTAATTTCTCCATATTATTTTCTGCATGTACACACACACATACACACAAAGAAGATTGAATTATTTATGTTTATATTAACAAAACATTTAATTTTTACAATCTTCTAAGCCCCTTGAGATGTCTTGTCTTTTGGAGTTATTGACCACAGGATCATTCTTTTTTTGGTTTATTTTTATGAAATCCACTTTACTAAAGTTGAATATGTGATTAATTCTTCCTGGAATTCTCTTTCTTAACTACTAGGTTGGTGCAGAAAATCCCGCAATTAATTTTGCATCAACCTAATATATGGTCTTTAAGACAGCATGGCTACCTTTCACCACTCTCAAGAGGCCTAGTTAAGAAGTGAGCTTTGGAGTCATAAATCTAGGTTGGGCTTTTGGGTTCTTTATCACTAGCTACGTAACCTCTTTAACCCTCTGTTTCCTCATCTGTAAAATGTGAATAGTTTCATAGGATTGGGAGGATTAAAAAAGGTAATTCTCTGCATATAGTAAGTACTCAATAAATGTTAGCTTTTATAATTAAAGTATTAAAGTATTTATTACTGTGATCAAACATGTTAAGTGCTCAATAAGTGTAAGCTATTGTTATTTTATTTATTTGTATTTGTTTATTTTGAGACTGAGTCTCGCTCTATTCCCCAGCCTGGAGTGTAGTGGTGTGATCTTGGCTCACTACAACCTTGGCCTCTCAGGCTCAAGTGATCTTCCCACTTCAGGCTCCTGAGTAGCTGGGACCATAGGCACCTGCCACCACACCCAGCTAATTTTGGTAATTTTAGAAGAGATGGGGTTTCACCATATTATCCAGGCTGGTCTCGAACTCCTAGGCCCAAGCGATCTGCCTGCCTTGGCCTCCCAAAGTGTTGGGATTATAGGCATGAGTCACTGTGCCCAGCCAAAATTATTTAATTTTATTTATTTATTTGTTTATTTATTTATTTATTTATTTTTGAGACAGAGTCTCGTTCAGTCGCCCAGGCTGGAGTGCAGTGGCTCCATCTCGGCTCACTGCAAGCTCCGCCTCCTGGGTTCACACCATTCTCCTGCCTCAGCCTCCCTAGTAACTGGGACTACAGGTGCCTGACACCACATCCGGCTAACTTTTTTGTATTTTTAGTAGAGTAAGGATTTCACCATGTTAGCCAGGATGGTCTCAATCTCCTGACCTCGTGAGCCACCCGTCTCGGCCTCCCAAAGTGCTGGCATTACAGGCATGAGCCACCGCACCTGGCCCTTTTATTTTTATATGAAGTATCACATTCATTTCTTTATCCATGCTTAGCCCATATCTGAAATCATGTTTTGCTACCATACCTTTCTTATTTTCTCCAGAGATCAGCTGGAGACATTTACCATTATTGTTATTCTTTCTGTTTCAACACCCAAGATTCTCCATCATACTGGCTATGAGTTTTATCTAAATCTTTTCCTCTCTCCTCATCAAATGTTAATGTAAAGCCCTCTTGATCAGTTAATGAACCTCCTGTCAAACTCTCTTCCTGTTCTGTCTCTTGGCAAGAGCCCATTTCTCTATTATTATAAGCCATGGTCTAGGAAAATCAAACCTGTTTTTCAACTTGTTTATGAAGTGTGCACTTCCCTTTCAGTATTAAGGTCAATACTTCCGACTGGAATGTGAGATAAAATGACCTTCAGTGGATCGTAAGTGGATGACTGTTTGGCATTTTGTTTTTGATTTCACAGTCATCTGAGATACACACCCAAATTTCCTTGTGCTGTATTGTCCCTCTCTATGAGGGTCAGTGGCAGTGGGTAGTGGTCAACAGGCTTGGGGACTCTTGGCAGGCTCCTGTATGTTCCCGACACCTGTGTCAAAAAATCAACAAACCTCCTGAGATTCCTGCTGGGATCTTACTGCTCAACACCTTTTTCACCTGGCTGGCCTCCTTGCTGGCTCTTAAGTATGGGCATGGCTCTGCCTTGGGGTGTCTTTCACCAGATATGCGCCACTATCCTCAAAACCTCATCTACATGCCCATGTCCTATGTTTCAGTAAGGTCTGCCCTGACCACCCTAGTTAAAATTACAAGCTGCAGTGCTCTGATCCCACTGTATCATGTTGCCTATCTTCTTTACGCAGCTGAGTTTTTCTTCCCATAGCAAATATCACCCTCTAATATATTAAATCACTAACTTATTTATTATAGTTATTAGTTATTGTCTAATACTCCCACACACAAATTGGAATGCAAAATCCATGAGGCAGAGACCTATGTATCCTGGGCACTTAGACAGTTCCTAATACTTATAGATGTTCAGTAATTGTCTAATGATGGATTACAATAGGACCCACAACCTGCCTTTTTTATTTCCTTTATTAAGTAAAGTTAGACTTTTTCTAAGTATAAAATAAAATTGCTTGAAGTAAAAATTTGAAAAAAAATCATAGATAGTAAAAATAAAATTAAACAGAATCCTACCACTCAGAGGTAAATACTGATAGCCATTTAAGTACTCCTGAGCAAAAGGAACAAAGCTGGAGGCATCACATTACCTGATTTCAAATTATAGTACAAAGCACGAATAACCAAAACTGCACAGTACTGGCATAAAATGGGACACAGATGAACAGAATAGGGAATCCAGAAATAAATCATGCATTTACAGTCAACTCATTTTTGACAAAGTGTCAAGGACATACACTGGGGAAAGGACAGACTCTTCAATAAAAGGTGCTAACAGAACTGGATATCCACATGCAGAAGAATGAAACTAGACTCCTATCTCTTGCCATATGCAAAAATCAACTCCAAATAGATTAAAGACTTAACCTTAAAACCTGAAACTATGAAACTACTAGAAGAAAACATGGGGAAACACTCCAGGGCATTGGTCTGGCAAAGATTTTGAGTAAGGCCTAAAAAGCACAGGAAACCAAAACAAAAATGGACAAAGGGGATTGCATCAAGCTAAAAAGCTTCTTCATATCAAAGGAAATGATTTGCAAACTACCCATCTGACAAGAGATTAATAACTAGAATGTTAGGAGCTCAAATAATATCAAACAAACAGTCCTATTAAAAATGGGTAAAACAGCTGAATAGACATTTCTGAAAAGAAGACATACAAATCGCCAATGGGTATATGAAAAAATTCTCCACTAGTCATCAAAATAATGTCAATTAAAACTACAATAGGATATCATCTTACTCCAGTTTAAAGGGCTTTCCTCCAAAAAACAGGCAATAACAAATGCTGGAGAGGATGTGGGGAAAGGGGAACCTTCATACACTGTTCATGATAATGTAAAGTGGTACAGCTGCTGGAAAACAGTATGACGGGCTGGACGCAGTGGGTCATGCCTGTAATCCCAGCACTTTGGGAGAGCGAGGTGGGCAGATCATCAGAGGTCAGGAGTTTGAGATCAGTCTGTCCAACATGGTGAAACCCCATCTCTACTAAAAATACAAAAAAATTACCTGGGTGTGTTGGCAGGCACCTGTAATTCCAGATACTGGGGACGCAAAGGCAGGAGAATCACTTGAACCTGGGAGGTGGAGGTTGCAGTGAGCTAAGATCACACCATTGCACTCCAGCCTGGGCGACAGAGTGAGACTCTGTCTTAAAAACAGTATGATGATTCCTTGAAAAACTAAAAATAGAACTACCACATGATCCATCAACCCCAGTGTTGTATATATATCTGAAATAAAGGAAGTCAGTATATCAAGCAGATATCTGTACTCCCATGTTTATTGCAGCACTATCCTCAATAGCCAAGATATGGAATCAACCTAAGTGTCCATCAATGGATGAATGGATAAAGAAAATGTGATACATATACACAATGGAATATTATTCAGCCATAAAAGGAATGAAGTCCTGTCATTTGTAACAACATGGGTGGAACTGTAGGACATGATGTTAAGTGAAATGAGCCAAACACATAAAGCTAAAAATAAACAAACTCATAGAGATAGGGAGTAGAGGCCAGGCACGGTGGTGCATGCTTGTAATCCCAGCACTTTGGGAGGCCAAGGCAGGCAGATTGAGCCCAGGAGTTTAAGACCAGCTGCCTGGGCAACATGGTGAAACCCCATCTCTACAAAAAATATTAAAAAATTAGCCAGTGTGGTGTTGTGTGCATGTAGTCCCAGCTATTCAGGAGGGTGAGGTGGGAGGATCACTGAAGCCCAGGAGGTTGAGACTACAGTGAGCCAAGATCATGCCACTGCACTCCAACTTAGGCAACAGAGTGAGACCCTGTATGAAAAAAAGAGAGAGTGGAATGATGCTTACCAGAGGTTAGAAAGGGTGGTGGGGAGGAGGGATAAAGAGGGATTGGCTAATGGGTACAAATATACAGTTAGAAGGAATAATATCCAGTGATCATAGCATAATAGGGTGACTATAGTTAACAATCATTTATTACATATTTCAAAATAACTAAAAGAGTGAAACTGGAATGTTTCTAACACAAAGCTGGAACTACAGGCATGTGCCACCACGCCTGGCTAATTTTTTGTTTTTATGAGAGACAGGGTTTCGCCATGTTAGCCAGGCTGGTGTCAAACTCCTGACTTCAGGTGAACCACCTGCCTCGGCCTCTCAAAGTGTGAGATTACAGGTGTTAGAAACATTCCAGTTTCACTCTTTTAGTTATTTTGAAATAGTATTTGATAAAATTCAACAATCATTCATATAAACATTCTCAAACTAGGAGTAGAAACGAATTTTCCCAACCTGATAACTATCATTTAAGAATAATCTACAGCTAATATATTCATGTTGAAAACTGTTATCCCACTAAAATCGGGAATAAGTTGAAGGTTTCCATTCTCACCAGTTCTACTCAATTTTGTACTATACTGGAGGTCTGATATGGTTTGGCTCTGTGTCCCCACCAAATCTCATGTCGGATTGTAATTCCCAGTGTTGGAGGGGGGGCCTGATGGGAGGTGATTGGATCATAAAGCAGTTTCTCATGAATGGTTTAGGACCATTCTTTTAGTGCTGGTCTCATGATAATGATAATGAGTGAGTTCTCATGAGATCTGTTGTTTAAAAGAGTGTAACACTTCCCCCACCCAACTCTCTTCTTCCTACTTTTACCTTCTCCCTGGCTACTCTCCCTTCATGTTCTGCCATGATTTTAAGCTTCCTAAGGCCTCCCCAGAAGCAGACACTGGCATTATGTTTCCTGTACAGCCTGTAGAACCATGAGCCAATTAAACCTATTTTCTTATAAATTACCCAGTCTCAGGTATTGGTTTATAGCAATGTAAGAATGGCCTAATACAAGGTCCTAGCCTTGGAAAGGAAGAATTAAAACTTTTTATTCACAGATGATGTGGTCATTTATGTAGAAAATCATTAGAAATCAACAACAACAACAAAAAGCTACTAAAACCAATAAATAAGTTTTGCCAAGTTGCAGAATACAAAGTAATTTGGGATTTTTTGAAAATCAGGATTTTTGAAATCTGATAGAAAATCCTGATTTTCAAAAAATCCATTGTATTTCTATATATTTGCAATGAAAAACTGAAAATTAAAAAATAGAAAAAAGTGAAAATTAGTTTTAATGCCATCACCTGAGGTAACTTCTGCTTACATTTTGGTATTCTATTTTACACATGCATTGAATCATATGTATTCAGAATCATATGACACACATTCTTTAGTTGCTGTTTTCCCTACTAATCAATAGATCACATGTATTTTTCTCTTGTAGAACATGAATGCATATAATTAACATGGATATATCACAATGAAACCGATTAATTATCTCCCTACTCTAGCACTTTTAGGTTTAATTTTTTTTTATTTCTATAAAAATGAGAAACAACCTTATGCTGTATCTTTGTCTATAGTTATGGTAACTCACAGGATAAATTCTCCAAAGTGACATAACACATATTTTTTTTGTTTAGATGGAGTCTCACTCTGTCGCCCAGGCTGGAATGCAGTGGCTTATTCTCAGCTCACTGAAGCCTCCACCTCCCAGGTTCAGGCATTTCTCCTACCTCACCCTCCCCAGTAGCTGGGACTACAGGCATGTGCCACCATGCCCAGCTAATTTTTGTACTTTTAAAAATATTTATTTACTTTTATTATACTTTAAGTTATGGGATACATGTGCAGAACCTGCAGGTTTGTTACATAGGTATACACGTGCCATGGTGGTTTGCTGCACCCATCAACCCATCATCTACACTAGGTATTTCTCTTAGTGCTATCACTCCCTAGCCTCCTAACCCCCAACAGGCTCCCAGTGTGTGATGTTCCCCTCCCCATCTCCATGTGTTCTCATTGTTCAATTCCCACCTATCAGTAAGAACATGCGGTGTTTGGTTTTTTGTTCTTGTGTTAGTTTGCTGAGAATGATGTTTTCCAGCTTCATCCATGTCCGTGCAAAGGACATGAACTCATCCATTTTTATGGTTGCATAGTATTCCATGGTGTATATGTGACACATTTTCTTTATCCAGTCTATCACTGATGGGCATTTGGGTTGGTTCCAAGTCTTTGCTATTGTGAACAGTGCTTCAGTAATCATATGTGTGCATGTGTCTTTATAGTAGAATGATTTATAATCCTTTGGGTATAAACCTAGTAATGGGATTGCTGGGTCAAATGGTATTTCTGGTTCTAGATCCTTGAGGAATCACCACAATGTCTTCCACAATGGTTGAACTAATTTACACTCCCACCAACAGTGTAAAAGTGTTTTTATTTCTCCACATCCTCTCCAGCATCTGTTGTTTCCTGACTTTTTAACGATCACCATTCTAACTGGCATGAGATGGTATCTCATTGTGGTTTTGATTTTCATTTCTAATGACCAGTGATGATGAGCTGGTTTGTTGGCTGTATGTGTTCTTTTGAGAAGTGTCTGTTCATATCCTTTGCCCACTTTTTGGTGGGGTTTTTCTTTCTTGTAAGTTTGTTTAAGTTCTTTGTAGATTCTGGATATTAGCCCTTTGTCAGATGGATAGATTTCAGAATTTTTCTCCCATTTTGTAGGTTGCCTGTTCACTCTGATGATAGTTTCTTTTGCTGTGCAGAAGCTCTTTAGTTTAATTAGATTCCATTTGTCAATTTTGTCTTTTGTTACCATTGCTTTTGGTGTTTTAGTCATGAAGTCTTTGGCCATGCCTATGTCCTGATTGGTATTGCCTAGGTTTTCTTCTAGGGTCTTTATGGTTTAAGTCTTATGTTTAAGTCTTTAATCCATCTTGTGTTAATTTTTGTATAAGCTGTAAGAAAAGGGGTCCAGTTTCAGTTTTCTGCATATAGCTAGCCACTTTTCCCAACATCATTTATTAAATAGGAAATCCTTTCCCCATGGCTTGTTTTTGTCAGGTTTGTCAAAGATCAGATGGTTGTAGATATGTGGTGTTACTTCTGATGTCTCCATTCTGTTCCATTGGTGCATATATCTGCTGCGGTACCAGTACCATGCTGTTTTGATTACTGTAGCCTTGTGTAGTTTGAAGTCAGGTAGCATGATGCCTCCAGCTTTGTTCTTTTGGCTTAGGATTTTCTTTTCTATACAGGCTCTTTTTTGGTTCCATATGAAATTTAAAGTAGTTTTTTCTAGTTCTATGATGAAAGTCAATGTTAGCTTGATGGGGATAGCATTGAATCTGTAAATTACTTTGGGCAGTATGGCCATTTTCACGATATTGATTCTTCCTATCCATGATCATGGAATGTTTTTCCATTTGTTTGTGTCCTCTCTTATTTCCTTGAGCAGTGGTTTGCAGTTCTTCTTGAAGAGGTCCTTCACATCCCTTGTAAGTTGTATTCCCAGGTATTTTATTCTTTTTGTAGCAATTGTGAATTGGAATTCACTCATGATTTGGCTCTTTGTCTACTACTGGTGCATAGGAATGCTTGTGATTTTTGCACATTGATTTTGTATCCTGAGACTTTGCTGAAGTTGCTTATCAGCTTAAGGAGGTTTTGGACTGAGACAATGGGGTTTTCTAAATATACAATCATGCCATCTGCAAACAGAGGCAATCTGACTTTCTCTCTTCCTATTTGAATACCCTTTATTTCTTTCTCTTGCCTGACTGCCCTGGACAGATCTTCCAATACTATGTTGAATAGGAGTGTTAAGAGAGGGCATCCTTGTCTTGTGCCAGTTTTCAAAGGGAATGCTTCCAGCTTTTTCCCATTCAGTATGATATTGGCTGTGCATTTGTCATAAATAGTTCACATTATTTTGAGATATGTTCCATCAATACCTAGTTTATTGACAGTTTTAGCATGAAGGAGTATTGAATTTTATCAAAGGCTCTTTCTGCATCTATTGAGATAATCACGTGGTTTTTGTCAGTGGTTCTGTTAATGTGATGGATTACGTTTATTGATTTGCATATGTTGAACCAGCCTTGCTTCCCAGAGATGAAGCCGACTTGATGGTGGTGGATAAGCTTTTTGATGTGCTGCTGGATTCAGTTTGCCAGTATTTTATTGAGGATTTTCACATCAATGTTCATCAGGGATATTGGCCTGAAATTTTCTTTTTTGTTGTGTCTCTGCCAGGTTTTGGTAGCAGTATGATGCTGGCCTCATAAAATGAGTTAGGAAGGATTCCCTCTTTTTCTATTGTTTGGATTAGTTTCAGGAGGAATGGTACCAGCTCCTCTTTGTACCTCTGGTAGAATTAGGCTGTGAATCCGTTTGGTCCTGAACTTTTTTGGTTAGTAGGCTATTAATTACTGTCTCAATTTCAGAACTTGCTATTGGTCTATTCAGGGATTCAACTTCTTCCTGGTTTAGACGTGGGAGGGTGTATGTGGTCCAGGAATTTATCTATGTCTTCTAGATTTTCTGGTTTATTTGCATACAGATATTTATAGCATTCTCTGATGGTAGTTTGTATTTCTGTGGGATCGGTGGTGATCTCCCCTTTGTCATTTTTTATTGTGTCTACTTGATTCTTCTCTCTTTTCTTCTTTATTAGTCTTGCTAGCAGCCTATCTGTTTTGTTGATCTTTTCAAAAAACAAACTCCTGGATTCATTTATTTTTTGAAGGTTTTTTGTGTCTCTATCTCCTTCAGTTCTGCTCTGATCTTAGTTATTTCTTGCCTTCTGCTAGCTTTTGAATTTGTTTGCTCTTGCTTCTCTAGTTCTTTTTTTTTTTTTAATTATACTTTAAGTTCTAGGGTACATGTGCACAACGTGCAGGTTTGTTACATATGTATACATGTGCCATGTTGGTGTGCTGCACCCATTAATTCATCATTTACATTAGGTATATCTACTAATGCTATCACTTCTCCCCTCCTCCCCACAATAGGACCCGGTGTGTGATGATCCCCTTCATGTGTCCAAGTGATCTCATTGTTCAATTCCCACCAGTGAGTGAGAGCATGCGGTATTTGGTTTTCTGTTCTTGCAGTAGTTTGCTGAGAATGATGGTTTCCAGCTGCATCCATGTCCCTAGAAAGGACATCCTTTTTTATGGCTGCATAGTATTCCATGGTGTATATGTGCCGCATTTTCTTAATCCACTCTGTCACTGATGGACATTTGGGTTGATTCTAAATCTTTGCTATTGTGAATAGTGCCGCAATAAACATACATGTGCATGTGTCTTTATAGCAACATGACTTATAATCCTTTGGGTATATCCCCAGTAATGGGATGGCTGGGTCAAATGGTATTTCGAGTTCTAGATCCTTGAGGAATTGCCACACTGTTTTCCACAATGGTTGAACTAGTTTGCAGTCCCACCAACAGTGTAAAAGTGTTCTTATTTCTCCACATCCTCTCCAGCACCTGTTGTTTCCTGTTTTTTTAATGATTGCCATTCTAACTGGTGTGAGATGGTATTTCACTGTGGTTTTGATTTGCATTTCTCTGATGGCGAGTGATGATGAGCATTTTTTCATGTGTCTGTTGGCTGTATGAATGTCTTCTTTTGAGAAGTGTCTGTTCATATCCTTTGCTCACTTTTTGATGGAGTTGTTTGTTTTTTTCTTGTAAATTTGTTTGAGTTCTTTATAGGTTCTGGATATTAGCCCTTTGTCTGATGAGTAGATTGCAAAAATGTTCTCCCATTCTGTAGGTTGCCTGTTCACTCTGATGGTAGTTTCTTTTGCTGTGCAAGCTCTTTAGTTTAATTAGATCCCATTTGTCAATTTTGGCTTTTGTTGCTGTTGCTTCTGGTGTTTTAGACATGAAGTCCTTGCCCATGCCTATGTCCTGAATGGTATTACTTAGGTTTTCTTCTAGGGTTTTTATGGTTTTAGGTCTAACATTTTAGTCTCTAATCCATCTTGAATTAATTTTCATATAAGGAGTAAGGAAAGGATCCAGTTTCAGCTTTCTAGCCAATTTTCCCAGCACCATTTATTAAATAGCGAATCCTTTCCCCATTTCTTGTTTTTGTCAGGTTTGTCAAAGATCAGATGGCTGTAGATGTGTGGTATTATTTCTGAGGGCTCTGTTCTGTTCCATTGGTCTATATCTCTGTTTTGGTACGAGTACCATGCTGTTTTGGTTACTGTAGCCTTGTAGTATTGTTTGAAGTCAAGTGGCGTGATGTCTCCAGCTATGTTCTTTTGGCTTAGGATTGTCTTGGAAATGCGGGATCTTTTTTGGTTCCATGTGAACTTTAAAGTAGTTTTTTCCAATTCTGTGAAGAAAGTCATTGGTAGCTTAATGGGGATGGCATTGAATATATAAATTACGTTGGGCAGTATGGCCATTTTCGCAATATTGATTCTTCCTATCCATGAGCATGGTATGTTCTTCCATTTGTTTGTGTCCTCTTTTATTTCACTGAGCAGTGGTTTGTAGTTCTCCTTGAAGAGGTCCTTCACATCCCTTATAAGTTGGATTCCTATGTATTTTATTCTCTTTGAAGTAATTGTGAATGGGAGTTCATTCATGATTTGGCTCTCTGTTTGTCTGTTACTGGTGTATAAGAATGCTTGTGATTTTTGCACATTGACTTTGTATCCTGAGACTTTGCTGAAGTTGCTTATCAGCTTAAGGAGATTTTGGGCTGAGACAGTGGGATTTTCTAAATATACAATCATGTCATCTGCAAACAGGGACAATTTGACTTCTTCTTTTCCTAATTGAATATCCTTTATTTCTTTCTCTTGCCTGATTGACTTAGCCAGAACTTCCTACACTATGTTGAATAGGAGTGGTGAGAGAGGGCATCCCTGTCTTGTGCCAGTTTTCAAAGGGAATGCTTCCAGTTTTTCCCCATTCAGTATGATATTGGCTGTGGGTTTGTCATAAATAGCTCTTATTATTTTGAGATACGTTCCTTCAATACTGAATTTATTGAGAGTTTTTAGCATGAAGGGCTGTTGAATTTTGTCAAAGGCCTTTTCTGCATCTATTGAGATAATCAAGTGATTTTTGTCTTTGGTTCTGTTTATATGCTGGATTACATTTATTGATTTGCGTATGTTGAACCAGCCTTGCATCCCAGGGATGAAGCCCACTTGCTTATGGTGTATAAGCTTTTTGATGTGCTGCTGGATTCGGTTTGCCAGTATTTTATTGAGGATTTTTGCATCAATGTTTATCAGGGATATTGGTCTAAAATTCTCTTTTTTTGTTGTTATCTCTGTCAGGCTTTGGTATCAGGATGATGTTGGCCTCATAAAATGAGTTAGGGAGGATTCCCTCTTTTTCTATTGATTGGAATAGTTTCAGAAGGAATGGTACCAACTCCTCCTTGTACCTCTGGTAGAATCCGGCTGTTAATCCGTCTGGTCCTGGACTTTTTTTTGGTTGGTAGGCTATTAATTATTGCCTCAATTTCAGAGCCTGCTATTGGTCTATTCAGGGATTCAACTTCTTCCTGGTTTAGTCTTGGGAGAGTGTAAGTGTCCAGGAAATTATCCGTTTCTTCTAGGTTTTCTAGTTTATTTGCGTAGAGGTGTTTATAGTATTCTCTGATAGTAGTTTGTGTTTCTGTGGGGTCGGTGGTGATATCCCCTTTAGCATTTTTTATTGCATCTATTTGATTCTTCTCTCTTTTCTTCTTTATTAGTCTTGCTAGCAGTCTGTCAATTTTGTTGATCTTCTCAAAAAACCAGCTACTGGATTCATTGATTTTTTGGAGAGTTTTTGTGTCTCTATCTCCTTCAGTTCTGCTCTGATCTTAGTTATTTCTTGCCTTCTGCTAGCTTTTGAATGTGTTTGCTCTTGTTTCTCTAGTTCTTTTAATTGTGATGTTAGGGTGTCAATTTTAGATCTTTCCTACTTTCTCTTGTGGGCATTTAGTGCTATGAATTTCCCTCTACACACTGTTTTAAATGTGTCCCAGAGATTCTGGTATGTTGTATCTTTGTTCTCTTTGGTTTCAAAGAACATCTTTATTTCTGCCTTCATTTCATTATGTACCCAGTAGTCATTCAGGAGCAGGTTGTTCAGTTTCCATGTAGTCGAATGGTTTTGATTGAGTTTCTGAGTTGATTGAAGTCCTGAGTTCTAGTTTGATTGCACTGTGGTCTGAGAGACAGTTTGTTATAATTTCTGTTCTTTTACATTTGCTGAGGAGTGCTTTACTTCCAACTATGTGGTCAATTTTGGAATAAGTGCGATGTGGTGCTGAGAAGAATGTATATTCTGTTGATTTGGGGTGGAGAGTTCTATAGATGTCCATTAGGTCCACTTGGTGCAGAGCTGAGTTCAATTCCTGGATATCCTTGTTAACTTTCTGTCTTGTTGATCTGTCTAATGTTGACAGTGGGGTGTTAAAGTCTCCCATTATTATTGTATGGGAGTCTAAGTCTCTTTGTAAGTCTCTAAGGACTTGCTTTATGAATCTGGGTGCTCCTGTATTGGGTACATATATATTTAGGATAGTTAGCTCTTCCTGATGAATTGATCCCTTTACCATTATGTAATGGCCCTCTTTGTCTCCTTTGATCTTTGATGGTTTAAAGTCTCTTTTATCAGAGACTAGGATTGCAACCCCTCCTTTTAGTTTGTTTTCCATTTACTTGGTAGATCTTCCTCCATCCCTTTATTTTGAGACTACGTGTGTCTCTGCATGTGAGATGGGTCTCCTGAATACAGCCAGCTGATGGGTCTTGACTCTTTATCCAATTTGCCAGTCTGTATCTTTTAATTGGATCATTTAGTCCATTTACATTTAAGGTTAATATTGTTATGTGTGAACTTGATCCTGTCAGTATGATATTAGCTGGTTATTTTGCTCATTGGTTGATGCAGTTTCTTCCTAGCATCGATGGACTTTACATTTTGACATGTTTTTGCAATGGCTGGTACCTGTTGTTCCTTTCCATGTTTAGTGCTTCCTTCACAATCTCTTGTAGGGTAGGCTGGGTGGTGACAAAATCTCTAAGCATTTGCTTGTCTGTAAAGAATTGTATTTCTCCTTCACTTATGAAACTTAGTTTGGCTGGATATGAAATTCTGGGTTGAAAATTCTTTTCTTTAAGAATGTTGAATATTTGCATGCATTCTCTTCTGGCTTGGAGAGTTTCTGCCGAGAGATCTGCTGTTAGTCTGATGGGCTTTCCTTTGTGTGTAACCCGACCTTTCTCTCTGGCTGCCCTTAACATTTATTCCTTCATTTCAACTTTGGTGAATCTGACAATTACGTGTCTTGGAGTTGTTCTTCTCGAGGAGTATCTTTGTGGCATTCTCTGTATTTCCTGAATTTGAATGTTGTCCTGCCTTACTAGGTTGGGAAAGTTCTCTTGGATGATATGCTGCAGAGTGTTTTCCAACTTGGTTCTCTTGTCCCCATCACTTTCAGGCACACCAATCAGACATAGATTTGGTCTTTTCATATATTCCCATATTTCTTGGAGGCTTTGCTCATTTCTTTTTACTCTTTTTTCTCTAAACTTCTCTTCTTGCTTCATTTCATTCATTTGATCTTCAATCACTGATACTCTTTCTTCCAGTTGATTGAGTTGGTTACTGAAGTTTGTGCATTTGTCACGTAGTTCTCATGTTATGGTTTTCATCTCTATCAGTTCTTTTAAGGTCTTCTCTGCATTGATTATTCTAGTTATCCATTCATCCATTCTTTTTTCAAGGTTTTTAGTTTCTTTGTTCTGGCTACGTAGTTCCTCCTTTAGCTCTGAGAAGTTTGATCAACTGAAGCCTTCTTCTCTCAGTTCGTCAGAGTGATTCTCTGTCCAGCTTTGTTCCATTGCTGGTGATGAGCTGCATTCCTTTGGAGGGAGAGATGCACTCTGATTTTTTGAATTTCCAGCTTTTCTGCCCTGCTTTTTCCCTATCTTTGTGGTTTCATCTGCCTTTGGTCTTTGATGATGGTGATGTACTGATGGGATTTTGGTGTGGGTGTCCTTTCTGTTTGTTAGTTTTCCTTCTAACAGTCAGGACCCTCAGCTGCAGGTCTGTTGGAGTTTGCTTGAGGTCCACTCCAGACCCTGTTTGCCTGGGTATCAGCAGCGGAGGCTGCAGAAGGTAGAATATTGCTGAACAGCAGGTGTTGCTGTCTGATTCTTGCTCTGGAAGCTTCATCTCAGGGGTGTATCCCGCTGTGTGAGGTGTGAGGTGTTGGTCTGCACCTAGTGGGGGATGTCTCCCAGTTAGGGTATTCAGGGGTCAGGGACCCACTTGAGCAGGCAGTCTGTCTGTTCTCAAACCTCAACCTCCGTGCTGAGAGATCCACTGCTCTCTTCAAAGCTGTCAGACAGGGACATTTACACCTGCAGAGGTTTATGCTGCTGTTTCTTTAGCTATATACCCTGTCCCCAGAGGTGGAGTCTACAGAGGCAGGCAGTCCTCCTTGAGCTGCTGTGGGCTCCACCCAGTTCGAGCTTCCTGGCAGCTTTGTTTACCTACGTAAGCCTCAGCAATGGCGGGCACTCCTCCCCCAGCCTCGCTTCTGCCTTGCAGTTAGATCTCAGACTGCTGTGCTAGCAATGAGGGAGGCTCCGTGGGTGTGGGACTCTCTGGGCCAGGCATGGGATATAATCTCCTGGTGTGCCGTTTGCTAAGACCCTTGGTAAAGTGCAGTATTAGGGTGGGAGTTACCTGATTTTCCAGGTGTTGTGTGTCTCAGTTTCCCTTGGCTAGGGTAAGGAATTCCCTTCCCCCTTGTGCTTCCCCGGTGAGGTGATGCCTCGCCCTGCTTCAACTCTGGCTGCTCTGGCTGCACCCACTGACCGGTGCTAACTGTCCAACACGCCCCAGTGAGATAAACCCAGTACCTCAGTTGAAAATGCAGAAATCACCCGTCTTCTGTGTCGCTCATGCTGGAAGCTGGAGGCTGGAGCTGTTCCTATTTGGCCATCTTGGGCATCCCCCCTCTAGTTCTTTTAATTGTGATGTTAGGGTGTCAATTTTAGATCTTTCCTGCTTTCTTTTGTGGGCATTTAGTGCTATAAATTTCCCTCTAAACACTGCTTTGGCTGTATCCCAGAGATTCTGGTACATTGTGTCTTTGTTCTCATTGGTTTCAAATAACTTATTTCTGCCTTCATTTTGTTATTTACACAGGAGTCATTCAGGAGCAGGTTGTTCAGTTTCCATGTAGCTGTGCATTTTTGAGTGAGTTTCTTAATCCTGACTTCTAATTTGATGGCACTGTGGTCTGAGAGACTGTTATGATTTCCTTTCTTTTGCATTTGCTGAGGAGTGTTTTACTTCCAATTATGTGTTCAATTTTAGAATCAGTGCAATGTGGTGCTGAGAAGAATGTGTATTCTGTTGTTTTGGGATAGAGAGTTCTGTAGATGTCTATTAGGTCTGCTTGGTCCAGAGCTGAGTTCAAGTCCTGAATATCCTTGTTAATTTTCTGTCTCATTGATCTGTCTATTATTGACAGTGGGGTGTTAAAGTCTCCCACTAGTATTGTGTGGGAGTCTAAGTCTCTTTTTAGGTCTCTAAGAACTTGCTTTATTAATCTGAGTGTTCCTGTATTGGGTGCATATATATTTAGAATAGTTAGCTCTTCTTGTTGCATTGATTCCTTTACCATTTTGTAATGCCCTTCTTTGTCTCCTTTGATCTTTGTTGGTTTAAAGTCTGTTTTATCAGAGACTAGGATTGCAACCCCTAGTTTTTTATGTTTGTCATTTGCTTGGTAGATATTCCTCCATCCCTTTATTTTGAGCCTATGTGTGTCTTTGCATGTGAGATGGGTCTCCTGAATACAGCACACTGATGGGTCTTGAGTCTTTGTCCAATTTGCCAGTCTGTGTCTTTTAATTGGTGCATTTAGCCCATTTACATTTAAGGTTAATATTGTCATGTGTGAATTTGATCCCATCATTGTGATGCTAGCTGGTTATTTTGCCTGTTAGTTGATGCAGTTTCTTCATAGTGCTGAGGGTCTTTACAATTTGGCATGTTTTTACAGTGGCTGGTACCGGTTTTTCCTTTCCATGTTTAGTGCTTCCTTCAGGAGCTCTTATAAGGTATCCCTAGTGGTGACACAATCTCTCAGCATTTGCTTATCTGTAAAGGATTTTATTTCTCCTTTGCTTATGAAGCTTAGTTTGACTGGATATGAAATTCTGGGTTGAAAATTCATTTCTTTAAGAATGTTGAATATTGTCCCCCACTCTTTTCTGGCTTTTGGGATTTCTGCAGAGAGATCTGCTGTTAGTCTGATGGGCTTCCCTTTGTGGGTAACCTGACTTTTCTGTCTGGCTGCACTTAACATTTTTTCCTTCATTTCAATCTTGGTGAATCTGACAATTATGTGTCTTGGGGATGCTCTTCTTGAAGAGTATCTTTGTGGTCTCTGTATTTCCTGAATTTGAATGTTGACCTGTCTTGCTAGGTTGGGGAAGTTCTCCTGGATAATATCCTGTAGAGTGTTTTCCAAGTTGGTTCCATTCTCCCCGTAACTTTCAGGTACACCAATCAAACATAGATTTGGTCTTTTCACATAGCCCCATATTTCTTAGAGGCTTTGTTTGTTCCTTTTCGTTCTTTTTTCTTTCATCTTGTCTTCACACTTTATTTCATTAAGTTGATCTTCAATCTCTGATATCCTTTCTTCTGCTTGATCGATTCTGCTATTGATACTTGTGTATGCTTCACGAAGTTCTCATGTTCTGTTTTCAGATCCATCAGGTCATTTATGTTCTACACTAAACTGGTTATTTTAGTTAGCAATTCCTCTAACCTTTTTTCAAGGTTCTTAGCTTCCTTGCATTGGGTTAGAACATGCTCCTTTAGCTCAAAGGAGTTTGTTATTACGCACCTTCTGAAACCTCCTTCTATCAATTTGTCAAACTCATTCTCCATCCAGTTTTGTTCCCTTGCTGGCAAGGAGTTGTGATCCTTTGGAGGAGAAGAGGTATTCTGGTTTTTGGAATTTTCAGCCTTTTTGCACTGGTTTTTTCCCTTCTTTGTGGATTTATCTACCTTTTGTCTTTGATGTTGTACCTTTGAATGGGGTTTCTGAGTGGACATCCTTTTTGTTGATGTTGATGCTATTCCTTTCTGTTTGTTAGTTTTCCTTCTAATAGTCGGACCCCTCTGCTACAGGTCTGCTGGAGTTTTCTGGAGGTCCACTCCAGATACTGTTTGCCTGGGTATCACCAGTGGAGGCTGCAGAACAGCAAAGACTGCTGCCTGTTCCTTCCTCTAGAAGCTTCATCCCAGAGGAATACCTGCTAGCTGCCAGCCAGAGCTCTCCCGTATGAGGTGTCTGTTGACCCCTTCTGGGATGTGTCCCAGTCAGGAGGCACAGGGGTCAGGGTCTCACTTGAGGTGGCAGTCTGTCCCTTAGTAGAGCTCGAGTGCTGTGCTAGGAGATCCGCTGCTCTCTTCAGAGCTGGCAGGCAGGGACATTTAAGCCTGCTGAAGCTGCTCCCACAGTTGCCCCTTCCCCAAGGTGCTCTGTCCCAGGGAGATAGGGATTTTATCTATAAGCCCCTGACTGGGGTCGCCGCCTCTTTTTTCAGAGATCCCCTGCCCAGAAAGGAGGAATCTAGAGGCAGTCTGGCTACAGTGACTTTGCTGAACTGAGTGGAGTCCACCCAGTTCGAACTTCCCAGCATCTTTGTTTAAACCATGAGGGGAAAACTGCCTATTGAAGCCTCAGTAATGGTGGACACCCCTTCCTCCAGTAAACTGGAGCATCCCAGGTCGACTTTAGACTGCTGTGCTGGCAGTGAGAATTTCAAGCCAGTGGATCTTAGTTTGCTGGGCTCCATGGGGGTGGGATCTGCTGAGCTACACCACTCGGTTCCCTGGCTTCAGCCCCCTTTCCAGGGGAGTGAATGGTTCTGTCTCGCTGGCATTTCAGGTGCCACTGGGGTATGAAAAAAACAAAAACAAAAACAAAAAAACAACTCCTGCAGCTAGCTTGGTGTCTGCCCAAACAGCTGCCCAGTTTTGTGCTTGAAACCCAGGCCCTGGTGGCATAGGCACCTGAGGGAATCTCCTGGTCTGTGGATTGCAAAGACTATGGGAGAAGCATAGTATCTGGGCTGGAATGCACCATCCCTCAGGGCTCAGTCCTTCATGGCTTCCCTTGGCTAGGGTAGACAGTTCCTCAACCCCTTGCACTTCCCAGGTGAGGTGATGCCCCACCCTGCTTCCGCCCACCCTCCATGGGCTGCACCCACTGTCTAACCAGCCCCAGTGAGATAAGCCAGGTACCTCAGTTGGAAATGCAGAAGTCACCCACCTTCTGTGTTGATTTCGCTGGGAGCTGCATGCCAGAGCTGTTCCTAGTCCTCCATCTTGCCAGCCCAGTCCTAATTTTTGTATTTTTAGTAGAGATGGAGTTTCATCATGTTGACCAGGCTGGTCTTCAACTCCTGATGTTAGGTGATCCGCCTGCCTTGGCCTCCCAAAGTGCTGGGATTACAGGCATGAGCCACTGCGCCTGACCCATGACACACATTTTTAAGGGTTTTGCTGTTTACTGCTCTCCTTCCTTTCATAAGTTTATATGGAGTTAAAATTCTATGATCAGTGTAAGAGAGTGTGTTCCCCTTACACTTTTCAAACTACATATTTCCATTGTGAGTAATCCTTTTTACAGATCATCTCAACTGGCACTCAAATCAATATTTGTCCAGTCCTGCCCTTCCTTGTCCTATGTATATAGGACACACTGCTCCTAGCAAGAAAGTTCACACCCAACAGAAGTTTTTTTGTTTGAACCTAAAAATAAAATGCTGATGGTGATTAATTCATGAAATCTTAATTTTATTCAAATTATATTAGACTATCCTAAAGGAAAAGAGAACAAAGGCAAAATATTTTTTACCTCAACCCATTGTCATATAGATAATCTTCAACTTACTTTCATTTATTTATTTATTTATTTATTTTTAGTAGAGATGGGGTTTCACTGTGTTTGCCAGGCTGGTCTCAAACTCATTACCTCAAATGATCCACCCACCTCGGCCTCCCGAAGTGCTGGGATTACAGGTGTGAGCCACCATGCCCAACTGATAAACTTCAACTTTCAATCTGCTGATCTACTTGTACATTTGCAATTCTTCAGAAATGCGACATGGCTGATATTTTACCTCCTTTGAAGAAATTTAAACTTCTTGAGGTCAGAAGCCATTCTTCTATACCTTTTATAGAATAAGTTAGAGAACCATAAGATGGTAGACCTGGAAGTCGCCTCTGTATTTCTCTAGTCTGAATTTTTCTACAGATGGGGAAAATGGGTCCCAGAAAGGTGGAAGAACTTACCCATGATCAGGAGCTATTTAGAGGCCACCAGGTATTAGAACCTGTGTAACCTGACTCCTCTTTCAATGCTCTTAGCAGTGCCTGCCCTCAAAGGTAAATCTATGAAGAAAAGAGAACACTGCTTGTCTTATTTAGAGTAGGTTAATAAAAAGTGCTTCTCCGAATCATTCTGAATCTATTAGCTAGACTCATACAATGTTTGCAAGACTTGAATGAAATGTCCATTTCCAAGTGGTATGGCTTTCTCATGCATCACTGGAAGGGATTATTCATAAATGAACTCTCAGGAAATGGTATGGTTCATCCACCATAAGGAGTTACTGAATATCAACCAATTAAATCTTGGAGTCTGTTCCATCCAAGGACAATCATTTTGGGTTTGTTGTGTTCGTGTTGTAGATCAAACCTTTTATCCAATCTTCTGTTGGCTGGTATGTGCTCACAACTCACCATCCATCCAAGGCAGATAAATACTTTGGAACATAAGAAAAACATATTTAGTTTATTTGCATCCTCTTTTTAAATGACTTTTTTCATGAACTATAAGCATTCAGATTAATAAAATAAAGGTTTTAAATGGGGATGTACAATTAAGAAAGAGAAAACTAATTTCCAGACACCATAAGAGGCAAAGCAGTAGCTGGGATTAAATATAAAACTTGACTAAGACTATGGTAGTCATAGAAAGAGATTAAGAAAGGGAAAAGAAACAAAAAGGAAGAAAGAAAAAGAGACAGAAGGATTGATATGGAATAATTCTCATTATCTAAGAGGAGGAGGTCTTAAGCAATATCAGGTTCTCTATATCAACCTCACAGTGAACAAAAAAGTTGAATTCATAAGGTTAGTTCTCATGACAATTTTTTATAAAAGCCAACCCCTCTACACAAAAACATAAATATAGTAAAGGCATTTATTTGAGATGGTAAGGTAATGAGGTTCAAGTTTATAGATATTTGGTAGTCCAGGCTAATCTGACAATAAAAGTTAAAATATTTAGAGGTATAGATAGATATCATGTTTCTCAGACTCTTAACTAAATGCTTAATAAATATAATAACTTCAGCTAGGTATGACTTGAGAGTTGAAGTTAGACTTCCAGGAAGCTGTTCTATTTTGCTAATTAAAGACAAATGTATATGCTTGGGAAAATAGATAAATGAGTGGAAGGACATGTGTTATAGCAACAAAGGAACCTACCAATAATCTGATGTGGAAGGAAATCATGCTTCCTCTAAATACAGGTGACCCGCTAGGATCTGTGCTTAATGAAAACTCCAAAATTTGCTAGAATGGCATGAATATTTCAAGTTGAGCCATCACAGCTTGGGCAAAACATTTTTAAGACTTGTGTGGAATGTCTACTTCCAAGTAGCATGACTTCCTCATGGGCCACTATAATGAATTAGACTTAAATGAACTCTCAGGAAATTGTATGATTCATCCACTATAAAGAATTATTGGATATCAAGCAATTAAATCTTGGAATCTGTCCCATGCAAGGACAATAATTTTTGTTTTGTTGTAGTTAGTGTTTAGCTCTTTTTCCTGGTTAGTGTAATAAAACCATGCTGTCTGCATGTACACTTGGGCTGTCCACTTAAAACTGGGACCTGATACTTCTAAAAAACTGTTCTTGCCTTGCTGATTTTGGCAGTGGAGTTAGAATGCAAATTTTGTAGCGCTCTCTGGGAACCTACATGGAATTCTTTTACAGCTTAATTCACGACCAGTGAATAGGAGGGATACATTCTTCCTATTAGCTAGACTTGTGAAATATTTTTAAAGGATGTTTTGATTGATTGGTTGCTTCATTGTGTTAACTGGGTGGCGCCTCTCCAGAAACAGTAGGTTCTGAGGCATCTTTTACATAAAAATCACAACAGGTCACTCTGCAGTCAAAAAATCTTTCATGCCAGACGTAGTGGTTCATGCCTGTAATCCAAGCACTTGGGGAAGTAGAGGCGAGTGGATCACTTGAGACCAGGAGTTTGAGACCAGCCTGGCAAACATGGTAAACCCCCTCTCTGTTAAAAATACAAAAAGTAGCCAGGTGTGATGGCGCATGCCTGTAATAGCAGCTGCTTGGGAGGCTGAGGCACAAGAATCAATTGAACCCCGGAGGCAGAGGTTGCAGTGAGCCAACATCATACCATTGTACTACACCTGGGCACAGATTGAGATTCTATCTCAAAAAGAAATATGTGTGTGTGTGTGTGTGTGTGTGTGTGTGTGTGTGTGTGTGTATTTCATATCCTTACCTCACTCTTAGGTGAAATCTAAAGTCTTCAACATGATCCGTTAGGCCTATGTGATCTGGCTCTGCCTCAGTCTCCAGCCACCCACCTTTGCTATACAGGTTGAGGATCCTTAACCTTAAAATACAAAATACAAAATGCTTCAAAATTCAAAACTTTTTGAATGCTGACAAGGTACCATAAATAGAAAATTCCACACTTGACCTTATATGATGGGTTGCAGTCAAAACACAGTCAAAATTTGTTTCATGCACAAAATTATTTAAAATATTGTATAAAATTACCTTCAGTCTATGTGTATATGGGATACTTGGAACATAAATGAATTTTGTGTTTAGATTTACTATGGATATGCAAATATTCCAAAATTCAAAAAAAAGTCCCAAATTTGAAACACTTCTCGTCCCATTTTGGACAAGGGATAATCAACCTGTACTAGACTTTCTTATCTGCTTTTCCACCACGAGGCTTTTACCCCAACTATTCCTGCTGTCTGAAATGTTCAACATCTGGATAGTTCTTTCTTGTCTTCTATGTCTCAAGTTAAATGTTCCTTCCTAACCCCCTCCAATCCCAAATTAGATTCTCTAAATATGCTCTGTTACAGTGCCCTGCACATTTTCTTTGTAGTATCTACCACTGTTTTCAATTATGGCATTTATTTGAATAATTATAGCTTATCAGTGAAAGACAAGTTCCAGGATTTCAGAGACCTGTTTGTTCTGCTCAATGCCGAATGCTCAGGTGACAGGAATTTAGCATCTCCTGAATGGTTGGAGGTTTACAGTGTCAGGGCATTGGCTTTCCTGATTTTGGTCGGTCCAGTAGGCATTGTGCTTAAAATATTGTTCTGTTTTATTTTGTTTTATGGAGTAGGTTCTTTCCCCGCCCCCCCCCCCCCCCCCCCGATACGGAGTCTCGCTCTGTCGCCCAGGCTGGAGTGCAGTAGTGCAATCTCGGCTCACTGCAACCTCCGCCTCCCGGTTTCAAGTGATTCTCCTACCTCAGCCTCTCGAGTAGCTGGGACTACAGGCACATGCCACCAAGCCTGGCTAATTTTTTGTATTTTTAGTATAGACAGGGTTTCACTGTGTTAGCCAGGATGGTCTCGATCTCCTGACCTCGTGATCCGCCTGCCTTGGTCTTCCAAAGTGCTAAGATTACAGGTGTGAGCCACTGTGCCTGGCATCAGTTTAAGACAAATGGGATAGCAGACATTCTTTCCTTTCCGGCACTCCCTCTACCATGCCATCATGGGGAAACATCTTCTTCCATGGACAGTGGGAAAGGGCGCTCACTCTGCAGAGAGGACAGATGGGAGCCCAGGTGCATGATCCAGGGCAGCATCTTCTTAGCTCAGAGGAGGGGTTGAGCTGTTATGGAAGGCCAGGTAGAGTCAGGACCCAGTCACCAAAAACCTGTATCATCTGGGTGCCACCCATGCCAGAAGCAGTTAGCAGTAGCCACCTGCCCTTTCTCCCCTGGGGCAGCTATGGGCTGACACCTGAATTCTCCCTAGAGCCTCTAGACCTGAGGCCACCCTCAAGAGCAGTGTCCTCTGAGGGGAAGAAGTGACCACATGGTACAGAAGCCTCGTGATGGCCTGTAATCAGTTTTTACACTAAAGGAAAAAGTAGTTTAACCTAAGGTCTTCCTACTTCTTCATCCACCAAGGCTGAAAAAGTAAATATTATTTTATTATGGGTTTAAGTTGACCTAGAAGAAAGGAGAACCAAAAATACTGTATCCTTGTGGGAGGTATTGTATGCCAAGAGGAGCCAGGGCAGGTGGTGTAGTAAAAGCACAGGGCCAAAGAGTCAGGAGGTTTGAGTTGGAGTCTTTGGTTCAGGCCTCATCAGCTTAGTCACTTCCCCACTCTGGGGTCCTCAATTTCCTCATTTTGAAATGAGGGGCCTGAGTGAGATAACAACTAAGATCCCTGCTGAGTTAACACAATGTTATTTTAGAAGAGAGAAAGAAGGGATGGAAGGAGAAAAAAAAATGGAGGAAAGAAGGAATGAAGAAAATCAGAAGGAAGGAAGGATGGAAGGAAGGTGGGATAACTTCTAATATCAGAAAGTAGGGTAGTAGAATAGAATTAATTTAACTGTAAGTGACAGGAAACTCTAAATAACAGGGACAAGCAAGTTTGAGGCTTATTTTTCTTTCACATGGAAGTCTAGAGATTGGCTAAAAGGGAGGGTCAGGGACCCAAGTTACTTCTATCTTGTTACTCTGCCCAGCATGGCTTCCATTGCCAAGTTTGTATCATGATCCAAGCTGTTGGCCAGCCATCTACTTCCACTCCATTGATGAGAACTTAGTCTTGTGGCCACGCTGGCCTGCAAGGGGATCTATCATATGTAGTTTTTGTTCTGGTTAGCCATGGGGCTCCTGCTGAGGAGTAGGAGGAAGACAGATATTAGGGGATGTATAACAGGCCCTGCTAGAGTGGGCTTCCCAGGAAGGGTCAATTATGGAGATGTCCAAAAATTGTAGAGCAGAATATCAGTACTGTAAATGGAATCAAGATCATTTAGAATCTGCCTGTTTAATAGTTTGGGCAAAATATAGGGCAAATGGAGCAATTAGCTTACTCCACATCTCAGGGAAAGGGAGAGGCTTTGGTTTTGTACAGAGGGGAAGTCATGGTCAACAAAGGAAGGGAAAACAGACTCTTAGGGTCTTCTGTAGACTTAGGAGGCAGGACAACATAAAAGAGTATGCAAGGAAGGAAAAAAAATTAAATAAAAATAAAATGAATGGATGAACAAGATTCCCACTGTCCCTACTTACTATCCAGTTAAATTTTTTTTTAATTAAAAAAAAGAAGACTATGTAAGGAAACAATGAACTTTGGCCCTTTAACAGAAAGAATCCAGAATCAAAAAACTTTAAATAAGACTGAGGGAAAATTAAAGTAGCCAAAGCAATACTCCAACTAAGCCAGATGCCTAGAATTTGCTTTCTTATTGTAGCCTATACCTAAGATTCCTTGTGTTATCATTTCTGTGTCTGAGATTGCTGGAGAGTCACAAAAGAGAAGGAGGTTAGAAAAACTAAGGCCTTTAGTCTCATGGTTGTAGCCCAAAGAGGGCATCCCTGCCTTCCTTCCCCACCTTCCACAAGCTATGAAAAAAAGTGGAGGAGCCGGTGCCCAGGAAGCTAGGAGATGACAAGTGAAACTTGCAGCAGGGAAGAGAGGGCCTGACACCCCACCACGTGCTCATCTGTTAGGAAATTTCAGCTCCCTTACATATACTTCTGCATTAGGAGGGAGACACCCAAACCAACAACCCAGGCAGAGGAAAGAGAGTAAAGCCACTTGAGAGAGGCCCATCTTCACCATTCAACTGTGTCTTCTGACCATGGTCACATCCTCACCCTCCTCTCTCAGTCCTTTATAACTTCAGAGAGGAAATTGCACAGAAAAAAGAAAAAAGACAAAGACAGGTAAATATGTTAGTTAAGGTATGTGAGCTGCTGTAACAGCATAACACAATAAAAGTTTGTTTCTGTCCCACCAGTCTAATGCGTGGGAAGGATAGGGGAATCCAGGGAGCCATAGCTCTGCCATCTTCAACACATGACTGCCAGCGTTGCCCTGAGCATCAGCATCCCACAGGCAGATGGGGAAAGAGCTTGTGAGGTTGCAAGTGGGAGGCTTTTATCACAAACCTGGAGGTGGCACACATCACTTCTGCTCAGATTCCACGGGTCAGAACTCAAGCGTGTGACCACATTTAACTCAAGGGAGACTAGAAGCTGTGAAATACATGTTTGCTCAGGAAGAAGAGGGAATGAGTTTGTGATCAGTCAGCAGCCTCAGCCTTAGTGGACATGAGAGGGCAGGTAGAAAATTCGGGAGTGATCTGTACCCATGGGGTAGTGAGGGTGCAAATCTAATTTTGCCTAAAAAAAGTATTTCAGACCACAGACTCAATTAGAAAATAGAAGGTTACACTGGTTAGTCCTCCTTCACAAATCTTTGCTTTGTTTCCCTTAGTCCCTTGCATCATGACCCCAGTGTTCAGCTCAGATCCGATTATCTCAGAGAGTTAGTGCACTGTGATAAACAGCCAGAGTCTTAGGGTTGCTAAGAATGCCAGTAATTATCAGGCACATCTAAAAGATTTGTGAAAACCTCTGTACAGTTGCTGCTAATACTTGAATACTTTCTGCTTGAATACTTTCTATCCTGGAGAACTTTTTATCTTAAAAGACAACCTAAGCCATTAATTTACTAATTAAATGTGTTTTTTTTTTTTTGAATGCGTACCCTCCACCAGGCACTGGGAATACAAGGTCACAAAAACCTAGATCCAGTTCTTAAGAATATCACAGTTTTGTACAATTTCTCTACTGTTTATGTTTATTACATTGGGCCACAGTTCTGCTTCTGCTGATGGTACTTCTCATTACGCTCCATTGCAGAGGTTGCCCAGGTATCTGAGTGAATTCCAAGCACAATACAGTAATCCTCTCTCAGACCCCAATCAACCTCACCCTAATTACCCCTCGAATCACCCTAATTATCCCTAGAAAAGTCAATCCTGGCTCCCATGCCACATTTGAAAATTGCCTACATGGCATTTTCCAAACCTGCTTATCCTCAGAGGACTTTTTGGAATCAGTCATTTGTCTAGTTACCAAATTACTTCTCCTCTGCCTTTCCAGTTTGGTTTTCTAAATTCTGCCTCTGGGTCCATTTCAAAACCTGTAATTGGATCTTTCAGGGGCTGAGCCTGCTGCGAAATGTCTCAGTGCCCTTGTTCATATTCATCTTGGAAAATCCACCCATCAGAACTCATTTTATGTGGCAAGATATGCCCATGCTTTTCATTTCAAAACCACTGCAGGGGCTGCATCTGAAGAATGGCCACCCATCTCACAGCCGCCTCCCACTTTGTGTTGCTAATTCAAAATATAATCTGTGCCTGGAAATCATGGGGGCTTTCAAAATTGTTTTAGAAGATATTCTAATGATGAGTTGCAAACCCTCAGGATCCTCTTCCCTGACTCCCCATGTCCCACTCCCTCACTTTAGCTCAGCCTGCATATGATCTTCCAATCTTTGCTCTTGGCCCTGCCACTAGGAATTCTTCCCTGTTCAGTCTACCAAACTCTGCTTTAAAGTTGGCATTTGCGGGTTGGTAAGCAAAAGTTATTCCTAAATGTCCCTATTTCAACATTTAGGCAAAGCCCAGTATGGTTTTTAAACTCTACTTACTTCCTTCTACTGGGCTTTTCCTGTTGTAAGTGGCCCTGAAAGGTTTTAATGACATGAGGAAACCAGCAGGAGCACCAGCAAGTGACAGATGCCCCTGGGCACCTGGTGTGCAATATCCCACTTAGTCCTCCCCACCATCCTGTGAGGCTGTCTCTATCGTCCCAAGGCTGCATGTGAGGAAGTGAAGCAGAAACAGGTCAAGTAACTTGTTTGATGTCACCAAGCTGGCAAGTGGAATTCAAATTCACATAGGCCTGACTCCAAAGCCAGAGCTCTTTCTACCACTCCAGTGAACTAACATCCTTATTTGAAGGTTGGAACTAGTAAGGCATATAATCAGGGACAAGGCAATTAAGCACCTCTGAACCTGGGGTTTCTTCACAAATGAAGGTGGACTAGATGAATGCTAAGGTCCCTCTCCCTAAAATTCTCTCTTTCTATTGATCTAGGGCTAGTGGACTCTGGAGGGAGAACTCACACCAATCTCAAGCAACAGCAGCAGGTATAGTATCAACAATAAACATTTATTTAGTGCCCATGCTACATAAGACAAATTATAGCTTTATTTTAATTATTCTAACAAGTCTGTAAAAGCCTGATTATTATCCTCCTTTTTATAGATGAGGAGACCAAGGCTCAGAGTAACATACCCAAAGTCACACAGTTAATAAGAAGCAAACCCAGGAATGTCTGACTTTTAAGTTCACACTCCCGTGTCCACCACTTTATATTTGTAGGGAAGGTGGGGAGAGGATGGAGGGCAGGTATTATAAGATATGGTCATTTAAGGCCAGAGAATTACCTTACAGAGTGGTCACCTGGCAGAGTGGTCAGAGGTAAGTCAGTTGAGATGAGAAGAGGTGCTTAGAACAGGTAATTAAAGCCCTGTTCTAGTCTCTCTCACTAGACTTTACTCCCAACCATAGGCAGATGTGCTACTTATTTCCACACATGGAGTCCTGCCCTGGAGGAAGCTTTGCCTAAGAGAGCTTGGCTTGGCATCCAGTCTTGCTCATGGAGACCGCTATCTTCTAAGTCAATAAACCTTTTGTGCACCACCCCACAAGCCCCCGCCATCTCATACTTGTCTTGCCTCTCCGGACTTTAGCCTAGGTGACTTACAGAAATGCCGGACTTGCAGCCCAAGCCCTGTCATGCACAGCACTTTTCTGGGGCTGCTTCAAGTCTTGGTGTATACTAGATAAGGCTTGCTGGAGTATGATATCACCTGCTGTAATGGAAAGGAACAATCAGTGGTGAAAAAAAAAATAAGGCTTGAAAAATAAACAAGGGTCCATGCCTGGTTATTCCAAGGTCAAGCCGGGTTTGCAAAGCAGATGCCCAACCTGATGGAGCACAAGCATGGGCTTTGGAACCAGATAGATCTGGATAAGATATGGCTAGCCCCCATTTCTGGCTTCAACTTAGAGTGTCAGTCAGTAAAATGAGGATGACTGGAACCTTGTAGGGTGGTTGTAAACATGGAAAACATGCACGATGCTTTAAGCACTTTGGAGAGACAGAGAGGAGGCAAGTCCTGTTACCATTAGTGTTAAGGAAATAGCATGAAAAAGCCTTTTCCCTGCTTTGAGTGCTCAAGCAAGGATCACCATTTTTCACACTGTTTTGCTTCTCCAGAAACTGGGATGTGGCTATTTGATGAGTAACACCAACAATACCCACTGAACACTAATGTTCAGAAGGTAGCCAGTCTCTGGAATTGAAAACCAGCTCCTGGAGGCTGCTGGAACACACCACTCAGAGCCTTAATGAAGGGGTCTTACAGCTTTTTAAAATTTTTATTTATTTATTGTTTTTTATTATTATTATTATTTAGAGATGGAGTCTTGCTCTGTCTCTCAGGCTGGAGTGCAGTGGCACCATCTCGGCTCACTGCAAGTTCTGCCTCCTGGGTTCACGCTGTTCTCCTGCCTCAGCCTCCCGAGTAGCTGGGACTACAGGTGCCCACCACCACGCCTGGCTAATTTTTTGTATTTTTAGTGGAGATGGGGTTTCATGGTGTTAGCCAGGATGGTCTCGATCTCCTGACCTTGTGATCCGCCTGCCTCAGACTCCCAAAGTGCTGGGATTACAGGCATGAGCCACCGCGCCCGGCCAGGGGTCTTACAGCTTTTTACATACGGAATTTTCAAAACTCACCTTTTTTCACTTCAAAATGGAGGTGTGATAACTGCCTGAATGTGATTATTATATAAGAAAATGAAGGAATATAGGCTAAAACCAGTAAAGAGGAAGGACAGGTCAGACATAGTAAAAATATGTCGTCTGCGAAGCAGGGCGGGTCGAGAAATGTGGGAGGGACGTCCGGGATGGTAAATGGTCCCCTCATCATGCAGGCAGCCCTATGTCCTGGTTAATGTCTTTGTCCTGGAATTGTTTTCAAGAGCACTGCCTTTAATTCTTAGAGCCGTCCCAGTGTGGATGATAAAGTCTTGGGTCACCTAGACATACAGAATATAGAGCAATATAGGATATCACTCGCACATTTATGTGGGAGGGGCAAGCTATATATGCTCTTTGGGCTACAAAGCCCCAAGTTACCCCAGGCAGATGGACACTCAGGTAAGGAACTTCCATAGCTGTGCTGTCTGAGCCAGGGCACTCTTCCTCATATTTCTACTAAACCCCTCTGATTGTCACATAGGCTCATTTGCTGACTGGTGAAATGGAAGTGGATACAGAGGAGAAAACAGAAGGGTGTGGGGGCAAGGGAGGAGGGATGGGATAAGCCTGAGGAGTCATAGGATCATCAGTCAACTATTCCATGCTATGGTATCAAATGGGGAAATGGACTCAATGACTGTGCTTGTCTGCTGTGGTTCAGTTTGTCTTTTTGGAAGGCAAAGGGATTGCTTAGAGCATGGCGCCATTAGTCAGTGGCCTGGCTTGGCCTAAGTCAGTGTCTCCTTACTTTACCCTTTGTGTTCTGAGATTCCTAGGAAGGATCCTAAAGAGCTCACCAGTTTCTGACCATTCTGAGGCTTGAACGTGGGTTTTTGGTATTTGTCCCAGTCCCATCAGAAGTGAATATGTGTATACATGTGTCCAGTGGGCCTCGTGGATGTGCCTTGCTGATCCAGGATGAGCACAAAGGCCTCCCAGTCTCCATGCCCCACCCTGCTAGGCCCCTGTGTTCTATTTTAACAGCTCCAGGGTAGCCTGATCTGAGGTCCTTCCATCCCGTCCCCTCCTTGTTTACTGGAACATTGGGTCACCGCAGTGCAGCTGGAATGCAATCTCTGGGCAATTCAGTAAGGCCGAGGCGGGCCCTGCAAGGCGTCATGTCATTGCGTTGTTTTTCCTCCCCTCCCACTGAGTTTTCTTGGAAGTTCTGAGCCAGGCTCAGTGTGTATCTCCAAAGATGCATTCCAAATTCCCAGCTGCTTGCAACTCAGCAAGTCTCACTGCCTCTCCTTTTAAAACCCAGGCACCCTGAAAGGTTAGAGATTTTAAAAAGCCCACACATAAGCAGAGGGGGAGTGAAGCACTATATGGGGCCCGGAATGGGGATGTCAAGCCTCTTGTGGTTTGTAACTGCCCACTGTCACATAGCATTCAACCATGATTTCCTCTCTTAAAAGCAAAGAGGAAAACAATCTCTGTGTAAGATGTTTTTGTGGCTTCATTGAAAAGAAAGAGGGGCAAGCTTGTCCCCAGTCTGTGCATCAGGCCCAGCTGAAGGGCCTGGAGGTGGCTGTGCTGCCCTTTTCCTCCCTGAGCACAGATCTTGCCTCATTCTCCACCATCCTGAACTCTGGTGATCTATCTCTGTCCATTTCCCTATTTCCTACCAGCTTCCCTGCCCCTATACTTTTTTCCCTTTCGTCTTTGTCTCTCCATTATGATTGCTTCCTTCCTTCCTGGACTAGAGGAAATAATGTAGGGCAGGGGAGAAATAGCCAAACACATCAACTATTTCACATTTATTTTTATCAAGAGTGAAAAAGGCACTGTGCTTTTCTTAGATTTGTTCTTGCTGTTGAGTGATATATTGATAACTTAGGGATGAACCTTGGGATCTCAATGGGTGATCATCCCCTGACCTACAGCATCAACAGCCTCGGAACTTGCTAGAAATGCACATTCCCCAGCCCCACCTCAGACCTCTTAGGGGTAAGGCACAGAATCGGAGTTTTAACAAGTCCTTCAGGTGATTCTGCTGTGCATAAAAGTTTGAAAACTCCTGGTGTAGATGATTCTCCAAGGGGCTGGGCGTGAAAGGAGGTGTTGAGGTTTCTTTCTGCCCTCTGGATGTGAGGAGGATGGGGTCTGTCGTATACTGGTTTGGCCTGGCTCACACACCTTGCCTTTCAAACTGGGGCAGGGGTGAGAGTGACAGTAAGGAGAGCAAGGACTGGGAGGGAGTTAATTATAGCTCTGCTGGTGTTCCTTGTGAGCTGGATTCATGAGCCACCCTCTGGTCAGGGATCTGCAGCTTTCTGATCTTCATATTGTGCTCAGTCTCCCTCGGAAAGCATGCGAACACCTGACACATGTTATGTAATGATGTGGATTCCATCACTCTGCTTCTCATCTGACCTTCGGCAACTAAGCTGACCACTGGTTGTAGATGGAAGTTGTGAAATCTATTGTTTATTTCTTTTCTTTTCTTGAACTAAAGCAAATAACTAAAAATAGGCTCTTTACCTTGTCAATTCTGTTCCTATCTTCAGAAAGACTTTCAAAAAGAGCTCCAAAGATTATGAAGAGTGTTGGGATTATGAATTTAGACTTGTGATGTTTGGTTTGGTAGCTACTGGCCACATATGGCTATTAAGCAATTGAAATGTGGACAGTTGGATCTAAGTCAGGCTGTAAGCGTACAACACCCACCAGTTAGCAAAGGCTTAGTCCAAAAGAAAGTGTAAGTTATTTCATGGATAATTTTTATGTTGATTTCATGTTGAAATGATAATACTTTAGATATATTGGGTTAAATACAATATTTAAATTAATTTCACTCATTTCTTTTTATAGTTAAAAATGTGGCTACTAGAAAATTTAAAATTATAAATGTGGCCTATATTCATGGCTCACATTATATTTCCATTAGATGGTGCTGGTCTGGTATTCTGGGGTTCTGGGGGAGACTGTGCCAGAAACAAATACAGGTAGTGAGTGTAAATTATAGCATGAGTGTTCAGGTGAGGCAATGTAGCATAAGGTGTGGTAGCTAATCTCTTGGCCTTTAGAGAAAAATATACTAGGGTTGAATCTAGATTCTGCCACTTACTTGGACAGTAACTTAACTTCTATGAACTTCAGTTTTCTCATCTGTAAAATGGGGTCGTCTGAGTTCCTAAATCAGAGGGCTTTTGTGAGCATTAGTTAAGAAAATGTAAAATATTCCTGACTGTTACTATGTTCTCAATAATACCAACTCCCCTTAAGTAAGAAGAAATTCTGTTACAAAGATGGTATTTGGCATTGATTGTGGACTCTTTATTTCTGAGGGCCTTTAACATGTACCCGATTCTCCTCTATCTGGAATGGTTTGTGTGTCATCCTGCCCCAAAGTATTGAATACTTATAATACCTTCTCAATGCTTCTTCAGCTGGAAATCCACAGCTGACTATGCCCCACTCTCAACATCCCCTACCATGATACTACAGGTCCTTGTGGTGAAGAACTGGATTACATGGTGGACTGTTTCTGAACAGAGACCAATCTGGTATATTATGCTTACAAAACTTGACAGTATATATGGCATAGACAGTGAATGGGCTCTGCCAGTGACAAAAGCCGTGTACTTTCTGAATGAGGAAAGCAGAGTCTATTCATTTGCAAATACTTCAGTTGAGCAAAGTCAGGACTGAGTGGAAAACTGGGAGGAAACTGTGGTCCTGGCTTTGTGATTATTGACTAGCCACTACAGAAGAGTTTTAGCCCTTCTGTCCATATGATAGCACAAAATATCTAAGTTAGAGTCTTCCAAAGAGAAAACTGTTCTCTAATGAAGTTTGTATGTAGACTGGAATGAAAGAAAAGGATGATAAGTGAGATGAAGAGTGGGGAAAATATCAAACAAAAAGGTGATATGCCAGATTCCATTTTGAAAGACACTGAATGTTGCATCATAGTAGCATATCTCCAGATGCAAAGTCTCTGAGTTTGCAGAATGCTTACACTATGATAAAGCCTGTAACAATTTGTTAGCCACTAACAAAAATGGTCCTGAGTTTTCTTCCATGAATACTGTTCAAAACAATTACACGAATGAAGAAGCAAAGATCATGCAAGGTGTTTCCATCCAAAAGTAGGCATCTCATGTCATCTGCTCTGGCCAGTATTTAACCTTGAGAAAAGAAGAAGTGTAGAGATGATGTTCTTGCATGAGGAATGGATTAAAGAGTCTCTGGTCTCTCTCTGAATGGTACTATTAAATTTATCCTCATCACCATCATCATTGTCATTGTCATCATCATTGTCATTGTCATCATCATTGTCATTGTCATCATCATCATCAAAACAGGTACCTTTGTTTAGTGCTTCTTACATGCCAGAAATTTTGCTAAGTGCTTTTTATGGTTGATCTCGATTAATTTTCTTGAAAGCTCTTAACTACTATTAGTAGGCTATTTTTGCAGATGAGGAAGCTAAGGCATAGAGACATTTAGTAACTTGCTCAAAGTTAACGCCCCTGCCATTAGGCTTGCTGGAATTTTCATGCTCATTAAACAGAATTGCAAGCTGAGAGGGGTTGTGTATTATTACAGATCACAAAGGGAATCCCCAGATTAGAAGTCCTTAACCTTATATCAACTGTAAGGTACCTTTTTATAAGAAATATTTCATAATACTACATTTATCATTCAGAAATAAAATTAATATTATATAATCCATCTAAATGCACAATATTTGAAAATCAATATTTTGTCATAAAGAGACGTGAAATAGATATGTTTTACAATGAAGTAAATACATTTTAATAAGTAAACATTTGGGCACAATGAGATCATCAGATACTGGCACTTGTACACAGAATCACCATGTAAACTGCATCTACAAATGCTGACTACTCAAAATACCAAAAGTGATATTGACATAGTGATATGACTCTCTAAAAAGGTAAGCAACTCTTAGTAAAGTTTTAAATAGAATAAAGTACAATTCTACCTTAATTTATACGTTGATTACATTCTGGGAAAATTCAATGTACATTAATAAAAACCGTGCAAAAAATTCTTTGTGGTCATATGTAAGGTAGAGTTAAGTTCCAGATCATATAAGTTTTTCAAGTTTATTAATTAGCCAGTAGGACATTCAAAAGGTGGAACCATTTTTCATTGTGAGGGAACTGTTTGAGGCACTGTAACAACATTGAACACATATCCCTGCCAAGAAAATGCCAGTAACACTTTTACCTCAATGATGGGGATACCAGGGATACTTTGCAAATTTCCAAAACACCTTTGGACAAAGGTTCTCTGCCAGTCTTGGCTGCACATTAAAATGAGCTGAACTTTAATTCAAATATCAATTGGTGCTTGGGCACCATCTGCAGATACTCTGATGTAATTGATCAGGCAGGACTGCTGCGTTGCCATGAGGGTTTTTTAAGCTTTTCTGTTGAGTTTATTTAGTAGCCAAGGTTAAGAACCATGCCTTAGGGATGGTTCTGTCCCTTTGAGTACAACTGCCCCTAGTTGAATCAGATTACAAGATCATTGACCTGGTAGATTTTTGTCTTATTTGCATCACAGAGTTATTTTCTATCCAGATAGAGTCCAAGTCCCTCTTAATCTAAGGAAAAACATTTCTAATGTTTATAAGATAGGGAAGGGGGTATGTGACTCTAGGATCTGAGAAGTCAAGAACCTACTTTCAAGAAATCTCACAAGTCGGGCGGGGGGACGCCCAAGATGGCTGAATAGGAACAGCTCCAGCCTCCAGCTCCCAGCATGAGTGACACAGAAGACGGGTGATTTCTGCATTTTCAACTGAGGTACCAGGTTCATCTCACAGGGGTGTGTAAGACAGTCAGTGCTGGTCAGTGGGTGCAGCCCAACCAGGGAGAGCTGAAGCAGGGCGAGGCATCACCTCACCTGGGAAGCACAAGGGGGAAGGGACTTCCTTTTCCTAGCCAAGGGAAACTGAGACACACCACACCTGGAAAATCGGGTAACTCCCTCCCTAATACTGCACTTTACCAAGGGTCTTGGCAAACAGCACACCAGGAGATTATATCCCATGCCTGGCCCAGAGGGCCCCACACACACGGAGCCTCCCTCATTGCTAGCATAGCAGTCTGAGATCTAACTGCAAGGCAGCAGCAAGGCTGGGGGAGGGGTGCCCACCATTGCTGAGGCTTAAGTAGGTAAACAAAGCTGCCAGGAAGCTCGAACTGGGTGGATCCCACTGCAGCTCAAGGAGGACTGCCTGCCTCTGTAGACTCCACCTCTGGGGACAGGGCACGGCAAAAGAAAAAGCAGCAGAAACCACTGCAGATGTAAATGTCCCTGTCTGACAGCTTTGAAGAGAGCAGTGGTTCTTCCAGCACAGAGGTTGAGATCTGAGAACAGACAGACTGCCTGCTCAAGTGGGTCCCTGACCCCTGAATAGCCTAACTGGGAGACATCCCCCACTAGGTGCAGACCGACACCTCACACCTAACACGGCTGGGTACACCTCTGAGACGAAGCTTCCAGAGCAATAATCAGACAGCAACACTTGCTGTTCAGCAATATTCTATCTTCTGCAGCCTCTGCTGCTGATACCCAGGCAAACAGGGTCTGGAGTGGACCTCAAGCAAACTCCAACAGACCTGCAGCTGAGGGTCCTAACTGTCAGAAGGAAAACTAACAAACAGAAAGGACACCCACACCAAAACCCCATCAATATGTCACCATCATCAAAGACCAAAGGCAGATGAAACCACAAAGATAGGGAAAAAGCAGGGCAGAAAAGCTGGAAATTCAAAAAATCAGAGCGCATCTCCACATCCAAAGGAACGCAGCTCATCGCCAGCAACGGAACAAAGCTGGATGGAGAATGACTTTGACGTGCTGAGAAAAGAAGGCTTCAGTCGATTAAACTTCTCAGAGCTAAAGGAGGAACTACATAGCCAGCGCAAAGAAACTAAAAACCTTGAAGAAAGAATGGAAGAACGGATAACTAGAATAACCAATACAGAGAAGTCCATAAACGAACTGATACAGATGAAAACCATGACACAAGAACTATGTGACAAATGCACAAGCTTCAGTAACCAACTCAATCAACTAGAAGAAAGAGTATCAGCGATTGAAGATCAAATGAATGAAATGAAGCAAGAAGAGAAGTTTAGAGAAAAAAGAGTAAAAAGAAATGAACAAAGCTTCCAAGAAATATGGGATTATGTGAAAAGACCAAATCTACGTCTGATTGGTGTGCCTGAAAGTGACGGGGACAATGGAACCAAGTTGGAAAACACTCTGCAGGATATTATCTGGGAGAACTTCCCCAACCTAGCAAGGCAGGCCAACATCCAAATTCAGGAAATACAGATAATGCCACAAAGATACTCCTCAAGAAGAGCAACTCCAAGACACGTAATTGTCAAATTCACCAAAGTTGAAATGAAGGAATAAATGTTAAGGGCAGCCAGAGAGAAAGATAGGGTTACCCACAAAGGGAAGCCCATCAGACTAACAGCAGATCTCTTGGCAGAAACTCTCCAAGCCAGAAGAGAGTAGGGGCCAACATTCAACATTCTTAAAGAAAAGAATTTTCAACCCAGAATTTCATATCCAGCCAAACTAAATTTCATAAGTGAAGGAGAAATACAATTCTTTACAGACAAGCAAATGCTTAGAGATTTTGTCACCACTGGGCCTACCCTACAAGAGATCCTGAAGGAATCACTAAACATGGAAAGGAACAACTGGTACCAGTCATTGCAAAAACATGCCAAAATGTAAAGTCCATTGATGCTAGAAAGAAACTGCATCAACTAATGAGCAAAATAACCAGCTAATATCATAATGACAAGATCAAGTTCACACATAACAATATTAACCTTAAATGTAAATGGACTAAATGGTCCAATTAAAAGACACAGACTGGCAAATTGGATAGAGTCAAGACCCATCAGTTTGCTATATTCAGGAGACCCATCTCACATGCAGAGACACACATAGGCTCAAAATAAAGGGATGGAGGAAGATCTACCAAGCTAATGGAAAACAAAAAAAGGCAGGGGTTGCAATCCTAGTCTGGGATAAAACAGACTTTAAACCAACAAAGATAAAAAGAGACAAAGAAGGCCATTACATAACAGTAAAGGCATCAATTCATCAGGAAGAGCTAACTATCCTAAATATATATGCACCCAATACAGGAGCACCCAGATTCATAAAGCAAGTCCTTAGAGACTTACAAAGAGACTTAGACTCCCATACAATAATAATGGGAGACTTTAACACCAGACTGTCAACATTAGACAGATCGAGACTGAAAGTTAACAAGGATATCCAGGAATTGAAGTCAACTCTGCACCAAGAGGACCTAATAGACATCTACAGAACTCTCCACCCCAAATCAACAGAATATACATTCTCAGCACCATGTTGCACTTATTCCAAAATTGACCACATAGTTGGAAGTAAAGCACTTCTCAGCAAATGTAAAAGAACAGAAATTATAACAAACTGTCTCTCAGACCACAGTGCAATCAAACTAGAACTCAGGACTAAGAAACTCACTCAAAAACACTCAGCTACATGGAAACTGAACAACCTGCTCCTGAATGACTACTGGGTACATAACGAAATGAAGGCAGAAATAAAGATGTTCTATGAAACCAATGAGAACAAAGATACAACATACCAGAATCTCTGGGACACATTTAAAACAGTGTGTAGAGGGAAATTTATAGCACTAAATGCCCACAAGATAAAGCAGGAAAGATCTAAAATTGACACCCTAACATCACAATTAAAAGAACTAGAGAAGCAAGAGCAAACACATTCAAAAGCTAGCAGAAGGCAAGAAATAACTGAGATTAGAGCAGAACTGAAGGAGATAGAGTCACAAATATCCCTCCAAAAAATCAATGAATCCAGGAGCTGGTTTTTTGAAAAGATGAACAAAATTGATAGACCACTAGCAGACTAATAAAGAAGAAAAGAGAGAAGAATCAAATAGATGCAATAAAAAATGATAAAGGGGATATCACCACCGACCCCACAGAAATACAAACTACCATGAGAGAATCTATAAACACCTCTACACAAATAAACTAGAAAGCCGAGAAGAAATGGATAAATTCCTGGACACATACACTCTCCCAAGACTAAACCAGAAGGAAGTTGAATCCCTGAATAGACCAAGAGCAGGCTCTGAAATTGAGGCAATAATTAATAGCCTACCCACCAAAAAAAGTCCAGGACCGGATGGATTCACAGCCGAATTCCACCAGAGGTACAAGGAGGAGCTGGTACCATTCCTTCTGAAAGTATTCCAATCAATAGAAAAAGAAGGAATCCTCCCTAACTCATTTTATGAGGCCCACATCATCCTGATACCAAAACCTGGCAGAGACACAACAAAAAAAAGAGAATTTTAGACCAATATCCCTGATGAACATTGATGTGAAAATCCTAAATAAAGTACTGGCAAACTGAATCCAGCAGCACATCAAAAAGCTTATCCACCATGATCAAGTGGGCTTCATCCCTGGGATGCAAGGTTGGTTCAACATATGCAAATCAATAAATATAATCCAGCATATAAACAGAACCAAAGACAAAAATCACATGATTATCTCAATAGATGCAGAAAAGGCCTTTGACAAAATTCAACAGCCCTTCATGCTAAAAACTCTCAATAAATTTGGTATTGATGGAACGTATCTCAAAATAATAAAAGCTGTTTATGACAAACCCACAGTCAATATCATCCTGAATGGGCAAAAACTGGAAGCATTCCCTTTGAAAACTGGCATAAGACAGGGATGCCCTCTCTCACCACTCCTATTCAACATAGTGTTGGAAGTTCTGACCAGGGCAATCAGGCAAGAGAAAGAAACAAAGGGTATTCAATTAGGAAAAGAAGAAGTCAAATTGTCTCTGTTTGCAGATGACATGATTGTGTATTTAGAAAACCTCATGGTCTCAGCCCAAAATCTCCTTAAGCTGATAAGCAACTTCAGCAAAGTCTCAGGATACAAAATTAATATGCAAAAATCACAAGCATTCTTATACCAATAACAGACAAACAGAGAGCCAAATCATGAATGAACTCCCATTCATAATTGCTTCAAAGAGAATAAAATACCTAGGAATCCAACTTACAAGGGATGTGGAGGACCTCTTCAAGGAGAACTACAAACCACTGCTCAGTGAAATAAAAGAGGACACAAACAAATGGAAGAACATACCATGCTCATGGATAGGAAGAATCAACATTGTGAAAATGGCCATATTGCCCAAGGTAATTTATAGATTCAATGCCATCCCCATTAAGCTACCAATGACTTTCTTCACAGAATTGGGAAAAAGTGCTTTAAAGTTCATGTGGAACCAAAAAAGAGCCTGCATTGCCAAGACAATCCTAAGCCAAAAGAACAAAGCTGGAGGCATCACGCCACCTGACTTCAAACTATACTACAAGTCTACAGTAACCGAAACAGCATGGTACTCGTACCAAAACAGAGATATAGACCAATGGAACAGAACAGAACCCTCAGAAATAATACCACACATCTACAGTCATATGATCTTTGACACACCTGACAAAAATAAGAAATGGGGAAAGGATTCCCTATTTAATAAATGGTACTGGGAAAATTGGCTAGCCATAAGTAGAAAGCTGAAACTGGATCTTTTCCTTACTCCTTATATGAAAATTAATTCAAGATGGATTAGAGACTTAAATGTTAGACCTAAAATCATAAAAACCCTAGAAGAAAACCTAGGTAATACCATTCAGGACATAGGCATGGGCAAGGACTTCATGTCTAAAACACCAGAAACAACGGCAACAAAAGCCAAAATTGACAAATGGGATCTAATTAAACTAAAGAGCTTCTGCACAGCAAAAGAAACTACCATCAGAGTGAAAAGGCAACCTACAGAATGGGAGAAAATTTTTGCAATCTACTCATCTGACAAAGGGCTAATATCCAGAACCTACAAAGAACTCAATCAAATTTACAAGAAAAAAACAACTCCATCGAAAAGTGGGCAAAGGATATGAACAGACACTTCTCAAAAGAAGACATTCATACAGCCAACAGACACATGAAAAAATGCTCATCATCACTTGCCATCAGAGAAATGCAAATCAAAACCACAATGAGATACCATCTCACACCAGTTAGAATGGAGATGATTAAAAAGTCAGGAAGCAACAGGTGCTGGAGAGGATGTGGAGAAACAGGAACAGTTTTACACTGTTGGTGGGACTGCAAACTAGTTCAACCATTATGGAAAACAGTATGGGGATTCCTCAAGGATCTAGAACTTGAAATAGCATTTGACCCAGCCATTCCATTACTGGGGATATACCCAAAGGATTATAAATCATGCTGCTATAAAGACACATGCACACATATGTTTATTGCGGCACTATTCACAATAGCAAAGACTTGGAATCAACCCAAATGTCCATCAGTGACAGACTGGATTAAGAAAATGTGGCACATACACACCATGGAATACTATGCAGCCATAAAAAAGGATGAGTTCATGTCCTTTGTAGGGACATGGATGCAGATGGAAACCATCATTCTCAGCAAACTACTGCAAGAACAGAAAACCAAACACCGCATGTTCCCACTCACAGGTGGGAATTGAGCAATGAGATCACTTGGACACAGGAAGGGGAACATCACACACTAGGGCCTATTGTGGGGAGGGGCGAGCAGGGAGGGATAGCATTAGGAGATATACTTAATGTAAACGACGAGTTAATGCATGCAGCACACCAACATGGCACATGTATACATATGTAACAAACCTGCATGTTGTGCACATGTACCCTAGAAATTAAAGTATAATAATAATAATTTAAAAAAAAAGAAATCCCGCAAGTCAAGTAAAGGATTAATAGGTTACTTGCAAATGTAGAACAAACAGGAAAAGAGTTAAACTAAATAAAAAACAAAGAAACTGATTATTTGAGAAATAAACTTGTACTATAGTATGGCTAAGCCCCTTCTAAAACCCCTAGTCATCCCTCCTTAGGCTAGACTTGGGCCTTGGTCTTTGTAGGAAAGATAAACTTACAATCAGTCTTCCTGGTCTGGAGGGGATGTCCATTGAAGCCTTAAATCAGAATGGCAGGTACATTTTATCTCCACCAACAACTTAATATGGATCAGATGTGGCTGCCTGGAGAGGGATTTGGAGCTCAGTCCAGGCTAATTGAAGAATACTAGGGTGGGTTGTTTAGTGATACCTGTCATGGGCACAGAATAGGGAAAGGAGGGGAAGTACCCTCATTTTTCCCTTAGACCCTAAGATTACTATGGGAAGGATGCACATTTCTCAAGAAGAACAAGTAAGCTGCCTAGTCCTGGTCAACTTTTGGAACCTGATTGGAGTTTATCATCACCATCATCATAATCCAATAGTTTCCATTTACTGAGGTCCAGTTATGTGCCTGGCACTTTACACTTTATTTATTACCTCATTGGTTCTTACAACAACTCTATAAAGTAGACATTTTAATCAGAGTCTGGGGTCCCACAGGTGCTAGAAAAACTAATTTTCAGATCTGGTCCTACCTGACTCTAAAGTCCTATACTAAAATAATATAGAGCAAAACATGGTCTCAGAACATCTTCCAAAGTGCTAATATTCTTTATCCTGCATCTGCACTGCTAAGATTTTTGTTCAAATGGTATGAGAGTTAACAAACACTAACTGTCAGGCTTATTGTACACATTCTTTTTTTTTTTTTCAGACAGAGTCTCTCTCTGTCATCCAGGCTAAAGTACAGTGGCGTGATCTCGGCTCACTGTAACCTCTGCCTCCCAGGTTCATGTGATTCTCGTGCCTCAGCCTTCCGAGTAGCTGGGATTACAGGTGCCTGCCACCATACCCAGCTAAGTTTTGTATTTTTAGTAGAAATGGGTTTTTGCCGTGTTGGCCAGGCTGGTCTCCAACTCCTGACCTTGAGTGATCCACCTGCCTCAGCATCCTAAAGTGCTGGGATTACAGGCATGAGCCACTGCCCCTGGCCTGTTATTGTACACATTCTTTTTCTCAGCATTTTCCATCCTTTCCTAGTATTTGATCCTGTCCGGGAGTTTAAATAAAAAATTACTTTTAAATAATAGGGATATTTTTCTTATTGCTAATCTTTCTAAAATGTGTTTTCCTTCTCCAGTGCAGTATAATAGAGGGAATGCAATTCATTGCCATAATACAACAGCTAGGGGGTACTGGCACATAATATATAATAAATACTTGAATGAATTAATTAATGTAATTAACATTTTTAAGAGAGAAGTTTTTAATTTTTATGAAGTCCAGTTGATCCATTTTTTCTTTTATGGTCTCTCCTTTTTGTGCTGAATCTAAGAAATCTTGGCCTAATCCAATGTCACGAAGATTTTATTCTATGCTTTCTTCTAGAAGTTGTATTGTATTAGCTCACATTTAGCTCTCTGATTCATTTAATAGGCATTACTTTTTTTATTAAGATTTTTGTAGACATCAGGGTTTGCTCTATAAGCACACCTTAATCTGCTTTGCAGACACACATGCAGCAGTTTAAGAGTATACATGTGATTTTCCTCTCTTGAAACATGGTCTAAAAGTTGTTTTTCCAGACAAAAATCTCTGACAGCATTCTCACCTTTATCATTTGACTCTTTCTCCTCCCTTCCAAAAATCTCAAGAAACAGAACACTCTAGTCTAGCTAGTGGTGCTATCTGATATTTTTCTGTTTCAGACAAACCCTGTCTAAAAAAATAAAAGAGGTATTGCTCAATATTTTCTGCCCTCCATCCACTTAATCACCTAACAGCCCTGAGCACCACTCTCCAAAGTAATCTCCACATTGTCAACAAAATAATCTTCAACCCAGGGCTCAAGAAACAGACCACTGATAGGAACGTGAGGCCTGTGCCGGGGAGCTGCATTTACAAAGGCCAAAGGCCTTCCATTCTGGTTAACCTCTAGCTACTCCTACCTCATGCTGTGAACACCCCCTGAACAAGACCTCACTACTTAGAGACTTTTTTTTTATTAGGAGTTGAGGGTAGAGTACGTGATTCAAAGAATCTTGTCCTGTGAATTTGTACAGCCCCTCAGAAGACTTGATTTCATAGCTGGAATGGCAACCAAGGTTTCTGTCCACTTACAATTCCAGTTACATTTTGTTTGTTTTTGAAACAAGGTCTCACAGTCACCCAGGCTGGAATGCAGTGGTGCCATCATGGCTCACTGCAGCCTCTACCTTCTGGGCTCAAGTGATTCTCCCACTTCAGCCTCTCTAGTAGCTGGGACTACAGGGGTGCACCACCACACCCAACTAATTCTTGCATTTTTTGTAGAGACAGGGTTTCCGTATGTTGCCCAGGCTGGTCTTGAACTCAAGCAATCTGCCCATGTTCGCCTCCCAGAGTGCTGGGATTACACGTGTGAGCCACTGTGCCTGGCCACTTACTTGCAAATTTGTACAATTTTACCCTTCTGACATTCTGGGAAGAACTGAGCAAAAGAAAATGGACTTTGTTAGATCTTCATTGGGTATATGAAAGAATGTTTTGCCTCTCACAGGTGGGCTTGTGTCCTTTACTGTTTCTTTCACACACCCTTGCTCACAATCACTCTCCTGGAAGAAGGACCTTCCCTTGCCTCTTCAAATCTTACCTACCCATTGGCCAGGACCCAACCCAGGTCTTTTTCTATGAATCTGACTGCTCAGGTATTCTCAATGATCTCCCATGTCCCTATCCTAAAAAAGAGCACTAATATACTCAAAGGTCCAGTAGCTAGGAGAGATGCTTTAGTACATAGAAAAAGAAGACACAGCTCATAGCCATCAGGAGCCTAGCGAAGGGGCCAGACACCAAAAGCTTATTATAATAAAGTGTTGGGATAAGAGACATACATCAGAGTCAATGGGAACACAAAGACTTGGCACTTAATACAGAGCAGGCTAGGCCAGAGGGTAGCATAAAGTCAGGGAGTGTTTTATGATGGAGTCAATAGCTTTTGTTGCATTTTGAGATTGACTTAATGTAGAGTAGCAGTGGAGTGGTTCCAGATAAAACTGTCAAAAGCACAGACAGAGCATGGGAAATCCAGAGAATACAGGTGGTTCAGTAAACCATGGCCAGCCCACTGTCAGCTGGTTAATAATTAGGTACTTCTTTTAACCAGTTTTATTTAATTTTGTTTAGAGGAGAAGCTAGATGTTACAACGGTGGATAAAGAAGGCTCTCTGATGGCAATATGCAATTGTTCTTCTCTGTTTTCCCAAGCAATTCAATTCCTTGGTCCCTGACTCAATCAAACAAAATTCTGATACTGGGTGAACCTACTCTTCTTAGAAAGCAGTTTGATTTTTTTTTTTAACTGCTACTTAAGCATGTCACTGGGGGATATCACTTCCCACCCTTAGCAGTTTATTAGAGGATCTCACAAGAAGCCCTGTCTGACAATTCTCTTCTCTATGACTTGCTAGATTTCATGTGTTAGAAAGCCTTAGCGATTGGCTTACCTGAAGGGCCTACCCTTAAGCCAGTTTCAGGAGTGGTGGAAATATGGAACGCAAGACAGAAATGGCAAGAAATGTGGTTGAGTAGGACGTGGGTGGGAAACCAGATTATAAACGCCTTTGAATGCCAAATTAAGGAGTTTGGGCTTGCTCCTGGGGACAGGGGAGTCCAAAAGAAGATTAAGCCACTGACACACAAACTGAACCATACAGATGGAGAATTGCTTATCTCAAATTGTTTTAAGCTACAACCCAGTCTCTTCTACTGAACGATGCATATATTTTCTAAGGACAAAATTACTGCCTAATATTTTCTTGGTGTCCTCTTTTTTTCCTTTTCTTTTTAAAAATAGAGACAGGGTCCTGCTATGTTGCTCAGACTGGTCTCAAACTCCTGAACTCAAGCAACTTTCCCATCTTGGCCTCCCAAAGTGCTGGGATTGCAGGCATGAGTCATCGTTCCCAGCCACTTGGTGTCCTCTTTGATTCCAGGCCCATGTTTGAACAAATAGGAAGTTGTCAAAAATATGTTGATTGGTAGGTTTGAACAGCTACCAAGAAAGGCTGTATAGATGTTCAGAAAGAGATCTTGTGCCTTATATAGAATTAGATCATTAAACAACAGAGAGTAGAGTCTGCATTTTTACCCAGGATCTGAGGATCCTCTTGAATTCCTCCAGCCTATTCTAAATGGCTGTTTCTCTCAATTTGTCTCCCACTAGGAGGCATCATCATTTCCTCTGCCCTCAGGACAAGGAGCTTTTAAAATAAACATACACAACACATATAAAATTATATGCACATTCCCCCAATATAAACAAGCACATCAAGTTTTGACCTTGATTGACTAGAAAAATGTTTCTCGGAGTCTTGGCCAATTGGCTTCAACCTAAAGACAGAGGGTTCTGGAACATACAACTCTGACCTCCAGCTATCCCTGGAGGAGCTGCCTTTTATACTAATGAAAACTACTTTCTGAGAAGCATTTTCATGCATGGTATTAATAGATTGATTTTGTAAGCAGGAATTGGCAAACCTGATAGAACCCTATGGTAGAGAAAGAGCATTTGGACAATGTTGGATTGCCTTCCTGTTAAATTTTATGCAACCTTGGGTCCCTAGGGAGTTTCCCGAGAAAGTTGGTTCAGAGTGTGCTGGCTCTTGTGTCCCAGCCTGCTGTTTATTTCACAGTGGCTGCAGTAGAGCAGCATTTATGCTTATGTTAGCAACTTAAAGCTTCTTGGAAAACTTGGAAAGTAATGCTCCAGCAAATAGCCCAAGTATGCTCTAAGCATGTTTTTCTCAAGGCCTGGGTTTTCCATATTACCTCTGCCAGGAGTGACAGGAAAATTCAAGAAAAGCTATTTAATTTGATCATCATGGTTGATATACTTGTTGTACATTGAGAATCTCAAGCTGTCCTGGGAAAGATTTGTCAATCAGTTCAGCAGAACTTCTCAAAACTTGTTACATCAGATGAGTTCAGGTTATTCCTGTGTCACAAAAGGGTACAGCCAAGGCCAAGAACATGGTCAGTCCCACTCACGTACAATTCTGTCAAAACAAAACCTTGGGCTGGCCTCCCACTTAAGCCTTTTTAAGAATAATTTGCTTTGACAGGCGACTGGTGCCAAGGCCAAAATTAGAAGCTCCTATATGTGTGGGAGGCAGAGACCGAGAAATGTTTTAGGAGGAAATTCAGCTTTTCCTCTTTTGGCCTTTGCTAAAGTCCCTCCAAGGTTTTCAAAGGGAAAGCCAACACCATTCCTGCAGCAAACATGTGCTGAGCTTGAAATCTTGACAGGGCTGAGGACTGTCACAGTCTTGGAGTACAGCTTTGTCCATCACACCTGCTGCAAACGGGCTTGCACTCCAGCTAAGAAGCACAGGCAAGATCAATTCCTTCAGCTTTCCGTGTAGCACATTCATGAGAATAGATAATAAAAATAAAGGAAATACTACTTTTGAGAAGGAAATAAACATGAAAACAAGACAAAGACACCAACCCTGATTTCTAAGAGCTTCTATTATAGCGGAAGAGTCACATATGTATATAATAAGATAAATTACCATAACATAGATAATTGCCACCCTTATAGGTATTTTGTAAATTACTATGAGGATGCAGAAGAAAGAGTTATTGAGAGGAGCTTAACTCTTTTCCTACAAAGATTTTGTAATACAAATGATGGAGAAAGCCTGGTGGAATCACCTACCAGGAAGATAGAGGCCTTAGCTTCTGGCAGATCTTATTCATTTACTCTACAAATATTTACTGAACATCTATCATGTGTTGTTAGGCTATTGGAATCCATCAATGAATCAAAGAGAAGATCCCCATTCTGATATTCTAGGAAAAAAACTAAAGCTAAAACAAAATTGGCAATGACCAATTAAAGCATTTCTTCTTTGATAACAGGTAGAAATTAATTGGTTTTTGGTTGATGGGGATACTAAAAGCTGTAGAACATACCTGTTGATCCTGAAATCTCACTAAATGACCATGTCAAGCAGAATGCTAGAATAATGACCCACCCCAATATCTACATACTGAAGACCACCATGCCACTTCAAGCTACCAGTGAGATGTCTCTGAACATACAGTTGGGAAGAGATGCATATAATAAAATAACCACAGAAACACAAAGCCCTGAATCTTAGAACCAAAGCAACATTCAGTAGGTAAGGTGTCAGTATTGATAAGAAATACAGTGTTGCTGGCTGGCTTTCAAAAGAGAGGAAGAAGGTCACAACCCATTGAGTGTGGGCAACCTTTAGAAGCTGAAAAACACAACGAAGCAGATTCTAACCTAAAGCCTCCACAAGGAATGCCATCCTGGCAACACCTTGATTTGAGCAAGTGAGATCTATGTTGGACTTCCAAACTATAGAACTGTAAGATAATACATTTAGGTTGTTTCAAGCCACTACATTTGTTACAGCAGCAATAGGAAACTAATACACAAGTGCTCCTCCACATTTCCTAGCCTCCATACCATGTAGGTGGGGCCATGAGACTTCATGGAATGTGGGTAGACATGATGTGTAGCCCATCCAGGCCTGGCTTCTGAACCTTCTTGTGCAACCTCCTCATAATCTCTCTCTCTGCTGGTTGGAGAACCAAATGCAGGAACTCATTGGAGGATTTCAAGTAGGCTCTAGTGAATGGCAGAACCACTGGACACAAGCAGCCTGGGATCCTAAGTTACCATTTAGAGATCTTTCCATGTCAGCATGTAGAGAAAGACCCAGTTCATTTTTTAGCAACTGGAAGATGATCCATTTTATGGAAGCACCATGAAGTATTCAACAAATTCCTAGTGATAGATTGTTTGTAGCCATTTGTTACTATAAACAACAGTGTGGTTATATCTAGCTAGCTAGCTAGTTATCATCTATTTATATCTGTTATCTGTATAACGATTTCTTTGCATACTTACAAGCCCATTCTTACAAGCGGGATTTCTGGCTAAAGGGTACTTGTATTTCTAAGGCTTTGTACCAGCTGTCCCTCCAGCCTGGACTGTTCTTTTTTTAGATCTTCACAAAGCTAGCTGCTTCCTATCATTCAGGATTCAACTTAAGTAGTACTTGATACCATATCACCTGCTTTATTTTTACCATAGAACTCATCACCACCCAATCTTTTATCTTTTGATTTACTAGTTTATTTTTCCCTCTCTCCACTAGAATGTAAGCTCCTCTCGAGAGCTCCATAAATATAATTGTTGAAAACATGAGTAAATGATGAATGAATTAATGAATGAATAAATGAGTGAGTGTTACATGTAGAAATTAAAACAAGGCAGCAAAATATTAACTGAGGCTATAGATGTTTTATTCTTTATGCTTATCTAAATTTTTCAAATTTCTTGACATAAAAATATATGCTTTTGTAATCAGAAAAAGATCTGAAAAAAACCTATATTTTTAAAGCATGGCTGAACCCACACAACAGTTGGGAGAACATAGTGAAAAATATCAAGAACCAAACTTAAATATAGTTTTGGAGAGAAGGAATAATGCAGAATATTGTTTACAGGGTATGCCTGGTTTTTATTTATGTTTTTGGATGGAGATGGTCTCATTTTGGCTGTTTGGTGTTTTCTATATTTAGTGTTTGGTTATTTAGTGTTTAGTGTTTTAGAATTTATTATAGATCAAGTATATATAGTAATTAATAGCTACATAATGTTTTTGCTATTTAAATTGCAAATATGCTTAATTTAAAGAAATCTGTTTAAAAAGATAGGAAAGTTATTAGGATAAACCAACAAAGCTGAAGTAAAAATGTTTATAAAATCTATCTTTTTACATTTTTTGCCTTAATTTTCACCTTAGAATGACCTTCTGTTGGAAACTGGTTGCTCTTTATTTTGACTTAGACTCATTTCTTTCTCTTTTTTCCTTAATTTTAGAGACAGGGTCACTCTCTGTCCCCCAGGCTGGAGTGCAGTGGTGCCATCATAGCTCACTGCATCATCAACATCCTGGGCTCAAGCAATCCTTCCACCTCAGCCTCTCTAGTGGGTGGGACTACAGGAGTGCATCACCATGCCCAGCTAAGTTTTTCAATTTTGTAGAGATAGACTCTCACTTTGTTGCCCAGGTTTGTCTTGAACTCCTAGCCTCAAGCAGTTCTCCCATGTGGGCTTCCCAAAGTGTTGGGATACAAGCATGAGCCACTTCATGGGACCTGAGACTCATTTCTTGTGTCTGATGAGGCCAGTTCCTCCTCCTCTGATGTGACATGCCACAATCAAGGCACTGTAGCCCAAGAGTAAATGTTGCTTCACATTGGAACTGGACAGCTGGCTTGTGGTTTCATAGATTTCATAAGCATGTTTCAGGCACCAAGGTATCTGTTGCAACTTCAGATGCTAAAGCCAGCAAGGAAGCCAGTTCCATAATGATCAGCTGGAAAGCCAGAATTTGAACTCTGGGCCTGATAAACTCCCTGTGTCAGCTTTAGGAGATGAAATACAAATTGCTTGGGAAATCTAAGTAGCACATTTTTTCCCCCAATATACATGCCATGGCAGTACAAATTTAACTGAGATAAACTGATGGTCTGGATAGGTTAAAGGAGATAATCACATGAGGTCAATAGCCGGGCTGAAGTAACTCTTGAATTTACCTGCTGTTGCTAAGCCTTGACTGCTGTTATGATGCAAGTAAGCCTCTGGGATATTTCCAACTATTTAAGAAATCTATGGGGTGATGCTATGGACTGAACATTTATGTCCTCCCAAAATTCATATGTTGAAGCTCTAACCCCCCAGTGTGATGTATTTGGAGATAGAGCCTTTACAAAAGCAATTACGGTTAAAAGAAGTGATATGGTTTGACTCTGTGTCCCCACCTCAAATCTCACCTTGAATTGTAGTAATCCCCATTTGTCAAGGGTGGGACCAGGTGGAGATAACTTAATCATGGGGGCAGTTTCCCCCATGCTGTTCTCATGATAGTGAGTGAGTTCTCACAGGATCTGATGGTTTTATTAGCTTTGCTCAGCTCTCATTCTCTCACCTGCCACCATGTGAAGAAGATGCCTGCCTCCCCCTCACCTTCTGCCATGATTGTAAGTTTCCTGAGGCCTTTCTAGCCATATGGAACTGTGAGTCAATTAAACCTCTTTCCTTTATAAATTACCTGGTCTTGGGTATTTATTCATAGCAGCGTGAGAATGAACTAATACATCCATAAGGGTAGGGCCCTGATCTGACACAATTAGTGTCCTTAGAAGAAGAGGAAGAGAGACAGGAGGGTGCTCTTGCTTTCTCTCTGTGTGCCTCTGTCTGTCTGTCTGTCTGTCTCTTTCTCTCTGCTCACCCACACCGAGGAAAAGCCACATGAACACACATGGAGAAGGTGGTCATCCACAGACCAGGGAGAGGACGCTCACCAGAACCTGACCTGGCACCCTGATCTCAGACTTCCAGCCTCTAGAACTGTATAAAAATAAATTTGTTTCTTAAGCCACCCAGCATGTGATATATTCTTTTATGGCAGTCCAAGGACACTAAGACAGATAGGGATAGAAAGATGTCTGTAGGGAGAGAAGTCCCACAGTAAAGGTTAAAAAGAAAAGTACCCATTCTAGTAAAGCACATGTGGAGGCATCTTAGCCAGGGTCACCCTTTTTAAGCACAGGTCAGATTATATCACTCCATAGTATAGAAACCTTCCAAGATTCCTTGAACCTTACAGGACAAAGTTGAAACTTTTTGCATGGCTTAGCCCTCCCAGCTCTACTACAGCCTACATTTGAGGGCTCTGCTTCAGCCATCATCATCTTGCCCTAGTTGTGGCATGTCACCTTGGAGTAGAAGCTGGCCTCAAAGGACTCAAGAAATGACCCTGGATCAAAGTAAGAATCAACCAATCAGCGTTTCCAACAGAAGGTCCCTCTAAGGTGGCTTCAGCTTCTCTGCCTCAGAAGTTGGACACAGCCAGTGATAGCAGTCTACTCATGGGGCCTTCCCTTCTGTCTTCTCATTGGTCTCACATTGATCCTCTCACGTTGCTCACCATATCCCCCCTGACTGAAACATTTCTTCTGCTGATCTTTCAAGGCCACCCGACTTCCTCTGTGAAACATACACTGATGCCCATTTCCTCCATTGCTATTCTACTGTTTTTAAGATGCGCATCTGCTCACATCCTATTTTCTGTAGCAAACATTGTTGGTGTTCTGCCCAGATCCTCTTGGATTCTTTGTACCATTCCTGTGCACCTCTCCTCATATGAATGTGGGCTTCTGCTTCCAACTGTCTGCCCTTGCTATTCTCTTCAAAAGACTACTCTCGGGCTGCCCAGAGCAGAGAGCTGAAATATAATATGCCCGGGCATCCTTGGCCCAGGACTAGTGCAGAAGTATGAAAGTCCAGTTCCCTGCCCCAAATCAGGACAGACTCTGAGATGCAACTTCCACCCCAGAGTTCCCCTGTGGAATAAAGCTGCAGCTGCTGTCTGTGGGATTGTGCTTGGCTTCCTCCCCTTCCCTGGCCTGCTTTCCTTATTCCTTTATTGGGTTCTGCTGGGAGCCCTTCCTAATTAGTGAGTTGCACATGAATGTTGGTCTCAGGGTCTATCTCTGGGAAACTTGACCTAAGACACAATTTCTAAAATTGGAGTTCATCTTCTTATCAATAGCATATTAAATTTGGTAAATAAGATAATAGCATTCTGAATTGAGTTCTCTTTTTACTATATACCAGCTCCAAACAGCATTTTTCACATGAAGATAGTTTACTGCAAATGCATGGGTCTCTCTCATTTGGCTCTGAGATCTTAAGGCTGTGCTTAGCATTCCTTTATCCTTTTATCTTGATTTTCAAGAATTTATCTGTAAATGTGTGTTTAATGAACACATTAAGCACAGCAGAAAGAAGGAACATGACTTTTCTCCCCCATACAGAAACAGAGGCTGTACCATACAGTTTCTTTCTATCTTAAGATGTAATTATTTTAGGCCAGGCACGGTGGATCACACCTGTAATCCCAGCACTTTGAGAGTCCGAGGCAGGTGGATCATGAAGTCAGGAGTTCGAGACCAGCCTGGCCAACATGGTGAAACCCTGTCTCTACTGAAGATACAAAAAATTAGCTGGGTGAGGTGGCACGTGCCTGTAATCCCAGCTACTTGGGAGGCTAAAGTAGGAGAATCACTTGAACCTGGGAGGCGGAGGTTGCAGTGAGCCAAGATCATGCCATTGTACTCCAGCCTGGGCAATAGGACGAGACTCTGTCTCAAAAAAAAAAAAAAAAAATTGCTTTATGAACTGACCTAGCCATGTGAAGGGAGCAAAGAGCAAAAGCTATTCCAAAGTGAAACTCTGTTGTGTGTGCATGCATTTTAGAGTTGAATAGAAAAAGTACTCCATCAATAATATAAATAAATAATGTTTCAATCTGTGAGACTGTTATCACATCACTGAAAATAACTCATAGGATTTTCATCCAATTTGAAGAATAAGTTTGGAGACAGGCAGCCTTTTCCCAGAGCAAGTGAAACTAAGGGCCAGCAAGAGACCTATGTGTCCACCAGCCAGGAAGATGTGCCTTGGACAGTGGTTTAACATATGAGCCTGCATAGACGGAGAAGGGACAGATGATCTGGATTGCAGGTATTTGTGTTCAAACTGCTCTTCACTTCAGCAGTTTTTATATGGTGTCCTCTCTATAGCGTAAGAACATCAGATATCTATCCACTTAACAGTGGTTAGTTTCCTGAGAAATGCTGGAGAGATCCATCTGCTTATGGATAAAAACTAAAATAACTATCATTTATTGAGTGCTTACTATGTGCCAGGCACTGTGCTTAGCACTTCATATGCATGATTTCATTTACACTTCACAATCCCACTATGAGGCAGATACTACTATTATCCTCATCATACAAATAAGAAAACTGGAGCTTAGAGGGTTTGAGTTTCCCAAAGTTAGCAGGCAAAGGGGCAGTATTTAAAATCTAGGACTGCTTGACTCCATAGTTCCTCCCTAACCTGAAAGAACCTATCTATGCTGTTGAGTAGTTTTTATCATTTTTAAAAATGAGAGAAAGAGAGGATGGGAGGAAGGGAGAAAATCAAATTATTTGAAGGTACCTTGCATTTTTGTCTTGTTACAGACCATGTACAATCCAAGCCTGCCACATAAGTCGTTACCCTACATAAGAGTCCATGCCTGCTTGTCCAGAGTTTGGGAAAAGCCAGAGCACAGCCTAGAATAAATGCAATAATGTATCACATGTATTCTTTTCCCTCTTATTTACATTTCTTCTGACAGAGCCCTGTGCTGCTTGTAGGACAAAGATGAGCTCCAATTCTTAAGTCTCATTATGTGTAACTTAGTAAAAATGTGAAGTTAGAAGCAAAAAACCACATTATAAGTGCATAATGACTGCAACTCTTTAAAGACATGAATATTTGGTGGAAGGAGGAAGAGAAGGAAATAAGCAAAAATGAAAATGGTCCTATTAGAAAAATGGCATTATGAGTGATTTTTGCCGCAATTTTTCAAACTTTCTGTGATCCTGCATGATTAGTCCATTCACTGAGTTGGTTGTGTAGTGATTGCCTACTGTGTGTAATGCTCTGTATTCGGCAGTAGGGAAGCATCAGAGAACAATGCAATCCCTGCCTACTGGAAGCTCATCATCTAGTGGAGCTCATCATCTAGCAATTCAACAATAAGATCCATTAAAGTGTGACGAGTGCTATTGAAAAGGAAGTTCATTGTGCCATAGGAGCACATACCGTGGATAATTAGCCTACTGAAGGAAGGGGGAGAAGTCTTCCTGCATGAAGTACAAGAAAAATGATACCTGAAGGCCAGCTAGGGTGTGGGGAAGGTGAGGATCATCCTAAATTAAAGCAGCAGCACATTGGTATGAAAGCCTAGAGGCAAGAACTTGATGAGTTGCCAAGACTGAAGAAAGCACAGAGCACATTGTTAGGAAATGACAGGGGCAAGACTAGAGAGGCACAGAGAGCTGAAGCTGTTAGAGGCCAGGTGAGCCAAGGTGCTGAGCAGAGCTCTATCCCAAGGCAATGGGGAGCTGCAGAAGGGCTCTAAGGGCAGAGTGATCTGATCATTCTTGGATGAATGACTTGATCATTTTTGGATTGTAAAAGGGTATCAGCCCTTTGAGAAGAACAGAGAAGTTTTGATGTAGCTATCTTAGGAGAAAGGAGAAAGACCCAGTTTTTGAACCAATGGTGGATTGGCCCATGTTTTCCAAACTCAACTGGTTGCTGAAGGTCATCGTCTAGCAATTCAACAATAAGGTCCATTAAAGTGTGATAAGTACTATTGAAACGGACACTGAAGGTCCAATTGAGTTTGGAAAACATGTTTAATTAAAGGTTCAACTGAACCATCTATTAGACAAGCTTGTCCAATCCGTGGCCCACGGCCACATGTCACCCAAGATGGCTTTGAATGCAACCCAACGCAAATTTGTAAACTTTCTTAAAACATTATGAGTTTTTTTGTAATTTTTTTTAGCTTATTAGCTATCATTAGTGTTAGTATATTCTGTTTGTGGCCCAAGACAGTTCTTCTTCTTCCAATGTGGTCTAGGGAAACGAAAAGATTGGACAGCCCTGTGCTAGAATCCCAGTAAAGAACCAATATATATCAACCACTGCCTCCAAGAAGCTGGAGTTTGGAAATGTCTGAGTGAAAAGGGATCAATGTGGGGTCACTCTGATCAGAGCAATTGCTGGTTCTGAAGTGCTTTCAGATCTCTGTCCCACCTAAATCCACATCACCATCTCTTTTTTTTGTTTGTTTGTTTCTTTAAGTGAGAGAGATAGTGGGCTGAGCACGGTGGCTCATGCCTGCAATCCCAGTACTTTGGGAGGCCGAGGCGGGAAAATCGCTTGAGCCCAGGAGTTTGAGACCAGCCTGGGCACCTCTTCTCTACCAAAAAAAAAAAAAAAAAAAAAAAAAAAAAGCCAGGCATGGTGGTGCATGCCTGTAGTCCCAACTACTCAAGTGGCTGAAGTAGAAGGATCACTTGAACCCAAAAGGTCTAGGCTGCAGTGAGCCATGATTGCACCACTGCACTCCAGCTCAGGAGACAGAGCCAGACTCCATCTCAAAAGAGAGAGGGGCAGAGGGAAGGAGGGAGGGGAGAGGGAGAGGGAGAAACTGCCAAGGAGACTTAAAATCTGAGCCTGTGAAAGACTTGAGAGAGGTATCTCCTGGTTCCGGGCAGTAAGACATTGTGACTGCAGTTTTTTTACCACCGGAGGACATTGCTGCTCTCAGTCTTGCCTTTCCAAAAGCCAATGACAAGAAAAGAGTTTTAGGGAACTGGCGATAAAGCATAGGTCCCTGCTCTCTAATTTACTTAGATGATGCCACAGAGGCCTATAGAAGGATGAGGACGAGAGAATGTGAAAGGAGAAAATATAGAGGAATAAATATGTCACTCTGTTTTCCAAACTCACAATGGCAGACAAAGGTTTAACAGACAAGAATTTATTAGCCTGCAAAATGTGACAGAGTATCTGAAATTGGCATTGTGCAGTGTCTTAGTTTGCGCAGCTCTAACAAATGCACCATAGACTGGGTGGCTTATAAACAGCAGAAACTTATTTCCTACAGTTCTGAAGGCTGAAAAGTCTGAGATCAGGGTGCCAGCATGGTCATGGTCAGGTTCTGGCAAGGGTTCTCTTCCAGGTTGCACACTTTCCATCTTTTCATTGTATCCTCTCCTGTTGGGAGGAGAGTAAGAGAGTCTCTGGGGTCTCTTTTATAAGGTACTAATCCCATTCATGAGGGCTCTACCCTCATGACCTAGTCACTTCCCAAAGACCCCTCCTCCTAATACCATAATATTGGGAATTAGGATTTCAACATATGAATTTTGGGGGATGTGAACATTCAGTCCATTGCATCAAGATGTGAGTCATCTATGTTATTCTCCATAGTACCCACATCATCTAGCACAGTGCTTAGTCCAGAGAAGATGCTCAAAATAATTGTATAATGAGTGATTGAATGGTGTCCCTAGGTGGGGGACAGATCTGCTCATCTCAGGGCACCTGCCTCCTTGTGCCCTATGCCTTACACTCATGGAAGGCTGCTTTTTTCCCCTCTAAATATCCATGGGGATTTGCATGTTGGAAAAAAAATCAGATTCTTGGCTGGAAGAGAATTTCTTAGCCTGGTGACATTAAAACCAATAAGAGAAGAATGTTGAGCCAAGGCAGAAGACAGTGGATTCAGTGTACAGACTCTGGGTCCAGTCAGGCTGGCAGGAAACCTGAGAACTTCAAGGTTCCAGGTCTGTCTGAAATGCCTGTTGCTATGGACTGAATTGTGTCCCACCACCAAATTCAGATGTAGGAGCTCTAACTCCAGTGCTCATTGTGATGGTATGGGAGGTAATTAAGTTTAGATGAGGTCACGAGGGTAGGTCTTCATGATGGGTTGGGATTAGTGCACTGGTAAGAAAAGGAAGAGACACCAGAGCTCATGCACTCTCTCCTCCCCACCCCAACCTCTCTCTCTCCATCATGGGAGGACACAGGAAGAAGGCAGCCATATGCAAGCAAGCAAGAGAGACCTCATCAGAACCTGATCATACTGAGACCCCAGTCTTGTACTTTCAGCCTCCAGAACTATGGGGAAAAATTTCTATTAAGCCATCCAGTATGTGATATTTTATTATGACAGCCAGAGTTGACTAATATACCCATAAATCAGCTGTTAAGGAGTTTGCCCAAGGGTCATTCTCACTTGTTCAAACTGGTTTTGGTGGTGAGCTGCTAATGTCATTCTGGTGGTGTGATGCCTGCTACCAGAAAGCTGCCATTAGAAATTCTCCCTGCATGAAAGTACAGCCCTTTCCAGCTGAATGAGCTTTGACAAACAAATTAGATGATTCATCCTATGCCTGAAGGCTGTTTGGCTTTGTTGGAATCCTTAGCATACCACTACTGAAGGATTTTTTAAAACATTATTTTGTTTTAAATAGAATCTATGTCAAGCATTAATTGTTATCTATGCATTGATGCTGGAAAAATTTATCTTCTCTGTCTGTAATGAATTTTTTAAAATTAACTTTATTTTTTATTTTAAACTAATGTTGAGCACTAAAATGGTAAGCCTTCCTCTGATCTTCTAAAATAGGAAAAAGAAAGTAAATGAATAACAGCCACATACTAAGTTTTTGAATTGCAAGTGAGCCAATAAATACTTAGATTTTGTAAGCATTATTGTACCCTAAGAATCATAGATAATGCATGGGATCTTCAGTAGATAACAGCCCCTGCTGCTTTTGAGGATAATACATGGGAAGAAGTTCGCACATTTATGGTTTAAATGTGCCCCCTGCAAAAACCATGCGTTGGTAACTTAATCTCCATTGCAACTGTGTTGAGAGGCGAGGTCTAGTGAGAGGTGATTAGGCCATGAGGGCTCCACCCTCATGAATTGATTAATACAAACCCATAAGATTGGGTTCATTCTAAAGGGGTGAGTTTGGTCCCTGGTCCCCAGCCCCCTGTGCCCTTCCACTATGAGATGACTTAGCAAGAAGGCCCTTGCTAAATGCCAACCTTTCCATCTTGGACTTCCTAGCCTCCAGAACCATAAGCCAGTACATTTCTAATCTTTATACATTATCTCAGTCTCAGGTATTCTTTTATGAAAGCACAAGACAGACTAAGGCAGGATGGTTTGCATATGTCAACTTGATTAACCTGGAAGTATATTTCCCAGAGTCCCCCTCCCTATATGGTTCTGGATTGGAGTTGTCAAAAAAGAAATGTGCATGAGATTTGAAAGACTAAAGCAGCATGATTACCTCTGAAAGTCATTGTGATTAGACATGATGACAGATGCAGAGGTGTTGGCAGGTTCCAGTTTGTCCTTGCTGCCATCTGCTCTACATTCTACCTATGTTCCAACTGTTGACCCCACTGATCAACAGTGGTCTGAGGGTCCAGGCCTATCACCATATGTTGGCAGTGGTGGCAGTTTCTCATGGGCTTCCCATGAGCTTGCCATCGCAGTTTCATTTCTGCAGTGGGACATGCATAACTGTTACTTACTCTTGCTCTGATCTTTCAACTCTCCAGTGGCACTTTCACTTTCTCGGCTTCTTCCATAATTATGTAAGGTCTAAATTTCATAATAAATCCCTTGTTTCATAACTGACAGTGGTTCTTCTTTCCTGTTGGAATCCCAAGATACCCTATGGGAGGGAATTATTGTTAATTACTGGAGGATTCCTGCTTGGAGAAGCATTACAGTTTGGACTCAGAGATACTGGGTATCCACCTCAGTTCTCCCACAAGCTATCTAACCTCTCAAGCCCTATTTTTAAATTTTATTTTATTTTATTTTTGAGATAGGATTTGAAGTGCAGTGATGTGATCTCGGCTCACTGCAACCTCCACCTCCTGGGCTCAAGTGATCCTCCCACATCAGGCCTCCTGAGTAGCTGGGACTACAGGTGTATACCACCACCCCTAGCTAGGTTTTGTAATTTTTGTAGAGATGGGGGTTTCACCATGTTGGACAGCCTGGTCTTGGAACTCCTGGGCTCAAGCAATCTACCCACCTTGGCCTCTCAAAGTGCTAAGATTACAGGTGCGAGCCACCGCACCTGGCCCCCATTTTATTTTCTTATAACCAATAACATATATATATATACACACACACACATATACACACACATATATATATAAAATAACATATAAAATATATTAACATATAACAAATAGCCAATAACATGAGCTACCTTATATTAGAGAGTCTTTGTGAGGTTTAGATGACATGTTGCATGTAAAGCACTTAGTCTAGCAAATAGTAAATGCTCAGTAAATGTTAATTTTTTTTTCACTGACAATTTGTGCTCCAAAATTGTTAGTTACTATTAAAGGAGCTTAATGCCTGAAGGGGAACCAGGTACTAGAGCCTAAAATATATGAAGAAAAGCAAACCATTGAGCATAGGTGTTTTAAGGTTTGGGGAGAGCTGAGGTTGGCAAGACAAGCAGGAATCAGCAATAGGTGGAGCACAACAGGGAGGCAAGATGGAGGAATAGTGCAGCTCAGGAGAGAAGCTGTAAACGTCAAGTACCCAAGCACCAGGGGAACAGAGACATAAAACTGCAGGTTCAGAATGGGCATCTCTCACTGTCTGCTGCGGGTCCCTCCTGCTAAGTCAAGCCAGGTCTCCCTGGATCACTGGCTGCTATGTAGGATTTAGCATAGGGGGATTTCTGGATCACTCTGCTGGCTCACAGCTCTTACTCTGCTTCAAGTATTGAAGATGTTTTTGGTGGCACTAAAAGAAATGCAGAATGGCCAGCACCCACTTGGTCCTCTCTCAGAGTGTCACAGCAGCCATAATGGGGGAAGGAGGAGTTATGTCATACAGAACCTCACACCTCAACCCTAGTAAAAAGAGCAGAGATTCAGGGTGAATGTGCATGTGTGTTGGGGGAGTGGTGAAGGGGACAGGTATAATGAGTGATAATAGCTAGGTAGACACCCTGTTCATAACCTCTACCTCTTCAAAGAGATCCAAGAAACTATGTTTGAGTTGGAATCATGCCTATGTTGGAGAAGAAAAAAGCCCACACTTCCTTCTTCCTGAACTAACTGCATTAGGATCATGTGCCACTAAGGCATCACCCATGGGCAATGAAAAGGCTTTAAACAAATGGAAAAAAATCTGGATATCACATGGAATGAGAAAACATGATTAGAGAGAAGTGTAGATGTGTGACTTTACAGAAGGCTCTGGACGTACCTAATAGCTATCTTTGGCTGTCTGAAATCCTTCATGGGAAGAAAGGTTGGAGATCAATGAATGGAAATTAAGAGAAGGTAGGTTTGTCTCAGTGTATCTCTGTCATTGAGGATTTCCAAGCAGAAGCCAGATGAAGAAAAGGAAGAGAGTGATGAGGAGGAGAAAAGGAAGAAGAAGAAAGAGGAGGAGGAAAAGGAAGAAAGAGGAAGGGGAGGAGGTCGGCATTCATTGAGCACTTCCTATGTACCAGGCATTGTTTTAAATAAGCTACATATATTATCTTATTAAAATCTTACAGTATCACAACCCAGCTTCAGGGGAAGCCCAGGCCAGCCTAGTTACGCCCACTGTGGGTTGTGTCCTACCTTTCACTTGCTATTGGGAGGATTGGTGTGCTCTTGCAGCCCCTTTATTCTACTCACCTATGCAGGTTTTTAAAACTTCAGCTCTAAAAATGGACAGAATTTTCCTTGATCATATTGGCAGTACCCATCTGTTTTCTTGTGCAAACTGTGATATAATCCTGACCAATGGCTCAGAACTCAATTCGTCTCTACTAGGTGCACAGGCACCACTAGCAGGGCATTTCTTTGTCACAAAGTAGTTAACCTATAGTATGGTGAAGTTCAAGATCAGATCATGCTCACTGGCTCCCACATAGTTCAAGATGTGAGCTACAAAAACTGCAACAGCCAACTGGGATGGATCTGTGAGTTTGCCACTGAAGACAGCCAGCATTATAAGGAAGGCTGTGTGATCCTGAAATGTGCTCTAGTTTGAGAGAATGAGGGCTTTGAGGAACATGTACCATTCAATAACTCTTGGAAGAAAATGAGCTCAATCCATCTTTTCCCAGGGTTTCCTTCACTGAAAACAAAAATCTGCTTACACACACTGCCAGCTTAGCATCAAGAGTCAGGTTCATAAACTGTGGAACAAGAGGTTGTGAGAATCTAAGATGGAACCTACCTTTCTTTTTAAAAAAATTTTTTTTTATTTTCCTTATAATGGCAGAGTGTGGAAAGAATATTATGTAGATGCCATTAATTTTTCCCTGTGTTTACATCTTAAGGCAGAAGAGTCTGTCTGCAACTATGCGATGGGCTGTGTAAAGAAAAATAGTCTGGGCTATTAAAGTGGAAAAGTATGTTTTATATAAAATTTGAAAGGAAATATGTCAAGAGCATGGGTTTTTAACTTGACCTTCATTTTAAACTTCTTTTTTAAAAACCCAATTATTTTACCTGACTTGCTAGCTTCAGAGAAGAGATCCAAATCTGGGCCCAGCACTAAGGACTCAGTTTTAGAGTGACCTGTGCTGGCCAAGGTGCCATATTCTTGTTGGAGATGAACCATAGCATTTTCCTTGCCAGTCTTGACCCAAAGGTGCCACCATTCCAGTTATTTATCACCATATAATTGGTGTTGATTGCAAACTTTTTCTGAAATGGGGCAAAATTGCTTGGTTGTCTTTTTCTTTGTAACAAGCATAGTAATATAAATAAAGTAATAGTTGGAAAAAAATCTTACAATATCCTTATAAAGTATTGAGGCACAGAGAAGTTAAATAAACTGCCCATATTTACAGGATTTGGGATGATGGAGCTGAGACTTAAACCCAGGAAAGTCTGTTTCCAGATGCTATGCTCCAAACTACTACATTCTTTGATTTATAATGCAAGGAGATTCCTGTATCCAGCAGGAGTTCAGGTGTTATTATTTCTGAGCTTTCCTCCAACTCAGACCACTAAGCTCTTTCCAGGGCTAAGATGGTTGGTGTCCAGTACCATTCAACAGTTATGGAACACTGACCATTCACCAGGCTCTGGGGTGGGCGCTAGGGGCATTCAGATGAATAAGACAAGACAGTCCTGTAATAGACAAAGGTGCAGGGAACTTCCGTGGTCCACAAAGACAGAATCACAGTCTTTCCTCTGAGAGTTGGCAAGCTTGTAAAGAAGGCAGTATTTGCTTTTGAAACACCCTGCTCTCACCTTAGCTCCTTTTGTCACCACACTCTCCTTTCTAGTGTCAACCAGCAAACCCACAAACATCCCACTGTTGAGTGAGGGTTCCTGACCGTGTGTGGCACTAAGAAGGCTGAGCAGCAGAGTGAGCGTGTGTATAACGAGGCAAACTTGTTTTCAAGGTTCAGCTCAGCCACTGCTGGGTAGAATAAATCATGTGTTTAAGGTGAAGCAGCCAGAGATATTAGCCCCCCTCCCATACCTGCCAGTTATGACTCATTCTCCCCGCTTCACCTAAAGCTATCAGATCTGGACAGGAAAATAAAGAGGTATTGTGTAATCTGTGTAATCATTTTGAATTCTGTAAACATGGGCAGTACATTTAACTTCTCTGTGCCTCAGTACGTTATGGGGCTGTTGTAAGATTTTTTTTCCCTACTATTACTTTATTTATATTACTATGTTTGTTACATGGAAAAGGACAACCAAGCAGTTCTGTCCCATTTTAGAAAAATATATAGGTACACACACACACACACACACACACACACACATACACACACACACACACACACACACACACACACGTATGTATGATTGTCCTATAACTAAAGATATTTATTGAGCCCTTGCTATATGCCAGGCAATGGGTATATAGGTAAAGCAGCATTCATGAGCTTTACCCGTCTTAATTCATTAAATCCTTATCACAGCCATGTTGGATCAGTGTCATGGCAGCTACATTTTACAGATGAGAAAATGAGACACAGAGAAATAAAGCAAATTGTTCAAAATCACAGGGCTAGTAAATAGGGAGTCAGTTTAGCACATAAACAATACTGCTTCTGTCACTAAAATAGAAAATTGAACTCTGAGAATTAATAAATTAACCTGAAAGCCACAGTAGGGCAGTGAGAGGGTCAGAATGCCACCTGATAAGTATGTTCACCATGTAGGGGCCTGTTTCTACCACTCCCGTATCTCCCAAGAGGACACAGAAAAGATCCTCGGCAATCCTTCCCCCAGTAAACATGGTGTGGTGGCTTTGTGTAGTGATATACATTCCTCAATGTCTATGTATGCTCGTGTATATGTAGGTTGGTGCAAAAGCATTTGCAGTTTTGCCATTGAAAGTAATGGTAAAACTTCAATTACTTTTACACCAAACTAATACTTGCTTTTCAGGGTCCCACCTGCATAAAGGCTAATCCCTCTGCTCATCCATTTTTAGAATGTCAGAGACTAATCACTGCCAAAGAAGTGATTCTTTTCATTCTTTGCCAAATGCAGAAAATATACAAAATGCATATTCTCTGCATTTTGCTCCAAGCATTGATCCATCAATTGCCTTTGCTCTTCACAGAAGTGAAATAGGACAGTGGAGATACAAACCGTGCCAAAAATCCCTGCCCCTAAGGGAAGAAAAGAGGAACATTGGATTGTCCCCTTCATAATCTGACAGGCGCTTGAGAAGAAAGAGCCCATATTTAAAATGGTTAATGCATTTTGACTTTAGAGCAATAACATTTTTCATAGAAAAAGAAGGGTAATATATTTGAAGAGTAAGAAGTCATACCATCAAATGAGAAAGTTCAAAGTATATCCATGAGACAGGAACTTAAATTCTGGACTGATTATACTTGTGTAATCTATAGCAGGTAATTAAACTCTGTGAATCTCAGCTTCCTCATCTATGAAATGAACCGAGTTTTATAGATGAGGAAAGTTTGTGTCGCACAGCATCACAATGCAGTAAATGCTAGTTTATGTTTCAGTAGTCAGAAAGAGTACTGGGCAAAAAATGCATATTTTCATATATTTCTCTCTCTCTCTCTTTTTTTTTTTTTTTTTTTTTTGTTTTTGAGATGGAGTCTTGCTCTGTCGCTCAGGCTGGGGTGCAGTGGTGCGATCTCGGCTCACTGCAACCTCCACCTCTTGGGCTCAAGCGATTCTCCTGCCTCATCCTCCCTAGTAGATGCACACTACCACGCCCAGCTATTTTTTGTATTTTTGGTAGAGATGAGGTTTCACTGTGTTGGCCAGACTGGTCTCAAACTCCTGACCTCAGGTGATCCGCCTACCTCGGCCTCCCAAAGTGCTGAAGTGATTGCTTTAGTGTCTATCACCCAGAGACAGAATTAATGCAGTTTTAAGATTGCATGAAAAGATTCTCTGAAAGTCAACAAAGCCTCTGGCTTCATACCAAGCATCTCAACTCATGTTAAAAAGTTCAAGGAAGTAAATTTTGAAGTTGAAATTATAGAACTTTTAGAAAAGAACCTACATCCAAATTCCTGCCATTTGAGGATAGTCAAAAATTTGTTAGACTCAAAAAGCATAAAGCATAAAAAGTTAAAAATCGATACATTGGATTTCATCAAAATTAAAAATTTCTTCCCTTTGAAAGGCATCATTAAGAAAATGTAAGCCAAATACTGGGAGAAAATAGTCCCAATTCATATATTAGCAAAGGATTTGTATCCAAGACATATAAAGAGCTCTTGCAACTAAATCATAAGACAATCCAGTTAAAATGGACAAAAGACTTGAGCAGACATTTCACAGGAAATATATGAAGGGCTCCTAAAAGACACTTGACATCATTAGATAGATACACACAAATTAAAACCATTCTGAGATACAATATGTATTCATTGAATTGCTAAAATTAAAAAGACAAACAAAATGTATTAGTTTCCTATTGCTGCCATAATAAATTACCACACACTTACAACAACACAAACGTATTGCCTTACTGTTCTTGAGGTGAGACATCTGAAATGGAGCTTATAGGGCTAAAATCAAGCTGTCTGCAGAGCTGCATTCCTTCTGGAAGCTTTAAGAGAAAACCTATTCTTTGACTTTTTAATTTTTTTAGTGGCGCCCTCATTCCTTAGCAGATGACTACATCACTCTGACCTGTTTTCATCCTCACATCTCCTCTAACTCTTCTGCCTCCACTTTCCATCTTTTAAGGACCTTTATGATTATTTTGGCTCATCTGGATAATCTCTTCATCTCAAGATCCTTAACCAGGCTGGGCATAGTGGCTCACACCTATAGTCCCAACAGTTTGGGAGGCTGAGGTGGGAAGATCACTTGAGCTCAGGAGTTCGAGAGTAGCCTGGGTAACACAGCAAGACCCTCTCTCTACAAAAAATAAAATAAAATAAATAGCCGGGCATGATAGTGCGTGCCTGTAGTCCCAGTGGGAGGATCGCTTGAGCCCGGAGGTTGAGGCTACAGTGAGCCATGATTGCACCACTGGACTCCAGCGTGGACAACACAGAAGAGTCCTCTCTCAAAAAAAATCCTAAAAAAATAAAAGATTCTTAATCACATCTACAAAGTCCCTTTTGCCATGTAAGGTAACATATTTACAGGTTTTGGGGATTAGAACATGGACATCCTTTGGGAGCTATTATTTTGTCTACTGCAAATATCAACTGTTGGTGAGAATGTTGTGATGGTTAATTTTATGGGTTAACTTGACTGGGCTAAGGGATGCCAGATAGCTGGTATAACTTTTTCTGGTATGTCTGTGAGGATATTTCCAGAAGACATTAACATTTGACTTGGTAGAAAATAAAGAAAATCACCCTTCAATGTGGGCAGGCATTGTTCCATCCATTGAGGACTCAGATGGAACAACAACAACAACAAAAAACTGAGGGCAAATCCACACTCTCTGTTTAAACTGGGACACCCATCTTCACTATCTTTGGACAAGAGTACTCCTGACTGTTAGACCTCCTAACTCACTACTGGCTTTCTTGGTTCTCCAGCTTGCAGACAACTTCTTGCCCTCTGTAATTGTGTAAGCCAATTCCCATAATAAATTCTATACATATATAGAATCTCCTATTGGTTCTGTTTCTTTGGAGACCTTTGATTAATACAGAGGTAGAATACCTGAACTCACACTGTTGGTGGGAACGTAAAATGGTACAGCTATTTTTAAAAGCTATTTGCCAATTTCTTGAAAGTTTCTTACCTAACCACCCAGCAATTTCACTGCTAGGTATTTACCCAAAAGAAAGGAAAACATATATCCACACAAAGACTTGCACACAATGCAACTTTATCATGTTCACAACCTGGAAACAACTAAAATGTCTATCTACAAGTGAACAGATTTTTTAAAGCTATAATATACAATATTATACTCAGTAATAAAAATGAACAAATTATGGGTATATGCAACAATATGAGTGAGCAAAACACCACCAAACACAGAAGAGTACATATTGTGATTCCGTTATATAAAATTCTAGAATAAGCAAAATTAACATGTAATGACAGAATCACTTAGGGCCCAAGTGGACTGTAGATAGGCAAGAAGAAATTCTTGGGGTGATGAAAATGTGCTAAATCTTGATTGCAGTAGTAGTTACATGAATGTATTCATTTGTCAAAACTAATTGAACTCCACCCAACAAAGGAGTGCATTTTGTTATATATTAATTATACCTCCATAAAGTTCAATATTTTTCTATTCTGAGAAGGATATTACTTGCCCTCTCTGATGAGGCTAAATAGCTTCCAGGAATCTCTTCCTGTCTAGCAAGAAGTGCTTCAGTGGCCATTAGGCTCCATTTCCTCTTACTTTGCTCTCAGTTGAGATTAAACAAAAAAACAACAAAACTCTATGGAACTTGGATCGCAAAGAGATATCTGCACTCCCATGTTTCTTGCAGCATTATTTACAATAGCTAAGGTGTGTAAGCAACCTAAGTGCCCACCAACAGATGAATGGATAAAGGACATGTAGTATATATACACAATGGAATACTATACAGCCTTGAAAAATGAAATCCTGTCATTTGCAACAACACGGATGAACCTAGGGGATGTTATGCTAAGTGAAGTAACAGGCACAGAAAGACTAATTTCACTCATATGTGGACTCTAAAAAATTTGAACTCACAGGCTGGGTGTGTTGACTCATGCCTGTAATCCCAGCACTTTGGGAGGCCGAGGCAGGTGGATCACTTGAGGTCAGGAGTTCGAGACCAGCCTGGCCAACATGGTGAAACCCCCCCATCTCTACTAAAAATGCAAAAAATTAGCCAGACGTGGTGGTGCATGCCTGTAATCCCAGTTACTCAGGAGGCTGAGATAGGAGAATCGCTTGAACCTGGGAAGCAGAGGTTGCAGTGAGCTGAGATTGCACTGAGAGTCCATCTCAAAAAATTTTGTTTTTGTTTTTGGAACTCATAGAAGAAGAGAGTAGAATCGTAGTTATCAGGGACTGGGAGGTTGGGGGCAGGAATGGTGAACTCTTGGCCAAATGGTACAAAGTTTCAGTTAGACAGGATGAATAACTTCTGGAGATCTCCTGTACAGTATGGTAATTGTAATTAATAATAGCATATTGACTATTTGCAAATTGCTAACAGAGTAGATTTCAATTGTTCTCACCACAAAAATTGATAAATGTGTGAGATGATTGCTATGTTAATTGTCTTTATTTAATAATTTCAGTATGTATACTTATATCAAAACATCATAATGTACACTGCAAGTAAATACAGTTTTGTCAATTATAGCTTCATAAAGCTAGGGGGAGTGGAGAATGGCTCCTCAACAATCTTCAAGTGTTGTAAGGCTCTTAGTCAGGACCTAAGTCCCCTGAAAACCATTCCTCCAGGAGGCTTCCTCAAACCATAATTTGCCCTGTGAGTATGCCCATTCTCCCTACTGTGAAGAGCCCTAAGTTGCTCACAATTGGAGAAATGACTGAGCCAAAACAAAGGGATGAGCTGCAATGTGATCACAAATTTGGAAGGAATCCTGATGGACTGTCTCATTTTGATTTGTTCTGCTTTCTCCAAGCTGGGTCTGTTTTACTCAAGCAATTGAAAAATGTCCATGAAATGCCGCGTGCTATGCCTTGAATTAATTATGACAGCAGCTCTCATTTATTCAGACCTTATTCTGTCCCAGGGGCCAGGCCAACTACTTTATGTGCATTGTATATAAATTAGTCTTCCTGGCAACCTCATGAGACAGATACTATTACCACCTTCATTTTATGGATAATGGATTAAAAGTCAAAGTGGTTAAGTGCCTTCCTCTTTGTCAGTGGAGAACCAGGACTAGAATCCAGGGTTTTACAGCTGCAGAGCCCATTAAACCATTGTCGTATACTGTTGATCCTTGTTTTCACAGATTTCAACATGTTGGGAGGATGACATAGAAACCTGAAACTAAGCATACAGGGAAGTGGGCTTTAGCCTATTTGAAAAGGCTCTGGAGGGCTGGGCATGATGACTCACATCTATAATCCCAGCACTTTGGGAAGCCAAGGTGGGAGGACTGCTTGAGCCCAGGAGTTTGAGATCAGCTTGGGCAACATGGTGAGACCATGTCTCTACTAAAAATTAAAAAATTAGACCAGCATGCCTGTAATCCCAGCTACTATGGAGGCTGAGGCAAGAGGATCACTTGAGTTGGGAAGGTCAAGTCTGCAGTGAGTCTTGATCACACCACTGCACTCCTCCCTGGGTGACAGTGAGACTTTGTCTCAAAAAGAAAAAAAAAGAAAAGGCCAGGCATGGTGGCTCATGCCTGTAATCCCAGCACTTTGGGAGGCCAAGGCTGGCAGATCATGAGGTCAAGAGATCGAGACCATACTGGCCAACATGGTGAAACCCCATCTCTACTAAAAATACAAAAATTAGCTGGGTGTGGTGGTGTGCGCCTGTAATCCCAGCTACTCAGGAGGCTGAGGCAGGGGAATTGCTTAAACCTGGGAGGCAGAGGTTGCAGCAAGCCGAGATTGCCCCACTGCACTCCAGCCTGGTGACAGAGTTAGACTCCGACCAAAAAAAAAAAAAAAAAGGAAAGAAAGAAGAAAAGGCTCTGGAAAAACCCTTTTCTACTCTCCCCTCTCTAACCTGTGCTTTTTCCACCCAAGCATCCTAGGCTTTTGTAATTAGCAGAATGCTTCCAGACTGATGAGCTGCATGCCTCATCAAATTCCTGATTCCTGATATACAGAAGAGAGACATGAAGGAGATGCTTTTTAAAGAGTGCTTGAAGAAAGCAAGAATATGACATTCATTCACTTAATCATTCACTTATTTATTGGACATCTAGTTAACCATTCTGGAGCTATTACTAAGCCAAGTCATTGTGTTGGTGCTGAGGATATATTAAACAGACTTGGATCCTATTCTCAAAATGTCATGTTCTAATAATTATCACCTCCTATCACACCTTGCCTGTTGTTGGCCAAATTTCACCTCCCAATCGGAACTGTCATCGTAGCCTGACACAGCCAGCCCTGGCTCTGGGTTGACTCTCTGAGTACTGCTTCCCTGCTGGGAGTAGGATGGCTGAGGTGTGGGGTTCCTGTGGATCGGCCAAACAATCATTCAGGAAGGAAGGAACTGGTCTCCCCTTTCCTGTTCTGCCCTCCTTTCTCAGTGAACTATAAGGAAACGGTGAAATAGTGGTCTGGGACTAGCCACAGGAACCCTTAATAAATTGCTTCTACACATCCCGCTTGCTTTTTAATGGAAAGAAAAGGGGTGGAGTAAGTCTCCTGTACAATTTCAAAATTGAATTGAGTTCAGTTCTGTAAAATAAGTTCTAAGTTACATCATGATGGTATGGGAACATAGAGATCTGAGCCAAGGAGACATGAACAGACTGTTCCTAAAAATAAAAAATAAAAAAAAGTCTTGGTGCAAGAGCAAACATGAACAAAGGAGTGATTAGCTTCTCCAGATGCTGGGAGTTACATCTCCCTGAAAAGAAAGAAGTTCTGCAAAGCTGAGCCTTGGCCAGAGGCTCAGACTGACAGTGAGTCACTCGCACAGAGCCTGGCACATAGTAGGCACACTCTGCAAGTGGTTGCAGCTGTCTTGATAGTTACAGAGGACACACTATTCAGGATAGTACCTACTTTAGAGGGAGCATTTCTGAATTTATTTATTTTTTTTTATGTTTCTGTAGAGACTAAGTCTCGCTATGTTGCCCAGGTTGATCTTGAACTCCTGGCCTCAAGTGATCCTCCTTCCTCAGCCTCCCAAAGGGCTGGGACTACAGGTGTGAAACAACATGCCTAGCTTTGAATTTACTTGTGAATCAATAAACAAACCTGTCATGGGAGGCCTTACTCCATAGAAATGGAGCAGGGCTACATGATAATTTAAAAGATACCATATGGCTGTGTCTGCCAAAAAAAAAAAAAAAGATGGTTTTACTAAAATTCAGAAATGCATTGAACTTTTACTGCATTCTGAGCACATGTTATGGTGAGGGCAACAGTGAGTAAGAAATAGTACCTATTTTCTAAAAGCTACAATTTAGCCTATGCATGTGTATGTATTACATGTATATGGGTAAAACCTGGTGCCATTTGGAATTTAAATGGCCACCATGAAATGAGAAGCGTGAGCTAGTGGGAATCAGAGGCCTTAGATGGACTCGCTGGTTTATTCATCCAATTTGGAATTCATCCAAATTCATAACAATTTGTACTGAGGGGTGGCATAGGAAGGGTCAGTTATAAATGTAATAGGTATTATGAAATAACAACTGTAGAGGAATAAAATCTATCACTCCTTGGAGAATCTAGGAAGTCTTTTTGGAAGAAGTTAAATTGACCTGAACTTGAAGGAGAAGTTAGGGCAAACATTCAAAGAAAAGGGAATCCCCACACAAAAGTAGAAAGCTGCAGGAATGGAAAGAATATTTGGGAAAGGGCTGAAAGACCCTGTAGAAACAACAGTGAGCTGTTTGTCTTTACCCTGAAGCTGTGAATCCTCAGTGCTCTGGTAAGCAGAGCTACTGCAAGACCTTCATAAGCCCCAAGCATAGAAATTATTATGGTATATCTCCATATGCTATTTCAAAGTACTAAATTACAAAATAACGTTAAGTCCAATAAAGTTCTCATTTTGTCCATTAAGAATAGTTTAATCCTTTAAAAAAACCCAAATATCCAATTCTTTTTTAAAAATTTGCTTCCGAATCTCTGGTTTGAGATATTATTTAGAATAGAAGAAGCTTTGCCTACAGCAAAAATGAGCTCTAAAAACTCAATGGTTTAACACTCATGAGTTTGGTCAAGGCAGCCCCTATGGGCAATTCTCCAACTGAATTCCACCTTTTCAAATTTATTTGTAAACTCAGAGATATGAGAGTTTGGTTTGCCATACACTTGCAAATATTCACTCTCCCTTTCATCCAACAAAACTTCCAGAGAGGCATGTGAAAGTGATTTTTAAAACCATATGGTGCACCCTTCAAACGGAAACATTATTATCAACAATAACAAAGTGGAAAAATGCATACACTTTTAAATAATGTTATCAAGATACTCCTCTGAGCACCTTTATTCATTGGACTTCAGATTGCACTTCCAACTCCACAACCTTCAACTAAGGAAATGCTCTGTCTTGGTTTCCAGGATGCAGGGCTGAGTAGACTCGGTCTATGTTCTGGATGAAAAAACCAGCGAGTCCATCTAAGGTCCCTGATTCCCACTACCTCACCCTTTTCATTTCTTAGTGGCCATTTAAATTCCAAATGGCACCAGGTTTTACCCTTATACATATAATAAGGCCTTATATTCTAGTGACATTCTCAAATGAAGAAACGACATGCCTCATAAATTCAGAATATAATCCCAACTTCAGAAATGTTCAGCAGTAGTAGCGTTGTAGAATACCATTTTTCTGAACTACATCACTGTTACATGGACCCAAATGACTTTTCCACTGAATTCATTTGTTACTCAGAAAATATTTGAGCACATCATATGTTTCATACACTGAGTAGTGGATGAAAGTAACAGTTACCATATATGTACTGCTTACTATATTCTGTACATTTACATAAACTTACTCATTTAATTCTCATAATGGTCATATGAGAGAGCTACTATTATGAGTCCCATTTTACAAATGGATAGGATGACTTTCTTAGAAAACTAAGGTGCAGAGGCCATAAGTAACCTGATTATTCCATACCAGTGGTTCTCAACCCTGGGGTGATTTTTCCTGTCTTCCAGGGGACATTTGGCAATGTCAGGAGACATTTTTAATTCTCATGATAGGTGGTGCTGAGGGGCTATAAAGCCCAGGGATGCTGCTAAACATTCTATAGTACACAGAACAGCCCCTGCAACAAGGAATAATCCAGTCCAAAATGTCAGTGTTACTGCTATTGAGAAGCCTTGATCTATACCAATTAGCACATGACATCCTTCTGGCAACCGTTATTAGGCCAATGATGAATGTATGACTTAATTTGGCCCAATCAGAATAAAGGAGGGGCCTTTGGGCAGAGGTTACTTCCATTCATTCTTTCCTACTGGATATGAACAGGAAGTGTGTGGCCAGCTGATATCCAGTGGCTGCCATCTTGTTGAATGAACCCATGCTGAGGACAGCAGACTGGAAGGACAGAAATAACCTCTGTCCCTGATGACATTACTGAATAGCACTGAACTATATCTTTCCTGAAACCCAAGCCATCTCTGGACTTTAAGTATGTGGGACAATACATTTGTTTGCATTTTTCAAGCTGTGTGAGTGGGAGTTTTCTGTTTCAGGCAGCTGAAAGTGTCATAACCAACATATTTGGCTAATCACAGAGATTTCTTAGAAAATGCAGCAAAGTCTCTTCCGCATGATCAGATTCCTCTTCTGAAACTTATGCTTCTCCTTTCTGGCTGAACTTTGTCTTACGAGAAGATTAGGAGATAATGCTGTCACCTAGGTTCTCCTTCTGTCTGAAAGACGATACAAGGTTGAGACTTCCTGGCACCCGTCGACAAGCACTTAGAATACATGCCAGAGAAGGAGGGGAAGGCCAAAGCGGGTGCTGCCATCTATGTAGAAACATGGAGTAACAGATACATGGAAAAAACAGAGGGAAATGAATTGCTGAACTCTGTGGTAACGACATCTGTTTATGGGAATAGATGAAATGGAAAAAAGGAGCGGGATATATTTGCAGGAGATGAGCTTGGGAAGGAAGGCCATTCACAGGTGTCCCAGGTGACTTGGGACAATGTATTGAAGGAATTGGAATAGATAATCTTTAAACATTGTTATAGCCTAGCATTTTATCATTTGAAACTAACAGAGATGCCAGCCTGAACTGTTTGGCACTCATACAGCATCCTACGGACTCCGATGGTGGCAGTGCCCATTATTTATTCTGGAAACCACAATCTTGTTACTGCCCAAGTACCTGTATGAGGTAGCATAGAGGGGCCCACCTCCTTTTAGATCATTAGGCACATCTTTAGAGAAGGGAGATAGAAAGTAGTGTGCCTTAGGAAGCCTGAGAATGCCTTAAAGGAAGTATGTGGAATGACTTTCTTAAACATCTATGGCATATTAGGGAATGTTCTGGAGCTGGCATAGACAGGGATCATTTTGTTTTGAATGTGAATTATTAGTTTGTGGTTTTTTTTTTTTCTTTTTCTTTTTTTTTCTTTTGGAGACAGGGTCTCACTCTCTTACCCAGGCTGGAGTGCAGTGGTGTGCTCGTGACTCACTGCAGCCACCACTTCCCTGACTCAAGCGACCCTCCCACCTCAGCCTCCTATAGCTGGGAATACAGATATATGCCACCATGCCCAGTTATTTATTTTTATTTTTTTGGTATAGACGAGGTCTTGGCATGCTGCTCAGGTTGGTCTCAAACTCCTGGCCTCAAGCAATCCTCCCTCCTTTGCCTCCCATAGCCCTGGGGTTACAGGCATAAACCACCACACCCAGACTTAGTTTGGTTTCTGCCCCCTGGAAAATATCATAATCGAACATAATCTGCCAAAAATAACGTGTATTTATGGCGCCTGGTACTTGTCTCTTCATTATATGTGCTTCCTCACATGATTTCAATGAATGTCAATTCCCATTCTGGGTTTGACTATGAATAGCCAGTAAGCACACATTTCCCAGGGGCCTAACTTCCTCCAGACCTCTCTGACATGCACAGAAAAAAAATCAATAGAGAAATCAGGCAAGATGTGCCAACATTCTATTTCCCAGATCCCTAGACAACACAGGAAGAAAGACAGAGTTAGAAGCATGGATAAGTGGGTGCAGAAGGCTCTGAAAAGTACAGGTGACACCACATCTGCATTCAAAGATTTCCTGACTTTATCTCTGAAAAACAAGCATAGTCTATGGACTCCTCTTTAATGAAATCTTTAGCAAGACCGCAGAGTTTCAAGTTTTTGCCTTTTCCCCGATTTCCCAAATTAGCTTTGATTTTATGATTTTGCAGTGATATCCAACAAGGGTGGATTTGGCTGATGGTCCATATTCAGTGTTCCTGCTGAAGTGCAGACACATGGTCCCAGGCTCTCCTGCTGAGCCTTGCCTGTAGACCCGTGGCTCACACACACTCGTTTCACAGTCCATTTCTGTGCTACCACATCAGGCTTTTTCCCTCTGAGACTGAAGAGAAATCGACCTACCCGATCAACTCTCTCCCTTGCATAGTCCTCTCTCACCTGTCGTTAGTCCTCTGGAGCAAGCAGTTTCGTCTTAACCCAGTGGTGAGAGCATCAGACACACTTCAGGAATTTTCAAACTGCAGATCTAGACCTATTAGCAAGTCCTAAAACAAATGTAATAGATTACAACCAGCAGTAATCCCAGCTACTCAGGAGGCTGAGGCAGGAATATTGCTTGAACCTGGGAGGCAGAGGTTGCAGTGACCTGAGATTGCGCCACGGCATTCCAGCCTGAGCGACAGAATGAGACTTCATCTCAAAAAAAAAAAAAAAGAAAAAAGAAAAAAAGTGAAAGAAAGTAGATCAGATCAGAACTGTGGAAAGGGGTGGCCTAAAATCTTAGAGTGGCCTTCATGTAATAGGGGCAAGTATTCTATCACAAAACTTCAATTGTTTATTCTGTTATATAAATGCATCAGTATGAATGCACACATTAAGTCATGATGTAAAATTCATTTCTTAATGTGGGTTGCAATCAAAATAATTTGAAAGCTACTGAAATATTTCATTGGAATATTGTTCCACTATCTCCAAATCTCTTTCCATTGGGAAGTGGCAAGTATGTTGTTTAAGCAACTGGAGAGAAATGCTTTTAGTCATCTACTACATAAACCTATGGACCCCGATATTTCTCTTAGGGAGTCTGTGCCACATGCTACCCAGAAAAATGCTTGGTAGTTCAGCCACCTTCCCTTCCGTTGGTTCCTTCTGCCTCCTTAGCGGAACCCTCAAGAGGAGCAGGCATTGGGACTGGAGAGCTAAATTGAAAGACTGGAGCAGATTCCACATCCCTCCAATGAAATCCACTGAAAAACATTTACTATAACATCTGTTACAGTAAACATCTGCTACTGTACAAGATGAGAAAAGGACAACCATTCTGTAATAGGCCCAGAGCAGAGCAGCTGTGCAAAGAGGGAGCAGAAACTTTATCCACTGCTTGGACATCATTCTTGATGCTTCAAGTTTTTGTGTGTGTGGAGGGGGGAGAAGGGGATAAAAATATACATCACATAAAATTTACCTTTTTAACCATTTTGGTACCAATTAAAAAGCAGTTTAGTTTCACAAGAAAAAGCATGCAAATCCAGGTATATTGTTTATTCTATGTTACTTCACGACCCTAATAGTACCGGGTGGCCATTCTAGAAATTACATTACCATATGGGTACAGGAGAGATATAGGAAAATAAGAAAAACCTTATGCATAGACACATGGGTGACTCTAAAACACCTTTTTCTTATGTGGTAAAGTGCATATATAAATGAAACACCATGCCATTTTAAACCATTTTTAAGTGTGCAGTTCATTGGCATTAAGTATATTCAGATTGTTGTATAACCATCACCATTCTCCATCTTCAGAACTTTTCCATCACCAGGCACAGTGGCTCATGCCTGTAATCCCAGCATTTTGGGAGGCCAAGTCAGATAGATCACTTGAGCTCAGGAGTTTGAGACCAGCCTAGGCAACATGGCAAAATCCTGTTTCTACAAAAAATAAAAAAATTAGCTGGGTGTGGTGGCTTGTTCCTGTGATCCCAGATATTCAAGTGGCAGGGGTAGGAGGATCGCTTAAGCCCAGGAGGCAGAGACTGAAGTGAGCCAAGATTGCACCACTGTACTGCAGCCTCAGAGACAGAACAAGACCCTATCAAAAAAAAAAAAAAAAAAAAGAAAGAAAAGAAAAACTTTTTCATCATTCCAAACTGAAACTCCATATTCATTAAACAATTCCCCACTTCCCTTACTCCTAGCCCCTGGCAAGCATCATTCTATTTTCTGTCTCTATGAATTTGACCACTCTAAATACTTCACTTAAGTAGAATCATACAGTGTTTGTCTTTTTGAGACTGGCTTATTTCATCAGTATAATGCTGTCAAAGTTCATCCATGTTATAGCATGTGTCAGAATTTCATTCCTTGTAAAGGCTAAATATCATTCCATTATTTGTATATATCCAGATGTCATTTAAAAAATACCTTTGCTTCTCCCTGGCATTCACTGTGTCATACTCATTTTGGAACAGGAGCAGAGGGAAGAATGCTATGAAGCTATTATTGTTAAAAAATTTAAAAAAAAAAGACCTGGAGACAGTGGATTGAAAATCCTACAGCCAAAATGCAATCTGGTGACTCCCTTCTCTGGCTCTCATTTGCTGACTTTGGAAGTTTTAAAAGGTTAGAACAACATGCTTTGTTTGTTTGTTTGTTTTTTAATTAGAATGCCAAACTTCAAAACCTTTTGAGAATATTTTTAGTTCTTACCTCTAGAAGGAGGACCCAGCATCCCTTGAAAACAAGTGATTACACTCGCTCCCAGAAAAGCATGTAAGCATCTGTTAGTGGGAAACAGGGGAATGTGCCTTCTTTGGTTTCTTTGTTTCTCTCATTCAACCCCCTCATCCCATTTTCCTTAATGGAACTTAACTGATTTCTAGGGAAGACATTGTGCTAAGTGTAGTTCCTCTCTTTTCCTCACTGTGCAGGTTCTGGACAACCTAGATGCTCAGTAAGAAAGTGAACAGGACATTCATACAGAGTGGAGTTGTTAGAAATGCGACTGGAACAGGGACAGAGCAAGGAATCCTCACGTTTAGGTATTTGATCTCATTATACTGAATGATTCAGCAACACATTCAGGTGTAAATGCTGCTTGATAGGAGACATAGGCACAGTTCATGTTCTCAGGAGCGGAATCCCATCTGAGCATGTCTGTGGGGCTAGGAGCTTTCTTTGCCATAAATAGGGTAACTAAGGCCAGATGAGTCTCAGAGCAAAATTATTCACTGTGCACAAAAATTAAAATAACTCCATTTAAAACTAATCAGCACCAAAGAAGAAAGCAAGGTCAACACACACATTTCCTCCATTTCCAACATAAGAGAAATCCCTCTTGGCTTTTTAGTCATGCTCATTTCTGTTCATTTTTTGGTTCATTTCATGTGCTTTTCCCTGGGTCTGATTTGGGTTGTTAGAATCAGAAATGACAGTCAGAGAACTTTCACTTAAGTCAAGCATTGTATGAAGTCTGTTCTTGGAGAGCCCAGAGCCACCCTGGAAGAGGGAATAGATCATGTATTCATCAAGAAAACTGGAACCTCCTTCTTTTGAAAAGTTTTAGCGTCGGCTGAAAGACATTGAAGGATACTCAGCAGCTCCAAAGGGCTGGAGGAGCGCACACCCTGGGGTTGGGAAGGACCTGTCCTCACACCAAAGGACATTTTCTCCTACGTATCTGCCACCCTGGCCCAAATATCCTTGGAAGTCAGTTGATCCCATGAACCTGGCTTCATTCCAATCCAAATGACCCCTGAGATAGTGTTTCTTTTTTGTTTTTTTGTTTTTGTTTTTATTATACTTTAAGTTCTAGGGTACATGTGCACAACGTGCAGGTTTGTTACATATATATACATGTGCCATGTTGGTGTGCTGCACCCATTAACTCGTCATTTACATTAGGTATATCTCCTAATAGTTTCTTTAGTGTGTGTCTAGCATCCACTAAAATCTGCATAAACCTGCGTGGGAATAATGCGAATTTTTAGAACTCCATTCAAGGCATAATGACTCTGAATCTTGAAGGTGGGGCTCAGGAGTCTACTGTCTTTAACATTCCCAGGGTGCCTTTCCCTTTCCTTTAATCTGTCAGCCACTGAAAGGGCAGAGGGACTTTGGCCAGCTCAGATTTAGGGGAGGAACCATTAATTGACTTGGGAACAGTATCGGGCAGCAGAGCATCCCTTCCAGCAGGCAAGAATGATGATTAGGAAGGGCCAAGAGGAAGTAGTGACCAGTGGCCTTTGGCCATAAAAGAGCCTTGGGCAAATGCCAGAAGTGGAAGGAAAGTTGGGCTCAAAAAAAAACACAGCCTGATTAAAATTTGCCTAGGGATCCAACAGCTTTTAATTCTCCGACTTCATGTGAAAACCAGATTTCTTCTTCCCATTCCTCGACACCCCCTCCAATATATACCCCCATTCCCAGCACCTCTTATCCAACCTAGACATTATCCGAAGTGTAGGTTAGATCCAAATGGCAAGTTTATTAGGGGAAAAGAAGGGGATGTGGAGGTGCTAGGGAAGTGTTGGTTGCCATGGGAACCCCGCCTGCTGCAGAGTCTGAATGGTTGTCTGTTTGCTGACGTCCAGTTCTTTAGGGCAGGCCCTGGCATCGGCAGGGACTGGGCACCACATCCTCTGTGTCTCCCGTTTCCGGCATCCGGCCCAGTGGCATCCACTCCAGCAGATCTCCTGGTAGCAGGCAGGGTGTCCGGGATTGAATGCTTCCTCCTGACCTCTTGTCCTGCTGCTGCCACCCTCCCCAGCTGGGAAATGAAGGGAAGCAGAGGGTGTTTCCCAACTGTTTGAAGAGAGAGTCCTTGTTTTCCTCTTGCATTTCATTCTTTCTTCCCTTGTCATCCAAACATGAACCATTGGCCATTTGCCTGTCTCCTGCTGGCCAGCTGTCCTTGCCATTCTCAATTCTGAATTTTTATTTATCTTGTAGGAACTGTGGAATTTGTTTTCACTCAGCATGGTATAATGGATGAGCTGTTGCTGACTCTAGTTTGTCCTCTTACATGTCACCTCCAGAAGCTGATTAGAAAGGCTGAAATGACCACCATCCAAAAGATATAGGGGCATATTTCATGGTTTTAGTCTATGTGAAAGGTTGTTAGAGCAGGTTAGGAAAGACCAAGGCCTCTAGCTCAAAGTGGTCAGCTCATGCTGTGTATGGACTGTACACCATCGTGTTGTAGGCCACTAATCTCCATGCCAATCCTTCCAAGTGCCACTGGTTTCATATTTCTAGGCCTTTACATGGCCCATTCCTTCTGTTTGTAAAGTCCTTGATGCTCATTTTTACTTTGGCCCACCAAGCCCTGAGTGCACTGTTCTTTGCTTCCCTCCCCAGCAGCAAATCACAACCTCTCTCCTTTTCTAATTCACCTTGTTTGACACCAAGTTCTTTCTGCAATTTTAAAAACAGGCTTAACTATTTTCTGCTTCAGGGTCTTTGCACACCCATGACCCTCTCTCTGGAACTGTCGTACCTGGCTTTTCACGTGGTTCATTCCTTCTTATCTTTCAGAAACTATCTAACAACCTCCTCAGCAACGACTTTCTTGATCTCTGACAGGCCCCCTTCTTGTTCTCCCGATCTTAGCATCCTTCCTAACTTCACATTTTATAGATATCTGTTTACCTTTTTATTGCCTGACTTCTAACTAACTGTAAGGGCCAGTGAGACACAAACTATCTCAGTCTGTTTTGTGTTGCTATAAAAGAACACCACTGAGTTGGTAATTTATAAAGAAAAGAAATGCATTTCTTACAGTTCTGGTGGATGAAAAGTCCAAGGCTGAGGAGTCTACATCTGGTGAGGATTTTCATGCTGCGTGATCCCCTGGTACAAGGCAGAAAGGTAAGAGAGCAAGCATGTGTGCATGTGAGAGGGACCAAACTTGCTTTTAGAACAAACCCACCCTGCACAATAATGACATTAATCCATTCATGACCTAATCACTTCTTAAAGGGCCTACCTCTCAACACTGTTGCATTGAAAATTAAGTTTCCAACACCTGAACTTTGGGGGTCACATTCAAACCATAGCAGGGACTTTTTCTGTTTCCACCAACTCTGTACTTAGAATGCCTTATCTCAGTATATGGTGCATAGGGTACTCATTGAATATTTATTGAATATACGAAAGAGTGGTAATTTCTACTCATCCTTTTAAATTCCACCCTGGAGTCAGTTGCCTCTTTCTGTAAATCTTCCCCGACTGCCTCTCCCACAACCTAGCTCACTTTGCAGATCTAGGTTGGTGTCTGCCTGGGTGCTCCCCTGTGCCCTGGGCCTACCTCCACTTGCTGCCTCATGGTGCCTGTTGGCAGTCCCTTTCTTCAAGAAGATGATGAGCTTTGTAAAGGCAAGATTATAACTTTGGTTTCTATATCACAGGATCCAGAAAAATACCTGACATATAGAGATTGCTTTACTTGACCAATGTTGGTAATATGAATGCCTGGATGATTAAATAAATGACTGTTAGGTGACATTTCAGAGATGTATAGAAAATTTGGTGGGGGGCTACTACCAAGTTCAAACAGAGACAGGGATAAGTTTCAGTTCTTATGTTTCCTGGTCCTTCATTTTATCAGATGATATTCCAGTAATTTAGACAGGAAATAATTTGGCAAAAGCCTTAAAGATAAATTAAACCAAGGAGTCCTGAATCTTTTATGACTGAAAAGACCCTATGTTTATAGGATATCATGATGTTTAGTTTCCAAATGTTGAAACACTTGAGCGGGAATTGAGTTTCAGACACCTCTTTGGGCCTCAGTTTTTTTCATCTGTAATCAGAAGAATGGAGAAGATAATCTCTAAAGTATGTTCCAGCTCTAACATTTTGTGATTAAAAATAAAAATCAAGGCAACTAACATTAACCTTCCAATGCCTTGAAAAATTCCCAGTGACTTTGGAGCTCACTAGAGATGCTCTAGGGAAGAAGAGAATCCTGACTGAGAACCTCAGCTTTGAGCATCTCAGGTTTGCTGCTCTTCCTCAAGCTCAGAGTCACCTCCTTTCCCACATGAAGTGGGTCTTGGTTCAAAAGATTATGGGGGGAAAGCAGAATGTGAGACAAAGCATATTAGGAGCAGAAGAGAGACTCTCAGAACATGACTCTAACTCCGTTGTTCCAGGGAGGTGTGATGCTAAGGGGGCCAGAGGCAGGCATGGCTGCTTCAGAGAGCATGAGAGGGCTCAGAAGGAGAGAAAGAACAAAGATGGTGGAGACACTGTTATTAAAGTTCACATGAGTTGAGAGGAAGAAACATTGAAACAAACAAAGGAAGAAGAGGATAAGAATAAAATGTAGCAGAAAGGTTACAAGTCCAGGGGTCAAACTTTGTATGTGGCTTAGCTTGGCCACTAATAGTTGTGTGAACTTAAGAAAACCTCTTGACATCTCTGGTCCTCGATATCTGAATCTGTAAAATTGGGACAATAACACCCTTCCCACAACACAGACTATTTTTCAGATAGAAATAAACATATGTAGGTGAAAGTGCTTGAAAAGAAATTTTTTAATATAATAATTGAAACAACTAGATAGAAGATAAATAAGGAAATAGGGGACTTAACATAATAAATCAACTAGATTTAACATATACATATAGAACACTCTAGTAAACAACAATAGCATTCACATTCTTCTCAAGAACACATGGGATATTTTCCAAGATAGACTGTATGTTAGGCAGCAAACTAAGGCTCAGTAGACTTAAGAAGATAGATATTGTACAAAGTATCTTCTCCAACCACATAGGGATGAAGTTAGAAATCAATAACAGAAGTAAACTGAAAATTTTACAAATTTATAGAAATTAACACAACCTTTAACAACCAATGGATCAAAGAAGAAATCAACAGGGAAATTAAAAATTACTTGGAGATGAATGAAAATGAAAATACAACATACCAAAACTTATGAATGCAGTAAAAGTAAAAGTAAGGGGGAAATTTATAGTATAATTTATTACTTTATTTTTAAATTTAATTTAATATATACATTTTTTGAGATGGAGTCTTGCTCTGTCATCCAGGCTGGAGTACAGTGGCATGATCTTGGTTCACTACAACCTCCTCCTCCCAGGTTCAAGAATTCTCATACTTCAGCCTCCAAGTAGCTAGAGCTACAGGCATGTACCATTACATCCAACTAATTTTTGTATTTTTATTAGAGATGGAGTTTCACCATATTGGCCAGGGTGGTCTTGAACTCCTGACCTCAAGTGATCGTCCTACCTCAGCCTCCCAAAGTGCTGGGATTACAAGTGTGAGCCACTGCACTTGGCCTAATTTCCTTCTTTAAAAAACAAGAAAGATCTCAAATCAATAGCATAACTTTACAACTTAAGGAACTAAAAAAAAAAAAAAAAAAAAAAAAAGGAAAACCAATAAAAAAATTAAGGAAACCAAAAGTTGGTTCTTTAAAAACAGAAATAAAATTAACAACCCTTTAGCTATATGGACTAAGAAAAAATTACTAAAATCAGAAATGAATGCGTGAGCATTACTACCAATTCTACAGAAATAAAAACAATTAAAAGAGAGAACTATGAAGAATCACATGCCACCAAACTGGAAATGGACAAATTTCTAGAAGCACAAAAACCTACTGAGACTAAATCATAAAGAAATATAAAGTCTAAACAGACCTATAATGAATAAGGAGATTGAATCAGTATTCAAAAATCTCCCAACAAAGAAAAGCACTAGACCTGATAGAATCACTGGTGAATTCAACCAAACATTTAAAGAAGAACTATCCAACCCTTCTCAAACTGTTCAAAAATTGAAGAAAAGACCAACACTTCCTAACTCATTCTATGAGGCCAGCATTACCCCAATACCAAAGCTAGGCAAAGGCACTATAAGAAAAGAAAATTACAAATCAATATTTCTTATGAACATTGGTACAAAAATTACCAACAACATACTAGCAAACTGAATTCAACAGCATATTAACATGATTATTTATTATGACCAAGTGGGATTTATTTTTGTAATGCAAGGATGGTTCAATATACAGAATTGATCAGTTTAATATACCACATCAACAGAATGAATGAAAAAAAGATCACATTATTGATGCAGAAAAAGCATTTGACAAAATTCAACACTCTCTCATGATAAAAAACACTCAACAAACTAGGAGCAGAAGTAAACTACCTCACCATAATAAAAACCATATGTAAGAAACCCACAGTAAACATCATACTTAATGGTGAAAGACAGAAAGCTTTTCTCTAAGATCAAGAAGAAGTCAAGGATGTTTGCTTTTACCATTTTATTCAACATAGTACTGGAAGTTCTAGCCACAGGAATTAGGCAAGAAAGAAATAAAAGAATCCAAATTGGAAAACAAAATGTAAAACTATTTCTGTTTGCAGATGATATGAACTTGTATGTAGAAAACACTAAAGATCCCACAAAAATTGTTAAAATTAAATGAGTTCAACAAAGTAGCCAGCTAAAAAGTCACCACAGAAAAATCAGTTGCATTTCTATACACTAACAATGAACAATCTAAAAAGGGAATTATGAAAATAATTTCATTGATTATGGCAGCAAAAAGAATAAAATACTTAGTAATTAATTTAACCAAAGAGGTGAAAGACTTGTATGATTAAAGCTATAAAACATTGCTGAGAAAATTCAAGAAGACATAAATAAGTGGAAATACATTTCATATTATTGAATTGGAAGACTTAATATTGTTAAGATGGCAATACTACCAAAAGCAATCTATAAATTCAATGCAATCACTTTCAAAATCCAAAATTTTTTTTTGTAGAAATAGAAGAGCCTATCCTAAAATTCATATGGAGTTTTAAGGGATCCTGAATAGCCAGAATAATCTTGAAAAAGAACAAATCTAGAGGATTCATATTTCCTGACTTCAAAATTTACCACCAATCTACAGTAATCAAAACAGTGTGGTACTGGCATAAAGATAGACATACAGATCAATGAAATAGAATAGTGAGCCCAGAAGTCAATCCTCACATATATGGTCAAGTGATTTTTGACAAGGGTGACAGGATCATTCCATGAAAAAGGACAGTGTTTTCAATAAATGATGTGGGAAAAACTGGATATGACATGCACAATAATGAGGTTGAATCCTTACCTAACACTATATACAAAAATTAACTCAAAATGGATCAAAGATCTTAATATAAGACCTAAAACTATAGAACTCTCATAAGAAAACAGGGCAAATGCTTCATGACATTGGATTTGGCACTGAATTCTTGGATATGACACAAAAACACAGCAATAGAAGAAAAAATTAGACAATTGGACCTTATGAAAATTTTAAAATTTTGTACATCAGAAGATGCTATCAACTTAGTAAAAATGAGGTCCACAGAATGGGAAAAATATTAGCAAATAGTATATCTGTAGAGATTGTATCCAGACTATAAAGAGCACTCCTAAAACTCAATGAAAAAGCAAATAACCAAATTCAAAAATGGGCAAAAGACTTGAATAGACATTTCTCCAAAGAAGATATACAAATGGCCAATAAGCATATGAAAAGATGTTTAACATCACTAATCATTAGATAAATGCAAATCAAACCCATAATAAAATACCACCTCACCTCCTTTAGGTTGGCTACTATTTAAAAACAAAATAATCACAGAAAATAATGTGTATTGGTGAGAATGTGAAGAAATTAGAACTCTTGTGCACTGTTGTTGGGAATGTAAAATAGCACAGTCACTGTGGAAAACAGCATGGCAGTTTTCCAAAAAATTAAAAACAGAATGTTTGTATTATTCAGCAATTCTGCTTCTGGAGGTATACCCCAAATAACTGAAAGCAGGGTCTGGAAGAGATATTTGTACACCCATGTTTTTGGCAGCACTATTCACAATAGCTAAAATGTGGAAGCAACACAAGTGTCCATTGATAGATGAATGGATAAACAAATAGTGGTATATAAATACAATGGAATATTACTCAGCCTTACAAAGGAAGGAGATTCTGACATATGCCACAACATGGATGAAACTTGAGAACATTATGCCAAGTGAAATAAGCCAGTCACACAAAGATAAATACTGTATGATTCCACTTACATTAGGTAGGTAGAGTAGTCAAAAATCATAGACACAGGAAGTAGAATGGTGTTTGATGTGGACTAGAGCGGGGGGAATTGGGAGTTATTGTTTAATGGATACAGAGTTTTAGTTTTACAAGATGTAAGAGTTATAGAGATGAATGTGGTGATGGTTGCACAACACTATGAATGTATTCAATATTACTGAACTGTACAATTAAAAATGGTTATGATGGGAAATGTTATACGTATTTCCTCATAAAAATGTTATGTGTATTTAATCAAATAAAAAAAAATTTTTACTATGTCAATTAATAAGTCAACAAGTTTGCAAAAAACTACTTAAGAGAGTAAACAGTTTCCAAGACCTCTCAAGTATTTCAGAAAGGTACCTTTAGATTTTGACAGTAGAGTCACCAACTGATTGTTAATAATGTTGATTTTTGTGCTAATTTAAAACTGTTCCAAATGCAATGTGATGTCCTACATTATGTTTCAGAACAGAAAATTGAAATCTGAATAAAGTGTCAAGTTTAGTTAATAGTATTGTACTATTAGTACTAATAGTAATGCTGACTTCTTAGTTTTAGCAAATGTACCATGGTAATGTAGGATGTTAACATTTAGAAAATCTGGATAAAGGGTAAAAAAAAAATGAATAAAAGCAGAAATGATTGGGTCAACAGGGTTAACAGCAGAAAGATTTATGGAATAATACAGCAAAAAATACTACCACATTAAAGACATGCTACCAGGAATTTATAACTCACAAGGAAATGGATCAAAGAGGCCAGATAATTGTTTTTCTTCCCAAAGGCTTGGTCATATTTTCCCAATTGTTTAAAAGAGAAAAATTAATAAATGTTATCTTTATTTTGCCCAATGGTAACTTACAGGAACTGGAAGGGTTGGGCCAGGACATTGGGTTGATGGATCAAAATATGCTTTGATGGAGCTAAATCCCAGGTAATTACAGCCCTGGAAAGGTTCCCTGAACTCAAGGGCCTGGGCTAGTCTGCCCTCCAATCATCTATGCAGTCAGCCAGGGTGACAGAAAAACCAAGTGACCAGCAAAGTTTGGAATCTAGAGCCAGAAAGGATAGCCAGAGGGGATGTAGCTCAAATATTAGACATTGATGGAGGTTGTAAAAGCTCATCACTAGGTAAGAACAGACCTTTAAAGACAGAAGAGTGACAAATGAAAGCAGACAGCTGCTGTTATTCCTACTCAGGGTTCAAATTCAAAATCCATACACAGGAAAATGGGTCAAGCTGGCCAAATCCATCTTCAGGGCCCCTTCTTGCATGGAGTATCATCTCCAAACCAGGCCCTTGTCTAGTGTCTTGCCAACTAGGATATCCTTCCTTGCACCAAGCCCTTTTGTTGGGCCCACCTGACTTTCCTCTTTGCTGTGGCATCCCCATCAACATTCCATGTTATTGGTAAGCCCTCTGAGCCTTTACCTTCAAGCCCCCCAATCCTTTCTGTAGAGGCTTGCTATGTCTCCAAGCCAAGCACTAGCCAAACCTTGCTTATATGCAAATAGCAGAGGGCCAGAAGGAGCCAGCCCTCTAGGTAGCCTCTTATGCTTCCTGCTCTGTGGATTCCTAGCACACACATCTATCAACTTTTTCCTATAATGGATCAGATAGTAAATACCTTAGGCTTTGTGGGCCATATGGTTTCTCTTGTAACTACTCAACTCTGTTGTTCTAAAACAAAACAAAACAAAACAAAACAAAACAAAAAAAGCACAGGAAAAAAAACAGCCATGGACAATATGTGAATGAATGAGTATGGCCACATTCCGATGAAATTTATTTATGAACCTAAAATTTAAATTTCATTTAATATTCATATATTTTGAAATATTATGCTTCTTTTGACTTGGCCCATGAGCCATAGTTTTCAGATCCCTACCCTATTGCAGTGCTGTCTAGTAGAGTAATCACGGTTGACTCCTGAGCACCTGAAATGTGGCTATCTGAATTGAGATGTGCTGAAAGTATAAAGTAGGCCCCAGATTTTCAAGACTTAATACCAAAAAAATATAAAATATCTCAAGAATTATGTTGATCACACTGAAATGATAGCATTTCAGATACATTGTAATAAAATATACTATTAATTTCACCTGGTTTCTTTTTACTTTTTGAAATGGGGCTACTAAAAAATGTACATGTACATATGTGACTTGCATTGTTTTTGTTGGATGGCAGTGCCAGAAAGGCAAAGCTTCAGCCTCCCCTGAATGAATTCATAGGTTAATTAGAGCACCCTTGGAGATCATCAGGGCTGGCTCTGAGAGGCGAAGCACTCCCCTCAAATCTCACAACTGCTTGGACAAGGACGCTGGTGTTCTTGTGCTATCAGCCTGTGGCAATCCTATCACGTCAACTTGATTCAGGAGAGATGAGGGGTTCTACCCCTGCAAGGAGCAGGCAGAGCCCTGTGATGACCCTACATCCTCCAGAAAGTAAACACCCTTCTGCTCTGTCAGTCCCCGATGTTATGATAACTTCTTTACAATCTTTTTCATTTACCAATTCTACTTTTTTCTTCAAAGTCTGCCCCAGGGCCACTGATCAGCATTCTAGATGGACTTGTTAAACTATACAGATTACCAGCCTTGCCCCCAAAGATAGCAAATCAGTAGGTCTGAACTGGGGTCTGTGTGTCTGCACTTCAAAAAGAAACCCCTTGGATGCTTTTTACAAAATTTTTATTTATTTTATTATATTTTAGGTTCTGGGATACGTGTGCAGAATGTGCACATTTGTTACATAGGTATACATGTGCCATGGTGGTTTGTTGCACCCATCAACCCATAATCTACATTAGGTATTTCTCCTAATGCTATCCCTCCCTTAATCCCCACCCACCAACAGGCCCCGGTGTGTGATGTTCCCCTTCTTGTGTCCATGTGTTCTCATTGTTCAGCTCCCACCTGTGAGTAAGAACATGTGGTGTTTGGTTTTCTGTTCCTGTGTTAGTTTGCTAAGAATGATGGTTTCCAGTTTCATCCATGTCCCTGCAAAGGACATGAACCCATCCTTTTTTATGGCTGCATAGTATTCCATGGTGTATATGCGCTACATTTTCTTTATCTAGTCTATCATTGATGGGCATTTGGATTGGTTCCAAGTCTTTGCTATTGTGAATAGTGCTGCAATAAACATATGTGTGCATGTGTCTTTATAGCAGAATGATTTATAATCCTTTGGGTATATACCCAGTAATGAGATTGCTGGGTCAAAGGGTATTTCTGGTTCTAGATCCTTGAGGAATCGCCACACTGTTTTCCACAATGGTTGAATGAATTTACACTCCCACCAACAGTATAAAAGCGTTCCTGTTTCTCCACATCCTCTCCAGCATCTGTTGTGTTCTGACTTTTTAATGATGGCCATTCTAATTGGCATGAGATGATATCTCATTGTGGTTTTGATTTGCATTTCTCAAATGACTGGTGATAATGAGCTTTTTTTCATGTGTTTGTTGATCACATAAATGTCTTCTTTTGAGAAGCGTCTGTTCATATCCTTCATCCACTTTTTGATGGGGTTGTTGTTTTCATATAAAAGGATGATTCTTTACACACATTAACCTTTGAGTTCTGCTATTCCTGAGGTGGCTTTGGAATCCTGATCTGTAATGACACAGTGTCAAATTGTTTTGTAGAGTAGGAAAATAGACTAAAGATTAAAATAGGTTGAAAGCCCTTATTTTGCAAGCACCATGTTCTCCTTGAGAGAAAGTAATCACATAGGTAACATAACAACAACTGCAGCAGTAGCTTTTGGATAATCATGATTTCCCTTCTGTGTACACTCTCAGGTCTCTCGAAAAAGAGCAGTTTTGGATCTGAAAGGCAGCTCTGATGCCTCTGAATTCCTTGCAGACTGTGCCTTTTAGTACTCTGTACAACACCAGCTGCATGTGGGTGCATACTATATTTTAAATAGTTTTAGTGAAAATATTCCCGGTGTGTGCAGAGAATGAAAGTTTAGCCAATACTCACCACAAATATTGCCATGGTTGACAGTTCTGCATTCTAGCATGAGCCAGAAATTCAGAACAATTCATGTGCTGACTTTAAATACTGGGGGAGATACATTAGAATGCTGTTTCTTTTGTCATAAAAGGGTCTTTAGTTTTGAGATTTTACTGGTAGTAATGGTGCATGAAACTAATGACAACACGTCTATAAGATACATAATTTGAAAGTGTGGCCAGCGCAATCTTAATATTGTAGGTAAGATAAGAGTATTTTCAAATTAAAGTTAAGCAAAGAAATAATGCATTTATGAGAGAAGTAGCCACATCCTGTTTCAAGATGACAAACACAGGCTTCCCAGTTACGATCCAGGAAAGGGTTCAGTTTTCCCAAGAAGACTTTGACGTGCCACTGCAATTTTAGTGTTAGTCAAAATATTCTAAATGTTGGCGATTGCCAGAAGGATGTCAGGTACAAACTAAAAGATATTGTCTTAGCTTTGTGTAAGCTCATGATGATCTATTACTTGGAATGCCTCAAGCAGTTAGAGTTGTATCATTCTGATAAAGAAATGGAAATGTTCTGAGAAAGAAGTCAAGTATAAGTATTTATGTATATATTAATTGATGCATTGAGCGAATATGTGAGTACCTAATTTAATGTAAGTCACTAGAAAATATATACAGAACCTGGTCTCAAGTAGCTAGGAGAAATATGAAAGAGCTAGTGCAACCAAAATCCAACAAGAAAGTGACAAGTATCATGCAAAGAATACAGGATATATGGTCCTATGGTATTACTTCACTTGAGAATGAAATCACTTCCATCTGGGGGCCACCAAAAAAGGCTTCAAGGAGGGAGGCAATGTTAATCCAAAATCTACACTACAAAAAAGTATAGATTTTGCCTATGAGGATACAGGGAATAGGTGGCGAAAAGGGAATAGTATTTCTATTTGAAGAGTGGTGGGAAAATGAACGCATATACAGGGAACAGTCTGGAGCTTGTTGGTTCACTTGGAGCTTTCATGAAGTAAGGTGTTGAGACCGCTGCCTTATATAAACACTGTACACATACTTTTTGGCCTGGAAATATAAGACCTTTAAAGCATGATAAAATAAATCTAAAGAAAACCAAAAGTTTCTACTAGGGGAAATTGAAATTCACAGATCTTGTAGTATTAGAATTAAGGACTACTCTGTAATGATTGAAAACAGCATTAGCTCAAATAAGAGGAAGCACATAGGAAGAGTTAATCTAATGAGAACTGTTGGCCGGGTGTGGTGGCTCACACCTGTAGTCCCAGCACTGGGCGGCCAAGGCAGGCGGATCATGAGGTCAGGAGTTTGAGACCAACCTGGCCAACATGATGAAACCCCGTCTCTAGTGAAAATATAAAAAGTAGCCAGGTGTGATGGCAGGCCCCTGTAATCCCAGCTACTTAGAAGGCTGAGGCAGAAGAATTGCTTGAACCCGGGAGGCAGAGGTTGCAGTGAGCTGAGATGGCAGCATTGCACTCCAGCCTGGGTGACAGAGCAAGATTCCATCTCAGAAAAAAAAGGAAAGAAAAGAAAACTGTTACTCAAGACTTTATGTAAGCAGAACATTCAGATTCAAGAGGAATTGAATTAACTTATAGATAACAAGACTGTCAGGTTGTTAAGAGAGCTAAACAGTGTTTCAGGGGACCTTAACCCCAACCTTATGTGGTCAGTGGCTTGTAAAGAGTGTGATTCTCACCCCAAAATGCCTTAGTCCAAGAGGTTTTTTTTTTTTTTTTTTTTTTTTTCTGAGACAGAGTCTCGCTCTGTCACCCAGGCTGGAGTACAATGGCGCGGTCTCAGCTCACTGCAATCTCTGCCTCCCAGGTTCAGGCGATTCTCCTGCCTCAGCCTCCCAAGTAGCTGGGACTACAGAAACCCAGCATCACACAGGGCTAATTTTTGTATTTTTAGTAGAGACGGGGTTTCACTATGTTGACCAGGCTTGTCTTGAACTGCTGACTTTGTGATCCGCCCGCCTCGGCCTCCCAAAGTGCTGAGATTACAGGCGTGAGCCACTGCGCCTGGCCAGTCTAAGAGTTTAATTGGTTCAAAGCTTGGGTTTAGGATTCAGACAGATCTGAGTCCAAGTCCTGTTCTATAGCATGCAAGATAGGTGACATTGAGCAATTATAGTTGAGCCTTGAATAATGCAGGGATTAGGAGCACTGACCCCCAATGCAATTGAAAATTCATCCATGTATAACTTTTGAGTGGCCAAAAACTTAACTACGAGTAACCTACCATTGCTTGGAAACCTTACCTATAACCAGAAACAGATGGTTAACATGTATTTTGTATGCTATATGTACTATACTATCTTATTACAATAAAGTAAACTAGGGAAAAGAAAATATCATTAAGAAACTCATGAGGAGAAAATACATTTACAGTACAGTACTGTATGTATTGTTACTGTAAGTTTATGTTGTCTGTTTCTAAGATGAATCCTCCATCTGAAATGGCAGATGCCACAGCTGCAGACCTCAGTCTATGGTACATATCAAGCAATTCAGCTTCTTCTAGGAATGTCATGACTTTTCTTTCCTTTTTGGGAGCACTTCCAACATTATTAATGGCACTTCGCATGAGTCCCATGGTGTTACTCAGAGTTTATGGGAATGCACTAAACATGATGAAAAATAAGCAAGAACCAGTTTACTGGAGAGACAAACTGCTCACTCTAGATGATCAGCATCACACAGTGTTTTAAGTGGATACTCATGATATTTGAGCTCACTGCAATAGCAGCAGGAGGTGACTCCAAACAGTTAACTTTATGCAGTAACAACTTGATACTACATCTTTTTTTTAAATTTTGTTTTTGAGACGGAGTCTCACTCTGTCGCCCAGGCTGGAGTGCAGTGGCGCAAGCTCTGCTCACTGTAAGCGCCGCCTCCCGGGTTCACGCCATTCTCCTGCCTCAGCCTCCCAAGTAGCTGGGACTACCAGCACCCACCACCACGCCCAGCTAATTTTTTGTATTTTCGGTAGAGACAGGGTTTCACCATGTTAGCCAGGATGGTCTCGATCTCCTGACCTCGTGATCCGCCCACCTTGGCCTCCCAAAGTGCTGGGATTACAGGCGTGAGCCACTGCACCTGGCCAATACTACATCTTTATGTTTGTTTGGATTTCTCTTGACTGCAAATGGCACTGGTCTGTAAGTGTGTGTGTAAATTTTGATACATTTTAACTTATTTTTACAGATTTGTATATTTTATGGTAGTAAATGATAAAATAGACTAACATCTTTTTATTCTTTATGTATTCATGACATATCTTTTTCTTAATTTTTTTATTTTTTAGGCTACATCATTGGTCTGTGAGTTTTTTTCAAATTTTCGCAGATCTCCAAACAATATTCCAATATATTTGTTGAAAAAAATTCAGCTGTAAGTGAATTCATGCAGTTCAAGCTTGTTCAAGGGTGATCTGTGCTTTATCTTAGTTCCCTACTTGTTTGTAAACTGTTGATGATGATATCCATTCCTCAGGGTTGTTTTGAGAACAACCATAGTAAGTAAGCAAAATGCTTAAGAAGTGGTTAGCAGAATGTCAGCACCGTGTAGTAGATATTGGCTGTTGTTGTTATTGCCTGAGTTGGATGGACCATGGGCCCAATTTGAGGTGACATTTCCTTTGGCCTAAATTTAGGGTTTCAAAGGAGTAAGTAAGTATGTCAGTGCCTGCCTTCATGAGGGATCCTAACGAACATGCATGTTGTATGTCACATAGCAACATACCCAGGGACTGTCCCTCTGTGTACCTGTAGCATTGAGTGGCCTGGGTCACAAGTGAATTTGATTTTAGGTATCCAAAGTCTTCAACTGTCAAGATCAAAAATCCACACAAGACTAATCCTGTCTTGCTCCCAGGGCTGGGCTAAGACTTAGAGGTTTTTCAGGGCAAGAAATGAATAAATTAGCTGTAAGAGTGTCAGGGCCAGGCTAAAACAACATGGTCTGAGGGAATGTGATATTGAGCTGGGATTGAAATCACAGGGAGCCGTGGCTGGTCTGTGCAAAAAAGAAAGTTAAAATTGCTTGTAGGGGAAAAACACCAAAACACACAGCTTTCAGGAGTCAAGGAAAACAAGGAAAGTAATGGCCTACTAAGAGAGAGGCCATGAGGAACCTATCTGGAAAGACTGAATGGCCAAACTAGAGGCCATGAGGATCCCACCTGGGAAGATTAAATTCAAAGCTGAACTCCTGAGCTAATAATTTACTCAAAGCTGGGCTGCGAGGGCCAGTCTCAAGAAGCTCTAAAGAAATGCAGTGGACAGAGAGTGGGAAGTTAACTACAGTGACTCAGCAGGGCTGGAGTCAGCCATCCCTTCCCCTTTGCAGACTGCTTTTGTCATGTGTTAGGTGATGTCTGTTGTAATGGAGCAAGGAGACACCACGGCAATGTGCAGTCAGGGCTCTTCTGAGCTCATTTCTCAGAACCACTTCCCCCTTCCCTCAACAAGCTTTCTCATGGGGCCCTCTGTTACCAGTCTTTCAGAAGCACCACCACAAAGATCTCCTTCTGTCATTAGATGCTCCTATCAAAGAGAGCTCCCCCTCTTCTCCTGTATTCCTCTAAAACCTAACCCCAGGCTCCCCTCAAAGTCTTCTTCCGAGTTCACATATCTCAATTATTTTGAAAAGAAACCCCAGTACTCAGGAACAGTCAAGATGTGAAAGAAACGAGACTGGGAACAAAGTTGGACCTTGGATAGTGAACAATAATCACAACCTTCAATCTTCCTTTAGTATGAAAGCTCTGGTCTCTGAAGTCCCTCTCCAAGGTCACTGCCAGGTGAGGGTGGGAAGGGCTGACATAGGTCTTAGGTCCTTCCTAGCAACCTGGCCATGCGTGGGAAGGAATTCAAGTGTTTTCTTACTCTCGTACATCTTCACTGCATCTCTTAGTTTTCGTCGACTCCTTCCTTTTGTCTCTGCGTGTTTATCTCCCTGCCAGCAGCCCTCCACCTTTAGAGCTTTCCCTAATAACCTGAGGACTTTCAGAGTGAAGCAGGAATAGGGAGGCAGTGAGGTGTAATAGGAAGATCTTCCCAGAGCTGAGATTTCCCAGGTGTTCAGTGAAATATTTTGGGTTTAGTAGAACATTTTAAAAAATGCTTTTGAACATTGGCACTAAAAGTAAAACCCAAACTCATCCCTTCTTCTTTAGACTTTTTCCCGGCTCCTTTGCACCAGACATTCAGTAACTGATACTCCTTGAGCGTCTACTATGTGCTGGACACTGTAATAAGCTCTAGTGAGACAGAGAAATCAGACAGAGTTCTTGCTCATAAGGAGTATATAGTCAAAGAAAATTCCAATTATATTTATCATTTGTTGACATACACCTTAGAGACCTACTATGTGCCAATTCAGTTTTTATCAAACACAGTCTACAGGCCTAACCTGATAAGTTTGCTGGTACAGGAAAGGAGGTAGGAAACTTGGTGCCTGCCATTGAGGGGTGGGGTTTAACAGTAACAGGAGAAGGAAGTAGGAGGAAGGAAGGATGGGAATCGGGTAGGGAAACACGGTGCCCTCCCCTTGCCTGGGGCCGTTGGAGACCCTCCACATGCTGTTACTCACACCTATGCAAGGGGCTTCTTTGCTCATCATCTGGGTTTCCAGGTAGGGCTGGGCCAGCAGAAATCTATAGGGGCAGAACATCCCACCCTGGTGCCTTTCTCTGAGGCCAGGGCCAGTGGGAAAGGCCAAGGCAGGGCTGTGGCCTCAGATTACACTGTTGCTCCCACGAGGCAGACAAGCTTGGAGAACAGGGCTCTGGCGCCGAGGAAGACCTCTGAATTCCATCTCAAACCCATGATTAGCACTGTAATCTTAAGTCACTTGACCACTCTGTGCCTTGGTTTTCCTCAGCCATAAAATGGGGACAGAGTACCTACATCACTGGGTTATTATGAGAATTAAATAATTTAACCCTGCATAGCACATAGTTCATGCTCAGTAAGGGGTCACTGGCCCAGACAGTACACCAGGGACCCACACATGTGTCTTCTAGTCAAGCAAGCATTCAACCAGACTCAAATTTTATCAAAAACTATTGTCATTATCTGAAGCACATGGTAATGAATTCATCTGAATAACTAGTTCAAAATTGTTTTGAACATAGCTATCCTTGGAAAATGAAAATAAAGTCTTTATAAGTATTTTTCTAAACTGGAATGTGGCAGGGAGTAGATTAGGAACCCACTTTCCATCACTTTCCAAACATGACCAGGTTTAACGGGACATATTCTGACACTCCATCCTGGAGATGACTTCTTTAAGGAGCAGTTGTTGGGCAACAGCCACTTTCATCATTTTGGTTAGTAACTAACTCTGAGTAACCGTCTTACCAGAGAAAACAGTTAATGTCTTAAAAATCTTTCTGACTCCAACTCCAGTGAGTAGGAATTTTAAGTCATGAATACTACTAATTGTAATACCCTGACTCCTGATTATCATTATAGCTAACATGTATTGAGACCTTACTAAATACCAGCTACTGTCCTAA